>NC_083579.1:70037370-70637370 GCF_027579695.1 Neoarius graeffei
GTTTCATCTGACCATATGACATTCTCCCAGTCCTCTTCTGGATCATCCAAATGCTCTCTAGCAAACTTCAGACGGGCCTGGACATGTACTGGCTTAAGCAGGGGGACACATCTGGCACTGCAGGGTTTGAGTCCCTGGTGGCGTAGTGTGTTACTGATGGTAGCCTTTGTTACTTTGGTCCCAGCTCTCTGCAGGTCATTCACTAGGTCCCCCCGTGTGGTTCTGGGATTTTTGCTCACCATTCTTGTGATCATTTTGACCCCATGGGGTGAGATCTTGCGTGGAGCCCCAGATCGAGGGAGATTATCAGTGGTCTTGTATGTCTTCCATTTTCTAATAATTGCTCCCACAGTTGATTTCTTCACACCAAGCTGCTTACCTATTGCAGATTCAGTCTTCCCAGCCTGGTGCAGGTCTACAATTTTGTTTCTGGTGTCCTTCGACAGCTCTTTGGTCTTGGCCATAGTGGAGTTTGGAGTGTGACTGTTTGAGGTTGTGGACAGGTGTCTTTTATACTGATAAAGAGTTCAAACAGGTGCCATTAATACAGGTAATGAGTGAAGGAAAGAGGAGCCTCTTAAAGAAGTTGCTACAGGTCTGTGAGAGCCAGAAATCTTGCTTGTTTGTAGGTGACCAAATACTTATTTTACTGAGGAATTTACCAATTAATTCATTAAAAATCCTACAATGTGATTTCCTGGATTCTTTCCCCCCATTCTGTCTCTCATAGTTGAAGTGTATCTATGATGAAAATTACAGGCCTCTCATCTTTTTACGTGGGAGAACTTGCACAATTGGTGGCTGACTAAATACTTTTTTGCCCCACTGTAAATATAATTTGTTGAAAGAAAAGGACAGGATGAGAAAAAGAAAGGAGAGGCAGGAACAGAAGAAATACGCAAGTACTAAAATGGTTGAAACAGCCAGAAGGAAAAGCCACTTATACAATGGTGAATGAAACAGAAAAATGATGCTGGGGAGACTACCATGGTTCAGAAGAATGTAATGGTTTTGACAATGCAGGAGGCATATGCTGCTTTTAAAATCAGATATCCAGAAAAAACAATTGGCCTGACATCTTTCAAAAAGCTGAAGCCCTTCAACATAAAGAAGGTTTCTGAAATGAATCGGAGAACATGTCTCTGTACAGTGTGTTCAAATCTGGCACCAAAGATGGAGGCCATCAAGAAGTTTGCCACAGCTATATTTGCTAATGATCCAAGCAAAAAGGATGAACTGCAGCCATTCACCATCCTCATCGGGTAGTCACACTAGAGGCGGAATGAGCCAGAATGCCATCGGAATGAATTCCGGGATATTTGAAGTGTGTTCTAAAAATTCCGACTGCATTCCAAACATTCGGGCCCATTCTTGTGGCTGGCCCGAATGTTTTGCTTATGCTCATGCTCAAAACATTCAAGGTGCATTCAAAGAGGAGAAATATCTTTGAGATTTGTAAATTCTTTGAATTAAAAATCTTTGAGATTTGTAAATTATTGCATTCTGTTTTTATTTGCAATTTGTCCCAACTTTTTTGGAATCGGGGTTGTATGACGGAAGAAGATATTTTAAAATCCATTAATTTCTTTTAATCGAAATAATCATTTGTAAATCACATTGCAGCTCTCATAGTTTTGTGATCTTATGCTGTAATGTCCATGACATAATAACCCATGATAAACTCAAAGCATTTCACAATTTCAATTTTGTTTACTGCGACCCTGTAGAAGGATAAAGCGGCTAGAGATAATGAGATGAGATGTCTTTAAATTTTACTAAAGGATTTTTACATAATACACAGTCGTAATTAGCATTATTCCTTATGAAAATACAGTTCTGTGTGAAATGATAGCCATTAGTTACAAAGTTACTTAAAATCTGTTAATTTTTCTTTTGCTTCTGTACTAAAGAAATTGGTCAAACCATAGGGATATATGATAGATACAAGTTTTTATGCACTTATATGTTCACAAACATTGAATTAAGACTTTTCATAGAATAAAAAAAAAAAAGCACTTCATTGCAAGTTTACATTTCTTTGTCCTATTAATATGCTTACCTTGTAATGTCCGTGACAGAAGATGGGGGGGTTCACATTGAAATAGTCATTACAGAATAAGTAAGAAAGATTACTCAAAAAAAAAATAATAGGGAAATATTCAACACAAATAGGTCTACAAAAATGAAATACTGCTGTGCATACACTACCGTTCAAAAGTTTGGGGTCACCCAGACAATTTTGTGTTTTCCATGAAAAGTCACACTTTTATTTACCACCATAAGTTGTAAAATAAATAGAAAATATAGTCAAGACATTTTTCTGGCCATTTTGAGCATTTAATCAACCCCACAAATGTGATGCTCCAGAAACTCAGGCCCTGTCCACACGGCAACGGATTCAGGTGAATCCAATACAATTGTTTATCGTTTCGGCCCGGCGTCCACACGGCACCAGCGTTTTGGGTGCCCCAAAACGCAATCTTTTGAGAACGGGTTCCAGAGTGGAAAGATCTGGCAACTTTGCCGTTGCGAAGTCGTCTGGATGAGTAGAACGGATTTGTTTACGATGACGTCACAACCACATGACTGTGAGTGCTTCACGCCGGGTAGAAGTGTAACGAACTCGATGCGAGTTGTCAACAAATCCTATAACTTGGTTCATGAAACGCGCTTACAAAATATTTTTCACTGTGAATATTTATTGTGTAATGGTGCAAAGTGAGAGAGAGAATAGCCCTTAGGGCAGAGTCAATCCCGCCAGCAAAAATAGGGAAAAAAAGGAGCGATCTCACCTCTTCAGATGTTGGTTTAAGTCCTACAATACATTCCTCAAAAAGGGCGTAGAAGAATAAATTAATCCATCAACGTGTAGCATTCAATTTATTCCGGACCATTAAAGACGCTGCCTTCCGCGTAGAATCATACGTCATCCTCGCCGCCATATTGGATGGGTCAAAGCGGAGAATAAAGATGCCTCATTCATGTGCTGCGTTTAACTGTACCAACAGGTTTACCGTCCAAACGAGATCACATGGGATTACCTTTCACAGATGAGACTGGAAAAATACTTTTTTCATTGTATTTGGTCATTATAATGTAATTTTACGAACAGATTTTTCTGACTTTGTGGCTAATATGAAGTCTCGCGCATAATATTTTATGCGCATGCGTCCTTACTTCTTCTATTGTTCTGGTGTCTCCGAAGGGACCGTCTTACAGTGCCCCTAGAGGTGTGGCATGTGTATTGCATCGTTTTCAGCAAGCATTGCGTTGCCATATGGACCTGATATCAATCTGCTCAAAGGAAGGTCAGTTTTATAGCTTCTCTAAAGAGCTCAACTGTTTTCAGCTGTGCTAACATGATTGTACAAGGGTTTTCTAATCATCCATTAGCCTTCTGAGGCAATGAGCAAACACATTGTACCATTAGAACCCTGGAGTGATAGTTGCTGGAAATGGGCCTCTATACACCTATGGAGATATTGCACCAAAAACCAGACATTTGCAGCTAGAATAGTCATTTACCACATTAGCAATGTATAGAGTGGATTTCTGATTAGTTTAAAGTGATCTTCATTGAAAAGAACAGTGCTTTTCTTTCAAAAATAAGGACATTTCAAAGTGACCCCAAACTTTTGAACGGTAGTATATATTCTAAACTTTAATTTTTGACTAAAGTGAAAGGTTCTAACTAACCCTGATTGTGACTGAGGTCTAAGCATATTAGGAGCCAACAGTAAAAAGTAACCTTTGTTTCCCATTTCCATTTTGTAATTGGATTTGCTTTTTTGTGTCTGATCAAATGTCATAATAAGACATCTTGATAGACCCTCCTGAACCAGAAGTGCAGTTTGACTTGACACAACATTTTAAGACATTTTGTATCCCATCAAAGCAAAATGACTCCTGATTATTGATGTCAGTAGTAACTTGATTTAATCAGACACGGTGTGTGTAAAAGTTACAGAAAAATCATTATTTGCGCATGTGTAGTTGCTTTCGTTCATTTTATTGATTTCAGGGTACATCGTGGCCTTCCCCACAATGTTTCCAATCTAGGAACACATTACATATACCTGATAACACCAGTGTAAACAGAAAAGCACATCATGGCTTCAGCAGCAGTGCCATACACGGTATCAGGAGGATTGCAACATGTAAAGAATGTGGGAAGAAAATTAAACACACTGGATTGACTACATTGAAATTTACAAGACACCTGAAAACACACCCAGACAGGTTTTTTTTTTAAGTATACAAGCATCAGAGTGATTTTATTGTTGTTAACACAACAGCCCTCTGTTCATATTTACTTGCCAAAGGCAAAGTGAATACCAGTGAATCATAATCGAGATGAAGTCGAGGTAATTACTCACCGATATTCATTGAGCCTGAGGCGGATAATGGTTTTAGTACAAATACAGCACTCAGCGTAAATGAGTCCACCCCCTTTGAAAAGTAACATTTTAAACGATATCTCAATGAACAAAATTTCCAAAATGTTGACAAGACAAAGTTTAATATAACATCTGTTTAACTTATAACGGGAAAGTAAGGTTAATAATATAACTTAGATTACACATTTTTCAGTTTTACTCAAATTAGGGTGGTGCAAAAATGAGTACACCCCACAACAAAAACTACTACATCTAGTACTTTGTATGGCCTCCATGATTTTTAATGACAGCACCAAGTCTTCTAGGCATGGAATGAACAAGTTGGCGACATTTTGCAACATCAATCCTTTTCCATTCTTCAACAAGGACCTCTTTTAGTGACTGGATGCTGGATGGAGAGTGATGCTCAACTTGTCTCTTCAGAATTCCCCATAGGTGTTCGATTGGGTTCAGATCAGGAGACGTACTTGGCCACTGAATCACTTTCACCCTGTTCTTCTTCAGAAATCCAACAGTGGCCTTAGATGTGCGTTTAGTCATGTTGGAAAAGTGCACGATGACCAAGGGCACGGAGTGATGGTAGCATCTTCTCTTTCAGTATAGAGCAATACGTCTGTGAATTCATGATGCCATCAATGAAATGCAGCTCCCCGACACCAGCAGCACTCATGCAGCCCCACATAAGGACACTACCACCACCATGTTTCACTGTAGGCACCATGCATTTTTCTTTGTATTCCTCACCTTTGCGATGCCATACAGTTTTGAAGCCATCAGTTCCAAAATCATTTATCTTGGTCTCATCACTCCAGAGTATAGAGTCCCAGTAGTCTTCATCTTTGTCAGCATGGGCCCTGGCAAACTCTAGGTGGGCTTTTTGTGCCTGGGCTTTAGGAGAGGCTTCTTTCGTGGACGGCGTCCATGCATGCCATTCCTCTGCAGTGTATGCCGTATTGTGTCACAGGAAATAGTTACCCCAGTTTGGCTTTCTGCTTCTTTAGATAACTGCAGTGAACTCGCATGCTGATTTTCTTCAACCCTTCTCATCAGAAGACGCTCCTGTCGAGGTGTTAACTTCCGTGGACGACCTGGACGTGTCTGTGAGATGGTTGCAGTTCCATCTTTCTTAAATTTTTGTACCACTTTTGCTACAGTATTCTGACTGATAAGTAAAGCTTTGCTGATCTTCTTGTAGCCTTCACCTTTGGGGTGGAAAGAAATAATTTTCTTTGGGGAATTCTGAAGAGACAAGTTAAGCATCACTCTCCATCCAGCATCCAGTCACTAAGAGGTCATTGTTGAAGAATGGAAAAAGACTGATGTTGCAAAATGTCACCAACTTGTTCATTCCATGCCTAGAAGACTTGATGCTGTCATTAAAAATCATGGAGGCCATACAAAGTACTAGATGTAGTAGTTTTTGTTGTGGGGTGCACTCATTTTTGCACCACCCTAATTTGAGTAAAACTGAAAAATGTGTAATCTAAGTTATATTATTAACCTTACTTTCACGTTATAAGTTAAACAGATGTTATATTAAACTTTGTCTTGTCAACATTTTGGAAATTGTTTGTGTTCATGGAGATATTGTTTAAAATGTTACTTTTCAAAAGGGGTGCACTCATTTACGCTGAGCACTGTACATAGGTGATTATCTAAAAAAAAACCACATTAAAAGAAATAATTTTTCATTTCAAACTTCGAAAGCGACATGAAAATGTAATGCGCACAGACTTGTCACTTATCTCTGCCAACTTACATAAAATACTTTTTGAAACGGATTAAAAAAAAAAAAATTCACAACCCCATCTTACATTTGAATAGTTTTATACCAAACTTCGTAGCATCTTTAGTTCTTTTAGGAACAGCATTTTCTTTCAATTGTAATTCTTCCTCACTTACAGTGATGGTGATTGGCCACCATTTTGCCAAGTTGCTCGAGGTGATTATCGAGAAACAGCCTGAATTTCTCAACTAATCAGCGCGAACAAATACTTACCATGGCACATATTTCAAAGCCAGTTGACCTAACTGCTATGTTTGAGAACACTGGTGCTCATTGACCGCCGATATTTATTAGTTTGGTCCTGCGTTTCCTTTCCTTCGCATATAACATAACGTCTTTCTTCTCGCTTTCCGTTACTGTAGTCGGTCTTTCACGTTTCAGTCGCACACTCACGTCCTCCATTTTTCTCTCCTGTTTCAAATTTGTATCCCACAATACCTTGTGCGAACGGGGAAAGCCCACCACGTCATGCATGATGTAGTATCTTGAATTGGGTCATGGTGAAGCAAGAAGAAATAGCGGAGAATTTAGGGCCACGTGGTCCTAAATTCATTAATTGTTCTATTTTAAAAAATAAAATAAAATTGGAAGTCTGTGATTAGAATTCAGTAGCTTTCGGTCACTAAACAAAAATAATTGGGTGTTGGGGACAATTCGTTTTATGACCTACACTTGAAAAATGTGAAAGGCAGTCTACCTTTAATTTTTTTTTCAAATATCTTGTACCGATAATTGGAGGGTCAAACAACTCCATGGTCTTCTCCAGCACATCCCAAAGACGTTCAATGGGGTTAAGATCGGGACTCTGTGGTGGCCAATGCATGTGTGAAAATGACTCCTCATGCCCCTTGAACCGCTCTTTCATGATTTGAGCTGAGATGAATCCTGGTGTTGCCATCCTGGAATATGCCCATGCCATCAGGGAAGCAAAAATCCACTGAACCAACCCCAGATCACAACACTGTCTCCAGAGGCTTGTACAGTGGCCATTATGTACACAAACGTTCAAAAGTTTGGGGTCACTTTGAAATGTCCTTATTTTTGAAAGAAAAGCACTGTTCTTTTCAATGAAGATCACTTTAAACTAATCAGAAATACACTCTATACATTGCTAATGTGGTAAATGACTATTCTAGCTGCAAATGTCTGGTTTTTGGTGCAATATCTACATAGGTGTATAGAGGCCCATTTCCAGCAACCATCACTCCAGTGTTCTAATGGTACAATGTGTTTGCTCATTGCCTCAGAAGGCTAATGGATGGTTAGAAAACCCTTGTACAATCATGTTAGCACAGCTGAAAACAATTGAGCTCTTTAGAGAAGCTATAAAACTGACCTTCCTTTGAGCAGATTGAGTTTCTGGAGCATCACATTTGTGGGGTCGATTAAATGCTCAAAATGGCCAGAAAAATGTCTTGACTATATTTTCTATTCATTTTACAACTTATGGTGGGAAATAAAAGTGTGACTTTTCATGGAAAACACAAAATTGTCTGGGTGACCCCAAACTTTTGAACGGTAGTGTATGAAGGTGCACCCTTGCTCTCTGGACTCTCCAGACCACATAACCTTTTTCTGTTGCTCTAGGGGCCAATCTTTATGCTCTTGAGCAAATTGAAGGCTTTTCTTCCAATTATCCTCATTAACAAGTGTTTTTCTTTTGGACACACAGCTGTTTAATCCCAATCCTGCGAGTTCTCATCACATTGTGAGTGTGGAAATGCTCTTAATTTCACTAGTAAACACAGCTACTGTGGATTTTTTAAACGATTTGTCTTCAAGCACTGACGTGATCTCTGATCATAGTCATTCAAGATCCCTGCCCACCCCCAACCACATTTCTTCTGTGAAGTTGATATTTTGCCACTATCCTTCAGGGTTTAATAATGCATTGGACAGTACTTAACCCAATTCCAGTCATTTCAGTAAACTCCTTAGTGGTTTTCTTGGCTTGACGCAGGCCAATAATTTGACTCTTCTGAAACGCAGTAACAGCTTTTACTTGAGCACGGGATACGTGACAGCACAAAGTGGCTAGCACTGTCGCCTCACAGCAAGAAGGTTCTGGGTTCGAGCCCAGTGGCCGACGAGGGCCTTTCTGTGCGGAGTTTGCATGTTCTCCCCGTGTCTGTGTGGGTTTCCTCTGGGTGCTCTGGTTTCCCCCACAGTCCAAAGACATGCAGGTTAGGCTAACTGGTGACTCTAAATTGACCGTAGGTGTGAATGGTTGTTTGTGTCAGCCCTGCGATGATCTGGCAACTTGTCCAGGGTGTACCCCGCTTCTCACCCATAGTCAGCTGGGATAGGCTCCAGCTTGCTCATGATCCTGCACAGGATAAGCGGTTACGGATAATGGATGGATGTGATACGTTTTCCGACATGGTTGTTAAAAAAATGAGAAGCTACTCACTGCATCAGTTAGGGTTAAAATATTTGTTGCAGCTGAAACACATTAATCACTGCAGTAATTATTCAATCAAAGGCTCTTTAGTATTTAATTATTTCAATTCAAAAGGTGACTACTTTTTTTTTTCCCCTCGCCAGGCAGCGTATATCTAAAGTTGCACACAACTGATGTTTTTCCTCTTTGCTGTGAATAATCCGGTTCTTTATCACTGTTATACAGTTAAAGTTCCCGTATACGCCTCATGTAGATTCTGTTGACTTTGGATTGACTTAAAAGACTTGAGATTTGACTTGGACTTGCATTTTATTACTTGAACATCTGTGGAGTGTAGCATAGAGAAGAGCGCGCGCGCGCACACACACACTCTCTCTCTCTAAACTGGCCACATGGTCTTTCTTCTTCATTCCGTTATTCTAGGTAACCCACATTAAAAACAGGGTTTACAGTGCACTTGCCTGTCCTTGTACTAACAGGACAAAGTTATTTTGAGGAAGGTGTTTAGAGCCTGAATGCAAACAAGTGACTACAGCAGGAGTTTGGTGGCAATGTTCAGAATCGTCCTCTCCCTCGTCCTCTTCCACGTCCTCTTCCTCGTCCTCTTCCTCGTGTGTGAAGGTGACCAGCAGCCCTTCTGATCTTCCTCCTCTCCTCGTGGTGTTCCCGTTCAGCCCGCTGCCGACTCAGCTGTTTCTCACTCTGTGCCAAAGAACAACCGAAAGAACAGGATGAATAATCATGAAGATGAATTTAACTTTCAGCATGGCAATATTAACCTCAAAAACTGTCAGAACCAGTTGGTGACTCCAGATATACACCAGGCTTGTAGTACTTGAGTCTGACTCGTGCCCTAATTTTAAGGACTCGTGCCTTGACACGGACTCGTGCCTTGACACGGACTCGTGCCTTGACACGGACTCGTGCCTTGACACGGACTCGTGCGTTAACTGCATTCGGACTCGTAAATTGGAGACGACGACGTGGATTTTTTTCATTATTTTTTGTAACATGCCATAATAATTTGGTGTAAGCTATTTATATCTACATTAAATTTGTATACTAATTTCATGCAAGAGAATGCACATTCACCTGTTCATACATCATGTTCAGGAACAAACTAACATTCATGGCGCTAAAATGCCTGGAGAGAACGCCGCTAGGATTGTCCGCTTTGCTTATACAGACTTCTCGTGCAGTGGGAAAAAATGCACTGCTATGTGTTCCATATGTAGAAGAACTATCGAGGAGACGACAGGGACGACCTTGAACTTCAATCGTCATTTGGCGAGACTCCACCCAGAGAAGGAAGTGACACGCTATGTTCATTGCTCTGTTGATAGTGGGCGGGGCTTGCTTGCTGAGCGATGAACTAGCTAGTGTTAACCCTCTCTCATGTTATTTGCCTTGTTGATAGTGGGCGGGGCTTGCTGAGCGATGAACGAGCCTTTTATCTGGAGTCTATTAACTAAAATGGGGCAGTCGAGCAGGAACGTCAGTCCGACACAGTAGCAGAGACGCTTTCACATAAAGGCAGCAACAGCTACCGTCAAATGGTGCGGTTGGAGTTTTGTTCTCGGATCAACAGTGGACTCTACTCTAAATTTTCCTTAATGAATCGGACTTCAACACTGGAGTCTGAGGCCAAGTTTACATTAGACCGTATCTGTCTCGTTTTCTTCGCGGATGCACTGTCCGTTTACATTAAAACGCCGGGAAACGGGAATCCGCCAGGGTCCACGTATTCAATCCAGATCGTGTCTGGTCCGGTGCTGTGTAAACATTGAGAATACACGGATACGCTGTGCTGAGCTCTAGCTGGCGTCGTCATTGGACAACGTCACTGTGACATCCACCTTCCTGATTCGCTGGCGTTGGTCATGTGACGCGACTGCTGAAAAACGGCGCGGACTTCCGCCTTGTATCACCTTTCATTAAAGAGTATAAAAGTATGAAAATACTGCAAATACTGATGCAAATACTGCCCATTGTGTAGTTATGATGGTCTTTAGGCTTGCCATCCTTCCACTTGCAAGTGGTAAGTGACTTGCGCACAGCGGCTCAGTCCCGAATCACTGCTCGTGCACTTCACTCGCGCGCTCTGTGAGCTGCGCAGGGCCGGAGTGCGCACCCTCCAGAGGGCACTCGCTGTTCAGGGCGGAGTGATTTAGAGCGCAGCCGCTGAGGAGGAAGCGATGAGCCGCACTGACACATTTCAATTTGCGTGCCGAATTAGTCATGTGATTAGCATATCCGTGTACTGGCGTTGCTGTGTGCACGCGAATCGTGTATTGGCGTTGCTGTGTGCACGCTAATCGTTTTTAAAAACGTTAATCTGATGATCCGCTGATACGGTCTAATGTAAACCCCACCTGAATCAAGTTTTAGTGACTCGACTACAACACTGATATACACCACTTTCATAGGAAACCCCTTTTCATTCATGCAACTCTGCAAGCAACCAATCATGCGCCAGGAGTGCAGTGACTAAACTCATGCAGATACAAGTCTCAAGAGCTTCAGACAATCTTCACAGCAAACATCAGAATGGTGTCATGAAACTTGTAAATCCACCATATGTTTTGTAAATACATTCAGTCGGTAAACAGGAAGCCGATGTGTGACAGACCAGAAAACAGTAAACATGGTATAGAACCCCAAGCTGAAGATTTGTGGTTGCTGAGAAAAAGAGCGTTTCGGCTGGACGGACAGAGGTAAACCAGTATACTCTCCCCTCCTTCGGAGCAGGGGTATAATAAATAATAATTAAAAAAAAAAAAAAAAACAGAACGTCAAGGACGTAGTCGCTCATCTGGCCTGACATCAAAACAACCACGACTACCAAAACAAACAGAACTGAAATGTGACAATGTGAAAGAGGACCAACCTCCACGACAGACTGTTTACAACAGGAAAATCAACAAAGGACTAAATTTTGTTCACTGAAGGAAGATCGACCCAAAACATCAATCAGAACTGAAATCGGGTGAGAACTGTGAGAGGAGATACAATTCTAATGAGAAGCCCCAAAACTCATGAAGCAGGGCTCTACATTAACTTTTGAAACCACTTGTCCTGTCGGGCAAGTTGAAAGGAAATTTACTTGTCCGAATGTGAAGTTGACTTGATCAAAGAAAAATTTGAGAAAAAAACCCACAAATAAACTATTTGTAATAAACTAATTTCACCAGAATTACTTTAACACAAAAATCTATTCACTGCAGAAAAAAATTGGACTCCATCAATCATTAATTTATTTATGAGAAATTGAAAACCAGAAAATTAAAATTATATATATTTTCATTTTTAAATTATTAACCTTGAATATATATCCTCCACTGATTAATTGTTGTTGTCTAATTATTCATTGTGGCTCCTGTATGGTATTTAATGGTTGCGATGAAAGTTGCGGTGTTTTTTAGGTTTTTGTTACGATTACATTGCGGGAGGAAATGAAAGTTGCGAGAAATTGTTGCGATTTTCTCTTTTTGTGATTAAAATTGAGTGATATGTTAAATATTAAGTTATTACTGAAAAACCATTGATTTAAAAAAAAAAAAAAAAGACGCTGAGAAATGGTCCTATAAACAACTTTACCAATATAAAAGATTACCAGGACTACAAAAATGCAGAAAAATAGGCTTTACTTATCCAAATGCACCTGTCGGTTCAAAAGTTAAAGTGCATAGAACCTCACAGCACAACATGAAGTTACCTTAAAATATAATATAAATGCCTCAGCTTTCATGTAAGAAAAAAAACACTATTAATACTAGTACTGTGTGCAGGCAGTCTCTCCTGAAGACCAAATTAAACAATAATTATAAACTAATAAAATAAATGGCTCAGGCTTCATAGAAGAAAAAAAACAATTTGAACAGAATCTCACAGTATGATGCTGAAGCTGCCTAAACAATGGAAAATAAAATACCATTTTGGCAAAAATGTTGGCATCCATTAATTTCTTGTATTAAGTAAAAAAATAATGTAAAGTGCACACAGTCCTTCACTGTAAACATAACACACTTTCAGTAACAGAATTTAAGCCTATATAAACACTGACTCGCACATGCTGCTTCTCTTGAACGTATACACGGAAGTAAGGCGGAAGGTAGTTTGTCGACGTCACCTCAAGACGACGCCAACGATTGGTCAAATTTGCGGGAAAGTTGCGGTGATTGGATATAATTGTAACACCGTCCTGAATTCATGGGGATTGGTTGAATTTGCATTGAAGTTGCAAATCGCAACATCGCGAAATCCTGGAGGGTCTGATAAACGACCGTTTACTTTTCAGCTCAAATACACGAAGTGGTATTGGCCGGTTTCGCAAGCGGAATATTGGAAAGAGCGATGTGCGCATGCGCAAACAGAAACATCCGGCGATTCATCAAAACAATATGTCGAGTGAGATGCTTCGGAAATCATGTGAATAAACTGATAAATTTGATATGTAACCCGAATATCGGCGTATTTTGGCACTTGTCCAATCGGACAAGTAACTGAGACGATGAACTTGTCCGACAAAGTATCACTTGTCCCGGACAAGCGGACAACCGTTAATGTCGAGCCCTGTGAAGGTGACCTAATTAGCAGTTTTTTAGCAAAAATCTGACAATACAACGACTAAGTGTTGTACCGAAGGTTGAGTTCTTTGAAACGAAACAATCAGAACTGAAATCCATTGAGAATCGAGGGAGGAGATAAAATTTGTTAATTTGGCCTAATTACTCAGACGTTAACAAAAAATTCGACAAAACAACCAAGTTTTGTGCGGAGTGACGAGTTCTTTCAAAGAAAACAACCGGAACTGAAATCCGAGGAGAACTGACAGAGATACGATTTAACTGAATTGTGGATGACGGACGCTACGCCATGGCAACAGCTCATCGGCCTTATGGACAGATGAGCTCATTATTTCATTTTAAGATTTAATATTTTATTTTTCATCATGATTTTGATATTAAATACTTCCGTTATACTGTACGACAGTGCATGAGACACTTTTTTTTTTTCTTTGAAGCATATGGCAAGGTGAAAAATGCATATGGAGTTTATAGTTTTTTTTAAAAAAGCACTGTGCTCTCTGTGCGGTCTCAACAGTTCACACCACAACATAAGCTGCTACACAAAGTTAAAGTGTTCATTTCAAAAGGGTAAGCAATACTTTCTGGTCATCAACAGACACATGATGAAATTTTGTTTAAGAATAGCTTTGCTGCTAAATCTGGTCGGTCGTACCCACTAAGCCGCTGCTGTTTGATGTGGGGTTTTTGCCCTGTGTTTATTCAGTCTGAACGCAATGAGGGACTTTGCTATCATGATCACCGTGGCTTACAGTTCTCTCATGTTAATCACTTTCACCTTCAATTTACTCCGCTAGGATGATTACAGGACTGTCTGAAACTTTGAAATCTGTAGTCAGACACAGTCCTGAAATCATCTTTAATCTGTGACGGCACCAGTGAAAAGAACAGGATGCTTCTCTCTGGTACCCGTCTTTACTCTTGCACTTCATTCTTTTCATTCCTTCTTTTAACCCTTTGATGCAAAACATGTGCACACCCCTTCTAATGCACAACATGGGTCAAAAATGACCTGCATTCATTTTCCAGGTTATTTCATGCTGACTGAGTTTTTCTTTGCTCCATCTTTTGAAATCAATTTATTTTATGATTGAATATTCCAAGTATTCTTTAAATATCTTGTTTTTAATGACCACAAATCATTAATTTAAATTTTTTCTTTCCTACTTTATGAACAAAAATACTTTTTATATTACTACACATGGGTCATCCAAGTGTGATTTAAAATTAAATGTCTTAATACTATAATAATGATTTGTTTCAAGTAATTACTTTAGCAGTGAATGGGGCCAGTTATTTATTTATTAACTATGTAGTTAGCTAAGCCAACTACAATAAAATTAGCTAACTAAAGTAGAATATGTCAACAGCTAGGTAGCTAATAGTAATTACTTGTAACTTTCTGACAAGTAATCTACTCACTCTCAAGGTAACCTAAACAATCAATTTTTTTCTAAGGTAATGTTAGAACAATTGAAAAACATTCCTTACATGTATGAGATGGGCAAAGGGCGCTGTGCTGAGCTGTGAAATGTCTGACACAAGCACAATTCACAGTTCCCACCAAACGCTGGAGTAAATGCATGCGGGTCGGTTCTGACCCATGTGTGTAAACTTGATGTAGAATTACAAAAGCTGTGCTTGTTCATAACTTAAAGTGCCATTCCACCATTGGATGTATTCTTTGGCATAAAATACAATATATTTTATGACAACATGACTAGACAGAGAAATCTTTTAGCTTCAAAATGATATATCAAACATCATTTTTTGACAACGACAAGTATATTAATTTTGCGACCAAAGGTCACCTACCCTTTTAATTTCCGCGCGGTAGTGAAACGTGATGTCATCGGCAGGTTCCCCTTCTTGTGTACCACGTCACGTGTGACGTGGCACAGATTATCAGCAATGGCGGATAGAACGCGATTTCCACTTGTCGATTGCTGTGCCGATATTCACCATTGACCGTCTCCTTTGGGCATCACTTGCTATTTTCCTTCGCTTCTTTTCCGAAGCTGACAATCGCGTTCTATCCGCCATTGCTGATAATCTGTGCCACGTCACACGTGACGTGGTACACAAGAAGGGGAACCTGCCGATGACATCACGTTTCACTACCGCGCGGAAATTAAAAGGGTAGGTGACCTTTGGTCGCAAAATTAATATACTTGTCGTTGTCCAAAAAATGATGTTTGATATATCATTTTGAAGCTAAAAGATTTCTCTGTCTAGTCATGTTGTCATAAAATATATTGTATTTTATGCCAAAAAAATACATCCAATGGTGGAATGGCACTTTAAGAAAGGAAAAATAAAAATCATGATTTGTCCTGAACAAAAACAAGATATTTACTGCATATTTGGAAAAGTAAATGACAAAATGAATTTATTTCAAAAGTATATCATAGAAACACTCAGCCATACATGAAATAACCTGGAAAATGAATGCAGGTCGTTTTTGACCCATGTTGTGCATTAGAAGGGTAGTGATACAAAAAGGGTTTTTATTCAGAAAGTAAGAAAGGGAAAAAATAAAATAAGGATGTATGATGATCAAAAACAAGTTAATTGAGGAATACCTTGAATACTGAATGATGGAATTAATTTATTGCAAAGATATAGAAGATAAAAACTCAGCCGGGTCACTTTTGACCCATGTTTTGCATCAAAGGGTTAAGTACCATGCAGGTAAAACCGTCATGTTCAGAGAATAAACTGTGTGTAAATGTTTAAAAGGGCTGAGAAACAGGATCTTCAGAACGAACAGTGGAAGCAGAGTGCGCCATCTGACTGAGTGAATTTAATAACTTAAGACACATTGAACACTAGCCTTAATTACACAGCTTAATAAAATTAATAAACAAAATAACTGAACTAACTTATAAAGAAATTCTATTACCGCAGCGCTGTTTAATTCTGAAACCTCATTGGTGTGACGGTGTTGATTAAGTTTCTATAACAGCAGCTCTGACAACAGTGACGCAAATCACAGGTTTATAGAAACGCGCTCGTTCTAATAGCAGATGATCTACATCACGAGATTAAAACAACATGCCATAAGGAGAGTCTGCTTCTTTGAGATGTTTGTTTAGGATTTTTGAAAGGAGTCTACGCTGACCGTGCATTAGAACATTCCAATCCATCCATTAACTATAACCGCTTATCCTGTGCAGGATCGTGGGCAAGTTGGAGCCCATCCCAGCTGGCTCGCACTCACACGTACGGCCAATTTAGAGCCACCAGTTAACCTAACCTGCATGTCTTTGCACTGTGGAGGAAACCCACGCAGACACGGAGAGAACATGCAAACTCCACACAGAAAGGCCCTCGTCAGCCACTGGGCTTGAACCCAGAACCTTCTTGCTGTGAAGCGACAGTGCGAACCACTACACCACCATGCCGCCCCACATTCCAATCCTCAATCCTTTAAAACTTGAGGCTCACTGGCTATAACTGAGGTTCCAAGCCAAAACCTGAATTTAAACTCGTCACTTAACAGTTATGTACAATACATTGATATATTTCGGCACTGCCTCTAAAAGTGGAGCTGCTGATGAGTGAGCGAAATATTTGCAAGGGCACAAAATTAACCATAATAATAATAATAATAATAATATCGCACATGAACCATCAAACTGTGTAATGTCATGTATTTTACGTCAGTAAATTGCTGCATTGTCTTGTGACAGTGATATCAATAATGAGACATGCGTCGCAGTTACGAACACATTTATTCCTTTCTTTGGCACCGCATACCACGTGCCAGAAACAACACCACGACATTTATTATGGTGTAACTATTATGGAGTGAACCAGCGATTTCACTTTACATTATTAATTTGCGCTAGCAGCGGTACCGCAAATTTTTACTCTCACTCAGGATCTTTCTACTTTATTATTATAACTTTTTTAGGACGCTGTTTCTCCCTCAGTTTTCAACCAATCACCAAATTTCACATGAATACCTCTGGGTTGAATTACGTTACTATGACTTTTGGTGCTGATCTGGATCACCAATTTGGAATGATCCATGAAAAACAGGATTTTTTTCAATCACTTCTAACTCTGAAAAAAATATGTTGCTATGCCTTTTGGGGCTGATCCAGATCACCAATCCGGAACGATCAATGAAAAACAGGATTCCCCCCCATCCCCAACCAAGCGTCATTCTCCATCTCTTACCGTTCCAGATCTATAGGGTACAGTGACCAGACATCCCGGTTTGTAACAGCTAGCATAAATCATAGTGACTTTCGTCACAGTAACTGTATTATTATTATCATCCTAACATTTTTTAGGATGCTGTTTCTCCCACAGTTTTCAACCAATCATCAACAAATTTCACATGAATACCTCTGGGTTGAATTACGTTACTATGACTTTTGGTGCTGATCTGGATCACTAATTCGGAATGATCCATGAAAAACAGGATTTTTTTCAATCACTTCTAACTCTGAAAAAAATATAATGAAAATTGACAGGGTTTTTTTTTTTTGTTCAGGACGGCATGGTGAAACTTTCCCCTCACCAAGCGTCATTCTCTATCGCTTACCGTTCAGGATCTATAGGGTACGCTGACCAGACGTTCTGAGTGAGAGTAACAACATACATACAGTGGGGCAAAAAAGTATTTAGTCAGTCACCAATTGTGTAAGTTCTCCCACTTAAAAAGATGAGAGAGGCCTGTAATTTTCATCATAGGTACACTTCAACTGTGAGAGACAAAATGAGAAAAAAAAAATCCAGAAAATCACATTGTCTGATTTTTAAATAATTTATTTGCAAATTATGGTGGAAAATAAGTATTTGGTCAATAACAAAAGTTCATCTCAATACTTTGTTATATACCCTTTGTTGGCAATGACAGAGGTCAAACGTTTTCTGTAAGTCTTCACAAGGTTTTCACACACTGTTGCTGGTATTTTGGCCCATTCCTCCATGCAGATCTCCTCTAGAGCAGAGATGTTTTGGGGCTGTCGCTGGGCAACACGGACTTTCAACTCCCTCCAAAGATTTTCTATGGGGTTGAGATCTGGAGACTGGCTAGGCCACTCCAGGACCTTGAAATGCTTCTTACGAAGCCACTCCTTCGTTGCCCGGGCGGTGTGTTTGGGATCATTGTCATGCTGAAAGACCCAGCCACGTTTCATCTTCAATGCCCTTGCTGATGGAAGGAGGTTTTCACTCAAAATCTCATGATACATGGCCCCATTCATTCTTTCCTTTACACGGCTCAGTCGTCCTGGTCCCTTTGCAGAAAAACAGCCCCAAAGCATGATGTTTCCACCCCCATGCTTCACAGTAGGTATGGTGTTCTTTGGATGCAACTCAGCATTCTTTCTCCTCCAAACATGACAAGTTGAGTTTTTACCAAAAAGTTCTATTTTGGTTTCATCTGACCATATGACATTCTCCCAATCCTCTTCTGGATCATCCAAATGCTCTCTAGCAAACTTCAAACGGGCCTGGACATGTACTGGCTTAAGCAGGGGGACACGTCTGGCACTGCAGGATTTAAGTCCCTGGCGGCGTAGTGTGTTACTGATGGTAGCCTTTGTTACTTTGGTCCCAGCTCTCTGCAGGTCATTCACTAGGTCCCCCCCGTGTGGTTCTGGGATTTTTGCTCACCGTTCTTGTGATCATTTTGACCCCACAGGGTGAGATCTTGCGTGGAGCCCCAGACTGAAGGAGATTATCAGTGGTCTTGTATGTCTTCCATTTTCTAATAATTGCTCCCACAGTTGATTTCTTCACACCAAGCTGCTTACCTATTGCAGATTCAGTCTTCCCAGCCTGGTGCAGGTCTACAATTTTGTTTCTGGTGTCCTTTGACAGCTCTTTGGTCTTGGCCATAGTGGAGTTTGGAGTGTGACTGTTTGAGGTTGTGGACAGGTGTCTTTTATACTGATAACGAGTTCAAACAGGTGCCATTAATACAGGTAACGAGTGGAGGACAGAGGAGCCTCTTAAAGAAGTTACAGGTCTGTGAGAGCCAGAAATCTTGCTTGTTTGTAGGTGACCAAGTACTTATTTTACCGAGGAATTTACCAATTAATTCATTAAAAATCCTACAATGTGATTTCCTGGATTCTTTCCCCCCATTCTGTCTCTCATAGTTGAAGTGTACCTATGATGAAAATTACAGGCCTCTCTCATCTTTTTAAGTGGGAGAACTTGCACAATTGGTGGCTGACTAAATACTTTTTTGCCCCACTGTAAGATGATTTACAGGATGGTCTAAACCTGTTCGAGCAACAGTACCATTTAAAGCCCGGACACACATTTCATGATCACGGCGCATCACACATTCAGGAGAAAAATTACCCATTAGTGCTAACATAATTTTGACTAACCCTGTACATAAAGTTTTGTTGTATAACTACAATGACAAAGTCTTATCTCATCTGATGAGTAAAAATGGCATTTGTGGAGATTAATCAGACTCTCAGTAAAAATCTATGGCATGCAAGCAAGACTGGGGAAACAAGCTGAATCAAGTCCACACAACTATTTACGGCTGGCCGCTGAAAGAAAGAGTAAAAAAAAAGAAAAAAAGAAAAAAGCATGTGGCTTGAAGAGAGAAATAAGATGGACATGAAGCTCCATGTTACTTCATACTCAAAATGAGCGTTGCTATACGGCGTACTCCAATTCATCTACATTCCTATTTTTTCTTTTTAAAATAAGTGGATGCACGCTGTTCTTTGCAGAATAGATTATTATCAATAATACTTGTACTCCCTAAAAGCTACCAAGTCTTAGCAGGCAACACACCTGAGCCCGGTTGAACACTTTGTGCAGTACAGGATTAACATGCAAAAGGGAGTCATTACATTCAACGTACATCAATGACGTCAACTAAACAAAAATTTTTTTTCCATGAAAATGCCCTTCAACGTGTACGACTCAAAAAAGCCAGCAGTGCTCTTTATCTTCTACGGTCAGTGTCATTCGAACACCAAAAAGCTCAATGAATCGATGTACAGAACCACTAGAATAAGATTTCTTTTCATTGAAGTGTTTTGACAGCAATCAACAGTTTTGTAGATTTAAAGAAGAGTAGCTCTAGTTTGCCTAAGGCAAGATGCCTCAGGGTGTCCTACATGTTTTTTTTTTTTCTTCCTTCGACCCAATGAAGCCCACTGAACCGTTTTATACACCATCCTTCGTCTCACCGCTTCTTACTTCAATCCAAACAGCACTGAAACAAACCTCAATCTCAACCTCTTACTGTACATCATTTCCAGCTGTTCCTGATGTCAATCTACCTGCATACTTCAGATCTGTTTGTCCCAGTGCTCTTGTACAGTTTCAATATTTTTATCTTGAGAATTTTATATTCACATTTTATGTTGAGTCATTGAATGCAGAAAACAAGAGACGACTGGCCAGAGGAGCAGCTACATTTAAGTCAGTCACTCATAACTAGATGCTGGAACCGGAGAGGCTTCACTATAACAACCAAAGTGGCAGTGCACAAAGCCATGGTATTGCCCTGTCTTTTGTATGGGAGTGAAACATGGAGCACCCTCGCCCTACCCATCCACCTATTAGAAATGTTCCATCAAAGGTCACTGAGGCAAATTCTGAAGATCCAATGGTGGCATCACATTACCAACACAGAAGTGCTACAAAGAGCCAAGACAACAACCATAGAGACCATGGAATGCAGCAACCGCCTCCGTTGGTTAGGGCACGTCTGCAGGATGCCTGATTACAGAATGCCAAAGCCAGCTTTTCTTCGGAGAGCTTGCCCATGGAATTAGATCTCGTGGACACCCCAAGAAGCAGTGGAAAGAGGATTTAACCATATTTGGCATTGGTGACAACTGGTACAACACCACAGCCGACAGATCTGTGTGGAGAGACCACATTCACATTGGAAAGACCTTGTCCGAGACGAGGCTACAACGGCGCGCGGAAGAGAGACGGCAGCGGCGCCACCGAAGAGCCACCCTTGCTCAGAGATGACGGGGACCATAAGAAGAAGATATTGAGGGTGACTCAAAGTTGCTTATTTTTAATAAAAGCATTTCCTGAAGTTCTTGATTCCTCTTACACTATGACAATTGGCCAAAGTTAATTTTTTGTGTGTTATTGAATTTATTAAATAATTACACATCATGTGTTTTGTTAGCACTTAATGTTATGGAACATGAGCTACACAGAGTTCTGTTATTGTTATTATTAAAATCTGTTCCTTTCCTGGACAGCGCTGTAGACCGCTTGGCCACGGAGAATTACATCACAAATAGAATAGACTTTTACTGTCACTGTACAGCGGGGTACAACAAAATTGTGAGAGCTCTACTCAAAACAGTGTACAGAAAGAAACAATAATAAAATAAAAACATAAAAAGGTGGAATTTTAATTGTGCAATACAAGTGAAAATTTTCAATAAAAAAAAGTTCTTAAAATAGTGCAATGGTCCTTAAAGCAGGTGTGTGTGTGTGTGTGTGTGTGTGTGTGTGTGTGTGTGTGTGTGTGTGCGCGTGCGTGAGCGAGCATGTATGCATGAGTGAACTCAATTAATTCAATTCAATTCAATTCAGTTCAAGTCTGAGGTTATGTAACATGTAGGGCTGTGCGATATGGGAAAAAATGAATATCCTGATACATTTTCTCCATTTCACGATATACATCTCGATATATTTAAATCTCCTCTAAAGGACCCCATGAAATCTAACTTTTACTCTTTACTGTTTTCACTACAATCCCTGCAGATTAAATAACATTCTTGGTTAACTTTACAGGTGGTTTTCAACAACACATTTTAAATTGTCATGTTCGTGATTAATCACAATTGAATTGAAATAAGACTATTTTTATTCAACAAAAGATGTGGCACAAACTGCAAAAACAATCTTGAAAATTGCAACAAAGGGGCAATACAATACAGAGCTGCTCAGAGCTCAAACCAATAAAGTGCAAGCTCAACACTGAGAAAGACATTTAGCCTAAATAAGAAAAGTGCTCATTCATTAAATTATTTAAAAAAATAGATCTCCAAGCTATTAACCTGACTACTGAGAACCACTGGAACATTCACAATAGAGAGAGAGATTGAGGGAGAGAAGAGAGAGATCTGCAAAACATCATTTTTCTCTTTGCACACTTTTGAACTGAATGTTTTCTGGCTCTGCCTCTCAGACATGTACAATTCCGGTATTGCCTTCTCTGTAAAATGTCTGCAACCAGGCAACTCGTATTTGGGATCGAGTGTGTTTAGTAATTTTTGGAAGCCTGGTTTTTCCACTATACTAATTGGGATCATGTCTTCAGCAATGATGTTTGTGATTGCATCCGTTACAGCTCTCCATCTCTGACTCGTTTTCTCATATGGGGTGGCTTTGGAGAACGAGGCCGCTATGGTCATTTGTTTAGCTTGTGGGGGGGTTTTAGCTCGT
Organism: Neoarius graeffei; assembly: GCF_027579695.1. Lineage (NCBI taxonomy): Eukaryota > Metazoa > Chordata > Actinopteri > Siluriformes > Ariidae > Neoarius > Neoarius graeffei. The sequence continues at coordinate 70,059,952 of NC_083579.1, forward strand.
GGTCAAGTAGTTCGGAGTTTAGGAGACTCTTCATACTGTACCGGGTGAGTTTTCAGGTGATGGAACATATTTGTAGTGCTGCTGCCTTTCGTGATGACAGGTTTTTTTGCACACTTTACAAATTGGCATTTGGTGTTCCACGTCCTCCTCGCGATATCCAAAAAAAATGCCAGATGACTGACCCCTTACTAGTTCTTTTAGGAACCAATTCGTCCACTTCCATTTTTAATTTGTCGCTGAAATTGACTGAGCTTACACGGTAGCCTATGCAACACCAGCGATTGCACAAACTGAGTCAGCGCTGTAAACCGGAACTAGGAAAATCTTCCCGCAAGTTCCTTTCAGCACAGAGATGTCGCCCGGGATTGGTTGGCGAGTGCGTGACGTTATTTTTTTACCCTTAGGCAGCCTCTCACATTACTGCCTGAGGGACAGGGAGAAAACCACCGGAAAAGTTTTTAAACAAACAAGAAACAAACGCAAGTCGGAAGATGACCATAAAATACTCGATAGTTACGATATAATAATTTTATGCATCTCACAGAATTTTCGGAGATATATCGAGTATATTTGATATAATCGCAGAGCCCTAGTAACATGGCACTTACATGGTCAGTACGCAGTGGCGCCACACCGCGACTGCGGAATCGCTATCTGAGGCTGGCACGCCAATTACATTCTTAAACACGCCTGAATTCAGTTAAACACACACACACACATATACAGACAGGTGCCTCTATAGGCAGCCAAAGGCTGAAGGCCGCCCCCCCCAAAAAAAAAAATCATGTTTTAGATTCTTCAAAGTATCCACCGTTTCCCTTGATGACGCTTTGTACACTATTGGCATTATCTTAACCAGCTTCATGAGGTGGTCACCTGGAGTTGCTTTTCAATTAACAGGTGCCTCGCCAAAAGTTAATTAGTGCAATTTCTTGCTGCCTTAATGCGTTTGAGATCAAACAATAAATAAAATAATAAAAATACAGTAACTAGCCCTATTCCACAACTGCAGTAATAATGGACTTATTGGCTGAGTGGGAGAGAAAATATTTTCCCGTCCAGCCCGACCTAACTCGGTCAATAAGCATTTTATCATGTGATCTTTTTAAACCAACATACACAGTGGAAAACAATGAACAATGGTGTGCGCAAAAGAACCAATTTTTAAAATCAGCAAACCAGTTATATGCCGAGTCGCCTTTGCACAAGTTTGAATTCTATAAAATACAACTGTTCTCTCGAAATGAAAAACGATTCGTTAGTAAGAGTCAGTTCAAACTCGGGTCAGCTCATGGAGACAGCGTCAATACAAGCCTATTAAGTCTACACAAAATAACTGATTTGAAATCAAAACAGAGTCGAGTCGGTAGTCGAGTCAGTTCAATCTTCATCTGATGACGGCTCGATAACAAAATGTTGTTAATGAAAATCTGAAGCAAGAGAAACAGGTCCGGGGCCGCATACGGCTTTTTCCCAGACCGGATTAAAAAATCCGTATCCGCCCAGTCACGTGACTTTTCCCAATGGTTTTATTAAAGCTAGACGGCCTTTTGATTTCATAAAATCAGTGAAATTTAGTTCCCTCTGAAATTTGGTCATTGTGATACATGTTTATTTCTGTAATATCTTTATTTACAAAAAAATAATTTATTAAAAATAAATAAATAAATAAATAAATAAATAAATAAATAAAAGGCCCAGGCCATTCTGTGGCTGTGAAGTTTTTTCATTTGAGGGGATTAAAGCAAATAATGTGTGTGAAATCGCTCACTTCGTGCAGTCAAGCAGACAGAGGAAGTCCGTGTGCGCATGCGCAGGTTTACCTTCTTCTTTTGGGTTTTACAGCAGCTGGCATCCACAGTGTTGCATTACTGCCATCTACAGGTTTACCTTTGAGCGTGCACTGACAGTTACATCATTCTGTCGCTAAACGAACAGCTGATCACACCGAGGTGCTCGCTGACCACCGATATTTATTAGTTTGGTCCTGCGTTTCCTTTCCTTCATATCCTGAAGTGGGTCTTTCACGTTTCACTCGCACACTCACGTCCTCCATTTTTCTCTCCTGTTTCAAATTTGTATCCCACAATGCCTTGTGCAAACAGGGAAAGCCCACCACGTCATGCATGGTGTAGTATCTTGAATTGGGTCATGGTGAAGCAGGAAAAAATAGTGGAGAATTTAAGGCCACGTGGCTCTAAATTCATTAATTGTTCTAGTTAAAAAAAAAACCTAATAAAATTGGAAGTCTGTGATTCAAATTCAGTAGTTTTCAGTCCCCGAAACAAAAATAATTGGATGTCGGGGAAAATTCTTTTCATGACCTACACTTGAAACATCTGAAAGGCAGTATAGCTTTAAGAGTGCGCACACGAGTCTGTATGGATCATATGATAATTAGTGCGGTCAAAAATGTCGCGTTATTAACGCGTTAACTTGACTCAATTTTAACGGCGATAATTTTTTTATCGCGAGATTAACGCTCTGACATGATGTAGGTTTTTCATAAGCTTTTGAAACTGCCAGGAACTTGGAACAGAGACTTTGCTTAGAAAAACGATAGCAGCTAGACTGTAATGCCACGCCCCGCACAGCCAGAGTCCTCTGCCCTCCCCCGAAGAGCCACGGTGCTCAGCTTAGGTTTCGTTTTCCCATCGGGGGCTCCAGCCCCACTTTGCAGTGGCTGTGACAAGACGTGTTATGCTCTGCAATAAAAAAAAAAAAAACCTTGGTACCCATAGTTCGAACCCAATGTTCGAACTATGCCGATATTTTTTTGGGGGGGAGGGGTCCCTTTTTTTCCCTAGGGGTGCTTGCGCTTGTCTCAGAGCGCGGATCTTCATCGCGCGCTCACTTCGGATATGCAAATGCTTCCCGTTACACACGATTGCTGCGTCAATAAACATCATTTTGCCAATATTTTAGAGACCCCCCAACATTTCCCAAATCATGTTTTCAAGGGATCTCATGTCTGTTTCAGGGGATCTCGGATCCCCCGAGTACCCCCGTAGTTCGAACGGTGAGCAAGCCCATTCACTTTTTTATGCTGATAAGAGAATTACATGGTTTTTCATGTGACAAAATGTGCGATTAAATTGCGATTAATCGTGAGTTAACTATGACAGTCGCGACATTAATCGTGATTAAATATTTTAAATCGCTTGACAGCACTAATGATAATCCATATTATGTCAAGAAGCGCTCAACTAAGTAAAGAGAAATGACATCCATCATTACTTTAAGACATGAATGAAGTGTCTTAATTAATAAAAATAAAGAAAAACATTACATTAGAAGGCGTGTTGTATTTAAAGCTGGGTGGGTACTGAGTGCTAATAGGGAGAACATTTACAGTGTACATTTTATTTAACACTCATGGTAATCAATCAATCAATTATATTAACCTTATTACTTGGGAGTAAGATAATTCAATGATACTAAAATTATAGCCAGATATTTACTTAATAAAACTAGCCTCAACACTGGACCTTTGTTTCCCCCTATTTCTGCCTTTGATTCAGGCAAACAAAGTATATTATTGATCAAAACTGGATTTGTAAAGTACTCAGACTTTTAGTGGTACAACAATGCGTCTGCTCAGTTACTGTACTGAACTGATGCATGGTAGTGCTTACCTTTTTCAGCGTGAAGGTCAGCTGTTTGCTTCCGACCGCAGCGTCAGCCAGGTTCAGCCTGCCTGAGCTCTCCTCCAGCTTTAGCCGCTCCTCAAGAGAGGTTCTGGAACAGAAATAGTCTTTTAGACTTGTTCCATAATATATTCATACACAATACAATAACACATATTGTGACCAAAAAAAAAAAATCTATAGAGGTCACAAAATTCATTTGACAGACAACCATTCATTTTCAGTTTCATTTTATCCTGGCAGGACCTCACGTTAAATGTCTCATCTCATCTCATTATCTCTAGCCGCTTTATCCTGTTCTACAGGGTCGCAGGCAAGCTGGAGCCTATCCCAGCTGACTACGGGCGAAAGGTGGGGTACACCCTGGACAAGTCGCCAGGTCATCACAGGGCTGACACATAGACACAGACAACCATTCACACTCACATTCACACCTACGCTCAATTTAGAGTCACCAGTTAACCTAACCTGCATGTCTTTGGACTGTGGGGGAAACCGGAGCACCCGGAGGAAACCCACGCGGACACGGGGAGAACATGCAAACTCCACACAGAAAGGCCCTCGCCGGCCACGGGGCTCGAACCTGGACCTTCTTGCTGTGAGGCGACAGCGCTAACCACTACACCACCGTGCCGCCACGTTAAATGTGTATCGAGAAATTATGCAGAAAAAACCGGGCAGGAAGTAGGAGAGATCACTGATGCCACTGGTGAGTAGAGTGGATGGAATACAGTTTGCACGCTTTGCCCATCAACCAGAGGCGAATACAAAACCTACTATGTATAATGTAAAACAAAACCAATTTTCACACTGATTAGTAGGCAGGTAACAAGACATCTTTGACGATAAATCGTGATACAAATTTATGATGTCTTGAATCGATAAAATATTAAACGAATCATGGTTAGTATCAGGCGGCGTAATCTTAGTTTTCCTAGCTGTAACCTAGCTGCATCGTTTAGACAGCAGATGGCATAACACACAATAGTGGGAATGCATGTGACTTCACCATAGGCGGAAGTAACACAGCTCGAATGTCGTGAACACACACACAAAAAAAAGATATAAAATGGGAAAGTGTAGCGCGATTGACTATACAAGTAGATTTAACAATAAATCTTTTCACAGACTGCCGAAAGCTGAAGAAAAGAGAACGCAGGTAGCCCATCCATCCATCCATCCATCCATTATCCATAACCGCTTATCCTGTGCAGGGTCGCGGGCAAGCTGGAGCCTATCCTAGCTGACTATGGGCGAGAAGCGGGGTACACCCTGGACAAGTCACCAGATCATCGCAGGGTTGACACAATCATTAATTCACACCTACGGTCAATTCAGAGCCACCAAATAGCCTAACCTGCATGTCTTTGGACTGTGGGGGAAACCGGAGCACCCGGGCACGGGGAGAACATGCAAACTCTACACAGAAAGGTCCCTGTCGGCCACTGGGCTCGAACCCAGAACCTTCTTGCTGTGAGGCGACAATGCTAAAAGGCCCATTTGCGATGAACTTTCATTTTTTATAAAGTTGTATTTTACTCCAACATCTACAAATGTGGGTAGTTAGTTAGTGTAGGTTATTAAGAAAATGAAACAAACGTGGTTTTTTTTTTTAATTATTATGATTTAACAAAAGGAATGCTTGTTAAAATAAAATTTTAAATAATTCAGATGGAATTATTTTAATTGATTTTAATTAATTAAATTTTCAATTTTAATTATTTTAATGCATTTTAATCATTCGATTTTAACAAACGTTAACATGTTCATATTAAAATTAGTGCTGTCAAGCGATTAAAATATTTAATCGCGATTAATGTCGCGACTGTCATAGTTAACTCGTGATTAATCGCAATTTAATCGCACATTTTTGTCACATGAAAAACCATGTAATTCTCTTATCAGCATAAAAATGTGAATGGGCTTGCTTTGTATTGCAAAAGCATAACACGTCTTAACACAGCCACTGCAAAGTGAAACCTAAGCCGAGCACCGGGGCTGGCAAAAGAACCATGAGTGAAGTGATCTACTGCTTGAGTTAGTCTACAACTCAGAGAGACAGGTTACACAGTGACGGTAGGCTTGACATGCTTGATTATAATATAAAGTACACTATTATATTAAGTTTAAAGTTGTTCGTTGATAAATATTGCATTGAATCTGATCTTTACTGTTTCAGCTCACTTAACACATTTTGTACTTTTACACTTTCTGCCTGTTGATGCGTCGCGCTGTCCAATCAGAGGCGGCCACATTTGCATATTACAGGAAGGATTTCTGGGATAGCATTGAGTTTACAGTTCAGAGGGATCTGGCTTCTTTAGACGCTGTCTTCTTAAAACTGAATGAATATTTAAAAAGAGGCAAATGAGCCAGTCTTTTGAACGGCTCTTTTCAAAGAACGGATCACAAAGATGCGGAGCCATAAATCACAAAGAGCCATAAATCCCATCTCTACTAGCGCGCCCTGCCCGCGCTGGTTCTTTGGGGGAGGAGGGCAGAGGACTCTGGCTGTGCGGGGCGTGGCATTACAGTCTAGCTGCTATTGGTTTTCTAAGCAAAGTCTCTGTTCCAAGTTCCTGGCAGTTTCAAAAGCTTACGAAAAACCTACATCATGTTACAGAGCGTTAATCTCGCGATAAAAAAAAATTATCGCCGTTAAAATTGAGTCAAGTTAACGCGTTAATAACGCAACATTTTTGACAGCACTAATTAAAATCGAATGATTTTGTGAATTGAGCGAATCGTTACATGCCTACTGATTAGTGAATTATTTAATCTGGGTGTAACTGGTTACACTACGGTTTCTCACAGGAAAGAAAACGCTGCACAGTGCCACTGGGAATGCAGGGTAACGGATCTATCTTTGGGAGGAGATGAATAAAAGTCCTCGTCAGTGTTTAATAGACCGAATATATAAAAGACACTAGGTAGAATTACTCAGGTCATATCACCATTAGCATTAGTTTCTCTGCTTTACTAAATCTCTGCAAAGTACTGGCTTGTCATAACAACGTCAATACTATTTTTAAAGGAGAACTGAAGGCAAATTTTTTTATCATCAAAATTCTATTTCTCTCAATTCATTAAATATCGGAATGCATTTTCGAAAGCTACAGATTTTGTCACTGCTATAGCAAGTTATGAGTGTTTGAAATATGCTCTGTAATATAATCAGTATGTGTGTCAAAGCAATGGCCGTAAACGAGATTCATTGAGACCTGTGCGAGACATCGTAGGACGGAAGTAAAACGTACAGCGGAAATCAAAGTGACCAACATCTGCCAACATTGTCAAAAGACGCGCGCGCCCTCTTTCGAATGCCAATGTAATCAAGCCGGAAGTTTTCCATGTCTGAAATCACTCCCTACTCACTATACAGGGCACTATATAGTGAGGACGTCATTTTGTAGTGCTGTCTGAAACCTTAGTGAGGATTATTTACACCCTATATAGTGCACTCAAAGTATCCCACAATGCATCATGAAAAGTAGTGTACAACCGATCGTCACTAACCAAAGCAATATATTCCATCATGCATTGTGGTTGCACTGAAAGAAATCAAATTAAAAGCTTCAAATTTGATTTAATAAAAGGCAGCAGCAAAGAAGAAAGTATTCAGCCTTGATTTAAAAGAACTGAAAGCTGCAGGTACTTTGTATTGATTAGTGTCGGAAATGCGCTCAGTATAATATGGATTGATCACAAAAACACATGCATGTATTTATTATTTTGAAAACCCGCCAGCCGACTGATCCGGCACGTTTTAATTGTGCGACAGTAATGACGAAAATACCAGCGCGATGGACTAGTGTCCGAAAGCGTTTTTTTTTTCTTTTCATTTAACCAATGGTTCGAAGTTGTATGGAATAATCTCCATCACTGATGAAGCTGGCAAATCTCGAAATGAATCAAAATTGGAATGATATGGCGATCTGGCCACTGTGTAAACCGTTTTTAAAATGGCGGCGCTGACACTTCACGTTTTGAAGTCTCGCACAAGTCTCGTGAAGATCACGCGGATAAGCGACGCCTGCCGTGGACCAAACGAACTACATTCAGCATGGTTAAAAACCGAATAGGCCGATAAGTATAATATTTAATTGCAATTAGTTGCCAATACGAGTCACGATATAAGGTTACTAAAACCGAAAACGTAATTGAATAATATGTTAATTAAGAAATAAAGCAAGTTTAAAAATGACTTCAGTTCTTCTTTAAGAAAGGTATAGTGAAACTTCCTGTAACCAACAGTCACTAATGATATAGGAGTAAAATGTATGAGTGAGGTGGCATCCATGACTAAGATTAGCTTTTCTTGTAAATCTGACCATGGACAAATTGCGGGACTAAAATCACCATAAAACAACAACCAACACCATTTAGTTAAATCTAAATCTGAGCTATCATGATTACTTACGGCACAAATTTCACATTGCACATTATCATTGACCTTAACATAATGGTAGTTTAGGATAATTTTAGCATGTACTTTTGCATCTTCTGTTTGCGTGCCACGTCCCCGAAGCTGCGGAACTCCTCTCCGACTTTGATCTGGAAGAAGCGTGGCTGACTCTGGCCCGGAGCCTGGCTCTGTTGAGACTTCCTGACCGGGTCTGAACTCTGCAGGCTGGTGTTGCGGTCCAGCTCCTTTCTCTCTTTAAACTGCCGCTGTCTCTGCTCTGCTTTTAAGAGACGCCGCTGCTCCCTCACCTCCTCCACCCAGCTCTTATCGTCGTCCGAGCTCTCCTCTTCCTCCGAGCTGGGCCGTCCCTCCAGCTCCTCTTCCTCATCATCCGACTGTCAAGAAGGGAACAGATTTCAATACCCAGGCCATTCTCAGAAAATGTGACACATTTCATTTTAAACATGAAGCTTGTTTTTTTTTTTCCCCTCTAAAACCATTAATCCTGGCCCTCTATTATACATTTATTTTCAGAAAGAATTTAACAGAGCAATAATTAAAAAAACAAAAACAAAAACAAAAAACCCACAGACAACTTGTCTGCATTTGCAAACATTTTATTTAGCCTAAATATACCAACATGCCATTATCGCCATGTGTCTAAATGAGGATTAGTGAAATATGGATGAAAATAATTGTTTCTATTTAAATTTTATTTTTCACTTTTCTTTCTGAAATGTTACCTCTATACCTTCACTTTTTATTGTGGAAAATATCATGATCTTTGCTTCAACAGTTTTTGGTGTATAGCCTAAAATATATGCGCAGGAATGTGTACCTTCTTGATGTCTTTACCGTTACCCAAATGGTAAAATCATGCTGTAACTCAGGACTTTGACAATAGACAGTTTTCACATGACGTCACAGAGTCGGGGATTCCCTAGTGGTGGCCATCTTGGGGGTCCAGCTTACCGTACGGGTGACTGAGCACACGTTGTAACGTGCGAGTACAAAGTCTTCAAAAGAACCCAAGCAGGCTATTTAAAGCTAGCAATGGTGCACACCTGTTGTATTCACGGCTGTCGTAATAGGTCAGATGATGAAGTCAAGCGGAGCTTTTATGGAATTCCCACTGTACGGGAGCACGAAGGCGAGCAAACAAAGAAACTCAGCATACAAAGGAGAAATCTATGGCTTGCGAGAATCAACCGCAAGGATTATCAGCCTTCCAAACACAGCAAAGTCTGCTCCGATCATTTTATAAGTGGTAAGTTGTTTAAATCAACAATCAATTGTGTTTAAGTTTGTTTTTGGAAACCAAAACATCATGTGAACAATCTCTGGAGAATGCCTAACTGGAACCGCTGAGTGTACGTTTACATTGTAATGTACACTTAATATCGCTCGTTTGTCACATTTCTATTTGAAACTTGTCACTTCACTCACGCAAGGGTCATTTTTGAAAAACATTTTAGGTCTATTCTGTATGATTTGATTTGTATTTGGGATGCAAACAGCGCGCCTTTTGGCGGATGCCGCCTAAATCGCGCAGATCCGTTTTTTTTTGGGGGGGGGGGGGGGGTGTTGGAGTGTCTGATTATAATTTCAAAGTAAATTCTGTATTAAAATTACTAAATAAGCAAATCCGTTACAGTCCATGAAACAGGAAGTATAAGGATGAGAAAAAACAAAAAACAAAAACAGTTTAAATCGGGAAGCTGCGCACATTTGCGCAGCCCGAGTGGTGTGCAGGACTGCGCATATGTGCGCAGCTTTCCGATTTAAACTGCTTTTTTCTCGTCCTTATACTTCCTGTTTCATGGACTGTAACGGATTTGCTTATTTAGTAATTCTAATACAGAATTTACTTTGAAATTATAATCAGACACTCCAATGCCCCCCCCCCCAAAAAAAAATCGGATCTGCGCGATTCAGGCGGCATCCGACAAAAGGCGCGCTGTGAATATATAAAGTTGTATATATCAGACAGCCTTTAAAGTTTGATGAAGTCAGTTTCAGGCTTTGGAAGTTTCAGGCTTTGGCAGCCCTGCATAGTCACTTGAAAATGCATCTTTGTCCACTTCGTAGGGGTCAATTCCCCCAATCAAGGCCAGTTTGGCTGCATACCGTTGTCGTGAGATGTCGTCTAATGCATCTATATACTTCTGTTTGCTTGATTTTGCCGACATTGATCTTTATTTTAGAAAACCGACTATATAACTTCATAAATTCGTCCGAGATAACGTAGCCAGTAGTGGCGATGGTCCGTTTTGTTTGCCCCCCAAGATGGCGGCTGGGGGGCGTTCCCCGGAATGCCGTGACATCAGTGAAAATTATCTATAGAGGGCTGTGCAGCTACAAGAGGAAGGACCAGGAGCCAGGTTAAGCAGCCATTTTGAAGAAGGAAGGAATAAACAAATAAAGAAATAAAAATCACTGGTGCATGAATGTTGGAATCCAGGATACTGATCAGGTACCAGTAAATATGAAATTTCGAGATGTCAGCGAAATTAACTCTCTTTGCTGTTACCCCCAAAATGATAATGATGTTGCATGTTGAAAAAGTTGAGTTAGCCAAGTAGCAAGTTAGGATGGGATAATAAATGCATAATTTGTTTATCTTTTTTTTTTCTGCAGCAATGACCCAAAAATGCCATGAGATGACTTTACCGTTACCCAGTGTTCTCTTTACCATAAAGACATTATGGGTAACAGTAAAGACAACAACTGGGCATTATTTTTTCATAATAATAATAATGATTGCTTGCTTTGTGAATTCATTAAATATGCTTTTTTTTAACCTATTAAACATATTTACAGGAATTGTAACCAAAATTAGTGTAATGTCTTGACCGTTACTCGTCACATTTTCTGAGAATGGCCCACACAAGTTTAGTTTTCTGTCTAATGCATTATAATAAAGACCTCACCTTCGGTCACTGCATGCAATTTTGGGGAAATCATGGACAAATCAACTGTCCTTTTCCTCTCACATTGCTTGTGTCAATGCTCATGTCCATAACAGACACAGAAGAAATATGATTTAGTAAAACACAGCTATAGCATGTTCTTGAGAAGTCACAAGAGCTGCAAAGTCTGCACTGACCTGCTTGTATCATCTTTTGTGTGTGTAGGGAGCAATGTCAAATGTTTCAAAATTAAAGTGTATGTAATGCCTTATTGTAATGCTTTAAAATGAATATATATCATTAGTAATGACCAAAATGAATTAATAAAGCAGGAGGAAAATAATGTTAATTATTTTTTATCAAGCACAAAACTATCAATAAATCACGGCTTCCGGATCCCGGAAAAAGGCAGCCGTGCCTCAGGGCTAATCTTGCATGACGTCACGCGTGGAACCCCGGTTATCTAGCCCAGGAGGAATAGGGTTATACCCGGAACAAATTAGTAACAAGCTGAAAATTTCAGAATATGTTCAGAATACCTTTAGGAATAACATACTAAAAGTCCCCGGAAATCCCCCTTGTGGGCGGCACGGTGGTGTCGTGGTTAGCGCTGTCACCTCACAGCAAGAAGGTTCTGGGTTCGAGCCCCATGGCCGGCGAGGGCCTTTCTGTGCGGAGTTTGCATGTTCTCCCCGTGTCCGCGTGGGTTTCCTCCGGGTGCTCCGGTTTCCCCCACAGTCCAAAGACATGCAGGTTAGGTTAACTGGTGACTCTAAATTGACCGTAGGTGTGAATGTGAATGGTTATCTGTGTCTATGTGTCAGCCCTGTGATGACCTGGCGACTTGTCCAGGGTGTACCCTGCCTTTCGCCCGTAGTCAGCTGGGATAGGCTCCAGCTCGCCTGCGACCCTGTAGAACAGGATAAAGCGGCTAGAGATAATGAGATGAAAATCCCCCTTGTGCTCTCTGAGAAATTCAAGATGGCGTCCAAAATGGCCACCAAATGGAGATCTGCCCATATCTCAGGCCCAAAACAAAATATTAATGCAATTAAAAGGTCAGAATACATGTTTTGTAGGGTAGGAGAGTAAATTCCAACATGTGTGTATTAATTACATTGTGTATTAACATTATATAATAACAATGTACACATTATTATAACAGTATATTTGTGTATAGTGTGGATCCATTGGTTACTCGTTCACTCCGTATCATCCTATTCTGTTCACAAAACAACAAACACAATTACTAGGGGTTGGAGCACTTATTTTCATTAATATTAAAGTAAATTGGTGGTGTAAAATGAAAAATGGCATGTTAAAAGGTCATGCTCAGTTCAGTCATTTTTAAAAGGTCATGCTGAGTTTAGTCATTTTTTGTCCGAACACACTGGCATTGCTAGTAGTAAAGACTGGCGCGAGAAACTCAAAGATTATTATTTTTTCCACCCTTAAACAAGCTTGAATAAATTCCCTACTTCATTGATGGTACAACAAAGGTCCAAGCATTACAACTGAGGCACTGAGAAGTGTTTGTTGAAGAAGTGTACTGAAACAGCTTGCCATTGTAGTTTTAGAAGATAGAGTTCTCAAAATTTAATTTCCCTTTAATATTTTATCAAAGCTTAAAGATGCACTAAATATTAAGGAAATTGATGTCTAATTGTTGTCTTACATTATGTTCATGTATGTAGGTAGCCTACTAAGCTAATCTGTCAATCATGTCAACCATCAAATTCCATGTAATTTCCACATTAATGACCTTGTAATCTTGGTTAATTTTAACAGTGTGACAATGGTGAATTTGCATTGCTTGTATGAGAGAACATATAATTTAACATTTTAATTGCATTTATATTATGTTTTATCCCTGAGATACTGAAAAATCTCCAATCGGCGGCCATTTTGGACGCCATCTTAAATTTCTCAGAGAGCACAAGGTGGATTCCCGGGGACTTTTAGTATGTTATTCCTAAGGGTATTCTGAACATATTCTGAAAAATTCAGCTTGTTACTAATTTGTTCCGGGTTGGACTCAATTTTGAGCTAATGCTCTTGGGCTAATCTGGGTCATTTCGGTTCATCTGACTCCGTGCTTATTTACTCACTGAAATTGGATATTGTTGGAATCTTACAAAAATAACGATGTTCAAGTGTTGTGTTGGGATGTTCAAATCCATATACAGCAGGACATTCAGTTCACGAATTTCCAAGAATCTAAAGCGACAGTGGGTGAGGTTTGTGCAAACGAAGCTGGCAGATTTCATGTCGATTTCCTACTACTACTAATAAATCTGATTCATCAAGTGTTCACCACCACCAGAATGACCACATGGGAATTACTGGAGCCAAAAAGAAACCCATTTATTTAATAAATGACATCTGATCTGACATTTGGACAGTTTGCCGATTCCTGTATTCTCTCTCTCTCTCTCTCTCTCTCACACACACACACGATTATGAGCAACATTTATATGCTCGCGACATCCGATCTTATCATATCCGATGCACTTTAATAGGAAGAAAAATGCGCACGCACAACCATCATCATTAATTATTAACTGAAATGTGTTAAATGCTCTCAGATTGCAATATTACAAGACTATTTGTTTTAAGTTTTGTTCAGGAAAACATGATGAAAGGTAACCACTGCGTTCTGCACATCTCTCTCCATCCATCCATCCATCCATCCATCCATCCTGCGCTACAGAGGAAGACTGTCATGAACTGGCATCTGTTTCTCGTCTTGGGGACTCGAAAAGATAACCATTTACTCCAGAATATCCTTGATAATCATCTGCCCCTTCATCTGACATAAGAATCCCAATCAGGATCAGAATTCTCTCCAAAACGTGATTCCATATCGAGACCGGTCTAACCACTGCTGCGCACGGCAACGGAATTGATACCCGGATTGTTAGACGTGTGACGTCACGCACCCCTTCAGGATCTTCTGCTTCAGTCTCCGCAGATTCCATGAAAATCGGCTGATCTTATTGATTTTCCATTAATTTATGGCCTTTTGGATCAGCTATGGTTCGAAAACACGGAGCCAATCAACAATGATTGTTGCGTTACATTCACTTTAAAATAATTTAGGGCAATTTTATATATATATATATCAATCAAAGTTTGTGGACACCTGATCATCACAGCTCGATCTGGTTCTTCCCCCAAAGTTGGAAGCATACAATTGTACTGCATGTCTCTCTGTATGCTCGGAGGATTGCAATTCCCCTTCACTGGCACTAAAAGTCCCAAACCTGTTCCAACATGATGATGCCTCTCTGCACAAAGTGAGCTCCATGAAGACACTCCCTGTGTCCAAAAATCGCTCCCTACTCATGATACAAGGCACTATATAGTCAGGACGCCGTTTTGTAGTGCTGTCCAAAACCTTCGTGAGGATTATTTACAACCTATATAGTGCACTCAGGCGGCACGGTGGTGTAGTGGTTAGCGCTGTCGCCTCACAGCAAGAAGGTCCTGAGTTCGAGCCCCATGGCCGGCGAGGGCCTTTCTGTGTGGAGTTTGCATGTTCTCCCCGTGTCCGCGTGGGTTTCCTCCGGGTGCTCCGGTTTCCCCCACAGTCCAAAGACATGCAGGTTAGGTTAACTGGTGACTCTAAATTGAGCGTAGGTGTGAATGTGAATGGTTGTCTGTGTCTATGTGTCGGCCCTGCGATGACCTGGCGACTTGTCCAGGGTGTACCCCGCCTTTCGCCCGTAGTCAGCTGGGATAGGCTCCAGCTTGCCTGCGACCCTGTAGAAGGATAAAGCGGCTAGAGATAATGAGATGAGATGAGATGAGATAGTGCACTCAAAGTATCCCACAATGCATCACGAAAAGTAGTGTACAACTGATGGTCACTAACCAAAGCAATATATCCCATCATGCATTGTGGTTGTGCTGAAAGAAATCAAATTAAAAGTCTCAAATTTGATTTAATAAAATTCAGCAGCAAAGAAGAAAAAGTATTCAGCCTTGATTTAAAAGAACTGAAAGCTGCAGGTACTTTGTATTGATTAATGTAGGAAATGCGCTCAGTATAATATGGATTTATCACAAAAACACATGCGTGTATTTATTATTTTGAAAAGCCACCAGCCGACTGATCTGGCACGTTTTAATTGTGCGACGGTAATGATGTAAATACCAGCGTGATGGACTAGTGTCCAAAAGCGGGGTTTTTTTTGTTTGTTTGTTTTACCAATGAGCTCACTATTATAGTCCTCTATAGTAATTCCCTATATAGTGAGTAGGGAACGAGTGAGCGATTTCAGACACAGGGTTTGTTTACCAAGAGTGGCGTGGCCTTTATAGAACCCTGACCTTAACCCCACTGAACACTTCTGGGATGAACTGGAACACCACCTTCACCCCAGTGCCTGATTTCACTCATGCTCTTCACAAAATCAAACATGGTCACACTCCACAAAAAATAAAAAAAATCTGGTGGAAAGCCTTCCCAGAAGAGTGGAGGTTATTATAAGAGCAAAGGGGGACCAAATATGAAATGGGATGTTCAACAAGCACAACTGGGTTGATAATCAAGGTGTTCACATTGTGAATACAGTGGCATGCAAAAGTTTGGGCACCCTTACTGAAAATGTCTGTTACTGTGAATAGTTAAGTGAGCAGAAGATGAACTGATCACCAAAAGGCATAAGGGTAAAGACGACATTTCTTTTCATTGTTTTCTGTAAGATTTGTGTATTATTTTTGTTTTGTACAATTGGAGAGTGAAAAAAGAAAAGGAACACCATGTGAAAGTTTGGGCACCCCAATACATTTGAGTTCTAAGGTAACTTTTTACCAAGGTTCCAGACCTTAATTAGCTTATTGAGCTGTGGCTTGTTCAAATTCTTCGTTAGGAAAGGTCAGATGATGCAGATTTCAAAGCTGTATAAATTCTCTGACTCCTCAAACTTGTCCCTAAAATCAACAGCCATGGGGTCCTCTAAGCAACTCCCTCGCATTCTGAATAATAAAATAATTGATGCTCACGAAGCAGGAGAAGGCTACAAGAACACAGCAAAGTGTTTTCAGGTAGCCGTTTCCTCAGATTGTAAGGTTATTAAGAAATGGCAGTTAACAGAAACAGCGGAGATCAAGGTGAGGTCTGGAAGATGAAGAAAACTGTCTGAAAGAACTGCTCGTTGGATTGCTAGAAAGGCAAATAAAAACCCGTTTGACTGCAAAAGACCTTCAGAAAGATTTAGCAGGCCCTGGAGTGGTGGTGCAGCGACACCTGAACAAATATGACCGTCATGGGACAGTCATCAGAAGAAAACCTTTCCTGCATCCTAGCCACAAAATTCAGCGTCTGAAGTTTGCAAATGAACATTTAAATAAGCCTGATGCATTTTGGAAACAAGTCCTGTGGACTGATGAAATCAAAATAGAACTTTTTGGCCACAATGTGCAAAGGTATGTTTGGAGAAAAAAGGGTGCCAAATTCCAGGAAAAGAACACCTCTCCAACTCTGAAGCATGGGTGTGGATCGATCATGCTTTGAGGTTGTGTTGCAGCCAGTAGCACAGGGCACATTTCATTGGTCAAGGGAAGCATGGATTCAAATAAATACCAGCAAATTCTGGAAGCAAACATCACACCATCTGTAAAAAAGTTGAAGTTAAAAAGAGGATGGGTCCTACAATAAGACGATGATCCAAAACGCACCTCAAAATCTATAATGGAATACCTCGAGAGGCACAAGCTGAAGGTTTTACCCTGGCCCTCACAGTCCCCTGACCTAAACATCATTGAAAATCTGTGGACAGATCTCAAAAGAGCAGTGTATGAGTAGAACCGGAAGCCTTTTGCAAGAACGAATGTGTGAAAATCCCCCAGGGAAGAGCTGAAAGATTATTAGCTGGCTACAAAAAGTGCTTACAAGCTGTGATACTTGCCAAAGGGGGCGTTACTAGGTACTAACCATGCAGGGCATCCAAACTTTTGCTTCAGGCCCTTTTCCTTTTTTGTCATTTTGAAAATGCAAAAAAGATGAAAATAAAAAATTATTTTTGCTTAAAATATAAAGGGAATGAGTCATCTTTAACTTTATGCCTTTTGGAGATCATTTCAACTTGCTTAACTGTCCACAGTAACAGCGATTTTGACCAGGGGTGCCCAAACTTTTGCAAACCACTGTACATGTTTTGAATGTAGTCCTGGTAAAGCATCACGTTTAGATTGTACCTTTTGATTGGTCTCTTGCTCGATTAATTGCTGTAGCTTCTGCCTCCTCCTCTGGCCCACTTTGGACACGATGGGATTAAGCAAGCGGAACTCCTCGCTCTGCTCGTCCACTTGGTAATCTGGATTCTCAAACATCATCTTGAAACGGTCATCAGTCAGGATGCTGATGGTGCCCTGAGAGGGTGGGAGAAATGCAGAGGGTCAGACCAAGGCATCAGCTGTACTCAAAGAAGTGCCATGTGCTTGGAGGAAACACTGAGGACTCTTATGTTGCTAACAAACTGATTTCTCACCTTGGCCTTCTTCTTGGCTTTTCGGGAAATTGTGTCCTCTCCTGTCTCCATTAGCTTCATTGCAAGCGCTTTGTTCACCTTTGGCAGATTCTGTTTACGTGCAAAAAAGGAGAGGACAGGTGAGAGGGTTAGAACTGTATCAGGCACATCTTTTATTTTGAAATATGTAAGAATGAAGTCTACATGTAACCGAGGTAAAACATACATGAGCGAGAGAGAGAGAGAGCTTTCTCACCTTTAATTGTACTCTCTGGACTCTAGACTCTTCGATTTTCTGCCGTATTTTGTTCTTGCGATATTCCTCATAGGCAAACGGGTTTGCCATAGTTTTAACCTGGGGATTACAGTAAGTCAGTGGCAAGGTCTCATTTTAAGCAAAGTCCTCAAAAGATTTTCAACACCAATCAATTTAAAACCTCATGTCTCCAAATATGACGAAATGTTACTTCAAATATTTGATCACAAAATATTCATAATGCTACAAAAGGTGTGACGTCAAATGATCAGAGCTTACAGTGTCTTGCAAAAGTATTCATCCCCCTTGGTGTTTGTCCTGTTTTGTCACATTACAAGCTGGAATTAAAATGGATTTTTGGGGGGTTAGCACCATTTGATTTAAACAACATGCAAGTCTCTTGGGGTATGTCTCTCTTAAAGGAACAGTCCACCGTACTTCCATAATGAAATATGCTCTTATCTGAATTGAGACGAGCTGCTCCGTACCTCTCCGAGCTTTGCGTGACCTCCCAGTCAGTCAGACGCGCTGTCACTCCTGTTAGCAATGTAGCTAGGCTCAGTATGGCCAATGGTATTTTTTGGGGCTGTAGTTAGATGCGACCAAACTCTTCCACGTTTTTCCTGTTTACATAGGTTTATATGACCAGTGACATGAAACAAGTTCAGTTACACAAATTGAAACGTAGCGATTTTCTATGCTATGAAAAGTCCACACTATAATGACAGGCGTACTAACACCTTCTGCGCGCTTCGACAGCGCATTGATACTGAGCTCGTATCAATGCGCTGCATTATAGTGCGGACTTTCCATAGCATAGAAAATCGCTACATTTCAATTTGTGTAACTGAACTTGTTTCATATCACTGCTCATATAAACCTATAATAATATCATCTCCTTGGTCTTCTCAGCATTCAAAGAGAGGTTATTTTCCCGGCACCAGGAGACCAGCCGAGCCACCTCCTCCCTGTAAGGTCTCTCTTCTTAGCCGGTGATCAGCCCAATGACAGTGGTGTCGTCAGCGAACTTGATAATGGAAGTGTTGCTCTGGGAGGGGGTGCAGTCGTAGGTGGTGAAGAGGGTGTACAGGAGTGGACTGAGCACACAGCCTTGGGGGGGGGGGGGGGGGGGGGGGGGGGTCCCTGTGCTCACTGTCTTGGTGCTGGATGTTCTGGTACCGACTGTAACAGCCTGGGGTCTTTTTGTGAGAAAGTCCAGGACCCAGCAGCAGAGGGAGGATGTCAGTCCAAGGGTGGAGAGCTTCTCAGTCAGTCTGCTGGGGATGACAGTGACTACGTTTACATGCACATCCAAATCGAGCTGCTGTCGGTAATCGAGCTGAAGGTCCCAGCAGGGAGCCAGAGAAATCCAATCCTACATGCACACAATGAAATCGGGCTATTGTGTGAGGTGCATTGTGCACCCGAGCCACAGGTGGCGCTACACGCCCCATCGTGTTGGTACACTTCCAGTTGTTGTCATGAAGAAGAGCTATTCAAGAGTGTAAACAAAGTTATCAGTTCCGTGTTCTCCATTGCGCGTTTTTCTCCCGTCCATGAATTTTAATATATTCAACTCCTTAAGCTGAATGAGCATGAACTCTGTCTCCTCATTGCTCCAGAAGTGCACGTTTCTGCTCGCCATTTTCTCTTCTTCGTTTGTTCCTCCTGACCTCTTCTGCTGCTCGCTACTACTGTTGTCAAGCCGACCGAGGCTGTTGTGTTTCCCGCTTGTGGTCTCGTCACTCATCACTTCCGGAAGGGGCAGTAAGTAGCTCGACTACTAGCTCGATAGGGTATACATGCACTAAGTAGCTCGGCAGAAATCGCATAATCTAGGTCGTGTAGCTCGATTCTGAGAAATCAAGTTCGGTTCAATTTCAGCCGAATTAAGGTGTATACGTAGCATTTAGAACTTCGATTTCAGTCGAGCAACGACAGAAATTCGATTCTCTCTATGTGCATGTAAATGCATTGACTGTTGAAGGCTGAACTGTAGTCCACAAACCGCATTCGAACATAGGTGTCCCTGTGTTCCAGGTGTGACAAGGCTGTGTGGATGGCTGCCATTGACGGCATCGTCAGTTGAACGGTTCTGACGATATGCAAATTGAAGGGGGTCTATTGTGTCTGGGATGCCCTTTTTGATGTGTGACATGACTATCCTCTCAAAACACTTCATTACAACTGAAGTGAGTGCAATTGGGCGATAGTCATTCAGGCAGGTTATATTGTTTTCCTTTGGGAGGGGCACTATGGTGGTGGTCTTGAAGCATGTGGGCACAGACGACATGGAGAGGGACAGGTTGAAAATGTCTGTGAAGACCTCTGCTAGCTGTGTGGAGCAGGCCCTCAAAGCATGGCTGGGGATGTTGTCAGGGCCGGCTGCCTTTCGGGGGTTAGTCCTCCTGAAGACCTTGCTCACCTTGGTTATGGTCACAGTGGGTGAAGAGCTCTGTGCTGCCTCTGCTGGTAGAATCCCTCTGTGTTGGTTGGTGTTGAGGGTGTCGAAGCGAGCATAGAACTCATTCAGCTCATCTGGTGATGTGTTGTGGTTGGTTGTGACCCTGCTATTCTTCTGCTGGAAATTGGTGATGTGTTGCAGGCCCTGCCACATGCATCTGGAGTCTGAGGTGTTGTAATATTCTTCCAGCTTCAGTCTGTACTGCCTCTTGTACTACTCTACTTCCCTGATGGAGCCAAGTAGGTCATATCTGGCCTTTTTATATCCATCTGCGTCACCAGAGGCAAAAGCGGTGGAGCGTGTATGTAGTGTACTTCACTGTTAATCCAAGGTTTTTGGTTTGGATACATTTTGCAGCGCTTGGTGGGGACAATGTCATTAATGCAAGTGCTGATGTAGCTGGTGACCACAGATGCATATTCCTCTAAATCCACAGAACAGTCTTCTCTCAAAGCAGCAGTCTTAAACACATCCCAGTTTGTAGAACTGAAGCAGTCCTGGAGCACCAGATCAGTCCATTCCAAACTTGAACAGTTTTACTCACGGGGGGGGGGGGGGCTTGTTTGAGAAGGGCCTTGTAGGCTGGGTAGAGGAACACAGAGATGTGGTCAGACTATCCAAAGTGGGGGCGGGGCACCGCCTTGTACCCATTCCTCACGTTGCTGTAGACATGGTCCAGGATGTTGTTGTCCCTTGTCGGAAAGCTCACGTGTTGGTGATACTTCGGTAGCACAGTCCCGAGGTTGCAATGGTTAAAATTCGTCCCCAGCCACGACGAGCACGGCATCTGGGTGTGTGGTCTCGTGTTTGCCGATGATGTCATGTAGTAGTCCTAGCGCTGTAGTCCGGTCGGCGGGATGTAAACAGCCAGCATAAACAGCACTGAACTCCCTCGGTAGATAAAAGGGTCTGCACTTCACCATCAGCACTTCAATGTCTGCACAACAGTGTTTTTCAACCACCTGTACGTCCGTACACCATCTGTTGTTAACATAAACACACACACCGCCACCTTTGTTTTTACCGGAAGCAGATGTGCGGTCTCCGCGGTGCATGGAGTGGGTCTGTAGTTCAATGGCCGGGTCTGGCAGGCTTGCAGTAGTCCAGGTTTCTGTAAAAATCAGGGCACAACACTCTCTGATCTCACGTCGGGATGTTATCCTAGTTCTCAGCTCATGCATCTTATTCTCAAGCGAGCGAACGTTAGCTAGCAGAAGGCTAGGTAGTGGTGGTCTTGTAGCTCTAGCCTTTAGCCTAGCATGTAGCCCGCCTCTCTTACCGCGCCTCCGTCTTGGGTGCGTGGATTGTCGGCCGTTTCACCTACTCGAGTCTGGTGGTGATGCGGCCGGTGTCAGCGAAGAGAAGAAAGCTACAGTCCAGAAGGACTGGACTGGGCCTGTGGTGAATTTTGCCAATATCCAGAAGTGTGTCTTTGCTGTAGGTGATCCTAGTGTACAAGCACTGAGCATTTGTCACGATCAAAAATACTAAAATAAACAATAAATACGATCGGTGTCGTGAGCACGTCGCAAACGCGTTCGCCACGGGGGGGCATGATTCATGATTTATTAGCTTAGCACAAAGGTGTGAATTGTTTTATTGTGATACAATAATTAAGATGAAAAAACAGAAATCTGGAGTGTGCATAGGTATTCACCCCCCAAAAGTCAGTACTTTGTAGAGCCACCTTTTGCTACAATTACAGCTGCAAGTCTCTTGGAGTATGTCTCTATTAGCTTAGCACATCTAGCCACTGGGATTTTTGCCCATTCCTCAAGGCAAAACTGCTCCAACTCCTTCAAGTTAGATGGGTTGCGTTGATGGACAGAAATCTTCAAGTTATGCCACAGATTCTCAATTGGATTGAGGTCTGGGCTTTGATTAGGCCATTCCAAGACATTTAAATGTTTCCCACTAAACCACTCCAGTGTAGCTTTAGCAGTATATTTAGGGTCATTGTCCTGCTGGAACATGAACCTTCATCCCAGTCTCAAACCTCTGGCCGACTCAAACAGGTTTTCCTCCAGATTTGCCCTGTATTTAGTGCCATCCATCTGCAGATGAAAAATATCCCCACAGCATGATGCTGCCACCACCATGCTTCACTGTAGGAATGGTGTTCTCAGGGTGTTGGGTTTGCGCCGCACATGGCATTTCCCATGATGGACAAAAATATAAATTTTTGTCTCATTTGATCAGAGAATCTTCTTCCATGTGTTTAGGGAGTCTTCCACATGCTGCTGGGGAAATTCCAAATGTGTTTTCTTAAGCAATGTTTTGTTTTGTTTTTTCTGGCCACTCTTCCATAAAGCCCCACTCTGTGGAGTGTACGGCTTAAAGTGGTCCTATGGACAGATACTCCCATCTCCACTGTGGATCTTTGCAGCTCCTTCAGTGTTATCTTTGGTGTCTTTGTTGCATCTCTGATTAATGCCCTCCTTGCCCGGTCTGTGAGTTTTGGTGGGCGGCCTTCTCTTGTCAGGTTTGTTGTGGTGCCATATTCTTTCCATTTTGCTACAATGGATTTAAATGTTGCTCCATGAGATATTCAAAAAGTTTGGGATATTTTTTATAACCCAACCCTGATCTATATTTCTCCACAACTTTGTCTCTGACCTGTTTGGAGGCTCCTTGATTTTCATGTTGCTTGCTTAGTCGTGTTGCAGAGTCAGGGTCCTTCCAGAACAGGTCAATTTTTATCTGTCATGATCTGTCACATGAATTTACATCATTTGACAGATCATGTGACACTTTGCTTGCACACAGGTGGATCTTAAATCAACTAATTATGTGAGTCATTAAGTGAATTGGTTGGACCAGCTCTTATTTAGGGGTTTCATACGAAAGGGGGTGAATACCTATGCACACTCCAGATTTCTGTTTTTTTTTTATCTTATTGTTTGTGTCACAATAAAACAACAATTCACACCTTTAAAAGTGGTAGGCATGTTGCGTAAATCAAATGGTGCTAACCCTCCAAAAATCCATTTTAATTCCAGCTTGTAATGGGACAAAACAGGACAAACACCAAGGGGGATGAATACTTCTGCAAGACACTGTACAGTGTCCACAGTATCACCAGTTAAGAGCATCATACTAATGAATCAATAACTACTGAGATTATGTACTTTCCCTCTCACACACACCTTGTGGTAGAGTCTGATGTCCATAAAGAAGCCATGCATGTAGGCCCTCAGCAGAGGTGAACCAATGAGGTGTGTCAGACCTGAGGAACAAATTCAGCCAGACTGAATAACCCAAAGCCAAACAGGCTACAGTATCGTCTCTAAACGAGTGTAATAGCACATTAAAGAAGTGGTTTGTAATTTGAGCCTCTAGCTGCTTCCTAGATGAACTGCGATTAAGAAACCTTCTTGTTATTGATAAAACATTTCCACCCCAATGTTGAAATGACATATACCGTGCGAGCTGCCATTTATTAAAAATATAGCTGTGTAGTTGTTTTAGCTGGGGGTGGAGTCTATTTCAGGGCCAGAAAATACAAATTAAATCAGAAAAAAAAAAAACCTAACCAGATTAACTACCTCATAATCTTTGGAATCATATATATGTATATAATTTACCAGCTGGGAGGTCCGGATCATGAAATACCGTGACCGAGGTCTTGAAAGTACTGACCGAGGCCTCGGTCAGTATTTTCAAGGCCGAAGTCACGGTATTTCATGATACGGACCGACCTTAAGCTGGTAAATAATATTTATTTTTTTTCTTTACTAAATTCTAACAGAAAAAGAGAGCACCCGAAAGGGAAACCATATTTAGAACAAACCTGCTACAAGCTCATTTTCGGCTTTCTCCTGAAATGTTTTCTTTTATTTCGTCTTCATCAGGGTAGTAAAACTCGTTTTCGCTGTGAACACTGTCTTTATCGCTATCCATGCTGTAAAATTAATGCTATTATACTGAGAAATGCAAAAATAAATGTTGTCAAAAAATTTGTTTTTGTTGTGAACGAGCGAGTCGCCAAAAGGTCTGTAACCAGGGTCCGGATCGTAGGATTCCGGCCCGCTCGCGAGCCAATCATAGCATACGATTTGATGGAAACCGGACTGCGAAAAAATAAGATTATATATTGTATATGATATTTGAACAAACACTTCTCACATCAGTTCAGTGTTAATGTGTCATAAAAAGCATGCTGAAATTCGACAGTTCTTCAGCGTTCTAACACACAGCAGAAACATTCGGCAGATTTAGGAATCAGTGATGCCTTATGAATGTTTCCCAATGCATGCTTTGTCATTTGGTATGGGGGGAAAAGACTGGAAACAAGGCAAAAAGGTCATGACGACTGGTCATCGATTTGCTCCTAATCATTAACAGTAAGCAAAAGCTTTTTGGCCAATGCTGATTGTTTTACCAATAAGAAGAATATTATGCTTGAGGGGAAAAAAAGAAACCCAAAGACTAAATGCAGAGTGTAAAGGGCAGGATGGTGGTGTAGTGGTTAGCACTGTTGCCTCACAGCAAGAAGGTTCTAGGTTCGAGCCTACAAAGGAGTGAGCCACAACCTATCCCTGCTTGCAAAGACTGAGCCTTTGGTGCTGCTCTGATCATGTCACCAATTAACCTTCTTATTGTGGAATTTTACAAAATGGTGTTACTTGAATATCCAATAAACTTTTCAGTCTCGTTTTGCTTCTGTCCCAGGGCTCAAATTCTAACTTTATGTTTACAAAATACAATTAAGTTGGTCAGGAAGACCACTGAAAAAATTTTTTTTGTACTTTTGTCAGTTAAATAAAAGGTTCACGTGAATTAACAAAAATCACACATTTTTGATTTTATTGCATTTTGAAAAATATCCCAACTTTTCTGAAAATGGAGTTAGCACATTGTGCCTTAACCCATTGACGCCGGATGCTGCGTCGCGCAACATTGCCCCTAGCACCGGTTGTTGCATAACGCAACATTGCCCCAAATGCTGGTTGCTGCATAACGCAGCATTGTTGATTTGTCATTATTTTCAAGACGCATGCCAGATTTGTTTTTTTTATAAAAATGTGTTAGTGTTAATGCTGAATGAGCATGATCCAATAAAAGCAGAGAATTTTATCTTTTAAATGCAACTTATTTCATGTCTATGTGCTTCAGAGGCTGATATATTGATTTTCATAGGCGTTTTCAATTAATTATTTTTATTTCAGAAAACCCTCAGGCAGATGGGGACCTTTTCTAAAAACTGCCTTAGGCATTTGCAGACTTTTTTTGCAGGCGTTTCAGGCGTCAATGGGTTAAAAGAAAACATGCCCTTTTTTTTTTTTTTTAAACCACAAGACTTGTTTATTTGCACTACCTTGAAATACATTTGCAAAGTAAAGTGCAGAACATTGTCTCTGAAGACATGCAAATATTACAATAACCACACATTCAAAACACTTATTAATAGAGATGAGAATGTCCAATAACGTGGGACATTGCAATTTTTTTTTGAACTAGAAAGTTACCAAACTGAAATGGCACCAAATAGCAGAAATAACCCAAAGGCAAAAGGCAAAATGACATGCAAAAAACACCAAGAGCGCTCTGAGAACACAATATCCCATGCTGGCAACGATACAGTGCCTTGCAAAAGTATTCATACCCCTTGAACTTTTTCACATTTTTCCGCCTTACAACAACAAACTTAAAAGTTTCTTATTGAGATGTTATGTGATAGACCAACACAGAGTAGCACATAATTGTGAAGTGAAACGAAAATGATAAATGGCCTACAAAATTTTAAACAAATAAAAATCTGAAAAATGTGGTGTGGATTAGTATTCAGCTCCCTGTACTCTGATACCTCTAAATACAATCCAGTGCAATCAATTGCCAAAAGTCATCTAATTCGTTAATAGAGTCCTACTGTGTGTAATTTACTCTCAGCATAAATACACTTGTTCTGTGAAGGCCTCAGTGGTTTGTTAGAGAACACTGAAGAACAAACAGCATCATGAAGACCAAAGAACTCACCAGACAGGTCAGGGATAAAGTTCTGGAGAAGTTTAAAGCAGGGTTAGGTTATGAAAAAATATCCCAAGCTCTGAACATCTCAAGAAGCACTGTTCAATCCATCATTCAAAAATGGAAAAAAAGTGTGGCACAGCTGCAAACCTACCAAGACATGGCCGTCCACCTAAACTGACAGAGCGAGCAAGGACAGCACTGGTCAGAGAAGCAGCCAAGAGGCCCATGATCACTCTGGAGGAGCTGCAGAAATCCACAGCTCAGGTGGGAGAATCTGTGCACAGGACAACTAAGTCGGACACTCCACAAATCTGGCCTTTTTGGAAGAGTGGCAAGAAGAAAGCCATTGTTGAAAGACAGGCATAAGAAGCCATGTAGGGGACACCGCAAACATGTGGAAGAAGGTGCTTTGGTCAGATGAGACCAAAGTTGAACTTTTTGGCCTAAATGCAAAGCGCTATGTGTGGCGGAAAACTAAACACTGCTCATCACCCTGCACACACCATCCCCACTGTGAAACATGGTGGTGGCAGCATCATGCTATGGGGATGCTTTTCTTCAGCAGGGACAGGGAAGCTGGTCAGAGTTGATGGGAAGATGGATGGAGCTAAATACAGGGCAATCCTGGAAGAAAACCTGTTGGAGGCTGCAAAAGACTTGAGACTGGGAAGGAGATTCACCTTCCAGCAAGACAATGACCCTAAACATACAGCCAGAGCTACAATGGAATGGTTTAGATCAAAGAATATTCATGTGTTAGAATGGCCCAGTCAAAGTCCAGACCTAAATCCCATTGAGCATCTGTGGCAAGACTTGAAAATTACTGTTCACAGACGCTCTCCATCCAATCTGGCTGAGCTTGAGCTATTTTGCAAAGAAGAATGGGCAAAAATTTCAGTGCCTAGATGTGCAAAGCTGGTAGAGACATACCACAAAAGATTTGCAGCTGTAATTGCAGCAAAGGTGGCGCTACAAAGTATTGATGCAGGGGGGCTGAATATTAATGCACATCACATTTTTCAGATTTTTATTTGTTTAAAATTTTGAAGACCATTTATCATTTTCGTTTCACTTCACAATTATGTGCTACTCTGTGTTGGTCTATCACATAAAATCTCAATAAAAAACTTAAGTTCGTGGTTGTAAGGTGGAAAAATGTGAAAAAGTTCAAGGAGTATGAATACTTTTGCAAGGCACTGTATCTACGCTATGAGTGCTTAATACACCCTCATGAAATTGTCAGAGTACAAGTTTGGTAATCAAGGGCTGTAACTCTGGTAAAATGCGACTGAATTTAACAAAATTACAATATACCGACTAGGGATGTTAACCGATGACCGTTTGACCGGTGGTTGACCGAATCAACATCAACCAGTTAATTTTTTTTTGGTTGTTGGTTAAAAAAAAAAAAAAAAAAAATCAATCATTTTGAAGCTGCCGATTTTGGAGCGGAGAACCTGGAATTCTGTGTTGTAAACGCTTGGGGCATGCCATGCGGTGTAAGGACGACAGCTGACAAATCAGAAACACCCATTCAGTCATGTCCCGCCCTCCCGCCCCAGAGCTGAAGACAGCTGACAAATCAGAAACACCCATTCAGTCATGTCCCGCCCTCCCGCCCCAGTTGAAAACAGCTGCCACTCGGTGAGAGAAAAGTGTAGACACAGGCTTTTTAGCTTACAAATTACTCTTCTGTTTTTTTTTTTTTTAAATTATTATTAGAAGGCACATCGAGTTTAGTCCTGCCTTGGCCAGTGCATTCTGAAAGTATGTTTCGGTCTGTGGCCAACAATGCATGTTATTGCAGATCATATCTCTCCACACAAACTAAAGGCGCAGATGCCGACTTTTTCACGGCTGAATCGTGCAGATCCGATTTTTTTTTTTTTTGGGGGGGGGGCGTTGGAGTGTCTGAATAATTTCATCAGAGTAAATTCTGTATTAAAATGACTAAATAAGCAAATGCCGTTGAAATTAGTCAGACACTCCAACGCCCCCCCCCCCCCAAAAAAAAATCGGATCTGCACGATTCAGCCGTGAAAAAGGCAGCATCCGCCAAAAGGCGCGCCGTTTGCATCCCTGTTAAACTCACAGGTTAACCGACTTTAACCGGCTAATGAGGCTCGGTGGTCGGTCAAGATTTTTTTTTAGTTTTCACCATCCCTAATACCAACATATAACAAAGAATCCTGCCAAGTTTCATGAAATTCCTCCAAAAATTGTGAGAGGAGTCGATTCCAGAATGTGAGCACCCTTCCCGGACGGATGGACAGACATTGCCACGACATAATCTCCCTTTGGGCCTTTCGGCCAGTGGGGGATAATAATAAAAAAAAAAAATAAATAAATAAAAAAACCACCCAGGGCACACTGTTTCTCATTATATTTGAGTAAACAAGTCTTACAAAAAGATTCTTAATCATTGGCAGGGTCGAATCTAAACTGATATTTTCCTCACAATGACACCATTTCCTCAACTGATCTAACAGAGAATGTAAAATATGCCCGAGTAGGTGAGTGAGTAGGTTTTCGTTCCTCCTTTGTTGTGCAACTAAATAGTGGCCCACGGGTTCAGTGCAATGCTTTCAGTAGAATTAGTTCTGTATCACAGGCAGACAGAAAATGTCATTTTCCCAGTGCTGCAAGATTTCATCATGCATGCTTTCATATTCCAGGACCAGACAGACAGTGGAGTTCATTTTCTGGCTTGATTACTGCATTTAGATCAAAAAGGGGAAACGCCAAAACAGCTTCAGACTTAAACGAGAACTGAAGGCAAATTTATCATAAAAATTCTATATACACCTCTAGGATTCGGACAGCACTACAAAATGGCGTCCTCACTATATAGCGCCCTGTATAGTGAGTAGGGAGCGATTTCGGACACAGGGAACGTGACCAACATCTGCCAACGTTGTCAAAAGATGCGCGCGCCCTCTTTCGAATGCTGATGTAATCAAGCTGGAAGTTTTGTTTGTTTTGATAGCAATCAGGAAAGTTTGAAAAAAGTAGGCAGTAATCGTCATTTAAACTCATTTTTGTGCAATATTTCATTTGGAAAACAGTTTTCAAAATGGCAGCACTGACACCTGGCTGACACGTCACATTTCAAAGTTTCGCACAAGTCTCGAAGATCGCACGGATAAGCGACGCCTGCCGTGGACCAAATAAACTAAATTCAACACGGCTAAAAACCGAATAGGCCGATAAGTATAATATTTAATTGCAATTAGTTGCCAACATGAGTCATGATATAAGGTTACTTAAACCGAAAACGTAACTGAATAACACGTTAATTAAGAAATAAAGCAAGTTTAAAAATGACTTCAGTTCCCCTTTAACTAGGCATCCTGTCACCATCTTTACACTGATATATATTTTATTATTATTATGTTATAGACATTTAATTACGTTCATGTAGCAAATAGAACTTTCAGCAGTTATGGAAACAAAAAAAGAAGGCCACATACAAGACTAGTGAACTTACCAAGGTTGTCCAGGTCTTTGCGTGTAACAAACTTGTAGTCGTCATAGACTGTACTCTCTGGGTTCTCCTCCAGTTCCTCAGTCAGGTTATCCAGGAAGGAGCACCACCGAGGTGCAGGACCCAGGGCCTGAAGGACAATGAAGGTGGAGGTGGTGAAATTAAGCTCGTCACACAGCAAACGCATAACACTGTGGAGACCTACACCCAATGGCATTCGGTTCAGAACCTCATCTGTGTATATCTAGGAGACAGCCAGATACTGGAACTCTGTTGGACGTCTTTTCATGGTGCGTTAGTCATCTGTGGATCTTCTGAAAAAGTCTGAATCATTCAAGACTGTTCTCAAACCTCACTCTTTGGATGAACCGTCAGTCCTAACTAGCTTCATAACAAGCAAAATTCAACAAGCTGAACTGCATGCATTTAATGAAGAGTTTTACGCTCTGTCATTTATCCCCACAGGATTCATCACTTTCTGAAGAAAGTGTTCTTTTACCTGACAATTTCACTTAACGGACCAATCAACATGCTCACGTGAAAAATGTGTTTCAGTTAGGCCTGTCACAATATTCAATAGACCTCTTGCAGTCACGTGACCGAATCCCGGCTGGAATGTAAACAGCCGCCATCTTGTCGGTCAACAACACAGCTGAATATAACCGACGGACTACACGGCTCATTTTTCTAATGAACAGATAACTAGATACATGTCTAAAATAAACGACCTACAGATTAGTGACCCTTATCGATTACCGGACGTAGTTTTCACGACCGTGTCAGTGGATATTGAACTGCCAGAGGTGGAATACCCAGATGTGTATAATTACCTCATTAACTTTCCCTCGCTGTTCAGTGGTGAAGCACTGCATGCTTATAAATCTCTGGACAGTTATCTTTACAGAAATTCAGGATTTGTCAGCCGCCCTCAGATGTGGCATTTTGTAAACAAGAAAATAACAATCCTCATTGGACGGGTAAGTCACTTAAGTATTGAGTACTAGTACTGATACTAGATATATCAGTAGTATCTAGTATAGCACTGACCAGCCGATTATAGAATAGAACAGAATAAGGTAATTCCAGCTGTAATTCCAAATCGTCCGTCTTGTTTACCATGGATCTGGCGTTGGAGAGGTAGAGGCTTGGCAGTGGAGGTTTGAGTGGCTGTTTTCTGAGCTTAGTCAACAGGCCGGCTCTGCAGCCTCGCTTTTGCTTCCTCTCCCGACGCTGCCTCCTTCGCCTCTGCCAGACCCGATGACAATCCACGGAGACCCCGCTGGTCTCGCTATCTCGTCCGGAATGTTGTGCATGCGATGGAAATCGCTACAAACCGTCATTTTCTGCTGGAAACCAATGTCCAGTAAGTCCATACGGTTGTAGTGGATATTGAAGTCCGGTACAGACAAACAACACGCAAAAATACACACAAAAAACGTGCACAGGTAGGGAGAGCTTGTAGCCGCAGCATCCCCATCATGTGCCGTCATATCCACTATTATGGTTGAATATTTTATATTATCAGTTAGATCAAGTATCAGTAGTCTATCACTATTACTGTATATATACCTGATAGCAGCAATCCATTTTGCATGCCTGTCAGGGTCCCGTGGCAGCCTACTGTCAAGTGTATGTGAGCATCATGGGTTTCCCACACTTGAAAGGGAAGGACTCGGACACAGGATTCCACTCGTCTTATGTTTTATTGATTTTCAGTGGAGTTGACGTTGTAGTAGAATTGTATATAGTAGGCTTTTCCAGAAGAAAAGGTAGAAGTAGAAGGCGGAAATATGGCGTTTGACCGACAAGATGGCGTCTGTTTACAATCTGGATCGGCTGTGACGTCACATGCAAGTGGTCTATATAGACCCCTTGCACTGACGTCACCCGAAACCGGAAGTAAACAAACCCTGTGCCATATTGGAAGACCAACAAACTCGTGATTAGGGGGAAATAACGGCAGCGAGCGGTATGTGAACCGACGAGGCACTTGGTTCATCAAAAATCTACAATGGTAAACTTTTGTGCCGTGTTAGGGTGTTCTAACAAAGCTGATAGGAAAGGTGAAAAGAAGTCTTTCTTCAGAATACCAGCTGCGATTGAGACACAAGGGGAGCAAACCAAGGAGCTTTCTGCCAGGAGACAGAGAGAGTATCTAGCTGCTTTATGCAGAGCGGATCTGAATACTTCAAGTCTACAACAGTACAGAATATGTTCAGACCATTTTGTTACTGGTAAGTCACTAGGCTAGAGTGTTGTAGAACATTTTTTTAAATGTTTACTGAATAAAAACATCCTTAATTTTATCACGTTATATATTTCATTTCTTTCTTTTGTTTTAATTTTCCTCCCTCCATCCCTCTTTGGATTTTAAATATAGTTTTTCCCCATGTCCAAATAATTCAAAGATATATAAATAAAAACAGATAAGAAGTAAATTAAAAATAAATTATGAAATAAAAAAAATCCATAACAGCATGAATACAGATTGCAATAGTGGTCAAGTGCTATAATTTTTTTAACATGATAGTGGAGAATTTCATTTAATCTGCACTGATTATTATATGAATGTTTACAATGTCTGGGTAGCAAACAGATGGCAGAATTGGTGTCAGGTCCTCCTTATGTTTCCATTCTCCCTTGCCCCGAGTCTTATCATATGGGTCAAACCCATCAATCACAGCCAGTTTCTCCACATACCGTGCCCTTTCTGCATCTGGTAATGTACTCACATAACCAGAATTATCAGCCATCGTGTCACTTCACTCTCGCTCGTAGTTTGTTTTATATTGTATGTATGTATGTACTTGGTCTTCCAATATGGCACCCTAACAAAATCTCGCGGTACGGTGACGTCATGCGGTAGCCCTCTATACCGACTTGCAGGTATCGTACAGTAAATGAAAATGAACTCGGTAATTTTTTTCCCCGTGATTTTGGCATTTATGCGCTGTACATCTACATAGGGAAGTCTCCAGAGTATTAGCTTAACCCATTGACTGAATAAAACGCCGCGCTGTTTTCTGTCATCTCATGCGGCTCTTTGTCAGAGGCGGGGCCTCCCAGCATGCAACAGTTATCCAGCCAGAGTATCCACTGAATGGGGAAAAGACAACAACACATTGCTCCGTTGTACAGACCATAGGCGTAGAATTGGGTACGAACGTGTCCCTACCAATATTTCTGATTGAAGGAGGGAAAAAAAAAAAAAAAAAATCACACTCCGTGCGCGGTACACAAATGGTTACTGTAGGTTTCCACTGGGCGAAACACCACGCACAATTCGCTCATGAATAATCGCTCTGGGGGCGTGGTCGCAAAAACAGCAAGCAAGTCTGGCTACCATGTCAATTAGCAAGTGCGGTTGCAGTGCAGTGACCAGCTGCTAGCTAGCAAACTGTCCTTGAGGAATGTAACGTTTTTGATTAGCTCGTGAAATGAATCAGTTAACAACAGTTCGTATTCAGTGTGTAAAAACGACAACATACGAATATGATTTTTTCTAAGTTTGTGTGGCATGTAAATAACAACTGGTGTTCATTAAGGTCACAAAGACATTATTAAATCATATCAAATTGTGCTAATATTGCACCCAGTCTTGCTTGTGAAGTGCGTGCAAACTTCAGCAGCCCGCTAACCCTTAATTTAAAGTGCTTCAGTTAAGACCTGCAGAGCCCTGACCAAGTTCGTGTAACATGACACATGTAAACAACAACCCGATGGTGATGTGGACATTAACAGGTGTCTGGGCCATGAACAATCAAATAAAACATTTTCACGTAATAAGCATAACAGCCTACGACTTCTTGATCAGAAATTTTTGGTTCCTCCCGCCTCTCTTTTGAAAACGTCACATACAGAGTACATACATACGCTGAACTGATTGGTTTTTGAGGGGGTTCATTTGAAAGCAGTAGGCTAAAAACTTCTCTGTAGAACCCTGTCACTCCCTCCGCTCCCTCCCCTCTCCGCTCTGGGCTCAAGACGACAACAAAAAGGGCAATAATATAACAACCACCAATCAGAATTCAGATACATTCTGTTGCCAAGTAAAATTGTAACCTTTCAACGTGTCAAAAAAAGTTCTAGAGCCCTCGTCCTGTTTTACCGTTAGATCGATCACACATCAGCTTAAACTAGCATTCTAAAACTAGTTCAAGATCCTAGAGAAGAGAGCCGACTCCCCCGCCAGCCTCATGGAACGCAGTGTTTAAGGCTCCGGATGTGTTTTACTTCCATTTATGAGGGAAAGGAACATACACCCTCCCGACAGTCAGTGCGGTATTCGTTTGTAAAACACATTTGCAAATTGGTAGAACGAGTTAGTCACCACATGTAAGATTTGCAGTTAATCAAATGAATTGCATATTATTATTATTATTAAAATTACTCCAGTTCTGTACTTCAAATTTTAAAAGTCTGGACTTTGGAGAGAAGATGGATGCTCTTTTGGTGGAACACAACGGAGCAAAATATTGTGACTCTCTAATGTTGACCTGAAGTTGGCATTGGGTTTTTGTCCCCACCAATGTTAATACCAAACCTACGCCCTTGCCTACATGTTCTCATTCTAATTGTTGTTATTTTTATCCAAAATGACAGCTGGCAATATGTTATTACTTTGCACTTTTTGTTTATCTGGGTACGAATCTTTGAGAAACTGGATTGGCAGAATGTTATGGAATCAATTTTGTGCCAAAATGTTCATACAATACTTTTGAAATATCAAACAAAAACGACAAATCAAAATACAAAAAAAGTCAATTTTTTTAGACTGGCAAACAAATTATTTGTGTAATCGTGCAAAATATCAGTCTATTACTCTTCAGAAACCTTTTATTTTTGTTCCGCGTCTTTCTCAGTTTTGTTTGATGTAATTTATTTTGGTTGCGATTCCAGCTTTCTCGTTTGCGCTCCCTGACTTTTTGCTTGCAGTTTTGGCACAAACTTCCCGTGTGGGTGGGCTGTCCAGGAATGCATTCCCATTGGCTAACTTGTGTTTGACTGACAGCTACGCTCAGCCATTCCCTACTTGGATTTTGGCGGACTGTTTGACGAGTGACCGATCCATTGACGGTAAACAAGGATCGAGTGGACTTCAGTGGCGACTATGATATTGAATTAATTCAACAAAATGTAAATCCAATATCATAATCGCCACTGAAGTCCACTCGATCCTTGTTTACCGTCAATGGATCGGTCACTCGTCAAACAGTCCGCCAGAATCCAAGTAGGGAATGGCTGAGCGTAGCTGTCAGTCAAACACAAGTTAGCCAATGGGAATGCATTCCTGGACAGCCCACCCACACGGGAAGTTTGTGCCAAAACTGCAAGCAAAAAGTCAGGGAGCGCAAACGAGAAAGCTGGAATCGCAACCAAAATAAATTACGTCAAACAAAACTGAGAAAGACGCGGAACAAAAATAAAAGGTTTCTGAAGAGTAATAGACTGATATTTTGCACGATTACACGAATAATTTGTTTGCCAGTCTAAAAAAATTGACTTTTTTTTGTTTTTTTGTATTTTGATTTGTCGTTTTTGTTTGATATTTCAAAAGTATTGTATGAACATTTTGGCACAAAATTGATTCCATAGAATGTTGCCTGTGAAGAAAAGAATGCCTTTTTATTATGCTGTGCCAAGTTAATACAGTATTTACTTAAGTGCAATTTTTAAGAGCCATAGATTGTATTTTATTTATTGTTTTTGTTGTGAGTGGTTTTGTTTGTTGTTTTATGCCTTTAGGTTATGTATTTATATTTATATATTTTTTACGTTCCACTACTGAATCGAATAAGTTGACTTAATTAAAAAGTTTACTGTTCTTTGAAAGGGTGTATTTGCATGATCATTATTATTTTACTAATGGCATAAAATTGTCTTGAAAAGACGTCAACAATATCGTTTATCGCGATAATTTCTGAGGCAATATATCGTCCAACAAAAACTGCTATCGTGACAGGCCTAGTTTCCGTGTGCACAGACGGTTATGAGGCATGTAACGATTCACCCAATTCACTACTCGATTCAATTCATGATGCTGTGTTCACAATTCAATTTTCCCACTACATTTTTGAAAAAATAAATACATAAATAAAAATATTACGTGAAGACATATTTAATACTACTATGACGAAACAACAATAAACAACAACGTGTTGCCAGGCAAAACAAACCTCGACTGGCAGCACTTATTTTATACCTATATGTTGATAATGGTAATATTTCTCAGTCATCAGCTGTCAGGTTATAGTCCTAT
Source organism: Neoarius graeffei (assembly GCF_027579695.1). NCBI lineage: Eukaryota > Metazoa > Chordata > Actinopteri > Siluriformes > Ariidae > Neoarius > Neoarius graeffei. The sequence continues at coordinate 70,095,819 of NC_083579.1, forward strand.
GAAAACCCATGACCTTCAGTTTGACCTTTCAAGGTCACTCAATGTCAAAGGTCATGGTGGCAACTGAAAGCCCATATGGGACTTCTTATATGTTGATAACGGTAAACATCTGGCTATCATGAACTGTTTTAAAGTGACAGCCCTTTGAAAATCAATGACCTTCAGTTTGACGGTTCAAGCTCACTTAAAGGTCAAAGGTCATGGTGAAAAAGCCCATAAAAGTAGTAGATTGGCAAATGGTCTGTAGATTACCTGATTAAATTTCGGGGGTAATCGGGTCAAAGTGAAGGTCAAGGTCACCAGAAAGGTCAACCTTTCGGTCAGAATAACATTTTCCATTATAACCCATATGAAAGCCCAGGTTGCCACCATGACCTTTGACACTGAGTGACCTTGAAAGGTCAAACTGAAGGTCATGGGTTTTCATAGGACTATGGACCCTTTTCACGTGACGTCACGACAAACGCGGCCGCCATTTTGGACGTGTACTACCAGTAGTTTACCACAGCCAGCATTGAGGAACGGCAGCAAAGAAAGTGTTCATTTTCAGCAAGACTTCTATCATGCCACTATATTGTTGTGCACCTGGATGTAGTAACCATCAACACACAAGGTAAGGGTTATCATTTTATCGGATCCCGACGGAGAAGATGGATAGCGGCCATTAACAGATTGGCAGCCCTCGGCATACCAGCGCTTGTGCAGTGACCACTTTGTTGGAGGTAAGACGAATAAAATTAGCCAGAAAAGGCATTACATTGCTGTTAACATTCTGTGGCGGCGAGTGTGTAACCAAATAGACTAAAATAACCCATTGTAACCTCTTTGTTCTTCTGTAGTAGCTATTAGCTAACGACATTAGCTAGCGTTGTGTTCCTTTGCTGTTGGTAGACTGTAGGACAGATCAGAGGCAGTGTTCTACAAACAGCGCTTAATTTGAGGGGAGCAAGCCGGAGCGCGCTCCGGAACCTCGGGCGTTGGCTCCGGCAGCTATTTACACTGGATCCGGTGATCCGACACCTCTTTTGACTATGTAACAAAAAAAACAAAAATAATTAAATAAAAAAATGCAAGTTTATTTAGTGTTAATGTCTGATTTTGATATCTGTCTTGTTGGTGATTTCTCTCATGAAACGACATCCACAAAATATTTGCAGATGAACTTAATTTGCAGTGTTATTACAAAACATGCCCAGAAGCGCAGCGCCCCGCCCCCTTTTTTCCCGCACCGGAGCCGCTCATCCTCTGCGCTCCGGGACCTCCCACTTTACAAATTAAAGCACTGCCTACAAATAAGGGTTCAAAACAAGAGGAACATGTATTTGTCTCTTAAATCCAGGTCGTTCCCTGTAATCTGTAACAACTGTTGGAGAAAGTAATGGCAAATAGCGAGTGCACAAACCATAGACGGTAAACTGTACACAGCGCCAGGGCAGTGTGATGGTATGTCTACTTTTAGATTGTGTTAGTTTATCAATGAACACACTCGTCACTCGACGAGTTTCATGTCTTTACGACGGATACTTAAATGTGTGTTAGGTATTATTGTTGCAGTCTAAGCAGTCATTGTAGCAGCTAGATGAGCGAGAACCGAAAGGGTCTGTGCCATAAACCGTTATTTCTGTACGGCGTTGCTAATGTGTCGTTACTGTTGTTATTTCTCCCTCTGCTCGCCCTGTAAATGCCCTACGTCGCTGGATAGCGAAGGTGTTTTCTGCATCTCGCTCCTTTTTCTTGTATGTTCTCCGTTTGTCGCCTTCCTCGCATTCAAACCAATTCGAGCCGAAGTCCGCTACATGTCCAAAATGGTGGTCGCGTTTACGAAGGTCACGTGACTGAAAAGGGTCTATAGCCTGACAGCTGATGACTGAGAAATATTACCATTATCAACATATAGGTATAAAATAAGTGCTGCCAGTCGAGGTTTGTTTTGCCTGGCAACACATAAAAGCCCATATGGCACTTTCTGTAAGTTGATGGGGTAAATATCCGTCTACCATCAACCGCTTTCAAGTAACAGCCCTCTGAAAATCCATGACCTTGACCTTTCAAGGTCAGAGATCATGGTGCCAAATGAAAGGCCATATGGGAGTTCCTATATGCTCATAATAGTAAACATCTGTCTATCGGCAACCGTTTTCGAGTTATAATGGAAAATGTTATTCTGACCGAAAGGTTGACCTTTCTGGTGACCTTGACCTTCACTTTGACCCGATTACCCCCAAAATTTAATCAGGTAATCTACAGACCATTGTCAACCTACTCCGAAAATTTGAAGTCAATCGGTGCAACCGTCTAGACGCTGGATTGTTAACAGACAGACACACAAACAAAAAATAAAAATAAATAGAATAAATAAAAAAATAATAATTTAAAAAATAATAAAAAATAAATTAAAAAATTCCATTCCCTTAAAATTCTATACATTTTCTGACTTTCCAGAACCCTTTATTGTTCTAAAAGTTGTGTGCAGTTCTTCAGCCATAAACAATACCGCATCAGTAATCAGTGCTGATCCTGAATGTGTGTTACGATTAAAACCTGCTCACGCATGATGTTAGCACTCCTCTGTCCTCCAAGCTTCAGGTTCTCTCTCAATCTCCCAGACCCACACAATTTCCACAACTGAGACGAAATTAAAGGAGAACTGAAGTCATGTTTAAACTTGCTTTATTTCTTAATTAACGTGTTATTCAATAACGTTTTCGGTTTTAGTAACCTTATATCGTGACCCATATTGGCAACTAATTGCAATTAAATATTATACTTATCGGCCTATTCGGCTTTTAGCCATGTTGAATTTAGTTCGTTTGGTCCACGGCAGGCGTCGCTTATCCGCGCAATCTTCACGAGACTTCGAAACATGAAGTGTCAGCGCCGCCATTTTGAAAACTGTTTTCCAAACGAAGTATTGCACAAAAACAGGAGTTTAAATGACGATTTCTGCCTACTTTTTTCAAACTTTCCTGATTGCTATCAAAACAAACAAAACTTCCGGCTTGATTACATCAGCATTCGAAAGAGGGCGCACACGTGTTTTGACACTGTTGGCAGATGTTGGTCGCTTTGATTTCCGCTGTACGTTTTACTCCCGTCTAACGATGTCTCGCACAGGTCTCAACGAATCTCGTTTACAGCCATTGCTTTGACATATGGACTGATATATTACAGCATATTTCAAACACTCATAACTTGCTGTAGCAGTGAAGATGGACCAGCAGATCTCGTGAAGATCATGCGGATAAGCGACGCCTGCCGTGGACCAAATGAACTAAATTCAACACGGCTAAAAACCGAATAGGCCGATAAGTAGAATGTTTAATTGCATCTTTCGATTACGTTCATTATGTCATATATTAAATATAGTTAGTTTTTTTCTTTTTTTATCAGACATCTAGTTTTTAGGTTTGTTTACCTGACATGTTTCGACGTACGACTGTCGTCTTCCTCAGAGTGTCACCGGATGTTGTAGACAGTAGAAGGCGTGACCGACCTGTCAAACCAGACAGGAAGGCCACGCCTTCGGAAACATCAGCTGATAAAAGATGCGTCACCAACAACATCCGGTGACACGCTGAGGAAGACGACAGTCGTACGTCGAAACATGTCAGGTAAACAAACCTAAAAACTAGACATCTGATAAAAAAAAAGAAAAAAACTAATTATATTTAATACATGACATAATGAACGTAATTGAAAGATTAAGAATAAGTTACGGAGATAAAAGCATCAAGGAGTTTCGCCGCCTAGAAAAATTGACGCGAAAACGGGCACGCTACAGAAACCACCTGAGATTCAATCTGCGTTGCCGGGATGAAGAAGTCGTACCGGACAGCTTGAATATCAAGAACCCGATTCCAACCAGAAACGCGGAGAAGATGATCAGGAAAGTGCGGATGACTCTGGTAAAAGAACGGATACGGTGCACAACTGACAAACTCAATAATATCAATAGCGAATTACATTTGGAGACGGAAACTTTCAAACGCCGGTTTCCCCAAAACAAGGACATGGAAATAGCAATACACGGACACTTGGCAGACATACACGAGCAGGAATTCACCAAGACAAAAACCCGACAAATCCGAAAACTGGACAGACTCATCGCACAGAAAAAGAAGGCAGAATCGGAGCATGCACACATCAACGAAAAATGGATTCATAACATATCAAGGTACAAACTCTCACAAGCAGAACGCAGTACATTGGCAAAAGGACTCAACTACGCTGCCACACCGAACAACATACCACACGATGAATTCATTCTGGCAACTGAATTAGCATGTGAGAAAATACAGGATCAGGGACAAAAAGCAGCACTAAGAAACGCAATAGCTGGTATATCGAAAACGGCCAAACCACCACCCAGTAACATCACAAAACAGGAAGCCAAAGCTATGAGAACATTATCAAAAAATAAAGACATCACAATCCTACCAGCAGATAAAGGCAGGACAACAGTTATTATGGACACCGATGAATATGAACAGAAAATGATGGAATTACTCAGTGACAACGCCTTTGAGAAATTAAGAAAAGACCCAACCGAAGACAAGAAAAAGAAACTTAAAGCACTACTCAAACCGCTACTCGATGAAAATAAAATAGATAAACAGGCGTACAATCATTTAGTACCCACAGCCAACGTCATCCCCAGGATTTACGGCACACCAAAGATACACAAACCAGGAACACCATTACGCCCCATAGTAGACAGCATTGGTTCAGTGACATACAACCTATCAAAAGCACTCGCCGAAATAATTAAACCATTACTAGGACTCACAGACCAACACTGCAAAAACTCAAAACAACTGGCAGAAGAACTAAAAAACATTAAAATGCAGCAAGACGAAGTTTTCATTTCACACGACGTCATATCTCTTTTCACCAGAACACCCACGGAAGCCACCATACAGGTAGTACAAGACAGATTAAAAACAGATAGGACGCTCAAGAAACGCACAAACCTCACTGTACAAGACATCACTCAGCTCCTTCAGTTCATCGCCGCATCCACATACTTTCAGTTCAGGAATACAATTTACAGACAAAAGGAAGGTTTTGCTATGGGAGACCCACTATCAGCCATCATGTGTGGCTTTTTCATGGAAGACCTGGAGCAGCAAGCACTCACTACAATACCGGCAGAATACAGACCAACACTCTGGAAACGTTACGTGGATGACATACTGGAAAAAGTGAAGAAGGGACACACAACAACTTACCGACCATCTCAACACCATAGACAATACCGGCAACATAAAATTCACACATGAAGAGGAAACGGAGCAGTCAATAGCATTTTTGGACCTAAAAATACAACACGCAGAAGATGGGGACATCAAAATAAAAGTACACAGGAAACCCACACACACCGACCAATATTTAAACTGGACTTCCGAACACCCCATAATGCACAAAATATCAGTAGTTAGAACATTACACAGGGATGTGATTTGGGGCTGGTGAAATTATCTGAAAATTTTAGCCGGGGGTCTGGGGGCCGCAGGCCCCCAGCTGGTCCAGGGCAGCACCCTGGTGGGGGGACAAGGGGGGGAAGCCCCCCGAAGCTCCTGGGTTTTGGGGTTTTCTGACTTAAAAATTGTACTAAAATGGCAAGCAAACACACAAGAAAAAACTTCATGATTAACAAATTCAAGCCAATTTAATGGTCAACATGCAACTCTGACACACACACACACACACACACACTCGCTCGCTCACTCTCTCTCTCGCGCACGCACTCTCTCTCTCTCGCGCGCACGCACTCTCTCGCTCTCTCTTGCGCGCGCACTCTCTCGCATGCGCGCACCCTCACTCGCTCTCTCTCCCTCACTCGCGCTCTCACTCTCACACACTCTCTCTCTCTCTCTCTCTCTCTCTCTCTCACACACACACACACACACACACACACACACACACACACAACACTCCGTCAGATCCTGGTTCATCCCAAAGACAGAACACATCCGGACAACAGATGCAACACCATATATGAGATTCCATGCCAATTATGCAATAAAACTTACATCGGGGAGACAGGAAGGAGTTTCAACACAAGGAAAAATGAACATAAGAAAGAGTGCGAAAAGGAGACAGCTACAAGACAAACCCGAACAATAAAAGAAAAGGCACAACAGGAAAATTATAAGTCAGCTATAACAGATCATTGCAAAAGGGAAAATCATATTATGGACTGGGGGAATGCCAGAGTCATCCGCACAGAAGATAACAAACATCAGCGCTGGATCAGGGAGGCCATGGAGATCCGTAAGCGAAGTCCGAGGACCATCAACCGGGATGAGGGAGCATACATGCTCTCCCATACCTGGAGTGCCATCTTGCAGGGGACGAACAGACAGTAGAAGGTGTGACCGACCTGTCAAACCAGACAGGAAGGCCACGCCTTCGGAAACATCAGCTGATAAAAGATGCGTCACCAATAACATCCGGTGACACTCTGAGGCCAAGTTTACATTAGACCGTATCTGTCTCGTTTTCTTCGCGGATGCACTGTCCGTTTACATTAAACCGCCTGGAAACGCCGGGAAACGGGAATCCGCCAGGGTCCACGTATTCAATCCAGATCGTGTCTGGTCCGGTGCTGTGTAAACATTCAGAATACGCGGATACGCTGTGCTGAGCTCTAGCTGGCGTCGTCATTGGACAACGTCACTGTGACATCCACCTTCCTGATTCGCTGGCGTTGGTCATGTGACGCGACTGCTGAAAAATGGCGCGGACTTCCGCCTTGTATCACCTTTCATTAAAGAGTATAAAAGTATGAAAATACTGCAAATACTGATGCAAATACTGCCCATTGTGTAGTTATGATGGTCTTTAGGCTTGCCATCCTTCCACTTGCAAGTGGTAAGTGATATGCGCTGGGATCTCACACACAGCGGCTCAGTCCCGAATCACTGCTCGTGCACTTCACTCGCGCGCTCTGTGAGCTGCGCAGGGCCGGAGTGCGCACCCTCCAGAGGGCACTCGCTGTTCAGGGCGGAGTGATTTGGAGCGCAGGATGCCTGCGGAGCCGAGCGTATCCGTGTATTGGCGTTGCTGTGTGCACGCAAATCGTGTATTGGTGTTGCTGTGTGCACACTAATCGTTTTAAAAACGTTAATCTGATGAGCCGCTGATACGGTCTAATGTAAACCCCACCTGAGGAAGACGACAGTCGTACGTCGAAACATGTCAGGTAAACAAACCTAAAAACTAGATGTCTGATTAAAAAAAAAGAAAAAAAAACCTAAATGTTTAATTGCAATTAGTTACCAATACGAGTCACGATATAAGGTTACTAAAACCGAAAACATAATTGAATAACACGTTAATTAAGAAATAAAGCAAGTTTAAAAATGACTTCAGTTCTCATTTAATATTATTTTTCCCCCTGCTTTATTAATTCATTTGGGTTGTTGCTAATGATATATATATTCATTTTAAAGCATTACAGTCAGGCACTACATCCACTTTAAACTTCATTCTGAACCAACACACAAGATTTGAACAACAGTAAAACTGGAGTTACTTACAGGAATATAGAAAGTATTCATTTTGGGGTCTTCATTAGCAGTGAAGAGCATACCTGTGAAATGGAGAAAAGGACATGGTTTGATCTACAGGTCGCAAGACAAGACATATGATACAGGGTTCTAACTCGGCCTTTTCAGCATATCGGGCTGATACGCAATCTTTCCTTACTGCTATGCCCACAATATTGTAAAAGTTGCTGCTACACTAGCAAAAAGACTTGTCAATCTTGAAAATGTGGTCTTTTGTTTAATTTTCTCGTTATCCCCACGTAGCAGTGACGGCGCACCACCGGGCGAATGTTCTACATTCGGACATACTCCACTCCCCGTCCACGTAAGCGCCCAGTGCGTAGCTGCCTGATTCATTCTGCGTGGAGATAGTCACTGATCATGCTAGTCCAGTTTACCTCCTTCCTTATGCTGTATTCACGGTAAAGTGCCATCTGTGTTAAGAGGCGCTTACATGCCATGCACGCAATACGTCCCAGTCCCCGAGTTAGATCTGGAGGGTCATGTATTGTAATTGAATGGCTGAAGCTGAAAATAAAGCTGACACTTGGTGAACATCAACTGGTTGTTTTATTCTTATTCCATATAGTTGAATATTAATAAGTCTTCAATCAGGGCGGCACGGTGGTGTAGTGGTTAGCGCTGTCGCCTCACAGCAAGAAGGTCCGGGTTCGAGCCCCGTGGCCCGCGAGGGCCTTTCTGTGTGGAGTTTGCATGTTCTCCCCGTGCCCGCGTGGGTTTCCTCCGGGTGCTCCGGTTTCCCCCCACAGACCAAAGACATGCAGGTTAGGTTAACTGGTGACTAAATTGACCGTAGGTGTGAATGTGAGTGTGAATGGTTGTCTGTGTCTATGTGTCAGCCCTGTGATGACCTGGCGACTTGTCCAGGGTGTACCCCGCCTTTCGCCCGTAGTCAGCTGGGATAGGCTCCAGCTTGCCTGCGACCCTGCAGAACAGGATAAAGCGGCTAGAGATGATGAGATGAAGTCTTCAATCAAAAAAAAAAAAAACTTTAGGTTGGGGCGGTACAGTGGTGGAAATGGTTAGCACGGTCGCCTCACAGCAAGAAGGTTCTGGGTTCAATCCCAGCGGCCGGCGGTGGCCTTTCTGTGCGCAGTCTGCATGTTCTCCCAGTGTTTCCTCCGGGTGCTCCGGTTTCCCCCACAGTTCAAAGACATGCAGTTAGATTAATATGGGAGGGCCTTGGGCTGAGGTGCCCTTGAGCGAGGCACCTAACCCCTAACTGCTGCCCGTTAACATGGCTGCCCACTGCTCTGGGTATGGGTGTGTGTGCTCATTGCTCACGTGTGCACGTGTGTGTGTTCCCTGCTTAAATGCAGAGAGGAATTTCACAAGTGTGTGATGAATAAAGTTGTGTTTTCTTTCTTTCAGGGAGGCCTGCAAGTGCCAGGAAATGCACCTCCGAGCATGTAGAACCCATGAGAACCCCCGGCCGTTATGACTGGTGCCACTACACTGATCTTTTGGTCTTGTTAGAACCCTGTGATATTTCTACATGATACAAGTTAGTTAGCCATGAAGACTCCCTGTTTAACGTGTTTTAAAAATGCAATTGCTATGAACAGGTCTGGACACTTACGCCAAGTTAAATTATGTAACTCCAAACAAGTAGGCTAATGGGTGTGTGTGTGTGTGTGTGTGTGTGTGTGTGAGAATCCTGTCCTTAGAATTCTTCTTAAAAGATGTGCAATTCTAGTTTAAAACTTTCACGAGTTTAACTTATTTCTTAAAATCAAACAAAACCCCCCAAAAATTAAACTCCGATAATATCCATGCAAGAGGAGACATGTTCGAGTGTTCACGTGTTCATATTTATATCTGTATAAAAACCGTGTACAGATTCTAATTTAAAAGGGAAAAAAACCCAAACAAAACACAATGTCCCTGGCACTGCCATCTTAAACTCAGGGCTGTGAAATAGAAATGACAAAATCCGAGGAAACAATTTTAGCAGGGGGTCTGGGGGGAGCAGTCCCCCAGGAGCTGAACAGATTTTGTGTATATTGATAGATTTGAAGCATCTCCTGAAAGCAAATATTTTCTCAACCATGCCATTTAATTTGAACTGTTTATTATTATTATTATTATAATAAATTGAATATATAAATGTGAACAAGATGGTCTACCTGGTAATCTATAGTTCAACAGCGTCAATTTCACCAATTCCGCATGTTTTTTTTTCCTTCAACATGGTCAACCAAACGTATTCTTCCACCAGAACCGTACTTCACATCCTGACGGCACAAGAAAGCTTTCCCCGGTTCTTTTATCTTCCGTATGTGCTCATTCACTACCGACTTTAAACTCCAGCCATCGCCAATTCCATGGATTTTTGATGCCGTTTTCCTTGGCAAATGTTTTTGACATCGTTGGTCTCACCGTCCTCCCTCTGAACGATGTCCCTCCGTGACGCGGACATACCGCGAAATTCTCCTTTTCAAAACCGTTGATATCGAAAGCGTGTTTAAAGAGCACAAGATTCGTGCCGTGGTTTGTAAGCATGGCGCAAATGCCGTAAACCGGTCTGTCATTGTCGCAAAAGAAACCTACCACCCCCCCCCCCAATTTTTATTGCAAAATTAGATGATTTACTAAAATATTTTTGGCGGCCAAATTCGCGGAATTCCGTGGATCCACGGATTTTTCACAGCCCTGCTAACTGTGTTTACAAGGGCACTTGCACTGGAACAAATCGTTCCCGGAACAAAGTTACACTGGCGCAACTGCCCATCTAAACATCCACAGTGTTGCATTACTGCCATCTACAGGTTTACCTTTGAGCGTGTACTAACAGTTCCATCATTCTGTTGCTAAACGAACAGCTGATCACACCGAGGTGCTCGCTGAGCGCCGAGATTTATTAGTTTGGTCCTGCGTTTCCTTTCCTTCGCATATAACAAAACGTCTTTTCTTCTTCTCGCTTTCCATTACTGAAGTCGGTCTTTCACGTTTCATTCGCGCACTCGCGTCTTCCGTGTTTCACATTTGTATCCCACAATGCCTTGCATGAACAGGGAAAGCCCACCACGTGACGCATGATGTAGTATCTTGAATTGGGTCATGGTCAAGTATAACATAACGCCTTTTCTTCTCGCTTTCCGTTACTGTAGTTGGTCTTTCACGTTTCATTCACATCCTCCATTTTTCTCTCCTGTTTTAAATTTGCCTTGTGTGAACGGGGAAAGCTCACCACGTGATGCATGATACTACAATTAGGTCATGGTCAAGCCAGAAAAAATAGCGGAGAATTTAGGGCCACGTGGCTTGAAATTCATTAATAGTTCTGTTAAAAAGGTAATAAAATTGGAAGTCTGTAATTTGAATTCAGTAACTTTCGGTCCACGAAACAAAAATAACTGGATGTCGGGGAAAATTCTTTTTATGGCCTACACTTGAAACATCTGGAAGGCAGTACAGCTTTAAATTACATGCCTTTGTTTTTAAAACACTGAGAAAATAAATCCTTTTAGACAGCAAAAAGTACGTTGTTATGATAATAGGATTGTTTACTAGTTTCTGTGTCGGTGAGATTCAGACTTCATAAAAGTCAAGTTTGTTGATTCCTGTATTTTTTTTGCCAGTAAAATTCACGTGTTTACAGAACATTTCTGATTTGGTTTTTAGAATTAGAAGCCTTTATTTGGTCACATATACACTACAGCACAGTGAAATTCTCTTTCCCATCTGAAGCAGTGAACACACACACACGGAGAGAGAGAGGGAGAGAGAAAGAGAGAGAGATTGAGGAGAAGAGAGAGAGAGAGAGAGAGAGAGAGACTGAGGAGAAAAGAGAGAGAAAGAGAGATTGAGGGGGAGAGCAATAGAGAGGAGGGAGAGAGAAGAGAGAGAAGATTAAGGAGGAGAGAGAGGAGATTAAGGGGAGAGAGAGAAGAGAGAGGAGAGAGAGAAGAGAGAGATTGAGGGGGAGAGCAATAGAGAGAGAGAAGAGAGGAGGGAGAGAGAAGAGAGAGATTGAGAAGAGAGAGGAGATTAAGGGAGAGAGAGAGGAGAGAGAAGAGAGACTGAGGAGAAGAGAGAGGAGATTAAGGGGGAGAGAGGAGATTAAGGGGAGAGAGAGATTGAGGGGGAGAGCAATAGAGAGAGAGAGAGAAGAGAGAGGAGATTAAGGGAGAGAGGAGAGAGAAGAGAGATTGAGGGGGAGAGATAGAGAGGAGAGAGAGAAGAGAGAGATTGAGGAGAAGAGAGGAGATTAAGGGGAGAGAGAGATTGAGGGGGAGAGCAATAGAGAGAGGAGAGAGAGAAGAGGGAGAGAGAAGAGAGAGATTGAGGAGAAGAGAGGAGATTAAGGGGGAGAGAGAGGAGAGAGAAGAGAGAGATTGAGGAGAAGAGAGAGGAGATTAAGGAGAGAGAGAGAGAGAGAGAGAGAGAGAGAGAGAGAGAGAGAGAGAGGAGAGAGATTGAGGGGGAGAGCAATAGAGAGAGGAGAGAGAGATTGAGGAGAAGAGAGAGGACAGAGAGAGGAGAGGAGGGAGAGAGAAGAGAGATTGAGGAGAGAGAGGAGAGAAAGAGAGGAGAGATTGAGGAGAGAGATTGAGAGAAAGGGGAGAGAGAGAGAGAGAGAGAGAGAGAGAGAGAGAGAGAGCGCACCACACTCCAGTGCTTGGGGATTTTTTTTTTTTAAGAATTAGAAGTCTTTATTTGATGGCTGTGTATTAATAAAGCAAACGGTGCACTAGTGATCCAGTTACGTCACGGGCCGATATCCGGTTTCAGTGCAAATGGCTGCGTTTCTTTAAGCACCTTTTTAGCAACGTCATAACTTAAAACGGATAAATTATTACCGCGCTCGCAACGGAGTAAACGGGGCAGGGTTTTGTAATCAGTGCGGTTTGTTTGTGTGCATCTTTTAACAATCCAGCGTCTAGACGGTTGCACCGATTGACTTCAAATTTTCGGGGTAGGTTGGCAATGGTCTGTAGATTACCTGATTAAATTTTGGGGGTAATCGGGTCAAAGTGAAGGTCAAGGTCACCAGAAAGGTCAACCTTTCGATCAAAATAACATTTTCCATTATAACTCGAAAACGGTTGCCAATAGACAATGTTTACTATTATGAGCATACAGGAACTCCCATATGGCCTTTCATTTGGCACCATGATCTCTGACCTTGAAAGGTCAAACTCAAGGTCATGGAATTTCAGAGGGCTGTTACTTGAAAGCGGTTGATGGTAGACGGATATTTACCCCATCAACTTACAGAAAGTGCCATATGGGCTTTCATTTGGTACCATGACCTTTAAGTGAGCTTGAACCGTCAAACTGAAGGTCATTGATTTTCAAAGGGCTGTCACTTTAAAACAGTTCATGATAGCCAGATGTTTACCGTTATCAACATATAAGAAGTCCCATATGGGCTTTCAGTTGCCACCATGACCTTTGACATTGAGTGACCCTGAAAGGTCAAACTGAAGGTCATGGGTTTTCATAGGACTATAACCTGACAGCTGATGACTGAGAAATATTACCATTATCAACATGTAGGTATAAAATAAGTGCTGCCGGTCGAGGTTTGTTTTGCCTGGCAACACTTGTTATAAAGTTTTATTTTTAATTTAAACATGCGGAGGCACATCAGGGCACTTGCCGTGATCCGCAAAAGGAGTTTATTTTTAGGTTTTTGTTTTCTTTCAAGTCATTTCTGCAGGATGACTCTTAGTTCTCCATGAATAATGTTTGCAGACAGACTAGTGTTGCTACACAGAATAAGAAAAAAAATTTTTCACATCAAGGTCGCTGTGGGACGAAGGAAGGTAACGTTTACCTGTGATCAGGCAATTCAAACAACCTCAGTACAGACGGATGATAAGATGAAGGTACTCACCTGATTCAGGGTAAACACACACATCGTTGATGTTGGCCGGTGGCTCGATGGAGGAAAACACCTTACCCTGAAATGAAGTCGTAGTTTTGTTTTGGACATGTCTGCAGTTAGGTTATATGGTATATGGGTATTGATCTTGAAATCGGGGGTGTTGTGCTTACGTTGTTGCTGTGCCACATCTTGATGATCTTCGAGTCTGCAGAAATCACCAGATCCATCTGCTTATGGAAATGGAGAGTGTGGATGGGCAGGCCGTAATAATGGTCTTTCACAAGCAGGGGACGAGACGAACGCAGGTCATACAACAAAACCTGCAGAGGCAAAGGGACCAACTGGGTCTTGAGAACCTTCTCATGTTGGGACAAGGACACAAACTGAAAACGTAATTGAATAGCACGCTAATTAAGAAATAGAGCAAGTTTAAAAATGACTTCAGTTCTCCTTTAACAGCTGCTACCTTGGGAATTGAAAGTGGAGATATGAGATATGCCTGGCCTGAGTGATCAAGCTCGAAGCCGATCCAAGGTATCCAAGGTAAGGTAACACCATGTGAGCTTTGACGGCTTGACACGAACATGACCGATTGATCTTCTCATGAACACGCTCGGACTTGGAACACATAATTTCTTACAATAAAGCCTATTTAGTGCGAGTAGTAACCAACCTGTCCTGTAGTCGTGCCCACAGCCATACCCAGGGAACCGTTAAATTTGAGTGCACTGACTGATGGCAAGCTCTCCACTCTGGAAAGCAAAAACACAACACACATTAAATAAATAAATACATTAATAAATTAATTAATTAAAATAAAATAAGTGTTAGAACCTGTTGTATGTTACAATATAGTGTGATCAGTTGCAGGATCCAGGGGTACAAAGGTGTAATATATGAAAAAAATTAACAGTTTCACAAAGTCAATACTTTGTAGAGCCACCGTAGCTGCAAGTCTCTTGGAGTATGTCTCTATTAGCTTAGCACATCTAGCCACTGGGATTTTTGTCAATTCCTCAAGGCAAAACTGCTTCAACTCCTTCAAGTTAGATGGGTTGCGTTGGTGTACAGCAACCTTCAAGTTATGCCACAGATTCTCATTTGGATTGAGGTCTGGGCTTTGATTAGGCCATTCCAAAACATTTAAATGTTTCCCTTTAAACCACTCCAGTGTAGCTTTAGCACTATGTTTAGGATCATTGTCCTGCTGGAACGTGAACCTTCGTCCCAGTCTCAAACCTCTGGCCGACTCAAACAGGTTTTCCTACAGAATTGCCCTGTATTTAGTGCCATCCATCTTTCCTTCAGTCCTGACCAGATTTCCTGTCCTTGCAAATGAAAAATATCCCCACAGCATGATGCTGCCACCACCATGCTTCACTGTCGGAATGGTGTTCCCAGGGTGTTGGATTTGCACCACACATGGCATTTCACATGATGGACAAAAAGTTCAATTTTAGTTTCATTTGACCAGAGAATCTTCTTCCATGTGTTTGGGGAGTCTGCCACATGCTGTTGGGCAAACTCCAAATGTGTTTTCTTAAAGTGCCATTCCACCATTGGATGTATTCTTTGGCATAAAATACAATATATTTTATGACAACATGACTAGACAGAGAAATCTTTTAGCTTCAAAATGATATATCAAACATCATTTTTTGACAACGACAAGTATATTAATTTTGCGACCAAAGTCACCTACCCTTTTAATTTCTGCGCGGTAGTGAAACGTGATGTCATCGGCAGGCTCCCCTTCTTGTGTACCACGTCACGTGTGACGTGGCACAGATTATCAGCAATGGCGGATAGAACGCGATTTCCACTTGTCGATTGCTGTGCCGATATTCACCATCGACCGTCTCCTTTGGGCATCACTTGCTATTTTCCTTCGCTTCTTTTCCGAAGCTGACAATCGCGTTCTATCCGCCATTGCTGATAATCTGTGCCACGTCACACGTGACGTGGTACACAAGAAGGGGAACCTGCCGATGACATCACGTTTCACTACCGCGCGGAAATTAAAAGGGTAGGTGACTTTGGTCGCAAAATTAATATACTTGTCGTTGTCAAAAAATGATGTTTGATATATCATTTTGAAGCTAAAAGATTTCTCTGTCTAGTCATGTTGTCATAAAATATATTGTATTTTATGCCAAAAAAATACATCCAATGGTGGAATGGCACTTTAAGCAATGGCTCTTTTCTGGCCACTCTTCCATAAAGCCCGGCTCTATGGAGTGTACAGCTTAAAGTGTTCCTATGGACAGATACTCCCATCTCCGCTGTGGATCTTTGCAGCTCCTTCAGTGTTATCTTTGGTGTCTTTGTTGCATCTCTGATTAATGCCCTCCTTGCCCGGTCTGTGAGTTTTGGTGGGCGGCCTTCTCTTGTCAGGTTTGTAGTGGTGCCATATTCTTCCCATTTTGCTATAATGGATTTAATGGTGCTCCGTGGGATATTCAAAGTTGGGGATATTTTTTATAACCCAACCCTGATCTATACTTCTCCATAACTTTGTCTCTGACCTGTTTGGAGGCTCCTTGGTTTTCATGTTTGTTTAATAGTGTTGCAGAATCAGGGTCCTTCCAGAACAGGTTGATTTATACAGACATCATGTGACAGATCATGTGACACTTTGATTGCACACAGGTGGAGCTTAATCAATTAATTATGCGACCTATGAAGAAGTGAATTGGTTGGACCAGCTCTTATTTAGGGGTTTCATATGAAAAGGGGGTAAATACCTATGCACACTCCAGATTTCTGTTTTTTCATCTTAAATACTGTTTGCGTGATTTAGGGATAAAATTAGCTCATGTTTAAAGTCTTTAATTTTCTGTAAAGCTGCTTAGCGACAATTTCTGTTGTTAAAAGTGCGATACAAATAAACTTGACTCGATTAAGCCTTTGCCTAAATTCAGAAAAACAGCATGGGCATGAAAATACCAATGTGGTGCCAAGCATTTTCATTCGTTACCTCTCCCATCATCATCAAAGGAGTGTTTAGTTTTGTTCACCAAAATAGCAACTGAGGCAGAACCAACTGGATGAGAATCAAACCGTAAAATTTTACACACAGCCAAGTGCAGACATGAGCTTGAGATCATGAGGATATGGTGTCAAAATTCGAGCTTACTCAGTTCCCTCTGTGATGCTGCTGAGAGCGCAGTCCAGGATGCCCACTCGACTGCGCACACGTGGGTCCCAGCATTCCACTTTCCCCTATACGCAGCAACACAATGTGTACACTCAGAAAACAAGTCATAATCTAGAGCAAATAGATACAATAACACTTCAGACACAAGTACAACACCAACCTCTACAGTCCCAGCAGCGAATAAATGATGAACAGGGTTGATGTCACATACGTTGATCTCCCTATTTAGAGAGAAGTGCATTCAGGCACAAAATACAAAACATAATTAGGTATTATAAAAATCAGAGGAAGAAAAAGCATGCGTAAATTTACAGGCATTGAACTGCAAGTGAAGAAAAGTGAACTATTAAATCCTGGGTCAATCCTTTAATCAATGACAGCAAGTATGTTAGAAATGAAATATAGCTCCTCTAAAATCACGCTGCTAAATTCAATATGAAAATGTGAGCGACAAGACAAACAAATGCGTAAGAGTCAATGCAATGTCAATCAATATAACACACACACACACACACACACACACACACACACACACACACACCAGACTATACAGCTAGAGGTGGACAAAGTACCCAAGTTCATTACTTAAAGGAGAACTGAAGGCAATTTTTTTTTTTATCATCAAAATTCTATTTCTCATTTTATTAAATATCGGAATGCATTTTTGATCGCTATTTTGTCGCTGCTATAGCAAGTTATGAGTGTTTGAAATATGCTCTGTAATATATCAGTCCATATGTCAAAGCAATGGCCGTAAACGAGATTCGCTGAGACCTGTGCGAGACATCGTAGGACGGAAGTAAAACGTACAGCGGAAATCAAAATGACCAACATCTGCCAACGTCGTCAAAAGACGCGCGCGCCCTCTTTCGAATGCGGATGTAATCAAGCCGGAAGTTTTGTTTGTTTTGATAGCAATCAGGAAAGTTTGAAAAAAGTAGGCAGGAATCGTCATTTAAACTCGTTTTTGTGCAATATTTCGTTTGGAAAACAGTTTTCAAAATGGCGGCGCTGACACCTGGCTGACACTTCACATTTCGAAGTCTCGCACAAGTCTCGTGAAGATCGCGCGGATAAGCGACGCCTGCCGTGGACCAAACGAACTAAATTCAACACGGCTAAAAACCGAATAGGCCGATAAGTATAATATTTAATTGCAATTAGTTGCCAAGACGAGTCACAATATAAGGTTACTAAAACCGAAAACGTAATTGAATAACATGCTAATTAAGAAATAAAGCAAGTTTAAAAATGACTTCAGTTCTCATTTAAGTCAAAGTACAGATCCCACTGGTCAAATGTTACTCCGATACAAGTGAAAGTTGTACAGTCAAATTTTTACTTAAATTAAGGTACTGAAGCACTTGCTTTTAAAAATACTGAAGTATTAAAAGTACAACCCCGATTCCAAAAAAGATGGGACAAAGTACAAATTGCAAATAAAAACGCAATGCAATAATTTACAAATCTCAAAAACTGATATTGTATTCACAATAGAACGTAGACAACATATCAAATGTTGAAAGTGAGACATTTTGAAATTTCATGACAGCAACACATCTCAAAAAAGTTGGGACAGGGGCAATAAGAGGCTGGAAAAGTTAAAGGTACAAAAAAGGAACAGCTGGAGAACCAAATTGTAACTCATTAGGTCAATTGGCAATAGGTCATTAACATGACTGGGTATAAAAAGAGCATCTTGGAGTGGCAGCGGCTCTCAGAAGTAAAGATGGGAAGAGGATCACCAATCCCCCTAATTCTGCGCCGACAAATAGTGGAGCAATATCAGAAAGGAGTTCGACAGTGTAAAATTGCAAAGAGTTTGAACATATCATCATCTACAGTGCATAATATCATCAAAAGATTCAGAGAATCTGGAAGAATCTCTGTACGTAAGGGTCAAGGCCGGAAAACCATACTGGGTGCCCGTGATCTTCGGGCCCTTAGACGGCACTGCATCACATACAGGCATGCTTCTGTATTGGAAATCACAAAATGGGCTCAGGAATATTTCCAGAGAACATTATCTGTGAACACAATTCACCGTGCCATCCGCCGTTGCCAGCTAAAACTCTATAGTTCAAAGAAGAAGCCGTATCTAAACATGATCCAGAAGCGCAGACGTCTTCTCTGGGCCAAGGCTCATTTAAAATGGACTGTGGCAAAGTGGAAAACTGTTCTGTGATCAGACAAATCAAAATTTGAAGTTCTTTATGGAAATCAGGGACGCCGTGTCATTCGGACTAAAGAGGAGAAGGACGACCCAAGTTGATATTAGCGCTCAGTTCAGAAACCTGCATCTCTGATGGTATGGGGTTGCATTAGTGCGTGTGGCATGGGCAGCTTACACATCTGGAAAGACATCATCAATGCTGAAAGGTATATCCAGGTTCTAGAGCAACATATGCTCCCATCCAGACGACGTCTCTTTCAGGGAAGACCTTGCATTTTCCAACATGACAATGCCAAACCACATACTGCATCAATTACAGCATCATGGCTGTGTAGAAGAAGGGTCCGGGTACTGAACTGGCCAGCCTGCAGTCCAGATCTTTCACCCATAGAAAACATTTGGCGCATCATAAAACGGAAGATACGACAAAAAAGACCTAAGACAGTTGAGCAACTAGAATCCTACATTAGACAAGAATGGGTTAACATTCCTATCCCTAAACTTGAGCAGCTTGTCTCCTCAGTCCGCAGACGTTTACAGACTGTTGTAAAGAGAAAAGGGGATGTCTCACAGTGGTAAACATGGCCTTGTCCCAACTTTTTTGAGATGTGTTGTTGTCATGAAATTTAAAATCGCCTAATTTTTCTCTTTAAATGATACATTTTCTCAGTTTAAACATTTGATATGTCATCTATGTTCTATTCTGAATAAAATATGGAATTTTGAAACTTCCACATCATTGCATTCTGTTTTTATTTACAATTTGTACCTTGTCCCAACTTTTTTGGAATTGGGGTTGTACATTTTCTGTCAGCGTATTGTTGCCACAACGCTTACAAAACCTAATGCCTCTGAAGCAACCGACTGGATTTACTGACTCACTTTTAGAACCCGTAGAATAAACGCCTGGTAGAACGTCACAAAATGAAACACAACTGAACTGACACAAGAAAAAAAAAAAAGAAGCCATTGTCATTTTCTCTCTTATTTATTTATTTAATTTATTTATGCAAACATTCCTCCCCACCCTGACAAATCAGCATGGTAGTGTTCTAACACAGCTCTGGCAGTGTGTGCACACGTTTGTGTATGTTAATCAGGAAGACAGTGGAATAGCTGTAAATGCAGCTTGCTCAGAAAATAAATATGACAATCCAACCTGATGAAAACCCAGATCCACACCTCGAGCTTAATAACTGCCCAACAGCAACACTGCTTTAAGCAAGACAAAAAAAAAAATGCAAGACCATCATCTGACATCAAAACAAAACTAGCTATGTGTTAACGTTAGCCGCGGACAAGGCTACGGCAACTTGGCGGGCAAATCCATAGAAAGTCATTTGACTAACCAGACTGCATAGCTATTGCAATGTTATTGCTAGCTCGAAAAAGCACAGACAACTTCACTGCAAGCTTTCTCTTGGAATAAAATATGCTTCCATAGCTTGGACGGTGAGTTTTTGGAGGCCGTGATGTAGTTCGTTTTCAGCAAACATTTAAAACGAAATGAATCTTTAATCCTTGCAGAAAACTGAAACATGGCTTCATGGGCCACGGGTGCGTACATTCTCCAGAAGAACCGCCTCCTTCCATTCTGCCATCAACTGATCGTGTTAAATAATGTTGCTGAGAAATCACTGAGCTTGATTTTATACAGTCTATGGACGTGACATGACCCTAGTGATTACTGATCGGCTGTCTCGGTGTCTGCTGTGAAAAAAACAAATCACGTTTTAGAAAAGAAAAGAAAAAAACATCCAGTTTCAAAGCTGCTTCATAGTAACGAGTAACGAGGGGCTTGATAGAAATGTCGTGGAGTGAAAAGTACGATATTTGCCTTTCAAATGTAGTGAAGTTAAAGTCATAAATATACAAAAAAAAGTACAGATACTCAGTGTACTTAAGTACAGTACTCAAGTAAATGTATTTCGTTACTGTCCACCTCTGCTACACAGTAAATCCAACATTCTAAGCAACAACCACACTGTGATGTTCTCGGCCCACTGTTGGTTTAGTACTTACGTTGCACCCGTTTGCAGAGAGTTGAGGAATCTGCCCTGTTCGAGGTTCAGACGGAAGACCTCTGAACTACAGACAGAAAGAGAACAAAAAACTCAAGTTATCACACTCAAGAATGATGAAGAGAAAACTCTGCAAACTGGCCACTGACAAAGTATGAAAGCGAGGGGAAAAAATTATTTAAATAAAATAAAAGGAGTTTACATCCGGTCTAGATGCAACTGGGAAGTCGGAACATTTCACACTGAAGCAGAAAATAATGAACAAATTACAAATTACACACACCGTATAGCCAAAAGTTTGTGAGCAACTGATCATCACACCCATAATGTAGTTCATCTCTAAACCACCTTTCCCTTCACAGGAACCAAGAGGCCCAAACCTGTTCCAGCATGACAATAGGCAATTTCGGACCAGAGGAACATTTTCATAGCTCTTAGAACTGTTGGAGAACGTTCCCCCTTTATTGTGTGTCGGCACTGCAGGAACTGAGGACAATTATAGGTTTTAGAACGCTGTTTTGAGGGACGACTTTAGCTTCTACTTCAAGGTAGGTTTTCTCCCAGCACAAGAGGAACCATGTAACTGATGTAATACCCCTTTTCCACCAAATCAGTTCCAGGGCTGGTTCGGGGCCAGTGCTGGTTCACAACTCGTTCAACTTGCGAGCCAGCTGAGAACCAGTTTGCTTTTCCATAGCTCGTGGTGCTAAGTGGAGCCACGTCATTACGTCGCTGTATACGTCAGTTATGGTGCTACATTTACATAAACCTTGGCGCGAATATCAAAGCAAAAACAACACGGAAGAAGCAGCAGCAGCAACAACAACAATAATAAGAAGAATAATGGATGACTTCGCGTTTGTACAGCTGCTGCTTCTCGTTGCTTAAAAATGGCGATCATTTTTAAGCGATCTCGTCGCTTAAAAATGGCGATCACTAGCAACTGCCATTTTTAAAAAAAATCCATCTAAAATGTTAACCCTGTAAATAACAGCGCTTAGCATTCACATTTAAAAAAAAAAAAATGGACCAACGCAACAGAAAAGTTCCAAGCTTTACTGAATCAATACACAAAGGAGAAAATACAGTGCAATTTTTACACGTGAGCAAAACATGACAAGTGTTGCCAGGCAAAACAAACCTCTCCCAGTAGCACTTATGATCAATATGAAGGAAGATATCGTGAAAAAAAAAAAAAAAAAAAAAAAAAACCAGGTACCCTATGGGTCCATGTATGTGGCTACTGCTTATAAATAAAATAGCTTTCTGATCCCATGTCCATACAGCAAATATAGCATATATATTTACTCTATGAGGCACAAAAATGAAGCGTAATCCAAAAATGAACAATTTATAAAAAATAAATGTAAAAAATAAAAAAATAAAAAAATCACAGAAGTAAAATATACCAAGTGTCTGTACTTTATATTATTCTACTCGTACAGTTTTCGAAACTGAAACCTCTGAACCGAGGCTGACATACACACGCTGTCACCATGACCCAAACGCTTATTTCCCAGAAATGGCTCAGCGCTAGAGCTCAGTGGAACGCACTTTCCCTCTGTAATAAGCATAAACATGTCTGAAAGAGATTTCTTTAGTGGAGTCCATTTATTTCAAATGGTGAACCAAATTGTATTCACTCACCGGCCATTTTAATCGGAACACGCGTATGCGCGACTGTTACACTCTTACATTCTTACAGCACGATGACGTAGTGGCTAGCGCCTCTATATGAGGCAGTAACCACAACAAAAATGATTTTGACCTTTTTGGTGACCTTGACCGGATGACTCTCAAAATGTTGGCGATTCTATTTGAGACTAACGCCCATCTATCCTGAAAGTTTCATGAAGATTGATCCAGCCGTTTTCCCGTAACATCGTTAACAATAAATAAATAAATAAATAAATAAATAAAACCCAACCGAAACAAGACCTCACCCCCTGGTGGACTCCGTCCCGGGCGACATAAGAGTGCTCTGAGAGCACAACATTCCCTGCTGGCAACTATATCTATGCTACAAGTGCTTAATACTGTACACCCTCATGAAATTGTCAAAGTACAAGTTTGGTAATCAAGGGCTGTAACACTGGTAAAATGCGACTGAACTGAATGAAATTGCAATATGCGCATCACCGACATATCACAAAGAATCCTGTCAAGTTTCATGAAATTCCTCCAAAAATTGTGAGAGGAGTTGATTTCAGAAGTTGAGCACCCTTCCCGGGATGGATGGACGGACGGACATCACCACGACATAATCCCCCTTCGGGCCTTTCGGCCAGCAGGGAATAAAAACCATCTCTAGCATTTCTTGATAACGTCACGCTAGCAAGCTAGCTTACATCACTTCAGTGTTCCTACTGTTCCTTCCTATTAAATGTTTGTTTGTTAGGTGGGTGGGTGGGAGGGAGGGAGGAAGGAAGGAAGGAAGGAAGGGAGCCCTTGAAGGTATGTAGTTCTCAGGTAGAGCGCCCCAGTGGATCGTTCCTCACAATGAGTCCCTATTGTCTCTGTGCCCAAAGAAAGCTCCATGAAGACATGATTTGCCAAAGTTGGGGTGGAAGAACTTGAATGGTCTACACAGAACCCTGATCTCAACCCCAATGAACATCCTTTGGGATGAAATGGAACTCAGACTGGACCCCTGTCCTCCTTGGCAGACATCAGTGCCTGACCTCACTAATGCTCTTGTAGCTGAATGAGCACAAATCCCAAGAACCATACTCCAAAATTCAGTGGAAAACCTTCCCAGAAGCGTGGGGGTTATAACAGCAAAAGGAACCAAATCTGGAATGGGATGTTCAGAAAGCCCCCCCACACACACACACACACTTACCCTAACCCCACTTCTCCCCCCCCTTCCCCATATCTTATTCTTTTATATTTGTATATGTAAATACTTAATTTATCTAGAAGTTTTCTCTATTTCTTTTCTCTGTTTATCCGTAATGATGCTGCTGGAATCTTAATTTCCCTGAGGGAACCCGCCCAAAGGGATCAATAAAGTTTTATCTAATCTAATCTATGGATGTCGTCCATATCGCTCCTGTGGAGGACGGCCCCATATGGACAGTCGAAAGTCACACTTGGAAGACGATCTGGACACTTACAGTAATATATTTATGTCTGAGGACTGCAGTTGTCATGAACAGTTTTGCACTCAAGTTTATAACTTCAAGTTAAAACTATAATGAATTTCCTAGTTTCACAGTTATACTTTGTGACTCTATAGGACACTGTTATACTGTAGAAGCGAGTTATTTATAAATCACGCTATCTATCCGTTATCATCCAGATGAGGATGGGTTCGCTTTTGAGTCTGGTTCCTCTCGAGGTTTCTTCCTCGTGTCGTCTGAGGGAGTTTTTCCTCGCCACCGTCGCCACAGGCTTGCTCAGTGGGGATAGATTAGGGATAAAACTAGCTCATGTTTTAAGTCTTTAAATTTCTGTAAAGCTGTTTTGCGACAATGTCTATCATTAAAAGCGCTCTACAAATAAACTTGACTTGTGGTCAGGTGTCCACAAACTTTTGGCCATAGCGTTTGTGCAGAAAAATACTGAAACACAAAACTGTGTTTAAATTCATGTTTTCTGTCTTACAAAGTGTCTTGGCAATTAAGATATATATTCTACCACGAGACTTATTCCATAAATTTTAAATATTATAGATAACTTCGACACCAACAATTATACAACTCTGTTAATGTGCTTTTTTTTATATATTTTTTAATACAGTTAGTGGAGCATGCACTATGCAAGGCCCTATGAATGGGCGTATTCGATAGAAATGATAATGTATTAGACTGAATATATGTTAATATGACCCTGGGATTTGCCTCATAGCTGGCACTACTTTCAGCTGCTGTTATGGAAAATTAATCATCACCTTCTGACCAATTCGATTCCAGACCTTTATAGAAATGGATACTCTATGCACTAAGGCCCTAAATGAGTAAAAACGAGTTATGAATTTTGAAAAGAACTGAACAGCTTGTCTACATTTGCATGACATCCCTGAATAACATTTACATGTGAACACGGAATCCTGCTGGCTCCAGATGTTTAAAGGGGAACAGAGGGCAATATATAGAGTAAATATAACAATAAAGCACACATTAACGAACCTTATTCAAGACTTACAAAAGTTTTTTGTTCCAAGGTTGGAAAGTTATAGTGTTTTGAAAGTAGCTCGAGCAAACTATTTCCGCAGTTTGAACAGCCCGCCATGATATTAATTTTATCCAATCAGAATGCACGTTCATTTTCTCTGCGTAACACTCATGACGTATGTATGTGCCCAGTTGTGTTGGCTCATTGAGGTTGGGACTAGCACATGTGAATCGGAAAGTAGGATGAATTGTAAGTGATCGGCTACACAATGCCACAGTGTGTTGCTTTCGGGTGTAATAACAGGACCGATGGAAAGCATAACGATCCTCCAGACGTGTCTTTTGCGGGATCTCTTCGTATGATTCGACAGAGCTGTCACTTTCACTTGATGCGCCCGACGCCATGATTACACGCTTCTCTCCTAGTGCAGTGGGTAGGGCTGACGTCACGGTCTTTTAAAAATGGCGACTCTTGTGCCGTTTAGCGTACCGACTATTATATTTACAATTACCAAGCTATTTCGTTGTTTTCTAGTATATAAATTTGATAGAATACTTAAGAATACATTACTTTGTCACATCAGCAACTGTATATATTATATTTGGTACCCCTTTAAAGGAGAGACGCAGAACCATGGCCTCACTTTTCGTTTATAAATGCCTTGAGACCTCAAGAATGGCACAGGAATAGTTTTAAGCATTGACAATAAATCTAATATAATCATTTTTACGATTAAAACTATTCATATAGGTAGCGATCTGAGTGAACTATTTTAAAACCTGTTGTTAAAACAAAGTGTGGTGAAGCAGCTTTTAGCTACTATGCAGTACAGCTATGGAACCAACTCCCAGAGGACATCAAAAATGCTCCTGCTGTTGGCAGCTTCAAATCTAGATTAAAGACCAAGCTGTTCTCAGATGCTTTCTGCTAACTGATAAATATCATTACATGTTTTACACTTTACTTAACTTTTACAGTCTCTGCATGTTTTAAACTTTATTTAACTTTTATTCCATTTTATTCTGCTGTTTTTTACTGAACTTTTTCATTTTATGATGTTTAATTCTTATTTTTTTCTCTTCTTCCCCCTTTATTTTATGTAATTTACCTCTGTAAAGCACATTGAACTGCCACTGTGTATGAAATGCGCTATATAAATAAACTTGCCTTGCCTTGAATGACCTTGACATCTGTGATGTCACAGTAGGAAGGCTATCGGTCTCATTGTCATTTCCGCTATACTAAAACACAGAGCTGACTGCAATGCCGATCCTCCATTTTGAGCTAATTTATCACCATGCCACGTAGATATGTTGCTGGCCGGTGCAGCAACACGACAGAAGGTGGATTTGCGTTGCATTCATGGCCCAAGAATGTTCAAACTGCAAAGATTTGGACGCGTTTTGCGAGAAGTTCACGGACACATTGGGCGCCTACGAAGCGGTCTCTCCTCTGCTCTGCGCATTTTACTGAGGACTCGTACGAAACTTCTGATCTGTTGAGGAGCGTTGGCGATAAGCCCGTCTTGAAAGAGGGTGCAGTACCGACAATTAAAGAAAAAGAAAACTACAAGAAAAGGAAAGCAAGTTCAGTTGCACCAGTTCTCCCAGAGTGTGAGCCGAGGGTTGTTGCTAAAACCCAGGACGGAACAGGATGTGACGTGACATATTGCTCAGGCAGTGACCTCCCTGCAGTTGTTGCTAAAACCGGTAACATCCTGTCCCGGGTTTTAGTAATTGCCTGAGCCGAGCAGTAATGGTGGAGTACTCAGCATGGAGAAAATGGAGAATGAGTGGACCAGTCGTCGGATTTCTCCGCTGGATATGCTCGCCTCAGCAGCAATATCTCGTCCTTACATGGAAGAAGCGAATGAACGGAGAACTGAACGAACAACTGAAAGTCAGATTGTTTCAAAACAATCAGCCACAAGATCTGCCTTCAAGAAGTGAGAACAGACAGGTAAGAAGCGACTCTTATTTGGATACAAAACAAAAATGGCACACGTCGTTTGCCTGCATTTAGATTAATACATGTAACTTGTATTGTGTGTTTAAGTTACTGGTATAAGATTATTTAATTTGCTTCAGAATGTGATTGTCTCAGTTCATCTGATTATGTAATTAGCCTTTTACGTTTTATCAGTGAAAATGCATGCATGTACATGTCTGTTGCATACGTTATAACACCTATCCTGTTTTAATGAGAGTCAACCCACAATCATTGATATGATTGTGGGTTGACTCATATCTGATATGACAAGGTAGAAATGCTTCTGTTTTCAAAGAAAAACTTGCCATTGATGCACAAGTAATTACAATAGTCAAGTGTGCATTCACTGGCTAATAGATTAACACACTTCATGAACTTTTATTTAAGTTTCACCTATTTTTATTTATTTTTTAATTGTATATCCTTATATGGCAAGTGTATCACCTGTTTTCATTGAAAAAGACCATACAAATACATATTTGTCAAATATGATATAATGGCATATGGCAGTATGACTGAAAATTATTTTTGTATTTTTTGTTACTGAAATGTGGGAAGAAAAGGGCTGTTCCATAAGGGTTAAGTTTTCAGACCTAAATATGAAAGTGTGTTCCAAAGCAATATATCCAAATATAGTGATTTTTTTTTTTGTGCCAGATATTGGATGTGAAAAGAAGAAAATATATGTTTGTGGTTGTGTGAATTTCCCATTACAGGAATTAATACGTTAGCCTATTACCAAACATCTAGTTAGATTTGTACAAAGAGAGAAAGAAAAAATGTCTTTGTTTTACGATCTTGGTTGCAGTTGATTCCATTGGAAATTACTCTACAAATACACATTTGACAAAGATGATAGAATGGCTATGGTATAAGTATGACTGGAAATTATTTTTGTATTTTGATACTGAATGAAGAAATGGGTTGTTCTATAAAGGCACAAGTTTTCAGATCTAAATAGCAGACCTGTTTACCCCAAATTTGCCCTGTCAGTAGTCTTGCAGTATCTTGTCAGTAGTTTTGGTAAGCTGTCAGTAGGAATTTTACTGGGGTACAATCTATGTATTGTATCGAAGACAAAAAGTAGAAAGCAGCCTATTAGATAATAGTACTCATTCAAGTTGAAAGTACAGTGGTGCTTGAAAGTTTGTGAACCCTTTAGAATTTTCTATATTTCTGCATAAATATGACCTAAAACATCATCAGATTTTCACACAAGTCCTAAAAGTAGATAAAGAGAACCTAGTTAAATAAATGAGACAAAAATATTATACTTGGCCATTTATTTATTGAGGAAAATGATCCAATATTACATATCAGTGAGTGGCAAAAGTATGTGAACCTCTAGAATTAGCAGTTCATTTGAAGGTGAAATTCGAGTCAGGTGTTTTCAATCGATGGGATGAATAATCAGGTGTGAGTGGGCACCCTGTTTTATTTAAAGAACTGGGATCTATCAAAGTCTGATCTTCACAACACATGTTTGTGGAAGTGTATCATGGCATGAACAAAGGAAATTTCTGAGGACCTCAGAAAAAGCGTTGTTGATGCTCATCAGGCTGGAAAAGGTTACAAAATCATCTCTAAAGAGTTCGGACTCCACCAATCCACAGTCAGACAGATTGTGTACAAATGGAGGAAATTCAAGACCATTGTTACCCTCCCCAGGAGTGGTCGAGCAACAAAGATCACTCCAAGAGCAAGGCGTGTAATAGTCAGCGAGGTCACAAAGGACCCCAGGGTAACTTCTAAGCAACTGAAGGCCTCTCTCACATTGGCTAATGTTAATGTTCATGAGTCCACCATCAGGAGAACACTGAACAACAATGGTGTGCATGGCAGGGTTGCAAGGAGAAAGTCACTGCTCTCCAAAAAGAACATTGCTGTTCATCTGCAGTTTGCTAAAGATCACGTGGACAAGCCAGAAGGCTATTGGAAAAATGTTTTGTGGACAGATGAGACCAAAATACAAACTTTTGGTTTAAATGAGAAGCATTATGTTTGGAGAAAGGAAAACACTGCATTCCAGCATAAGAACCTTATCCCATCTGTGAAACATGGTGGTGGTAGTATCATGGTTTGGGCCTGTTTTGCTGCATCTGGGCCAGGACGGCTTGCCATCATTGATGGAACAATGAATTGTGAATTATACCAGCAAATTCTAAAGGAAAATGTCAGGACATCTGTCCATGAACTGAATCTCAAGAGAAGGTGGGTCATGCAGCAAGACAACAACCCGCAGCATACAAGTCATTCTACCAAAGAATGGTTAAAGAAGAATAAAGTTAATGTTTTGGAATGGCTAAGTCAAAGTCCTGACCTTAATCCAATGGAAATGTTGTGGAAGGACCTGAAGTGAGCAGTTCATGTGAGGAAACCCACCAACATCCCAGAGTTGAAGCTGTTCTGTACGGAGGAACGGGCTAAAATTCCTCCAAGCCGGTGTGCAGGACCAATCAGCAGTTACTGGAAACATTTAGTTGCAGTTATTGCTGCACAAGGGGGTCACACCAGATACTGACAGCAAAGGTTCACATACTTTTGCCACTCACAGATATGTAATATTGGATCATTTTCCTCAATAAATAATTGACCAAGTATAATATTTTTGTCTCATTTGTTTAACTGGGTTCTCTTTATCTACTTTTAGGACTTGTGTGAAAATTTGATGATGTTTTAGGTCATATTTATGCAGAAATAAAGAAAATTCTAAAGGGTTCACAAACTTTCAAGCACCACTGTAAGTGATAGATTACATGAACAAAATTTTAAAAATTAAAATCTAGCACTGGTCTTTTTTTCTCTGTCAAGTTAAGCACCTGTGAGAACCAAAAAGCAAACCCATGTAAGATTCTAGATCTGCTCCATAATCCTCATATTACCAAGCCTAGACTCTAAGGTCTACTTGTTGACTCCTCATACATTTCATTATTTCAGTATCTCTGAAATAACCAGAAGACTAGCAGTAATACTTATTTAGGATGCTACAATAAGAAAAAATATTTCAGAGACCATACTATGCTCTAATAGGCTACTTAATACTTGATTGGCAGCTATACTGATCTCACACTCTTTACTAACAAATCACAAGTCATTTAATGCCATCGGCCTTTCGCTTCGCGGCTGCCATGATTGTGTGCTCAGAAACCAAAGCTGAAACAATGGAACCTTCCCACAATGCAACGTACGGTAAACGTGGCTTAAACGTGATTAAACATGGCCACGCCCATGACTATACGATCGATGTTCGATTCCCACAATAAATATGATTATAAAGTAAGTCATGAACAGGGTTTTTTCTAGAAAAATTTAGTATGGGGGCGCTCACCATGGCTGCAAAGCCTTTGAAAAATTGAGGCTCCAATGGGACATTCTGAGGCTGAGAGGGAAATTGTAACAAATTGTCTGTCAACACTGAAAAAGAAAGAAGTAATCTTCTTCTGCACCGGACAGTCTTTGGCTTTCTTCCGTTTCGTGCCGCGGGATGACATCTTTAAATGCCCAAGTGTCAACAAAACAACTCGCGAACTACTTCTGTCAGAAACTCCCGCGCCGGTGGGTGAAAGGTCATTCAGTCTCGAGAAATCTCGCTCTACAAGTCAGCTGACCTTGTATGTAACCCATGTCAAATCTCGCGAGAGCAGCCGTGACAAGTAAACAACATGGCGCCTCAGTCTGGAAAACGCCAATTCGGATTGTTTTTGCACCGTCTGGCGGTGTATCTACTATGATTGGAATATTTTTGGAGCAATTATAACGTATTTGATGATCAGACACATTGTCACGTAGTGTTGCTGGGATGTTTTCACGGAGTCGGTAAGGGGGCGCACGCCGAGAGTAAGAGGGCACAGCACCCCTGTTCCCCCGTTTAGACGAAACCTGTTGAAACATTTGGCAACATTTCGGCCATAAATCGTAGTTTTTGGACAAGAATTCGTAGTCTGTATTTTGTTTTGAAAAATCGTAGGAACTACAGACAAATCGTAGGAGTAAACAGGTCTGAAATAGGCTTATGAAAGTGTGTTCCATAGCAGTAGGCAAATAATATATGAGGGGGAAGTTGTTTTTGTGCCAGATATTGGATGGGAAAAGAAAAAATGTTTGTGCGAGTTTCCTATTTCAGGAATTAATATGTTAATACCAAACATGAAGAAAGATTTTACAAAGAACAATGTCTTTTTGTTTGTTTTCAACCTTTGAGGTGTTGAAAATTTATTACTGAAACTCTGGCAGAATGTTCTATTAAAGAAAAGATAAAAAGAAAATAGTCTTTGTGTGTGCTGTGAAGTGGTTTGAAAAAATGAAATCGGAATCGGCCAAAATCGGTATCGGCAGGTCACACTCCATGGAAAATCGGAATCGGCCCAAAAAATTGCAATCGGTGCATCTCTAACAATCAATGAAGTCAAATCGGTCTTAGTTGAGCAAGTCGGTAACGGTATTTCTTACTTCCACCATAAATTTTTATTTATATGACTTTGGTCTACAGCTGTAAAAGGCCTCGGGCTTAAAACCGGTTACCGCTGTGACGTCACGCACTCAGGGCTGGCTGGCTCAGCGGGGCAGCTCGAATGCCAACTTTGCAGTCGATTTTAACTCTCAAAAATATATTTTTTAAATTCCCATTTATGCAGCAGACAAGAGTCAAGGATGGAGATACTACCCACTCAAATGTATTGAAAAATAAAGGTTCTGCGTATCTCCTTTAAGTCCTGACCTGCCCTCTAGTGGATACAGCTGTTAATACAGATGTATTTAAAAAAAAAAACACTATGAAGCGAGATCGGGAACAAAGCTGCTTGCATGGTAGCAGTGTGCACATACTAAGGAGGAGTTTTTAAATTATATTTTCATTTATATTTTGATGAGTTCACTTTGTGACCAAGACAAGCTGAAAACACAGACGTCACGTCCCATCCAGTTGTTAGCCTGAACAGCTGAAGCAGCAAAAGGGATAAAATTTGTGGTTTGTTAATTTTTTAAAACTACATTTAAATTTGGTTACAGCTAATTAAATTTGAATTACATTTGATTCAATTTAATTACTGCTGGGAGGCATCCAATGCAAACTGAGGCTGCTGTCTCTCCATAGGGAGTTTAGTCAGTTCCACGCAACTGTGGCTGTACAGTAAGGGCACAATAAACTATCAATACTCACCTGTCACTTTAATAGGAACACCTATCATGTGGCAGCAATGCAAAGCATACAATTTGATTGGGGAAAGAGACCTCCACCTCAAAGTTCGATGCGCTGTGCATCCTGTGATGCTTTTCTTCTCACCGTGGTTGCAAAGAATAGCTATTTGAGTTACCGCAGACTTCCTGTCAGCTCAAACTAGCCCGACCAATCTCCTTGGACCTGACCTCTCTCACAGATAAGGCATTTCTACCCACAGAACTACCGCTCACTGGTTGCCTTTTTGCGTTTCACATTTTCTGTGTAAACTCTCGAGCACCCAACCCCAATAGGCGGCCCACAAGAGCCAAATGTCTGGCTCGCGCCAACCCACTGACATTAACGCACCTGTCTTAACATGAGAGAGAAAGTGTGCACTGCTTTACGTTATTTTGACCTCACCGTACACTTGACCTTCGACCTACGCCAACGTAGAGCACGTGCAGACGCAAGTCAAGCTGTACTGCACGCTAGGCTTGTAGTACTTGAGTCCAGGACTCGTGGCTTGACTTGGACTTCAGCACTGACGACTCGGACTCGTGCGTTAACTGCATTCGGACTTGTAAATTGGACACGAGGACTCGGATTTTTTTTCTTTATTTTTTGTAACACACCATAATAATTTGGTCTAAGATATTTAGATCTACATTCATTTTTATACCGATTTCGTGCAAGAGAATGCACATTCACCTGTTCATACGTCATATTCAGGAACAAACTAACGTTAATGGCGCTAAAACGCCTGGAGAGGACGTCCCTAGGATTGTCCGCTTTGCTTATACAGACTTCTCGTGCACTGGGGAAAAATGCACTGCTGTGTGTTCCATATGTAGAAGAACTATCGAGGAGACGACCTCGAACTTCAATCGTTATTTAGTAAGACTCCACCCAGAGAAGGAAGTAAGTGACGCACTACATTCATTGCGCTGTTGATAGTGGGCGGAGCTTGCTTGCTGAGCGATAAATTAGCTAGTGTTAACCCTCTCCTCATGTTGATAGTGGGCGGGGCTTGCTGAGCAATGAACAAGCTTTTTATCTGGAGCCTGTTAACTAAAATGGGGCAGTTGAGCAGGAACGTCAGTCCGACACAGTAACAGAGACGCTTTCACATAAAAGCAGCAACAGCCACCGTCAGATGGTGCGGATGGAGTCTTGTTCTCAGACTCGACTCGGATCAGTAGTAGACTCGACTTGAAATTTTCTTTAAATGACTTGGACTTGAACACTGTGGACTCGAGACTTGACTCGGACTCGAGGTTTAGTGACTCGACAACACTGTATTCAACTAACGTTCGAAGAATAATCATTCTACCTGAAATGCTGATCCCGAACACGTACATATACATTAAACAGAACTCCACCTGAGAGCAGTTTGTGTCAGTATGATCCAATCTGTGTCAGTGATATGAACAATCATTTTGTAGGCCTGCCCTTACCTGGCTCCGACAAAGTACAAGTCACAGGACGGGGAGTGGTAAGAGAAATCTCGGCCAAACTTGGGGATGCGCGTCTTGTAGTAGTGACCGTGCTGGGAATGAAACTCTACGTAACGATCAATATGCAGGAACACCAGCTAAACAAAACACAAAGGCAAAAACAAAAAGGTGATGCTTTTTTTTTTTTTAAATACCTTTCAAATATGGTTTCGAGTAATAATCCAAACCAAAACACACCAAAAATATTCACACTTTCAGGTCAATATAAAATCTAAGACATAGTAATTACCTTGGAGTAGTCATCAGACAAGATTTCAAAGGTCACCACTAGAAGAAAAAAAAAAAAAAAAAAAAAACCATACTTTAACAGGCTAGAAGCTCTACATTTTCAGCAACAAGAAACTGGAGAAGATCCAGCTGTTTCACATCAAATATTTAAAAAATTATTGCTCGATCACAAATATGAACATCATATAAAACTGGAAGGGCATTGAGTAGAGTGTACATCTCCACCAAGCCACATAACATCAAAATCAAATCATTTGAACGTAGGATAATACTAAAGCTGTACACCAAATTTCATCAAAATACGTTCATTACTTTTTGAGTTACGTTGGGAACAGTAAAAACAACCCTAGATCCACATACATATCTGGCTTCGCATCAAAATCTAATCAATTGTTCCTTGTTCCATGGTTCACCTTTCCTCAAAATTTCATCAAAATCTGTTCACTGCTTTTTGAGTTACGTTGGGAACAAACAAACAAGCAAAGAAAAAAAAAACATAACCTCCTCCAACAAAGTTGGCAGATGTTAAAAAAGTCCTCATTTTCACTAAACGAACTTGGTTTGTTATATGCGAACTAATCGTCGTAAAAGATTTCGTTAGAGTGAGGTGGCAGTCTATCATGCACAACTGTCAAAGACGAGCTCTAAAGACTTACCATCAGAATCCAGACACCTCTCAAACTTCAGAGACAGCTGATACGCATCATAGCACCGGATCCTGGGTTTGTATGTGCCTGTAGCACAAAGACATGAAAATGTGATTTATCAGACTTTCTCCAACGATAAGAACCAAGTAAGGCCTGCAACAGCCATATCAAAAGCACACACACGAGTACATTACATTACAGGCATTTCGCAGACGCTCTTATCCAGAGTGATATACAGCATACCCAGAGCAGCCTGGGGAGCAGTTGAGGTTTGGTGCCTTGCTCAAGGGCACTTCAGCCATTCCTGCTGGTCCAGGGAATCAAACCAGCAACCGTTTGGCCCTAAAGCTGCTTCTCTAACCATTAGGCCATGGCTTCCCCATTTCTGCACTAACATTAATTAGGATCAGTGTTGTCATCGAGTCACTAAACCTCAAGTCCAAGTCCCCAGTGTTCAAGTCATTAAAGAAAATTTCCAATCGAGTCCACTATTGATCCGAGTCGAGTCCGAGTCCAAGACTCCAACCGCACCATTTGACGGTGGCTGTTTCAGCGCCATTAACATTACTTTGTTCCTGAACATGACGCATGAATGTGCTTCTCTTTTGCTGCTTTTCCACTACCAACGCGGCTGAGTTGGGCTGAGCCGTGCCGTGCTGAGTTGGGCTGAGTGGAGCTGAGTGGGGCTGTTGGAGTTGCATTTCGACTACAACCGCGCTGAACCGTGCTGGCTGGAAGTGGGTGGACACATTGGGTGGAGTTAGCGAAAGTGGGTGGACGTCACGTGATGTCGTTAGGCGGCGCAAACAGTGACATCAGTGACCTTTTAAGCGGTAGTCTCACAACCCGGAGAGTAAACAATAAACATGGAGGACATGGAGTCGTTAGTGTTGCTGGTCTTGGTGCTGTGGCTTGTTGTCACCGACAACGTCAACAGATACTGGCAAGAGCATATAGATGAGGCGAGGCGCATAAGGCTTCAGAAATTCTCGTAATTCGTAATTCTTCTTCTTCCGGGTTTACAGTGTTTACAGATCCCAGCGTGCTCGCGGGGCGTGTGAGGACACTCCTCCTCACCAATCAGTGCACAGGGGAGTGTCTCCTCACGCCCCTAGCCCCACTCGGCTCGGTTTGGCTCGCTTCAGCCCCACTCCAAAACCGTGCGAGTTTTGGGTGCTGAGCAGGGCTGAAGCGAGCTGAGTCGTGCTGTTCTGAGGTAGCCGAAACGCGAGCCGTGTCGGGCTGAAGTCAGCTGAAGCGAGCTGAAAAAGGGTAGTGGAAAAGGGCCATGTGTTAGGGAGTGTGAAGTATTCCATCAGAGATGTTTGGGAGACGGATGTAAGTGCAGAAGGTGTGTTTATTAATACAAGTGAAGACATGCAAACAATCCAGAACGGCAGGCAAAATCATAAAACAGGCAATAGGTCTCGCGAAGCACAAACAGGCTATCGTAGACTCGGCAGAATCAAAGATGAGAAACAGGAAATCAGGGATCAGGAAAACAAAAGAGGAAATAAGGCTTGGTAATGTGTCAGCAATGCAACTCAATACTTTGCAAAGTGTGTTTTCACAAGCGCTTGAAGCAGGATTGCGCTTTAATCCTGCGCAGGTGCGAGTCTTTTACAGTGCGTGCACTGTCCAGAGCGCACCCGAGTCTATCTGATGCACACGCCAAGGCGCGCAGGTGTGACACTCTTGCACGAAATTAGTATAAAGATTAATGTAGATATAAAATATATCTTCTGCCAAATTATGATGGCATTTAAAAAGAGTCCTCATCTCTAATTTACGAGTCTGAATGCAGTTAACGCACGAGTCCGAGTCATCAGTGCTCAAGTCCTTAAAATCAGGGCACGAGTCAGTTTCCCAATAACGTTGCCCTTTAGAGATAAAGAGAGAGTTGAGAGACTTTCTTAAGCAACGAACATTGTCGTGTTCGCTGTTTTCCCAAACTCACTTGTAAGAAGTCGTCTAAAGAGCAACAGGATGAAGAGTGCCTTTGCAGTGCGAATCCTCGATATAGGCATGAGTAGTTGCGAAAGGCAATCGTACTGTCGTTGCTGAAGGCATTAGTAGTTGCTAAATCCAATCGATAAGGTCACACGGCGTTCGTTTTTAAACCAAAATCTAATGAAATATAAAGTGTTTAAAATAAGATAATATATAGTCTCATCTGGAAGCATTACATATAGAATGTGGTAATTAATTAATGAAACTATTTTACGTTTTTGGCAATTTTTTATTCCAAGCATGTTTTTAATTAAATGAACAAATGTTCACACGAAAGAATGAGCAAATAATAAGCTAAATAATTAGGTAAATGTGTTCCCCATGCTCGCTCATTTCACTGTTACCCCCTGATCAGGCAGTCAGGATTATTTCAACTCTTATCTAGCCTGGCAAGCCAGACTAAGGCTACGTTCACACTGCAGGCTGAAGTGACTCAAATCCGATCTTTTCGCCCATATGTGACCTGTATCCGATCTTTTATTGACAATATGAACGACACAGATCCGATTTTTTCAAATCCGACCCAGGCCGTTTGGATATGTGGTGCTAATTCCGATTCCTATCCGCTCTTTTCATATGCGACTTCAGTCTGAACCGCCAGGTCGCATTCATCCGACTTACACGTCATCAACAAGCCACAAACGTCACTATTCTGCGCTGAAGTAGGCGGCAGGTCTCTCAGAAAAAGTTACAACAACATGGTGCATAATCACGGGCGCAGATAGAGGGTGGGACTCGTCCCACCCAGATTTAAATTCACCTCGTTCGGTCCCCCCCCCACTTATAGGGAGGAAAAAACGTCTATGCTGTCTTTCTTTGCATAAGGCAAACCTCACGGAAAAATCAAAAAGACTAATTACCATTCGGTTTATTGAGGTGCACAGCAGTGTATACATAGTTGCAACAACTCACATAAAACAAAGACTGATATTCGGTTGGTTGAGCTGCGCAGACTGCACAGGTTGCGAG
The DNA here is from genome assembly GCF_027579695.1 of Neoarius graeffei. Taxonomy (NCBI): domain Eukaryota; kingdom Metazoa; phylum Chordata; class Actinopteri; order Siluriformes; family Ariidae; genus Neoarius; species Neoarius graeffei. Next base: position 70,133,205 of record NC_083579.1, read on the forward strand.
CTCGAGCTTGGTTGCTATGGTAACCCACAACAAGTTTGACAGGCATATCGGGGTTGGGGTTGGTTTGCTGGCAGCTTTGTCCCCCCCCCCCCCCCCCCCCCAGTTTTTTGTCCCCCCCAGTTCAAAAAACGTATCTGCGCCCCTGCGCATGACATCAATGCGAGGGACGCTTCGGGCTGTGAAGGTTCTGAATCTTCTCAATGGAAGGACGCAGAGGTTAGGGAGCTGATTTCCATTTGGGGGGATGCAGCTATTCAAGCTAGATTGGATGGGTCATACCGCAACCAGGTGGTTTTACTTCCGTAAACACTGGCCATGCTCGCTGCGTGTGACGTCGTCGTATCCTGCAACGCGCATGCGAAACACTTTTAGGTCGCTTTTCGTTCATACTGAGGATCACATACAAGTCGCATATATTTGTTAATGTGAACGACCTCACAAAAAAATCGGAATTGAGCATTAAGCCTTGCAGTGTGAACGTAGCGAAAATGTGAATATTTAGTCTGGTCTCGTTCGTAGACATTTCCGAAGGGTGTGGGTAGGAACAAACCGCTGTCTTTCAAACTGTCTCTGTGCGTATAGGCCAACGCTCTGACCAATCAGCGCAACAGTGACTGTGACGTAGTCAGAGCGACAGAAAGCAGTGGGGGAGGCCTTGAAATAAATAATTTTTCAAAATGCGTATTAATTAATAAACAAACAGGTTCTGGATATTAAGAAGTTTGGAGATAATGACCACAAGTTTGGAGTCTGTACCACATACACATTTTCCCTTAAACTTAAAATAACGGGAAAATAAGAAAATCAAAAAGTAATGTTTCAAAGCTGTTTATTAATTCTTTGTACTGCACAAACTAGCCCCATCCTTTTGGCTACGAGCGGAGCCAGCTGGTGGATCAGACTTTTGCCATAGCCGGTCGGCAAAACAGCGAAAACATCCTTCTTGAAAAGGAATGAGCGGAGAGCCTCTTCCTGCTCATGTTTCAATGAAAACTCCAAGTCTAATTCTTCTAAAACTGATTCCAAAGCAGAGTCAAACGAGCGCTGTTCTCTAGCCGTAGCCATCTTTCCTGTTGCGCTTTCTCCAGCGTCGTGCAGCCTTGTCGTCACTCCTGCAAAAGCCCGCCCAAAGAATCCAAACAAAAACCTTGCGTTGTGATTGGCGGGCACGATTTGATGCCCGGGGTGTTTTGTTGATATGGTGCGAGGCTAGACCCACTCGCAGGCAAAAATATTTTTGACCGCTAGGCGGGTGGGTCTAGTTTACTAGGCTAACTCTTATCCATAATGCCAAGTGGGCAATGTTCTCTCTTATAAATGCGCACACGTGCGCGGAGAGAGAGAAGGATATATAATCAAAACCTCTCTCTCACACACACACTAGGTGTCTCATTTATGACACTAATTTAGATAATCACTCGCCTAACGGAGTTAAATTTGATTAAAATGTGGCAATATCAATGTGACATTCCGATATCCATACGTAGTTCCATAACATATTTAAATATATTCATAATGTTTTACATATATTTAATAATTAACTCTATGTACTTGCAATGTACAAGAAAAATAATTGAACACCAGCAGCAGATTCAACACCAGTTTCTCCCGCTGACTCAGAGTCCTTTGGAGACGCAGCGCATTCTGTGTATTCGGCTGCAAGCGAGTTGTTCTGTTTTGAACGAGTGGTCAGAGTCTCTTGTAAATTCCGAGCAAACTAAAGTACTTGGGCTACGATGTTGTTCAGGAAAACCACCTTAGCTTAATGATGGCTCTTAAGAGGTAATTTAAGACTCTCTTCGGCTTAAGAGGCTTTCGGAAAACCGTCTGCACTTGCGTCACGAATCTCCCGTGATGCTCTCCGATTTTGTTGTGTCCACCATCTTTGCGTGATAGCATCCATGACGGCCGAAGAGAGTACATTGGCGAGCTGTGATTTTTCGCTAATATATCATGAATTGTCAGCCAGGGATCAGTATGCCAGGGCCTCCGCCTTTGGCTACCACCCGATCCACAATGCACCGGACCCTTACGGCACCTCCTGCGGGTGGGGGGTCCACAGGAGAGTGGTTCCATGTTGCTCATTCAGGCTGGGCCCGGCCGGGCCCCACAGATAGAGGCCTGACCACCAGGCGTTCGCCGACAAGCCCCTCCCCCAGGCCTGGCTCCAGGGTGGGGCCCCGATATACTTGTCCAGGCGAGGGTACTCGGAAACCTGTTTTTTCTTTCATAAGGGTCCTTTTTGAACCGCGCTTCTAGGGGTGGGCGGTTTGCACGGTATGATACCGTATGCGGTATTTTTTGACCAACGGTAGAGAGTTTGTGTCATAGCATGTACCGCGATAGCTCATTGCCTCCTCTAGTTGGCAGTAATGCATAGTTTGAACGCCCGCCTGGCTGCTTCGAAGAAGAACAACAACAACAACAATGGCGGCGAGTAGTGAAGAGACGGCAGCAGAGGAAGAGCTCGTGAAAAAAGTCGGCGCAACATCAGTAATCTGGACATGGTTTGGATTTAAAGTGACGGATATTAAACAAGAAAATGTTATCTTCAAGATATGCCGGGCGACAGTGATCGCAAGACACGGTAACACAAGTAATCTGTTCAACCACCTCAAGACTAACCACTATGGTTCACTTTATACTTGCCTTGAAGTGTGCTACTAATTGGCACTAAAGCTGTTTAAAAGCTTGGTTCTACATCTCAGTTGATTATTTTTGCACTTAGAAAAGTACTTTACAATTTTGTGACTATGAGGAATTCGAGGAGTTTATTTGAGGAACTTTACCTATTCTTAGTTTTTTAAAATATAAATATCATTCTTTTTTATATGTCCTGTGTTTTCTGTTTTGCACAATAAATTTCAATATTGCTGAAAACATCCTGATTGAAAGCTTTTACTTTTTGCTATGGTAACCACTAAGAAACTGTTCTGTTGTAATTTATATACAAAACTACAATACCGTGATGTATACCGTATGTGGCTCAAATTATACCGTGATATATATTTTTGGCCATACCGCCCACCCCTACGCGCTTCTTCTGACCTCTCATCTAGGACCTGTTTGCCTTGGGAGACCCTACCAGGGGCAATTGCCCCGACAACATAGCTCCTAGAATCCCTGAGGCACTCAAACCCCTCCACCACGTTAAGGTGGCAATTCAAGGAGGGGTTTGACATCAGTAATTAGGTTGTTTTTTTTTTTTTTGAAGGCAACATTTTACCGAGCTCAACTACCTACATTTTACTGGGGCTTTGTGCTCTGCATTTGTAACTGCAATATAAATTGGAGTAGCACTTACACGTATATCACTTACAGTATGTCGCATCTTATTTATACATACATATATGTGTTTTGTCTACGGTTCACTTAAACGGTAGAAATATAAACTTGCCCTTTACGAAATGATCTGCACATACTCGTACATATTTGTACAGTGGTGCTTGAAAGTTTGTGAACCCTTTAAAATTTTCTATATTTCTGCATAAATATGACCCAAAACATCAGATTTTCACACAAGTCCTAAAAGTAGATAAAGAGAACCCAGTTAAACAAATGAGACAAAAATATTATACTTGGTCATTTATTTATTGAGGAAAATAATCCAATATTACATATTTGTGAGTGGCAAAAGTATGTGAACCCCTAGGATTAGCAGTTAATTTGAAGGTGAAATTAGAGTCAGGTGTTTTCAATCAATGGGATGACAATCAGGTGTGAGTGGGCACCCTGTTTTATTTAAAGAACAGGGATCTATCAAAGTCTGATCTTCACAACACGTTTGTGGAAGTGTATCATGGCACGAACAAAGGAGATTTCTGAGGACCTCAGAAAAAGCATTGTTGATGCTCATCAGGCTGGAAAAGGTTACAAAACCATCTCTAAAGAGTTTGGACTCCACCAATCCACAGTCAGACAGATTGTGTACAAATGGAGGAAATTCAAGACCACTGTTACCCTCCTCAGGAGTGGTCGACCAACAAAGATCACTCCAAGAGCAAGGCGTGTAATAGTCGGCAAGGTCACAAAGGACCCCAGGGTAACTTCTAAGCAACCGAAGGCCTCTCTCACATTAGCCAATGTTAATGTTCATGAGCCCACCATCAGGAGAACACTGAACAATGGTGTGCATGGCAGGGTCGCAAGGAGAAAGCCACTGCTCTCCAAAAAGAACATTGCTGCTCGTCTGCAGTTTGCTAAAGATCACATGAACAAGTTAGAAGGCTATGGAGCACTTGCATGTGACGTCACAGCCGATCAAGATTGTGACAGACGCCATCTTGTCGGTCAAACGCCATATTTCCGCCTTCTACTTCTGCTTCTACCTTTTCTTCTGGAAAACCCTACTATATACAATTCTACTACAACGGCTGCGGCTACAATCTCTCCCTACCTGTGCACTTTTTTTTTTATGTTTTTTGTGTGCATTTTTGCGTGTTGTTCGTCTGTACCGGACTTCAATATCCACTACAACCGTATGGACTTACTGGACATTGGTTTCCAGCAGAAAATGACGGTTTGTAGCGATTTCCATCGCATGCACAACATTCCGGACGAGATAGCGAGACCAGCAGGGTCTCCGTGGATTGTTATCGGAAGCAAAGCGAAGGAGGCGGCATTGGGAGAGGAAGCAAAAGCGAGGCTGCAGAGCCGGCCTGTTGACTAAGCTGAGAAAACAGCTACTCAAATCTCCACTGCTAAGCCTCTACCTCTCCAACGCCAGATCCATAGAAAACAAGACGGACGATTTGGAATTACAACTGGAATTACCTTATTCTATTATCGGCTGGTCAGAATAGAATAGAAATAGAATAGAAAGCCTTTATTGTCATCACACAGAGTATAATGAGATTCAGAGCTGCTCCATAAAGTGCGCACACACACAGAATAAAAAGAAAAGGTATATACAAATACAAAAACTACTATTGAACTACTAGTTACTATATACAGACACATTTGTATAGGTCCTGCATGGAGAATACACCCAAGACAAAGCACAGTAGAGTATAGCAGGTCAGTGCTATACTCAATACTTAAGTGACTTACCCATCCAATGAGGATTGTTATTTTCTTGTTTACAAGATGTTACATCTGAGGGCGGCTGACAAATCCTGAATTTCTGTAAAGATAACTGTCCAGAGATTTATAAGCACGCAGTGCTTCACCACTGAACAGCGAGGGAAAGTTGATGAGGTAATTATACACGTCTGGGTATTCCGCTGGCAGTTAAAAATCCACTGACAGGGTCGTGAAAACTCTGTCCGGTAAGCCATAAGGGTCACTAATCTGTAGATCGTTTATTTTAGACATATATCTAGTTATCTGTTCATTAGAAAAATGAGCCGTGTAGTCTGTCGGTTGAAATTGATCCATTCTGTACACGAGTGCAGCAGTATTCAGCGGTGTTTTTTACCGACAAGATGGCGGCTGTGCACTTTCTGGTCACGTGACTGCAAGATCTCTATTGGAAAAATGTTTTGTGGACGGATGAGACCAAAATAGAACTTTTTTGTTTAAATGAGAAATGTTATGTTTGGAGAAAGGAAAACACTGCATTCCAGCATAAGAACCTTATCCCATCTGTGAAACATGGTGGTGGTATCATCATGGTTTGGGCCTGTTTTGCTGCATCTGGGCCAGGACGGCTTGCCATCATTGATGGAACAATGAATTCTGAATTATACCAGCGAATTCTAAAGGAAAATGTCAGGACATCTGTCCATGAACTGAATCTCAAGAGAAGGTGGGTCATGCAGCAAGACAATGACCCTAAGCGCGCAAGTCGTTCAACCAAAGAATGGTTAAAGAAGAATAAAGTTAATGTTTTGGAATGGCCAAGTCAAAGTCCTGACCTTAATCCAATCGAAATGTTGTGGAAGGACCTGAAGCGAGCAGTTCATGTGAGGAAACCCACCAACACCCCAGAGTTGAAGCTGTTCTGTACGGAGGAATTGCCTAAAATTCCTCCTAACCAGTGTGCAGGACTGATCAACAGTTACCGCAAACGTTTAGTTGCAGTTATTGCTGCACAAGGGGGTCACACCAGATACTGAAAGCAAAGGTTCACATACTTTTGCCACTCACAGATATGTAATATTGGATCATTTTCCTCAATAAATAAATGAACAAGTATAATATTTTTGTCTCATTTGTTTAACTGGGTTCTCTTTATCTACTTTTAGGACTTGTGTGAAAATCTGATGATGTTTTCGGTCATATTTATGCAGAAATATAGAAATTTCTAAAGGGTTCACAAACTTTCAAGCACCACCATAGCTGGTCCCTTATGTCTGATCTATTCAGGTTTGCAAGCCACTGTCTCTGTCGTCTACAGGTTAGATCTTCCTCATATTTTAAACAATCTGACTCCAGCCTAAGTAGTATTGTTCGAGCAGCGTAAATTTGTGGCATTTCGTATTAAGGTACTTGTTACTACGCATGCATTATTCCACAAAGCTGGTGGACACAGCTAAATCAGAGAGGCTCATGTGACGTCATGTGCAACCGGTCAATAATCAAATGTTTCACTGTAGTGGAATACTACAACCCCGATTCCAAAAAAGTTGGGACAAAGTACAAATTGTAAATAAAAACGGAATGCAATAATTTACAAATCTCAAAAACTGATATTGTATTCACAATAGAACATAGACAACATATCAAATGTCGAAAGTGAGACATTTTGAAATTTCATGCCAAATATTGGCTCATTTGAAATTTCATGACAGCAACACATCTCAAAAAAGTTGGGACAGGGGCAATAAGAGGCTGGAAAAGTTAAAGGTACAAAAAAGGAACAGCTGGAGGACCAAATTGTAAATCATTAGGTCAATTGGCAATAGGTCATTAACATGACTGGGTATAAAAAGAGCATCTTGGAGTGGCAGCGGCTCTCAGAAGTAAAGATGGGAAGAGGATCACCAATCCCCCTAATTCTGCACCGACAAATAGTGGAGCAATATCAGAAAGGAGTTTGACAGTGTAAAATTGCAAAGAGTTTGAACATATCATCATCTACAGTGCATAATATCATCAAAAGATTCAGAGAATCTGGAAGAATCTCTGTGCGTAAGGGTCAAGGCCGGAAAACCATACTGGGTGCCTGTGATCTTCGGGCCCTTAGACGGCACTGCATCACATACAGGCATGCTTCTGCATTGGAAATCACAAAATGGGCTCAGGAATATTTCCAGAGAACATTATCTGTGAACACAATTCACCGTGCCATCTGCCGTTGCCAGCTAAAACTCTATAGTTCAAAGAAGAAGCCGTATCTAAACATGATCCAGAAGTCTTCTCTGGGCCAAGGCTCATTTTAAATGGACTGTGGCAAAGTGGAAAACTGTTCTGTGGTCAGACGAATCAAAATTTGAAGTTCTTTATGGAAATCGGGGACGCCGTGTCATTCGGACTAAAGAGGAGAAGGACGACCCAAGTTGTTATCAGCGCTCAGTTCAGAAGCCTGCATCTCTGATGGTATGGGGTTGCATTAGTGCGTGTGGCATGGGCAGCTTACACATCTGGAAAGACACCATCAATGCTGAAAGGTATATCCAGGTTCTAGAGCAACATATGCTCCCATCCAGATGACGTTTCTTTCAGGGAAGACCTTGCATTTTCCAACATGACAATGCCAAACCACATACTGCATCAATTACAGCATCACGGCTGCGTAGAAGAAGGGTCCGGGTACTGAACTGGTCAGCCTGCAGTCCAGATCTTTCACCCATAGAAAACATTTGGCGCATCATAAAACGGAAGATACGACAAAAAAGACCTAAGACAGTTGAGCAACTAGAATCCTACATTAGACAAGAATGGGTTAACATTCCTATCCCTAAACTTGAGCAACTTGTCTCCTCAGTCCCCAGACGTTTACAGACTGTTGTAAAGAGAAAAGGGGATGTCTCACAGTGGTAAACATGGCCTTGTCCCAACTTTTTTGAGATGTGTTGTTGTCATGAAATTTAAAAATCACCTAATTTTTCTCTTTAAATGATACATTTTCTCAGTTTAAACATTTGATATGTCATCTATGTTCTGTTCTGAATAAAATATGGAATTTTGAAACTTCCACATCATTGCATTCCGTTTTTATTTACAATTTGTACTTCGTCCCAACTTTTTTGGAATCGGGGTTGTATTTGAAAGAACAGAATGTGTTTGGATGCAGCTCTTGAGCAAACTTTCTGATGAACAAACCTGCAGCTAAAATATACTGTCCGTCACGTGACACTTTGAGAGAGGTGCACACAGTGGGCATCTCAAAATCCTGAATGAGCTCAATCCTCCTCTGAACATCTGTACAGGAAACAAGAGAGGTTTCAGAAAAAAATAAAATCAAAAGAATACAAAATAAGGAATCATGCAAATTGACCAGAGTGACCAAACCTGACTCACTTACCAATATCTCTCTTCTGTAAAGCTCTCTTCTTTCTGTCTGACAGCCACTGAACACACGGGAGAACGTGAATCAGTCAATACAACTCAAACCTCCACAAACTATCATCTAAAACCGAACAAAACTTATCACAGACTGGACTAATAAACTCATATGGTTATTAATCATAAAAGTTAAATCGCATTTCCGCAGGAAGTACGAATGAGCCTGTTAATGTTGAGTAAAAGCAGTAGAACTATCACAAAGGAAGAAAAAATTCTCTTACCTCTGGCAAAGACTTTCCATGACTCAGATTATATATCTTTATATTATTTATACTGGACACCTGCATTTTTAAAGAAGTCAAACGATCTTTTTACACATAATAAGAATAATTATTTCCACAAAAAACTTCCCTGATAGAGACCCACGTTGGAACCACAACAAGAATTGCGTTGTTCACTAAATGAAGTCCGGGTGGAAACTTGCTACTCAAAAGATTGGTTCCGACTCCGTTTCCAAACGCGACAGAAAGGTTTCTCATCTTTCATCTCATCTCATTATCTCATCTCATCTCATCTCATTATCTCTAGCCGCTTTATCCTTCTACAGGGTCGCAGGCAAGCTGGAACCTATCCCAGCTGACTACGGGTGAAAGGCGGGGTACACCCTGGACAGTGGCGGTTCTAGACCAAAATTACTAGGGGGGGCCGAGGTGGGGCCAGTGTTTTTTCAGGGGGGCACATATGGGCAAAACATGGCAATATTTAAGCGTTCAAAATGTTTTGTTTAGTTTATTTAAAACCAAAACCAAATACATTGAGCATAAATACAATGAGATAAACATTCTGTCTCAATAGCCTAAACATAAAATAAATTGTGCTCAGTAAATCTTAAAACCATGTTTCTCTTTTTTGTAAAATAAGATTTCTATTTTTGCATACAATGAACCTTTTCTTCAGACGTGGCTGCACTGGAGTGTCGTCCAAGCACTTGCTGATATCTGGAGAAAGATGAATACAGTAAATATGAGAGTGCAACTGAGAACAACATTTCATTCATTATCTCTCTAGCCGCTTTATCCTTCTACATGGTCGCAGGCAAGCTGGAGCCTATCCCAGCTGACTATGGGCGAAAGGCGGGGTACACCCTGGACAAGTCGCCAGGTCATCACAGGGCTGACGACACAGACAACCATTCACACTCACATTCACACCTACGCTCAATTTAGAGTCACCAGTTAACCTAACCTGCATGTCTTTGGACTGTGGGGGAAACCGGAGCACCCGGAGGAAACCCACGCGGACACGGGGAGAACATGCAAACTCCGCACAGAAAGGCCCTCGCCGGCCCCGGGGCTCGAACCCAGGACCTTCTTGCTGTGAGGCGACAGCGCTAACCACTACACCACCATGCCGCCGAGAACAACATTTATTTATCATTATTCATTTATTAATTTATTATTATATCTATTATTTATATTTAATATTTATTAATTATTATTCAGACTGGGGCGGCACGGTGGTGTAGTGGTTAGCGCTGTCGCCTCACAGCAAGAAGGTCCTGGGTTCGAGCCCCGTGGCCGGCGAGGGCCTTTCTGTGTGGAGTTTGCATGTTCTCCCCGTGTCCGCATGGGTTTCTTCCGGGTGCTCCGGTTTCCCCCACAGTCCAAAGACATGCAGGTTATGTTAACTGGTGACTCTAAATTGAGCGTAGGTGTGAATGTGAGTGTGAATGGTTGTCTGTGTCTATGTGTCAGCCCTGTGATGACCTGGCGACTTGTCCAGGGTGTACCCCGCCTTTCGCCCGTAGTCAGCTGGGATAGGCTCCAGCTTGCCTGCGACCCTGTAGAAGGATAAAGTGGCTAGAGATAATGAGATGAGATGAGATTATTCAGACTTCACACTTTCAGGGTAGGCTATATGAATTGTAGGTCGACACTGCTCACACACATGCATTTGTTCAACATCACAAACCTGATGGTGCTGTACTTGATATGCATGGTGAATCTGGTTGTCCCGATGACTCGTTGGGTTGTCCCTCATTCTGTCCCTCAATCTGATCCTGAATGTCTTCATCCTCACTCTCAGATTGCCTTTCACATGCCTCACTTTCCACCTCTCCAACCACCACCTCTGGCTCTCTCTCCACCTCTGGCTCTCTCTCCTCTTTCATAATCTTCATCTTCCTTACTCTCTCTATGTTGCTTTTTGCCAACAGGGGCAAAAAAGGACATAATGTCCTTCTTGCTCCTTTCCATGATGATAGCCTACAGTAGGCCTATACTAAAAAGTAAACGGAGAGGAATGTAGCCTCTACATATCAAAAGGCCATTCAAGTTTTACAAGAAGGTTAAACACTGTCGGTTATTTTACCCATTTCCCAAAAATATTAAGTTAGGCTAGTTATTGCTGTGCAACACACTTTTAAGAAAGCGCAATAAAATGGATTTATTATTGTAGTGAACAACAACAGTAAAACACGGATATGTGCAAACACTGACGTTACGAAATTGAATAATTTTCCCTACCTTCGCCTCTTTGCAGTAGCCTAGTCCTTGCAGGGCTGCAGCTGTTATCTCTCACGTCCGAAGTTTACAATTCGCGCTGCTGCGGGTCTTTCTGCTGCAGGTAACAGTGTGCGTGTAGCGCTTTAAGGAGTCCGTGTAGAACACTCCGTCATGTCAGTTCCGATCTTCGAGCCAGCGCACGTCAAAATTAATAAATCTTGTTACCTGTTCAGCACAGGGGCCACAACAGGGGCCAGGAGCAATTTTACAGGGGCACTGGCCCCCCGGCCCCCGTTTAAAACCGCCTATGACCCTGGACAAGTCGCCAGGTCATCACAGGGCTGACACATAGACACAGACAACCATTCACACTCACATTCACACCTACGGTCAATTTAGAGTCACCAGTTAACCTAACCTGCATGTCTTTGGACTGTGGGGGAAACCGGAGCACCCGGAGGAAACCCACGCGGACACGGGGAGAACATGCAAACTCCGCACAGAAAGGCCCTCGCCGGCCACGGGGCTCGAACCCGGACCTTCTTGCTGTGAGGCGACAGCACTAACCACTACACCACCGTGCCGCCCTGCCCATATATATATATATATATATATATATATATAAGTTTTATCAATATCATTTCATGACTATACAGGCGGGCAGCACGGTGGTGTAGTGGTTAGCGCTGTCGCCTCACAGCAAGAAGGTCCGGGTTCGAGCCCCGTGGCCGGCGAGGGCCTTTCTGTGCGGAGTTTGCATGTTCTCCCCGTGTCCGCGTGGGTTTCCTCCGGGTGCTCCGGTTCCCCCCACAGTCCAAAGACATGCAGGTTAGGTTAACTGGTGACTCTAAATTGACCGTAGGTGTGATTGTGAGTGTGGATGGTTGTCTGTGTCTATGTGTCAGCCCTGTGATGACCTGGCAACTTGTCCAGGGTGTACCCCGCCTTTCGCCCGTAGTCAGCTGGGATAGGCTCTAGCTTGCCTGCGACCCTGTAGAACAGGATAAAGCGGCTAGAGATAATGAGATGAGAATGAGACTATACAGACACATGAATGAATGAATGAATGAATGAATGAATGAACAACAAACGTAAATAATACTCAAACAGCTTTAAAGAAATCATCAGAATGGATGATAATATCGACTTGTCCAGGGTGTACCCCGCCTCTCACCCATAGTCAGCTGGGATCGGCTCCAGCTTGCCTGCGACCCTGCACAGGATAAGCGTCTAAGAGTAATGGATGGATGGATGATAATATCAGATATAATCACAGAGACATCGTAAATAGCTGTTAGATTTTTAGAAACATTCTGGTAATCTATGTGAATATAAGTGTAGTGAGTTCAACATTGAATATAAAATGTTGCTTTCCCTCTTTTAATGTAATATCATGTCAGAAAAAAAAAAAAGATGAGACCAAACTGAATCATGACTGGAGTGGCTGGAGTGTTTGGTCATTAATAAGGACATGACGTCAGCTGATCCTACCTGGTCCATCCCAGTGATGACAGTGTTCAAAGTGTGTGACAGGTGAGTGATTCTCCTGTGCAGTGATGTGTGTGAGGAGCTGCTCTACCTGAGCACAGTCTGTCATGGACAGGACACTAATGCACTGAAACTCTTGATGGATCAGGCCTTACTATGGACACTTTCACTGTAAGGTAGGAATGTTTATTACTCATATCCAGCACTCGTCAAAAGTTTGGACACATTTCTAATTTTTATTAAGTAAAAGACATTTCATGTCTTAAACTAATGATGGATGTCGTTTCTCTTTACTTTGTTGAGCAGTTATTGAGATAATACAGATTACTACAGTTGTGGTGTTGAATAGGGCTATTTACTGTATGTTTATTATTTACTATTTACTGTTTGATCTCGAATGCATTAAAAAGGCAAGAAATTACACTAATTAACTTTTGATGAGGCACACCTGTTAATTGAAAAGCATTCCAGGTGACTACCTCATGAAGCTGGTTAAAATAATGCCAATAGTGTGCAAAGCGTCATCAAGGGAAACGGTGGATACTTTGAAGACTCTAAAATATGAAACATGTTTTTTTGTTTATCGCATAATTCTATATATGTTCCATATGTTATTTCAGAGTTTTGATGTCTCCAGTATTGTTTGACAGTGTAGAAAATAGTCAAAATACAGAAAACTATGAAAGAATAGGGGTGTACAAACTTTTGACTCATACGGTATGCTTCTTTAAAACCTGTGTGGTTTAAAAATGGTTTTGTTTTCATTATATATACCATCCTGTATAAAAAGTACCATATACATAAAGCTGTAAGCCTGACTGACGTGATCAATCATGCCAAATGGAAATTCTTATTATCTATGGAATTATCATTTTTAAAATGTCATTGAAGATGTCATGGAAATTTTCAGCCTTAAATAAATCATGAACTTTTTATTTAAACTACCTGCTGAGCTTATTAACTGTACTGTGTATAATAAATTATCGGCTGCTGCCCATTGCTGTAGCTTCAGATCACTACACTAAACCCTAAATACTAATCCCTTCCATGAAATTATATGTATTTTTTCAATAGGTTCTTATGCAGTCTATTTGCTAGTTATTTATAGTGTTGAACAAAACTATAACTTACAGTATAATATTGAATGGCTATACATTCAGGAATTGTGAAAGTATTAGTAATTTTTTTCTTTTTTTAGCTTTTTATATATCGGGATTATTTAAGGAGTAAAAAAGCTGTAAAATGAGCAAACATGAGCATTCTTATGTATATCCATGTAAAAGAAAAGAAAAGAAAAGGATGCATTTATATAGTACAAATAAAAGCTTAAAAGTCAGGTTTAGGCTGAAATTATGTTTGAATCAATGCTAAAATATGCTTAAATAAATATGGTGTTATATATGCTGTTCTGTAAGAAATAAAAGCATGCTACTGAATCATCGAGAGTTAATTACATTTGTAAGGATATTATTTTTTCCAGTCTTGGAAACACAATCCATCCAGACAGTGAAGTCAGTTGAAATCAGAGGTGACATATAATCTAACGATGTCTTTGTAAATCTGAAACTTATCTTAGTAATACGTAAAGTGTAAATGACTTTCAATGGTTGTTATGAACGTCTCTTATCACAGCTTTTGAAGTGTGAAGAAGGCCCACGTTTGGAAAGTGGGCGAGGAAGGCATGGCGGAGTTCTGGCTGATTTCAGTTCCCCTGGACAAAGTCAGTTCACAATCTTTGGAAAAGCTTAAACGGGCTACAGTCAAAGCCAGCCTGGGAAGCTACTTCAGATTCCACATCCCCGAGCTGAAGGTAAGGAGGAGCGGTGAAATGCAGCATGACCAGACTTGGGCAGGGCAGGGGATGTGAGCATGTCAGATTTTTTTCTTTGTCAGAATATCATTTGTTTGCGTACTGGTGTCAGTACGTATAGAAGTCATGTGTTGCAGCTCAAGGTCATAAGTGCCTCATGTATTTTGGAAGTCAAGAGTGTTGGGTTGTCTCACTCATTTTTCTGTCTTTTAGAAAAGGCTTGCGATTATTTTGTATTAATTTCAACAGATATTTGTTGAAGGTAGACCGGTGTAGCACAATTTTCAACGATTTATGCTGGACAATGCCAAAAACCTCACGTGACACATTCTATTTAAATCCTTATGCCACTGTAGGCCAGTATGCAGTATGCAGGCCAGTATGAAGGAGACATCACACTCAGTTTCTTTCTCTGAATTTTTGGAATTAACTATACCTTGGTAGACTTAGTGCTTGGTACGCTGAATATTAACCATGGTCATCCTTAGTCACAGTGTTCACAATGTTCACTGTTAAAGTTGGTTATACATGAGGTACACATCTAAACATACTGTGTTCGCTGGATTTACCAGGTAGGCACACTGGATGTGTTGCTTAGTGTTTCTGATGACCTCTCCAGACTGGACTCCTACGCAGAAGGGTAAGCAAATTCTATAAAGCCAGTTTTAAAGCTAAACAGCCTTTCGATTTCATAAAATCGGTGAAATTTAGTTCCCTTTGAAATTTGGTCTTTGTGATACATGTTGATTTCTGAACTATCTCACAAAATATCAGGCCATTCTGTGGCTGGGAAGTTATTTAATTTGAGGGGATTAAAGCAAATACGGTGCACGAAATCGCTCTCTTTGCGCAGTCAAGTGGACAGAGGAAGTCCATTTGTGTGTGTGCATGCGCAGGTTTACCTTTGAGCGTGCACTGACAGTTCCATCATTCTGTCGCTAAACGAACAGCTGATCACACCAAGGTGCTCGCTGAGCGCCAATATTTATTAGTTTGGTCCTGCGTTCCCTTTCCTTCGCGTAGAACATAACGTCTTTTCTTCTCGCTTTCCGTTACTGTAGTCGGTCTTTCACGTTTCATTCACACACTCACGTCCTCCATTTTTCTCTCCTGTTTCAAATTTGTATCCCACAATGCCTTGCGCCTTGGGCAGCACGGTGGTGTAGTGGTTAGCGCTGTCACCTCACAGCAAGAAGGTCTGGGTTCGAGCCCCATGGCCGGCGAGGGCCTTTCTGTGCGGAGTTTACATGTTCTCCCCGTATCCACGTGGGTTTCCTCCGGGTGCTCCGGTTTCCCCCACAGTCCAAATACATGCAGGTTAGGTTAACTGGTGACTCTAAATTGACCGTAGGTGTGAATGTGAGTGTGAATGGTTGTCTGTGTCTATGTGTCAGCCCTGTGATGACCTGGCGACTTGTCCAGGGTGTACCCCGCCTTTCGCCCGTAGTCAGCTGGGATAGGCTCCAGCTTGCCTGCGACCCTGTAGGACAGGATAAAGCGGCTAGAGATAATGAGATGAGATGAGACAATGCCTTGCACGAACGGGCAAAGCCCACCATGTGATGTAATGCATGATGTAGTATCTTGAATTGGGTCATGGTGAAGCAGGAAAAAATAGCGGAGAATTTAAGGCCACATGGCCCTAAATTCATTAATTGTTCTATTTTAAAAAATAATAAAATTGGAAGTCTGTGATTCGAATTCAGTAGCTTTCGGTCCACTAAACAAAAATAACTGGTTGTCGGGGAACATTCTTTTATGACCTACACTTGAAAAATCTGAAAGGCGGTCTTGCGTTAATGTTTTTAAACGCGACTTTGTATTTTCCACACGTTAACATGCTTTTTTTTTTTCATTTAACCAATCTGATCTCAGGGTCATCCTGGTTAATTAATACATATTATATACAGTACTGTGCAAAAGTCTTAGGCACCCTATGTATATTGTTTTCATTCATACAAACTTTGTTATAGATTTTTATTTTATGACTTCTACATTATCGAGTCAAAACATCACAAAAACATTTTAGTGTTCCAAACGTTCGTTATTTTTCCAGCACAAAAGTAAATGTTACAGGGGAAAAAATGTTTGTATCTGAGCAGCATATTACATAAGCGACCACTTTTCAGATTAAAAAATAAAACACAATGAAGGCGACTGGGTTTTTGGGGCAAAATGAAGAAGCGAGTATGACAGAAAAAGTGTCCAGAAGAACTGGGTCACTGTGGCTGGTTCTGTAAGATGCTCCGTAAAACCTACATCTCATTTCCTTATAAAACTGCACTCACTGTACCTGAGACTACTATTTTTTTTAAAAAGCAAAGGGTCGTCTCAGTATTTTTTTTTTAATGCTGAAACGTTTCATTTCATTATTTTTAAGCCATTTTTAGTCTACAGCATTTCTTTACACGTGCCTAAGACTTTTTTTTAAATACACAGTACTGTATATTAAAAAGTCCTGGGTGTTTTGTGGGTAACCAGAGGTTATTCCATAGGTTACTTCATTCCTCATACGCATCCGTCTGGCCTCCTTGTGCTGTCTGTGGGAAAATTCACAAGCAACTGTATCGCATTTATCGTTAGCAGAGACACTCAATCCAGCAGGGTCTTGTTTCAGGTGCTACTTCACAATGTTCCATGCGTCCTTGTGTTGTGGAAACTGAGCTCTGGGTTTTTCCTTCTTTTCTCCATTTCACAAGCACGATCCTCTTTACCTCGGGTAAAATCAGGTCCTGGAGAGTCATAATCATTTTAGTTGTAGTATCAGAACACCAACTTGAAGTTCTCAAAAACAAAGCCCTTAACGTATCAGGAATTGGTGTTGTTTGTTTGTTTGTTTGTTTGTTTGTTTGTTTGTTTGTTTTTCTAACCATGTACAGCACCTTAAGGCAAATGAAATGTATGTGTGATGTATGATTTAGGTCTTTAAATGCTTGCTTTAAACATAAGACCTTCAGACACTTTGTCTCTCTTTCACAGCGTAATGCGAAAAACAGCTCAGTGTATGACGGAGCTCATGGAACAGTCCAGTGACAAGGTCATGGAGAATGTTCTGGCAAATGGAGGTATATCAGTGGATGGCACAGTCACTTTCAGCTCTTAGTGCTAAGCTAATGAGTCGCCCATATTCAACAGGACGAGATCATTAGCTAAGAGCAGACGCAGCAGGTGGCAGTTTCCATTCTTCTCAGCAAGGCCAGCCCACAGCTCCTGTTACCCATGGATATCATAGCATAGTTATTGTATCACTTACAGTGGTGCTTGAAAGTTTGTGAACCCTTTAGAAATTTCTATTTTTCTGCATAAGTATGACCTAAAACATCATCAGATTTTCACACAAGTCCTAAAAGTAGATAAAGAGAACCCAGTTAAACAAATGAGACAAAATATTATACTTGGTCATTTATTTATTGAGGAAAATGATCCAATATTACATATCTGTGAGTGGCAAAAGTATGTGAACCTTTGCTTTCAGTATCTGGTGTGACCCCCTTGTGCAGCAATAACTGCAACTAAACGTTTGCGGTAACTGTTGATCAGTCCTGCACACCGGCTTGGAGGAATTTTAGCCCGTTTCTCCGTACAGAACAGCTTCAACTCTGGGATGTTGGTGGGTTTCCTCACATGAACTGCTCGCTTCAGGTCCTTCCACAACATTTCCATTGGATTAAGGTCAGGACTTTGACTTGGCCATTCCAAAACATTAACTTTATTCTTCTTTAACCATTGTTTGGTTGAACGACTTGTGTGCTTAGGGTCGTTGTCTTGCTGCATGACCCACCTTCTCTTGAGATTCAGTTCATGGACAGATGTCCTGACATTTTCCTTTAGAATTCGCTGGTGTAATTCAGAATTCACTGTTCCATCAATGATGGCAAGCCGTCCTGGCCCAGATGCAGCAAAACAGGCCCAAACCATGATACTACCACCACCATGTTTCACAGATGGGATAAGGTTCTTATGCTGGAATGCAGTGTTTTCCTTTCTCCAAACACAACATTTCTCATTTAAACAACAAAGTTCTATTTTGGTCTCATCTGTCCACAAAACATTTTTCCAATAGCCTTCTGGCTTGTCCATGTGATCTTTAGCAAACTGCAGACGAGCAGCAATGTTCTTTTTATGGGCCTTTTCCACTACCCTTTTTCAGCTCACTTCAGCCCAACACGGCTCGCGTTTTGACTACCTCAGAGCAGCACAACTGAGCTCACTTTAGCACCCAAAACTCGCACCGTTTTGGAGTGGGGCTGAAGTGAGCCCAACCGAGCCGAGTGAGGCTGGGGGCGTGAGCAGACACTCCCCCGTGCACTGATTGGTGAGGAGGAGTGTCCTCACATGCCCACACACGCCCCGCGAGCACGCTGGGATCTGTAAACACCGTAAACCCGGAAGAAGAAGAATTATGAATTACAAGAATTTCTGAAGCCTTATGCGCCTCGCCTCATCTATACGCTCTTGCCAGTGTCTGTTGGCGTTGTCGGTGACAACAAGCCACAGCACCAAGACCAGCAACACTAACGACTCCATGGCCCTGTACTACGAAGCGGGTTTTCTGGCTTACCAGGGTAACTTCGAGAGTAACTTGATCACGTGCAGCGTAACTTCCCGATTAACCCATACTACGAAAGTTGGCTATGTTCAAACCGAGGTATGCTGCCATGGCAACTTACGCTGCATCTCAAACCTGCTCGTCTCAGGTTATGTTCTTGGTTAACCCGAGGTTTCCGATTAACCACACCCTTTTTAAACACCACCTCTCCACCGACATTTCCTCTAGAGACAATGCCAGCGTACCTGGATGACCCGTGCGATATCGGAGCGCAGATTAGAGATGGGATTTATGGCTCTTTGATGGGATCCACATCTTTGTGATCCGTTCTTTGAAAAGAGCTGTTCAAAAGACTGGCTCAGTTGGCTCTTTTTAAATATTTATTCAGTTTTAAGAAGACAGCGTCTAAAGAAGCCAGATCCCTCTGCTTAGACAGTGACATCAATATTTCTGGACATACCTTTTATATAAAGCAACCTAGACTTACATTATTGTAACCCCTAAACGCTCATAAATAACCATTAAAAAACAATGAGGGCTTCAATGAATGTCCATGCAGAACGGCTTTTCTGTAAAAAAAAAAAAAAAAGAGAACCCACTCAAGAACATAGTTACCAAGAACGCAAGAATATTTTATAAAAAACACTTGTTTTACAAAAATATTTAAGTCTGAGATACAAAATAGATACAACTACAATAAATATAACACAAGAACTAGTTATCACACAAGAACATTTTAATAGAAAAAAACAAACTTTCTATATTAAAAATATTGAAATTGTAACAGAAATAGATACAACTAAACAGTCAGATAAATAGATAAAGTTATAACAAGAACACAAGATTATTTTAATAGGAAAAAAACTATTAATGCAAAAAATATATTATTAGAAAAATAGATACAACTAGACAAACAGATAAATAAATAAAATACACAAAAATAGAACAAACAAAATGACGATAGAATAAATTAAATGAATGTCCGTGCAAAGTAGTTTTCCCACAATATTATCATTAATATCACACAACAACATTATACAAAACAATTTGAACTATTAGGCAAACAGATAAAACTTGAATAAATAAAAGGCAAATGAATGCTTGCTTGCACGCGCACACACACACACCTGAATGATGTTTTTATATTTCATTTTCACCTGTTGCCAGGTGCGTTTGGCACTGCTGTTGCCTCTGAAATGTTCACAGGACATACACCAACTTAGTCAAAGGGACTGAACAGTCAGTCATCCTAATTCATGTGACTCTGTGCACATATCAGCTTAAGTAGGCTACTCCATGAATTTACCATACCAAATTTTATTCAGGATTTTTCGGACATTAAACAAGCTATATATGACTGGGGCCACGTCGAAGGACCATTTTCTGTGACTTGTGATTGATCATGAAGCTTTCTCTCATCCTATACTTCTGTTCTGGAACATGTAGAAGGGAGAATGTACTTGCGCATTTACCCGATCGGCAATTCGTTGCCAACATGCTTGCCGGTCCTTATTGGCAGCCGCTGTGTTAGATTTTGCTCTTAATGTTGTTTTGAACTCCTCGTAGCTTTGCATTATGACAGCGCATTCTTCCTCCGTGAAGCACGGCGACCGTGCCATTGTGAACAGTGGTGATTTGCGCTGATAACCTTCACGTGAACGCGCATTAACCCTGATTAGGTTAACACAGGTTCAACAAATCAACTTCATAACTGGCGTCGTAGTACCGTTTAACCCCAAACAAGATAACCAGGTTTTGTCAACCCCGGTTTAGCGGGGGAACCCTGGGTTACTTCTGGGTAGGTTAACCTCCGTTCGTAGTACAGGGCCCAAGTATAATATTTTTGTCTCATTTGTTTAATTGGGTTCTCTTTCTCTACTTTTAGGACTTGTGTGAAAATCTGATGATGTTTTAGGTCATATTTATGCAGAAATATAGAAAATTATAAAGGGTTCACAAACTTTCAATCACAACTGTAAGTGTAAGAATAGACGTCTTGAAGAATTCACATAATGTCATTGCTTTTGTTTGTTTTTATTATTATTATTATTATTATTATTATTATTATTATTATTATTATTATTATTAATATATTCAAATTTCTACATTTCTCTCCAGAGCAAAAGGCACATCGTAAAGTTCCTCAGTCGCCACTGAAAATGTATTTCCAAGCTTTGCGGGGTATGCTAATGAGTGTCTGGAGTTTGTACATTTATTTTGTTTTAGATATAAAATGAAGGTGGCAGGACTAACTGCCAAATCGCATGGTGTGTTTGAATAAAATGATTGTAGAGTATGTCAAAAAGTCTTCATATTCTCTCCATTCTGTGCAGCGCAGATATTAATTGCGTCTCCTGTAACATGATGTTTGATATTTCAGTGGATCTGACTACATACATGACGAAGTTCCAGTGGGACAGAGCCAAATATCCCATCGCCCTGCCGCTTAAACCACTCACTGATCTTATCTTCAAGGTATACATCCCACACAGCCCTCACACGCCCAACATGAAGAGAACAGCTCTTTAGCATATTAATATTCATGTGTGCGTATCTGTGTTGGTGGCTGCATGTGTGTGTGTCAGCAAGTGGCCCAGGTCGAGACGGAGCTGAAGTCTCGTAATGCTGCGTACAGTGATGTGAAACTCAGTCTGCAAGCACTTGAGCAACAAAGAGAGTAAGTTCTCTTAAGTAGGAAATAAAATATGGCAAGGCATGACAATTATTATCCAATATTATCACATGATATATTTAAATAATATTGGTTGGCGTTGGGGTGGCACGGTGGTGTAGTGGATAGCACTGTTGCCTCACAGCAAGAAGGTCCGGGTTCGAGCCCCGTGGCCGGCGAGGGCCTTTCTGTGCGGAGTTTGCATGTTCTCCCCGTGTCCGCGTGGGTTTCCTCCAGGTGCTCCGGTTTCCCCCACAGTCCAAAGACATGCAGGTTAGGTTAACTGGTGACTCTAAATTGAGCGTAGGTGTGACTGTGAGTGTGAATGGTTGTCTGTGTCTATGTGTCAGCCCTGTGATGACCTGGCGACTTGTCCAGGGTGTACCCCGCCTTTCACCCGTAGTCAGCTGGGATAGGCTCCAGCTTGCCTGCGACCCTGTAGAACAGGATAAAGTGGCTAGAGATAATGAGATGAGATGGTTGGCATTGAGTGGTATATCAGATATATCTCATTCAGCTAGCATGATATTGAACGAGTCGATGAGTAGCTGAATGGAATATATCTGATAGACCATGAAAATAAGCCAGCCAATATGATTATTATTATTATACATTCACACTCTCTTCATATCAACATTCTCAAAGGCCAACACTAGCTTACCTGCGACTCAGTGCTGTTAGCACGGCAGTCCCGTTACCTTCCAGCTAATGTAGTGTTAGCGAAGGCCAATGCTAGCGCAGTCAAGCCGAATATTATTATTATTATTATTATTATTATTATTTTCTCTGTGTAATTTACTTCATTACTTTTAAACTCAACATCGACAACTACACACAATGGAGCGACCTGGCAGCCAAAATTATTTCAAAATCTTCCACTTTTAACGAAGCAAACCTTGCCGACATGTTTGTTTACAAACTGTCACAGTCATTCGCTAGCACAGAAGTTTTACATCTCCAACATGTCTCTTTTCCAGTTTTTCGATGTCCGTTGGTATGTTTGTCTCTTGTAAATATGCATGAAGAATATATAATAAAGTTTTGGTAGCCTTTCGGGTATTCTGCGCGTCTTCAGTTTTCAGTTTATTTATTTAGTGCTTAATCCTAGCACTGGATTACTGTAGCTTCATCTTCTCTCTTTCCCAGCGGACAAAGAAATAATTCTGCGCATGCGCAGCAGAAAACTCTCATATTGAATATTCGTATCAGCTCCAACGTGTGACGTCATATTGTCTTGACAATCATTCAACATCGTAAACCATATTCAACACTCATTCTCCATTGGGTAGAGTGACGTAATGCATGTAAGATAAGCGATATGCTAACAATATTGCATGCTATCCAGCAAATTAATGAAACCCGCTAGAAGGGAATAGAACACATGTTTTTATTCCATCAAAAAAGTGTCCTGGATGTATAATAATTCCCGATATTTCACTCTGATGATGTCACTCCCAGTGTTTTCCCGCTGACTGGATGTGTGTTGTCAAAATGGCGAGCCAGTTCAAAATTAAAATTTTTTTGATTAACTTGCTTTTTTTTTTTGTGGATGTGTCCATATAATATAAAGAACATTGCATGGTGGCGTGAGGATATGAAGTTTATCTTCTTCGCTCCACTTGTGAAATATACATTCACCACTCGAAGATAAACTTCACATCTTTGCACCACAGCGTAATATCCTCTATGTATTATATTATATCATATTATATAATTACATTATTTTTTGACAATTATCATACAATAATGATATGACAACATGACTGTTTTAGGAAAATAATTAACATATTGTTATAATTGATATGCAATGTGATGCGATGCAGCCTGGAGTTTCTGTTCCCACCATGATGTTATATTTACATCACGTTCTGAAATGGCTTATTGCTCTTATACCAAAGTTATTAAATTTTTATTAATTAAAGAATGATACATTATACTTGTTAATCCATTTACGGTTACATTTAAAGTTGTAGAGCATCCATGAAACAAGTTAGTTGCGGTTCTCACTTATGCTATAAGAGCCATGAACATTTGATCTCTCACCAGAATCTCCTTGTTTTTCTCTCCCTTGAATTTCAGACAAAAAAAGGAAAAGAAAAAGAAACAGAGATTGTCATGTTCCAGAGAAATCCGCAAGCACAATGTCCTCAGGAGTTGACAATTTAAAGATTGTCAACTGATCCCCAGGGTTTTTCATAGACAGAAGTCTATAGTTGAGACAAAATGGTGCAAGAACCAAACCAAAAAAAAGAACAGAATGGGCAGACTGATTCAAACTGACAGAAAAGCTGTAGTAACTCAAATAACCACTCTGTACAATCATGATGAGCAGAAAAGCATCTCAGAACACATAACAAAATATATATTATAGTCTTAGATTTTTACACAACTCGCTGTGAATTTGATGTTACTATAGACACTATAACAGAACAAACATGTTAAAATAAATCTGCAATCTGAATTACAGCCAGCGCTATAGTCCGAGTCATTCTGCTACAGAAAATTAATCAACACTTTTTGACAAGTGCTGTGGTGTAAATTGAAATAATTCCATTGTATTTGGATTTCATCATAATTTTAGTTTTATTCTGAAATGCAATTTCAATTGAATTAGTTTTCTGTGTGTTTGTATTCATTTATTTTTTTATATATATATTTTAATTTCAGTTGGGAGAATGTATTGAAAGTTATTCATGATCAAGAAGAAAAAAGGCAACACTTTACCTGCTTAAATGTGAGAAAAGTAAAATCAGAATTCATTGGATGTTTAAATAAAGTGAATATTTCGGATTGAATATTAACTCACTGTTGTTTTTTTAAATGGATTTCAGTCCATTGTTGGGAGGCAGTTTTTATTATCCCTTGCGGGCCAAGAGGCCCGAAGGGGGATTATGTCGTGGCGATGTCCGTCCGTCCGTCCGTCC
Source organism: Neoarius graeffei (assembly GCF_027579695.1). NCBI lineage: Eukaryota > Metazoa > Chordata > Actinopteri > Siluriformes > Ariidae > Neoarius > Neoarius graeffei. Next base: position 70,157,539 of record NC_083579.1, read on the forward strand.
GTCCATCCATCCATCCATCCATCCGTCCGTCCATCCGTCTGTCTGTCCATCCCAAGAAGGGTACTGAAATCAACTCTTCTCACAATTTTTGGAGGAATTTTCCGAAACTTTGCAAACGACTTTGCTATATGTCGGTAATGCGCATATTACAATTTCGTTCAATTCAGTCACATTTTACCAGAGTTATGGTCCTTGATTACCAAACTTGTACTTTGACAATTTCATGAGGGTCTGCTTGTCTTCTAAAATGAACTCCTCTCACAATTTTTGGAGGAATTTCATGAAACTAAAGCCCAGCGCACACAGGCGACTTCTTGTCACAAGCGTATTGCGATTTTTTGACGCAAGCTTCCCCTCTCGGGTAGATACGTGTGCTTGTTATCTGCGACCAGTGGGCGATTTGGGGAAGGCGATGCAAGTCACATGGAAATCACATGACTACTTCATGGGCAGGGATTGGCTTAGCCTTTGGAAGTGATCACTTCGTTATCGCAAAGACACGCACACGTGGCGATATCTCTGCAACAAGTCAGCAACTGGCGATTTTTTTGTCGCAGAATATCAAGCATGTTTGATACCTGCGATCTGTTGCAAGCAACAAAAAATTGCCGTCGCAAATATCCGCACACAAAGCAAATTTTTGCTTGCATCAAAAAGTTGCATGACCAAGTGACGGAAAGTCGCCTGTGTGCGCCGGGCTTTAGCAAAAGGCTTTGTTATATGTTGGTAATACACATATCACAATTTAGTTCAGTTCAGTCGCATCTTACCAGAGTTAGGGCCCTTGATTACCAAACTTGTACTTTGACAATTTCATGAGGGTGTATTAAGCACTTATAGCATAGATATAGTTGCCAGCGGGGGATATTGTACTCTCTGAGCACTCTTGTTTATAAGACTTATCGTTTTATTTTCTGTTAAATGTAATAAAATAAAATCTAATATACAACCCCGATTCCAAAAAAGTTGGGACAAAGTACAAATTGTAAATAAAAATGGAATGCAATGATGTGGAAGTTTCAAAATTCCATATTTTATTCAGAATAGAACATAGATGACATATCAAATGTTTAAACTGAGAAAATGTATCATTTAAAGAGAAAAATTAGGTGATTTTAAATTTCATGACAACAACACATCTCAAAAAAGTTGGGACAAGGCCATGTTTACCACTGTGAGACATCCCCTTTTTTCTTTACAACAGTCTGTAAACGTCTGGGGACTGAGGAGACAAGTTGCTCAAGTTTAGGGATAGGAATGTTAACCCATTCTTGTCTAATGTAGGATTCTAGTTGCTCAACTGTCTTAGGTCTTTTTTGTCGTATCTTCCGTTTTATGATGCGCCAAATGTTTTCTATGGGTGAAAGATCTGGACTGCAGGCTAGCCGGTTCAGTACCCGGACCCTTCTTCTACGCAGCCATGATGCTGTAATTGATGCAGTATGTGGTTTGGTATTGTCATGTTGGAAAATGCAAGGTCTTCCCTGAAAGAGACGTCGTCTGGATGGGAGCATATGTTGCTCTAGAACCTGGATATACCTTTCAGCATTGATGGTGTCTTTCCAGATGTGTAAGCTGCCCATGCCACACGCACTAATGCAACCCCATACCATCAGAGATGCAGGCTTCTGAACTGAGTGCTGATAACAACTTGGGTCGTCCTTCTCCTCTTTAGTGCGAATGACACGGCGTCCCTGATTTCCATAAAGAACTTCAAATTTTGATTCATCTGACCACAGAACAGTTTTCCACTTTGCCACAGTCCATTTTAAATGAGCCTTGGCCCAGAGAAGACGTCTGCGCTTCTGGATCATGTTTAGATACGGCTTCTTCTTTGAACTATAGAGTTTTAGCTGGCAACGGCGGATGGCACGGTGAATTGTGTTCACAGATAATGTTCTCTGGAAATATTCCTGAGCCCATTTTGTGATTTCCAATACAGAAGCATGCCTGTATGTGATGCAGTGCCGTCTAAGGGCCCGAAGATCACGGGCACCCAGTATGGTTTTCCGGCCTTGACCCTTACGCACAGAGATTCTTCCAGATTCTCTGAATCTTTTGATGATATTATGCACTGTAGATGATGATATGTTCAAACTCTTTGCAATTTTACACTGTCGAACTCCTTTCTGATATTGCTCCACTATTTGTCGGTGCAGAATTAGGGGGATTGGTGATCCTCTTCCCATCTTTACTTCTGAGAGCCGCTGCCACTCCAAGATGCTCTTTTTATAGCCAGTCATGTTAATAACCTATTGCCAATTGACCTAATGAGTTGCAATTTGGTCCTCCAGCTGTTCCTTTTTTGTACCTTTAACTTTTCCAGCCTCTTATTGCCCCTGTCCCAACTTTTTTGAGATGTGTTGCTGTCATGAAATTTCAAATGAGCCAATATTTGGCATGAAATTTCAAAATGTCTCACTTTCGACATTTGATATGTTGTCTATGTTCTGTTGTGAATACAATATCAGTTTTTGAGATTTGTAAATTATTGCATTCCGTTTTTATTTACAATTTGTACTTTGTCCCAACTTTTTTGGAATCGGGGTTGTATTAACATGATGACCAACACTGTATGTTAACATTGTTGTCGCCTTCCAGGGGATGTCTGCACACCAGATCTTTGACTGGCATCGTGAAAAAGGAGGACTTGGTTCTCAACTCAGAGTATCTCACCACTTTACTGGTTGTGGTGCCCAGGTTAGTGTGTGTTAGTGGTTAGTGGTGTTTAAACTACAGTCAGTAATTACTATTAAGCAAATAGAGCGTCTGACTCATTTTATTTTAATGTTAATCTATGAATGTTGTACTGTAATTAATTATACTAGTTGATTAAACACACCCACACCCCTACATTCCTGTTAATATGCCCATTTTATCCTGTATGTATAAATATTTCTTATATACCATTGTATGTTAGCCATTTCACTGCAACTACCTCAGCTCAATGTTGCACAACATTGTATTACACAATCAGCTTCACATTTCTGCACTTTATTCCACATATAGTCCATACTTTTTCTGCCATATATCTTTTATATTACAACTTCAAAGCAGAAACATTTGGGACGGTATGGAAACAATGTTCCTCAAAGAAAGATATGAAGGGATTTGAATATTTCATGCTCTATGTTGCATAATATCATTAAACTATTCAAGGAATTTCTGTGCATAAAGGGCAAAGGGCTCAAGCCAAAGCTGAACACCTGTGATCTCTGATCCCTCAGACGGCACCGCATCAAGAATCATCATTTATCTGTAGCTGATATAACCACATGGGCTCGGGATTACTTTGGCAAACTTTTGTCAAGTTCTACAATACAGAGTTATGTCCACAAATGCCAGTTAAAACTTTACTTTGCAAAAAGGAGGCCTTATTGTAACTGTGTCTAGAAGCACCGTCAACTTCTCTGGGCTCAGAGGCATCTAGATGGACCATCACACAGTGGAAGCATGTATTCCAGGTCTTCTTTGGAAGAAATGGACACTGTGTGCTCCAGACCAAAGACAAAAAGGACTGTTACCAGCAACAAGTCCAAAAGCCAGAGGGTGTCATGGTATGGGGTTGTGTCAGTACCTTTAACAAGGATCACTTACATTTTGTGATTGCAGCATTAATGCAGAAAAGTAAATTGAGATTTTCAAGCAACACATGCTGCCTTTACAGCCAGATGGCCTTTTGATTTCATAAAATCGGTGAAATTTAGCTCCCTCTGAAATTTGGTTTATTTCTGTAATATCTCACAAAATATCAGGCCATTCTATGGCTGGGAAGTTATTTAATTTGAAGGGATTCCCGAGCAAATAATGTGCATAAAATCGCTCGCTTCGGGCAGTCAAGCAGACAGAGGAAGTTCGTGTGCGCATGCGCAGGTTTACTGCCTTCTTCTTTTTCTTTTGGGTTTTACGGCAGCTGGCATCCACAGTGTTGCATTACTGGTTTACCTTTGAGCGTGCACTGACAGTTCCATCATTCTGTCGCTAAACGAACAGCTGATCACACCGAGGTGCTCGCTGAGCACCGATATTTATTAGTTTGGTCCTGCGTTTCCTTTCCTTCGCATATAACATCACGTCTTTTCTTCTCGCTTTCCGTTACTGTAGTCGGTCTTTCACATTTCATTCACACACTCGCGTCCTCCATTTTTCTCTCCTGTTTCAAATTTGTATCCCACAATGCCTTGTGCGAACAGGGAAAGCCCACCACATGATGCATGATGTAGTATCTTGAATTGGGTCATGGTGAAGCAGGAAAAAATAGCAGAGAATTTAGGGCCATGTGGCTCAAAATTCATTAATTGTTCTGTTAAAAAACGTAGAATAAAATGGCAAGTCTGTGATTTGAATTCAGAAGGTTTTGGTCCACTAAACAAAAATAATTGGGTGTCAGGAAAAATTGTTTTTAAGACCTAAACTTGAAAAATCTGAAAGGCAGTCTATCTTTAAGACGACATCTTTTCCAGGGATATTTCAACAAAACAATGCAAAACCACATTCTGTACACGTTACAAAGACATGGCTGTGGAAGAAGATGGTGCCTGTCCCCTCTGTCCCATTGTTTTCAGTTTTAATTTCAATTTCAACATACCGTCCCACTTTTTTCTGATTTGGGCTTGTAGCTTTTCATATTTTTCTTTTTCTACTTGTATGCTCGTAAATTCTGCTTTTATGTACATTTTGTTTTTATGTCGTGGAATAAAAACAGGAAATGAAAAATAATTAAAAGCATTTCACTGAATACTGTACTGTGTATGGTTGTGTGTGTGAGAGACCAATAAAATTTGATTTTGAAACCCATTTTTACAGGATGTGTATTAGGCAGTGGGAAAACACCTATGAATCCATGTCAGAGTTTGTGGTTCCTCGCTCCAGCAGGTTAGTTCCCGTCATTTGTTCCTGTTTATTCTTAGCTCAGCTAACTAATCACCCATTCATGACCGCAGTCCAGCTCTAGCCATAGGTCAGCAGGTTAAGTTCACCCAAGTATAAAGTTACTGATGGAAAGCAAGCATCTCACCTCAGCCTCCATGACCGATATCCATCTCAGTGGCTCTAATTAGCCTGTTTTACTTCGTCCTCATTAAGCAGTCAGCCTCAGAAGATCAGACACCGTTCACCATGTAGGATGTCCTGGTTGTTTGTTGCAACAGCAGTGAATAGCAATTATACTGACGTTAAAAATGATAAAAGAAAATGAAAAATAAAAATAACCATCGTCCTTATCTTAACCTATATACTGGTGATACGGCTTTAAAACGTTTTTATTATGTGCCATAGGAAGTTGCTGGAGGAAGAGGACGCTGGGATTTTCACAGTGACACTATTCAAGAATGCTGTCAAAGAATTCAAAGCCAATGCCAAAAAGCACAAGTAAGTGTACCTTATCAAACACACATGCATATATATATTTGAGGTGAACGTATTCTTGAAACCTCAAACAGTTTGTGGTCTCTGATAGATTCACAGTGCGAGACTTCAACTTAGAGGAAGCCGAATGGCAACAAAAGGAGATGAGCCGCCTCAGCATTGATAAGAAAGAACAGTATGTGAGTAACACTTGGATATATCTCCAGATAGCTACAGGATATACACTCACTGGCCCCTCATGCTGCAGCAACACAATGGATAAAATGCAGATACAGGCCAAGAGCTTCAGTTAATGTTTACATCAAATATCAGAATGGGGGAACAATGTGATCTCAGTGACGTTAACCGTATCTAACTTCTGCAGTTAACTATTGTGGCATAACTCTCATCCCAATAGCAGCCAAAATTTTCAACAAACTCCTCCTTAATCGCATTGTTCCTCGCCTCGAGCCATTCCTTCGCATGAATCAAAATGAGTTTCGAAGAAGTAGAACCGCTGTCGCTCAGATACTATGAGTTAGGCGAATTCTTGGGGAGATGAAGAGATTGAACAAAGATGTCACTCTCTGCTTCATTGACTTTTGCAAAGCCTTCGACTCCATCAGCAGAGAAGTTATGTTCGAGATTTTGCCACGATATGGAATTCTGTCACCCATCATTGGTGCAATAAAATCACTGTACACCAACACTTCAGCCACCCGATGAAGAAACTGAGTCATTTAATATTACAGCAGGTATCCTTCAAGGTGACACTTGCCCAATTTCTTTTCATTGTTGTGCTCGATTATGTCTTACGGATTTCGCTTGATAAAATGAAAGAAAAAGGTCTTACAATCAAGCCTCGACAAAGCAGAAGACATCCCGCTGAATACCTTACAGATTTGGACTTTGCTGATGACCTAGGCTTGATCTCAGAATCCATAAAAGATGTGGAGTTATTACTACAATCGCTAGAATATGCCACTAGCCAAGTAGGTCTCTATTGTAATAAGGGAAAGACAAAATTTTTATCTACGTCTTCCTTACCATGCGAGCTTAAATCCCTAAATGTCACTAACATAAAAAAGGTAGATGATTTCAAATACCTGGGATCCCATATCGCAGACTCACAAAAGGAATTCAAGATCAGAAAGCCCTAGCGTGGGAAGCCTGTAATAAGCTAGAAAAAAATTTGGCAGTCATATTTAACTAAGTCTATTAAGGTCCAGACATTTAGAACTTTAGTAGAGCCAGTTCTTCTGTATGGCTCAGAAACCTGGACCCTAACTACCAAGCTTGAGAGTCATCTTGATGGATGCTATACAAATCTGTTAAGAAGAGTACAGAACATCAGCTGGAGGGACCATGCCACTCTTGGCCAAATCTACAGAGGATTACCATGAGTATCCCAGAAGCTTAAGCAAAAGCGTCTACAGTTTGCTGGCCATTGCCATCGTGCCACAGGCAAAGTAATTTCCTTTCTCCTTCTATGGTGCCCTTCTGGCAAAGTTGTATCCAGAAAGTTAACATACCCAGACACCATTGCCAGAGACTCGGGCATCGATATTGAAGACCTGGGTTCAGTGATGCAGGACTGCTGTGTCTGGAGAGAGTTAGTCATGGTAATCTCATCCACCCCTGTGGTCAAAGGATGATGATGAACTGTAACATGGTTGGTGGTGCCAGATGGGCTGGGTGGTGCATTTCAGAAACTGCTGATCAGCTTGGATTTTCAGGCACAAGGTCTTAGGTCCTGAGATACAGATGGATGCAAAAGACATCCAGTTGGCATCAGTGTTGTGGGTTGAAATGCCTTGTTGAAAGGCAAGAATCATTCAAGTTAACAGGAAATCTACTATAACTAAAATAACACTGGTCAACAATTTTTCAGAAGTTGTCTGCTTCAGAGATTCAATCGTCTGTTTGTTATGAAATTTGGTGTGTTGAATTCAAATATGACAATTAAAAGAGCTGATTGGCTGTGGCTTCCAAGATATTTAAGTTTTTACATTTTATACTTATGTACATTGTGTAGATAGTAACGTTTTAAGTGTAAATTGTAAACCTAGGTCTCTTCATGTGTTTATGGTCGGCTTACATGATACTTCACCTGTTCTCTTTATGTAACACCTAGAAAATCAGCAAAAAGTTTATGTAAATAAAATGTATGATGAACCAAATGGCAAAAAACAATTATGTATAAGTACTGAATAGGTTTAGTCCTTATTCAGTGTGTACTTGGTGCTTTTTGGCAGCTTGTCTCTCCCTTACAAAAAAGAAGTTTATTCAAGTGTGCTTCTCGTATACTTCTTTTAAAGTAAAAATAAGAGCGTATGCTTTCAGTTTACTTTTTATTTACTTATCAGAGATATAATTAATAAAGTTATACATACAACCCCGATTCCAAAAAAGTTGGGACAAAGTACAAATTGTAAATAAAAATGGAATGCAATAATTTACAAATCTCAAAAACTGATATTGTATTCACAATAGAACATAGACAACATATTAAATGTCGAAAGTGAGACATTTTGAAATTTCATGCCAAATATTGGCTTATTTGCAATTTCATGACAGCAACACATCTCAAAAAAGTTGGGACAGGGGCAATAAGAGGCTGGAAAAGTTAAAAGGAACAGCTGGAGGACCAAATTGCAACTCATTAGGTCAATTGGCAATAGGTCATTAACATGACTGGGTATAAAAAGAGCATCTTGGAGTGACAGCAGCTCTCAGAAGTAAAGATGGGAAGAGGATCACCAGTCCCCCTAATTCTGCACCGACAAATAATGGAGCAATATCAGAAAGGAGTTCGACAGTGTAAAATTGCAAAGAGTTTGAACATATCATCATCTACAGTGCATAAGATCATCAAGAGAATCTGGAAGAATCTCTGTGCGTAAGGGTCAAGGCCGGAAAACCATACTGGGTGCCCGTGATCTTCGGGCCCTTAGACGGCACTGCATCACATACAGGCATGCTTCTGTATTGGAAATCACAAAATGGGCTCAGGAATATTTCCAGAGAACGTTATCTGTGAACACAATTCACCGTGCCATCCGCCATTGCCAGCTAAAACTCTATAGTTCAAAGAAGAAGCCGTATCTAAACATGATCCAGAAGCGCAGACGTCTTCTCTGGGCCAAGGCTCATTTAAAATGGACTATAGCAAAGTGGAAAACTGTTCTGTGGTCAGACGAATCAAAATTTGAAGTTCTTTATGGAAATCAGGGACACCGTGTCATTCGGACTAAAGAGGAGAAGGACGACCCAAGTTGTTATCAGCGCTCAGTTCAGAAGCCTGAATCTCTGATGGTATGGGGTTGCATTAGTGCGTGTGGCATGGGCAGCTTACACATCTGGAAAGACACCATCAATGCTGAAAGGTATATCCAGGTTCTAGAGCAACATATGCTCCCATCCAGACGACATCTCTTTCAGGGAAGACCTTGCATTTTCCAACATGACAATGCCAAACCACATACTGCATCAATTACAGCATCATGGCTGCGTAGAAGAAGGGTCCGGGTACTGAACTGGCCAGCCTGCAGTCCAGATCTTTCACCCATAGAAAACATTTGGCGCATCATAAAACGGAAGATACAACAAAAGAGATCCAAGACAGTTGAGCAACTAGAATCCTACATTAGACAAGAATGGGTTAACATTCCTATCCCTAAACTTGAGCAACTTGTCTCCTCAGTCCCCAGACGTTTACAGACTGTTGTAAAGAGAAAAGGGGATGTCTCACAGTGGTAAACATGGCCTTGTCCCAACTTTTTTGAGATGTGTTGCTGTCATGAAATTTAAAATCACCTAATTTTTCTCTTTAAATGATACATTTTCTCAGTTTAAACATTTGATATGTCATCTATGTTCTATTCTGAATAAAATATGGAATTTTGAAACTTCCACATCATTGCATTCCGTTTTTATTTACAATTTGTACTTTGTCCCAACTTTTTTGGAATCGGGGTTGTAAGTATACTTGACTTAGACTGAAAAGTATATAGAAAAGCCTAAGTATATTAAGCTTATACTTAAACTTTTGATCAAGATATAATTAACAAAAGTTTAATAAAGTATTAAAATATTTGTGCCAGATGTTGAAGTGTACTTGCCCTGTAGTTGTGCTTATCCTTTTGATAGTAGCCTATAAAATACTTCTTTTTCACACATATTGGCTTCTTTGTGATATACGGCAGCATGTTTTAAATCCCATCTTTTAAACCTACGGTACATGTACCATAAGTTTGTGGTCAGCTCTGGGGTGGAATAGCTTAAGAATAAACAGTGTTGGAACTTAAACTTGTCTTTTATGTACATAGTGCTATTAACCCACAAAGAGACAGATAAAGCAGACAAATAAAACAAGTAAACTCATACTATATTTCCAGTACACCATGAAGTATGCTTTTGTAAACTAAAGAGTGGACTACAAGTATAGAACTAGTAAACTATTAGTATACAAGTTTACTTGTGGTATACTTGCAGTACAAAATAAAAAATGCTAATTTTATACTCAGAGTTTACTTCTCTTAGACTTAAAGTATACTTTGTATAAACTAAAAGTGGGCCAATTTAGTCCCAAGAAGTATTAGATTAGTTTACTTACAAGTATACTGTAAGTACATTGATATCAGCATACTTGGTACACAAAGAGGACCATCTATGAATAAATCACAAATCATAGATTTATTCATAGAGCCAATCTTGAAAACTAGAGCCAATGAACAATTTTAAGTTTCATTTTCGTTCTCAGTGACCCAGAATTAGTAAAGTTTGGCTATATTTATTTCGGAAGCATTTTGGCTGTAGACCAGTGTTATCAATCTTTACAACCATGGTGAACAGAAAAACATCTCAAAATGCACAACATGTCAGACATTGAGTCGGATGATCTACAACAGCAGAAGACCACAGTGGATTCCACTCCTGGCAGCAAGGAACAGGAATCTGAAGCTATAGTTGGCACAAGCGCGTAGAAGTTGGTCTTTGTATTAAAGTAGAACTGAAGGCACATTTTTTTATGATCAAAATTTTATTTTTCTCATTTTATTAAATATAGGAATGCATTTTTGATAGCTATTTGGTCACTGCTATAGCAAGTTATGAGTGTTTAAAATATGCTCTGTAATATATCAGTCCATATGTCAAAGCAATGGGTGTAAACGAGATTTGTTGAGACCTGTGTGAGACATCGTAGGATGGAAGTAAAACGCACAGCGGAAATCAAAGTGACCAACATCTGCCAACGTCGTCAAAACACGCGCGCGCCCTCTTTCGAATGCTGATGTAATCAAGCCGGAAGTTTTGTTTGTTCTGATAGCAATCAGGAAAGTTTGAAAAAAGTAGGCAGGAATCCTCATTTAAACTCATTTTTGTGCAATACTTCGTTTGGAAAACAGTTTTCAAAATGGTGGCACTGACACCTGGCTGACACTTCTTCACGTTTCGAAGTCTCGCACAAATCTCGTGAAGATCGCGCGGATAAGCGACGCCTGCCGTGGACCAAACGAACTAAATTCAACACGGCTAAAAACCGAAGAGGCCGATAAGTATAATATTTAATTGCAATTAGTTGCCAATACGAGTCACGATATAAGGTTACTAAAACCGAAACCATAATTGAATAACATGTTAATTAAGAAATAAAGCAAGTTTAAAAATGACTTCAGTTCTCCTTTAAAGGAAATGATCACAGATTCAAGATTCAATATTGCTTTATTGTCATTGTGTAAGATACAGAATGAAATTCAGTGCACTGCCTCACGGGCGCAGATAGAGGGGGGGACGGGGGGGATTCGTCCCACCCAGATTTAAATTCACCTCGTTCGGTCCCCCCCACTTATAGGGAGGAAAAAACATCTATGCTGTCTTTCTTTGCATAAGGCAAACCTCACGGAAAAATCAAAAGACTAATTACCATTCGGTTTATTGAGGTACACAGCAGTACAGACATAGTTGCAACTGCGCAGACTGCACAGGTTGCGAGCTCGAGCTTGGTTGCTATGGTTACCCACAACAAGTTTGACAGGCATTTTGGGGACAGCTCCTCCTAGTTCAGGACCCCAACATGGCATGATGAAGGGTGCCAAAAGGCAGAAAACGATTGCATCGTTTTTTCAAAAAAAAAAAAAAAAACGGCTGTAAGTAAACTGTGCCTTACTTTATCATATCACCTTGCAATTTTTTGATAGTCTGTTCAAAGTAATGTCGTAGTGAAAGTAAAATCGTACGGGGTAGAGATGCCTTTCTGGTAGCCTCCTTCTTTCGGTGGTAGCCTGTAGATACAGTGCTCAGAAGGCAGTTTTAATGTTTAATCTGGCGTTCCCTGCCATAATTTCAGCGAGCATATTGTTTCATAAGGAAACTTTGCGACGAGTTGTTGACTGACTGCCACTCACACAACACACAGGCATAGTTAGAAAGTCAGGATGCACTGGTTTACACTTTACACACACACACGTAGCCCAGCCTCTCGCTATGTTTAACAGTTGGAACTTAGCGGTTTTAAAACTAGTTTTGCAGTTTCTGTGCGTGATGATAATGTGTAAACTTTGGATTTCCATAGGCTATGTTAAAATGTTATCATTGTCCTGGCCTGCAGGTAGTTCCTGGTGATGGCAGTGAGGGAGGTGAAATAACATGTATACACACTACCGTTCAAAAGTTCGGGGTCACCCAGACAATTTTGTGTTTTCCATGAAAAGTCACACTTTTATTTACCACCATAAGTTGTAAAATGAATAGAAAATATAGTCAAGACATTTTTCTGGCCATTTTGAGCATTTAATCGACCCCACAAATGTGATGCTCCAGAAACTCAATCTGCTCAAAGGAAGGTCAGTTTTATAGCTTCTCTAAAGAGCTCAACTGTTTTCAGCTGTGCTAACATGATTGTACAAGGGTTTTCTAATCATCCATTAGCCTTCTGAGGCAATGAGCAAACACACTGTACCATTAGAACACTGGAGTGATAGTTGCTGGAAATGGGCCTCTATACACCTATGGAGATATTGCACCAAAACCTAGACATTTGCAGCTAGAATAGTCATTTATCACATTAGCAATGTATAGAGTGGATTTCTGATTAGTTTAAAGTGATCTTCATTGAAAAGAACAGTGCTTTTCTTTCAAAAATAAGGAAATTTCAAAGTGACCCCAAACTTTTGAATGGTAGTATATATATATATATATATATATATATATATATATATATATATATACACACACACACACACACACACACATATATATACACAAAATGGAATCATTTGCTGACAGCTCAGTCCCCCCCAGTTCAAAAATCCTATCTGCGCCCCTGCACTGCCTTACGAAACGGTCTCTCTCTCTCTCTCTCTCATTATATATATATATATATATATATCTCATTCATCTCATTATCTCTAGCCGCTTTATCCTTCTACAGGGTCGCAGGCAAGCTGGAGCCTATCCCAGCTGACTATGGGCGAAAGGCGGGGTACACCCTGGACAAGTCGCCAGGTCATCACAGGGCTGACACATAGACACAGACAACCATTCACACTCACATTCACACCTACGCTCAATTTAGAGTCACCAGTTAACCTAACCTGCATGTCTTTGGACTGTGGGGGAAACTGGAGCACCCGGAGGAAACCCACGCGGACACGGGGAGAACATACAAACTCCACACAGAAAGGCCCTCGCCGGCCCCGGGGCTCAAACCCAGGACCTTCTTGCTGTGAGGCGACAGCGCTAACCACTACACCACCGTGCCGCCCATATATATATATATATATATATATATATATATATATATATATATATATAAAAAAAAAGAGATTTACATAAAAGATACAAGATTTACAAATAAGATGTACAGACATACGGTAAGGGTTTACAAATTTACAAGATATGGACAAAATTTACAAACAAGAAGCATATACTAATGTACAGACATTCACATAACATACACTGAGCACTTGGTAATACTTGGCATTGCACTGGTAGTAGGTATTGTGGTAATACAGTAGCTATCGCACAATACAGGATATTGCACTTGGTAACAGATAAATAACCATAAGTATAAATATTGCAGGGTGGCACGGTGGTGTAGTGGTTAGCACTGTTGTCTCACAGCAAGAAGGTTCTGGGTTCAAGCCCAGTGGCTGACGAGGGCCTTTCTGTGAGGAGTTTGCATGTTCTCCCCGTGTCTGTGTGGGTTTTTTCCAGGTGTTCCAGTTTCCCCCACAGTCCAAAGACATGCAGGTTAGGTTAACTGGTGACTCTAAATTGACCGTAGGTGTGAATGTGAGTGTGAATGGTTGTCTGTGTCTATGTATCAGCCCTGTAATGACCTGGCGACTTGTCCAGGGTGTACGCCGCCTTTCGCCCATAGTCAGCTGGGATAGGCTCCAGCTTGCCTGCAACCCTGCAGAACAGGAGAAAGCGGCGAGAGATAATGAGATGAGATGAGATAAATATTGCGGGGTGGCACGGTGGAGTAGTGGTTAGCACTGTTGCCTCACAGCAAGAAGGTTCTGGGTTCAAGCCCAGTGGCTGACGAGGGCCTTTCTGTGTGGAGTTTGCATGTTCTCCCCGTGTCTGTGTGGGTTTTTTCGGGTGCTCTGGTTTCCCCCACAGTCCAAAGACATGCAGGTTAGGCTAACTGGTGACTCTAATGTGTGAATGTGAGTGTGAATGGTTGTTTGTCTCTATGTGTCAGCCCTGCAATGATTTGGTGACTTATCCAAGGTGTACCCCGCCTCTTGCCCATAGTCAGCTGGGATAGGCTCCAGCTTGCCTGTGACCCTACACAGGATAAGCGGTTACAGATAATGGATGGGTGGATGGATGGATGGATGGATGGATGGATAAATACTGCAGAAGACGTGGGTAGATTGACATGTTATTGATTGTGGTGTGTGTATGACTTCAGAGCAGAGTTCAGTGTGGTGATAGATTTGGGACAGAAACTGGTTTTGAAGCTTGTGGTGCATGCTTTGATTGTTCTGTAACGCTTGCCTGAGAGCAGACATTCGAACAGCTGATGAGCGGGGTGGGATGAGTCCTTTAGAATGCATTGTGTTTTTTCTGCAAGTAGCAAGACTTGTGTATATCCTCAAGAACAGGCAGCTGCTTGTTGGTGATTTTTTTTTCTGCAGTCGTTATGATTCTTCGCAGTGCCTTCTTATCTTCTACAGAGCCATTACCATACCATATCAAGATGCCGTGTGTGAGGACACTCTCAGTGGTGCAGCAGTAGAAGGTCATCAGCAGCTGTTGGGACAGGTTGATTTTCCTGAGGGTTCTCAGAAAATACAGTCTTTGCTGTGCTTTTTTTTAACGAGGCAGTGCGTGTTGTATGTCCATGTCAGGTCCTCTGATATGTGTGTACCCAGGAATCTGAAACTGGAAACTCTCTCCACTTCTTCTCCATTTATGTTCAGTGGCAGATGGACATTCTGATGTCTTCTGAAATCAACTATCAGCTCCTTGGTCTTTTTGGTATTCAGAGCCAAGTTGTTCTCAGCATGCCAGTCTGTCAGCCTCTGAACCTCCTCTTTGTAGGCAAATTAATCTCCTTCAGTAATCAGTCCCACCACTGAAAACTAACCAAATTCTAGTCACCATATCACAGGGGGGCGGCACGGTGGTGTAGTGGTTAGCACTGTCGCCTCACAGCAAGAAGGTCCTGGGTTCGAGCCCCGGGGCCGGCGAGGGCCTTTCTGTGCGGAGTTTGCATGTTCTCCCCGTGTCCGCGTGGGTTTCCTCCGGGTGCTCCGGTTTCCCCCACAGTCCAAAAACATGCAAGTTAGGTTAACTGGTGACTCTAAATTGACCGTAGGTGTGAATGTGAGTGTGAATGGTTGTCTGTGTCTATGTGTCAGCCCTGTGATGACCTGGCGACTTGTCCAGGGTGTACCCCGCCTTTCGCCCGTAGTCAGCTGGGATAGGCTCCAGCTTGCCTGCGACCCTGTAGAAGGATAAAGTGGCTAGAGATAATGAGATGAGATGAGATGAGATATCACAGGGGTGGACAAAGTACCCAAGTTCATTACTTAAGTCAAAGTACAGATCCCCCTGGTCAAATGTTACTCCGATACAAGTGAAAGTTGTCCAGTCAAATTTTTACTTAAGTTAAAGTACCGAAGTATTTGCTTTTAAAAATACTTAAGTATTAAAAGTACATTTTCCTTCAACGCATTGTTGTATTATTTCCACAACGCTTACAAAACCTAATGCCTCTGAAGCAACCGACTGGATTTACTGACTTGCTTGTAGAACCTGTAGAATAAACGCCTGGTAGAACGTTACAAAATGAAACGCAACTGAATTGACAAAAAAAAGAAAGCCATTGTCATTTTCTTTCTTTCTTTCTTTCTTTCTTTCTTTCTTTCTAATTGTAGCACTCCTCCCTACCCCAAAATCAGCATGGTAGTGTTCTAACACAGCTCTGGCAGTGTGTGCACACATGTATGTGTATGTTAATCAGGAAGACAGTGGAATAGCTGTAAATGCAGCTTGCTCAGAAAATAAATATGACAATCCAACCTGATTAAAACCCAGATCCACACCTCGAGCTTAATAACTGCCCAACAGCAACACTGCTTTAAGCAAGACAAAAAAAGTGCAAGACCATCATCTGACATCAAAACAAAACTAACTATGAGTTAACGTTAACCGTGGACAATGCTACGGCAACTTGGCGGGCAAATCCATAGAAAGTCATTTGACTAACGAGACTGCATAGCTATTGCAACGTTATTGCTAGCTCGAAAAGCACAGACAGCTTCACTGCAAGCTTTCTCTTGGAATAAAACATTTACATACTTCACTATGCTTCCACAGGTTGGACGGCAAGTTTTTGGAGGCCGTGATGTGGTTCGTTTTAGGCAAACAAAGCAAATATTTAAAACAAAACAAATCTTTAATCCTTGCAGAAAACTGAAACATGGGTTCATAGGCCATGGGTGTGTACATTCTCCAGAAGACCCGCCTCCTTCCATTCTGCCATCAACTGATCGTGTTCAAATAATGCTGCTGAGAAATCATTGAGCTTGATTTTATACAGTCTGTGGACGTGACGTGACCCTAGTGATTACTGACCGGCTGTCTCAGTGTCACCTGCGAAACCAAACAATCATGATTTCGAAAAGAAAAGAAAAAACATCCAGTTTCAAAGCTGCTTCATAGTAACGAGTAATGAAGACCTTGATAGAAATGTAGTGGAGTGAAAAGTACAATATTTGCCTTTCAAATGTAGTGAAGTTAAAGTCATAAGTTTCCAAGAAAAAAAATATACTCAAGTAAAGTACAGATACTCAAAAAGTATACTTAAGTACAGTACTCAAGTAAATACACTTTGTTACTGTCCACCTCTGCCATATCAATTCTAAGACAGTGTTTCTGTCATGTTTTTTATGTGTCTACGTTCAACTGGTGCAGCCATCATGTCGTCAGAGTTGCTTCATGTGGGAGCGCGCATGCATATGTTTATCGCAGAAGTGATTAAGTGATTGAGTGAGTGAGTGAGTGATACACCGTAGTCCATATTGACTATAAAAACACTCTACCACTAACCTTTACCGCATGCAAGAAGCCAAAAGTAAAATACTCTCAATAACATCCAGGAGTGACAAGGAAACAATTATCATACACATACAGCATACACATCCATTATCTGTAACCGCTTATCCTGTGCAGGATCGCAGGCAAGCTGGAGCCTATCCCAGCTGACTACGGGCGAAAGGCGGGGTACACCCTGTACAAGTTGCCAGATCATCGCAGGGCTGATACATACAGACAACCATTCACACTCACATTCACACCTACAGTCAATTTAGAGTCACCAGTTAACCTAACCTGCATGTCTTTGGACTGTGGGGGAAACCGGAGCACCCGGAGGAAACCCACACGGACACGGGGAGAACATGCAAACTCCGCACAGAAAGGCCCTCGCCGGCCACGGGGCTTGAACCCAGAACCTTCTTGCCGTGAGGCGACAGTGCTAACCATCACACCACATGTATACTCAGCAAAAATAAAAACTTGACACTCATTATTTTTTAAATAGTGTTTAGAAACTTTTCTTGATAGAGTTCTTGTTGTGATTATGGTTAAATGCATTGTCAAGGGCATTACGTCACACATTCATTCTACTGGTCGGGCCTACGTAGCACGTGCGAGAGCACTGCACGCTAAAATCACGTTTCCACGTGACACAAGTGACGTGACCTATTGATACACGTGCAATTGATCTCACGGTAGCAGAGTAGAGTGTCATCTCAGAAAAACAAGGTTTTATGGTTAATTATTCGTTAATTTGCAATGTCACGACTGTCAAACATTCAGCGTGAACGTGCCATTGGCATGCTGAATACGGGAACATCCGTCACTGACGTTGCGAGGGTTATGGGATGCAGTTGACAGACCATCCATAATCTCCAGACACGTCTCCATCAAACTGGCACCACAGCCGACTGCCCCCATCCTGGTCGACCACGTGTGACGTCACACGCAGAAGACCGACAGATTGTCTTACGTCATTTGTGTAATCGGTTTGTCACTGCCACATCCACTGGGAATTAGTTGTTTGGAGGTCGAGTGACTGCCCAAACCATTCGAAATCCCCTGCGCTCTGCTCTGCATTAAGTTGTGACTCACAGTTTTTGATCATGGACATTGTCTTCGCATTTCCGGTGGAACCGATTCCATGACAAACATGATGTGTATGCTATAGCATCTTTAATGACAAGATAATTGAATACAATCGTTATTTCAAACCTATTTTCCAAAATGTTCAAATTATTGACTTTGAAACGAGTGTAAAGTTTTTATTTTTGTTGAGTTTATTTTGACTTAACTTAGCCACTTTTAAATGTAAAAATAATGAATATCCTTTCAGAATTACTAACTCAACATAGTGCTACTGGGGCGGCACGGTGGTGTAGTGGTTAGTGCTGTCGCCTCACAGCAAGAAGGTCCGGGTTCAAGCCCCGTGGCCGGCGAGGGCCTTTCTGTGTGGAGTTCTCCCCGTGTCCGCGTGGGTTTCCTCCGGGTGCTCCGGTTTCCCCCACAGTCCAAAGACATGCAGGTTAGGTTATCTGGTGACTCTAAATTGACCGTAGGTGTGAATGTGAGTGTGAATGGTTGTCTGTGTCTGTGTGTCAGCCCTGTGATGACCTGGCGACTTGTCCAGGGTGTGCCCCGCCTTTCGCCCGTAGTCAGCTGTGATAGGCTCCAGCTTGCCTGCGACCCTGTAGAACAGGATAAAGCAGCTAGAGATAATGAGATGAGATGAACATAGTGCTACTTTGAATTACATGTCAAAGTGCTTAATTACAAGTAAATTCGTATTTTACGATTCATTTCCTTTAAACCAGCTTGTTTCAGAGAGTCTGTACTCACTGTAGTCTGTTCTTCACAGACAGAAGTGTCATCCAGTCTGGTTTTCTGCTGTTATAGCTTTTTCTCCTCAAGGGTCAGCATTTTGTGCTTTATGATATGCTTTTCTGCTCACCATGGTTGTAAAGAGTGTTTATGTTACTGTAGCCTTTGTGTCAGCTCAAACCAGTCTGGCCCTTCTCCTCTGATCTCTTTCATCAATAAGGCATTTTCACCTGAAGAACTGCTGTTCTTTGGATTTTTTTTTTTGTTGTTGATTTTTTTGCATCATTCTGTGTGAACTATAGAGTGTTGTTGTTGTGTGTGAAAATCCCTGGAGATCAGCAGCTTCTGACAAGGGCACCGCTAGAAATTTTGAGCTCTATGAAAGAATATAATATTCCCTCCCCCTTTACGTTTCTGGTAACCCGACTTCTTCATGATGGTGTCAATCTACTGATGGTTCACCATCAATTCTGCTTCTACCGTGTGTAGCTAACCGTGTGTAAGCAACAAACCTAACGTGGTGTCACGCTCTGGCTCCGCCTACACAAGACTGTACCATGTAATGAATAGGAAGAGGGGTGAAATATAAAGACTATGTAGACTAATAAATTTTCGGAAAATGGAAAACCAAACCAGAAGGTTGTTGTATTTGCTCATTTTAAGGGACAAAATTATTAAAAATATTTTTGATTAAATTAACTTACGCATGGTAATAATGTATTAATATTGTCCTCTGAGGGCCCTCTGTCAATGCTGGGCCCTTAGAATCGTCCTAACTTTTCTCACCTAACGGCACCCCTGGCTTCTGATATACTCAAACTAACATGTCTAGTACAAACAACCATGGACATTGAGATCATATTTTTCATTAAGATTATATTTTTTTTCCCCATTCTGATGTGAACGTCGGGTGACTCTCTTAAGCATGAACTGATTCACTGCACTGCTGCTACATGAATGACTAAGGGTACAGATGTTCCTATTAAAGTGACCAGTGGGTGTATGTCTGTAGTCTAAAAAGAGTTTTATAAAAGTGATGTCAGAATTGTTTCCATCACCAGGGAATATTTGTGCGCTGGCTGAAGGTGAATTTTAATGAAATATTTGTGGCCTGGATCCACATTAAGGCCCTCAGAGTGTTTGTTGAGTCAGTCCTCAGGTAAAAATTTATCATCAGCACTCTGTCATAGGCATGTTTTATATTTATTTTATCCATTTACACTGATGTATGTGATGGTTATGTTGTGGGCCAGGTATGGCCTGCCAGTCAGTTTCCAGGCTCTCCTGCTTCAGCCACAGAAGAAGCAGGTAAAACGGCTACGAGACGAGCTCAACTCCGTATTCACACACCTGGACCCCATGGCTGTGGCTGGAAAACAGGATGTGAGTGTTTTATCACCAATAATGATTACCAATTAGAACAGTTTTCACTTATGTCTTAGCAGGTATAAACAGTCATCCCTTGTCTAGCATTTCTATTTTTCTCTTTTTAATAACTTCTTACCAAGAACCGTCCTGAAGACTTCCATGTGATGGAAAAACAGGAATAGCTGTAATGTTACAAATCCCTGAAACTGGAGACTCCTTCTACTACAACCCCGATTTCAAAAAAGTTGGGACAAAGTACAAATTGTAAATAAAAACGGAATGCAATGATGTGGAAGTTTCAAAATTCCATATTTTATTCAGAATAGAACATAGATGACATATCAAATGTTTCAACTGAGAAAATGTATCATTTAAAGAGAAAAATTAGGTGATTTTAAATTTCATGACAACACCACATCTCAAAAAAGTTGGGACAAGGCCATGTTTACCACTGTGAGACATCCCCTTTTCTCTTTACAACAGTCTGTAAACGTCTGGGGACTGAGGAGACAAGTTGCTCAAGTTTAGGGATAGGAATGTTAACCCATTCTTGTCTAATGTAGGATTCTAGTTGCTCAACTGTCTTAGGTCTTTTTTGTCGTATCTTCCGTTTTATGATGCACCAAATGTTTTCTATGGGTGAAAGATCTGGACTGCAGGCTGGCCAGTTCAGTACCCGGACCCTTCTTCTATGCAGCCATGATGCTGTAATTGATGCAGTATGTGGTTTGGCATTGTCATGTTGGAAAATGCAAGGTCTTCCCTGAAAGAGACGTCATCTGGATGGGAGCATATGTTGCTCTAGAACACTGGTGCCATGGTGGCGGCCCGCGGGCCGGATCCGGCCTGAATGAACATCTAATCCGGCCCCCTTGCTGATGGCCCTCTAATCGTTCGGCCGGCAGAGAGCCATCAATGTCTGCCGCACCCCATCGAACAATTATTACAGAACAATTACCTGTCTTTCACTGCCGATCGCATTGACGTCAGAGGCGGAGATTTGCCTGATGGCCCTGCCATTTGCATCGGTCCAATTCGCGCCACAGACTGTTTAAATTTTAAATTATATTGCCACTGTCAATTTTATCAGAGCGAGAGGGCTCAACCACCGGCAATTCGATGCATTTTTATCTGAAAATGACATCCACCAGGGCCTTCCCTATCACACCGATGTGCGTTGGTTGAGCCGAGGCGAAGTGCTCAAACGGTTCTGCAAATTGCGCAAAGAGGTAGCTGAGTTCATGCAGGCTAAAGGGAAGCCTGTGGAGGAATTGGACAACACCGAATGGACCAGGGACCTTGCCTTTTTAGTGGACATTACCGAACACCTGAACTTATTGAATGTTAATATGCAAGGTCGCAACAAACTCGTTACCGAGTATTACGACGGTGTCCATGCGTTTCAACGTAAACTTGCGTTATGGAAGGCACAGCTCTGTCAGCGCAATGCAGCCCACTTCCCCTGTTTGAAATCTCTGTCTGTCAGTCATCAGAGCATGGACAAGTATGCAAACTTGCTTTCCGGTCTCATGCACGAGTTTTCCAATCGATTCACGGTTTTCACTGAACTGGAAAAGGACTTTGCGTTTTTTGGCTCTCCATTCACCACGGATGCTTCCGAGGTCCCCGAGGCGATGCAAATGGAACTGATAGACTTGCAATGCTGCACGCGGTTGAAGGACATGTACAAATCTGTTGGTATTGAATCATTCTACCAATTGTTGCCACCTGAGTACCCGACTATCACTGCATTTGCAGGTAAAATACTCTGTATGTTTGGGACAACATATTTATGTGAGCAGGCATTTTCAGTTATGAATATTAATAAATCGAAAATGCGCAATCGTATGACACATGGACATCTCAATGATGTCATGAAAATAGCCACGGCCCAGAGCCTGTCCCCCAATGTGGACAAGCTGGTGAAAAATAAAAGGCTTCTGGCTTCGACATGTAAAATGTAGCTGGCTTGTCTGCCCATGTAACATAGTGCTGTGAAGTAATGATTGGGAGGGTATGTTTGTGGGAGTGGGAGTTTGTGGGAGTTGTTTAAGTTAATGTACCATCTGTTATTTATGTCTTTTTATTATTAAGTTCTAGTGAATATTTAGTCACTTGGCCTGTTGGTGAAGTACTTAACCTTGGCACATCTTTTGACTTCTTTAGGGCTACTTAGGGCCATCTTTTTTAATTGGCCTAATTAGGCCTGTGTATTGGCATGGTTTTATGTGCAAGTTGTCAATAAATCTGATCAAAGTAATTTACAGTTTAGTTGTGTTTTTATGTGTCCTTGTCCATTTTGTTGTTTTTTTATTATTTAAAAAAACAAACATTTATAAATAATATTTATATTCATAAATAATATCAAATAGTATGTCTATTTGTTTAGTGTTTGGTCTTGTCACACCGGTAATGCGGCCCCCTGAGGTCCCACTTGAAAACAATCTGGCCCCCTGACCAATTTCACCCTGGCACCCCTGCTCTAGAACCTGGATATACCTTTCAGCATTGATGGTGTCTTTCCAGATGTGTAAGCTGCCCATGCCACACGCACTAATGCAACCCCATACCATCAGAGATGCAGGCTTCTGAACTGAGCGCTGATAACAACTTGGGTCGTCCTTCTCCTCTTTAGTCCGAATGACACGGCGTCCCCGATTTCCATAAAGAACTTCAAATTTTGATTCGTCTGACCACAGAACAGTTTTCCACTTTGCCACAGTCCATTTTAAATGAGCCTTGGCCCAGAGAAGACATCTGCGCTTCTGGATCATGTTTAGATACGGCTTCTTCTTTGAACTATAGAGTTTTAGCTGGCAACAGCGGATGGCACGGTGAATTGTGTTCACAGATAATGTTCTCTGGAAATATTCCTGAGCCCATTTTGTGATTTCCAATACAGAAGCATGCCTGTATGTGATGCAGTGCCGTCTAAGGGCCCGAAGATCACGGGCACCCAGTATGGTTTTCCGGCCTTGACCCTTACGCACAGAGATTTTTCCTGATTCTCTGAATCTTTTGATGATATTATGCACTGTAGATGATGATATGTTCAAACTCTTTGCAATTTTACACTGTCGAACTCCTTTCTGATATTGCTCCACTATTTGTGGGCGCAGAATTAGGGGGATTGGTGATCCTCTTCCCATCTTTACTTCTGAGAGCCGCTGCCACTCCAAGATGCTCTTTTTATAGCCAGTCATGTTAATGACCTATTGCCAATTGACCTAATGAGTTGCAATTTGGTCCTCCAGCTGTTCCTTTTTTGTACCTTTAACTTTTCCAGCCTCTTATTGCCCCTGTCCCAACTTTTTTGAGATGTGTTGCTGTCATGAAATTTCAAATGAGCCAATATTTGGCATGAAATCTCAAAATGTCTCACGTTCGACATTTGATATGTTGTCTATGTTCTACTGTGAATACAATATCAGTTTTTGAGATTTGTAAATTATTGCATTCCGTTTTTATTTACAATTTGTACTTTGTCCCAACTTTTTTGGAATCGAGGTTATAATATTCAACACATATCTCCTTACAGAAAGCTTCTCTGTATCAACAATTATACATACAGTATTGTGCAAAAGTCTTATGCTTGTGTCATGCTGTCTTGTATCTTGCCATGCAAGCGGCGTGTGGGTCAAACGCCAAGAAATGAGGAGCATTTTGTCCAAAATTAAAGTCCTGTGACGTACACAGCATATGTGTGGCGGTACTGTGGCATATCTGTGGCATATCTGTGGCATATCTCATATACTGTGGGTTTGTATGGGGTTCAAGGGATGTAAAGTTGTGGCATACTGAGGTGTATGCATGGCATATGATGTGTTGCCGTAGTGTAACCATTTCGTTGGCGTGGCGTTTTGTTCTTACGTGTGACGTTGCGGCTGCATACCTGCGGCGTTCACAGGTAGGTGTAAAAGGGGGCCTGACGCTGCGTTCACTGTCATTTGTCACACTCAAGAAAGCATCATGCCAGTGAAGAAGTCAGGACCTAAGAAGGGCCAGGGAAGAGGGAAGACATCAGCTGCATCCATCCACCCAGCCAGCCCTGGAGTCACCGTCATCAGACACATATCAACTAAATCGTTCACACGGCATAGTAGGTGCTCGAGCAACACTCCCACTGTGTCACTGCTGCGTAGCTTTCATTTTAACGCTGTACGTGTGACGTATCAAAGCTGCTATGTATGTGCTACGGATTTTTAAGTGTGGACTTAAAAATATGCCGCACCCTGGCCTACAAGGAGATCGTGTTATGCATCCTACAGTATTAGCTACATAAGCTGGCGATGCTGTGGCGTTCCTTTCTTAAGCGCCAACAAGCATAAGGCACACGTAAAGAAATGTTGTAGACCAAAAATGGCTTGAAAATAAAGAAATGAAATGTTTCAACATTAAAAAAAATTACTATAAACAGTAATCAGTAAGCCATAATAAAAGAAACAAAGTCAGTATTTGGTGTGAGATGACCCTTTGTCTTCTTCCTCCTCCTTGTCCAGCACTATTGCCAGGTCAGGGTCCGTGTGGACCTTATTGATCCATACGTCATATTAATTAGAGTATAGTTTTACACTGGATGCCCTTCCTGCCACAACCCTCCCATTTCTGGGCTTGGGAAACAACCATTCACACCTACGGTCAATTTAGAGTCACCAGTTAACCTAACCTGCATGTCTTTGGACTGTGGGGGAAACTGGAGCACCCGGAGGAAACCCATGCAGACACGGGGAGAACATACAAACTCCACACAGAAAGGCCCCCGTCAGTCACTGGGCTCGAATCCAGAACCTTCTTGCTGTGAGGCGACAGCGCTAACCACTACACCACCGTGCTGCCCTGTGAGACGACCCTTTGCTTTAAAAAAAAATAAAGCAGCCTCAGGTACAATGAGTGCAGTTTTATAAGGAAATGAGCTGTAGGTTTTACTGAGCATCTTACAGAACCAGCCACAGTGACCCAGTTCTTCTGGATACTTTGACTGTCACACTCGCTTCTTAATTTTGCCCCAAAACCCAGTCGCCTTCATTATGTTTTCTTTTTTAATCTGAAAAGTGGCCTCTTGTGGAATATGCTACTCAAATACAAACTTTTTTTTCTGTAATATTTAATTTTGTCCCCGCCTTTCGCCCGTAGTCAGCTGGGATAGGCTCCAGCTTGCCTGCGACCCTGTAGAAGGATAAAGCGGCTAGAGATAATGAGATGAGATGAGATTTAATTTTGTACTGGAAAATGAACATTTGGAAAACAATGTTTTTGTATTGACTCGATAATGTAGAAGTCATAAAATCGAAATCGATAAAGTTTGTATGAATGAAAAATAAAATAGGGTGCCTCAGACTTTTGCACAGTACTGTATATCTTTATTAAACGATTTCTTCTTTGGTTAATCGACAGCTACATAGTGGTATTGCAATATTAAAATGGATTTTCTTTTTCTCTTTCTAGGTGGGACATGATATTGCAGAGGTGAACATCGGACAGCAGGAATACTATTCCTACATCTATTACCCAATCAGCATTAACATAGTGGACTCCAGCTAGCACACACAGACTAAACAGGAACAGACTCATACATCATGCTCATGTGACCTAAGCGATAATTTCAAAACGACAAAACCTACTCTGTGGATGTTATTAGGTTTTTCACTGGAGGACTTTCAAGACGAATGCAGTGGAAGAATGTAACCAGCAACACAACACACCCAGGGACTGATTGACTGACAGTGGGTGAGAATCCACACTTACCCACTGTGTAGTCAAGTTAAAGGAAGTGCAATCTATGATCAGAATTTTTACTCGCTCAGCAAAGCGAGAATGTTGTTTTAGTAGCTGGGGTACAATTTGTATTCTGTTTGTTTAATTATGTAAATATGTGTAAATAATCTCAAAAGACTCTGTACAAGATTTAGAAAACCATTGTACACTATTATATTTCATTTCTTCGGGGAAGATAGTCTGGATCCAAATGGTTAATCGTGTTATAACTATGTTAATGCCATCTGGTGCCCCCTCAATCTCTTTCCCAAATCAGTTAATCAGTCTGAGGCCACGTTTACCATGAGCACTCCATGACTCCATTCACCTGATTACTTCGCATTTCCTTCAGTTTTGTTATATTGCTCTTTTTTCCACAGGAGAGGAAAACTAGTCGACGAAACACAGCTCCTGAACCTCAGAGCTCGCCCTAAACATAACTGAGCCTGGGGTTCTATTGCAGGAAGGGTGAACAAAACCTAATAGTCATAATGTAATATAACATAATTCCAAAATATTTGGTATATGCCAGAATATCAGAAACAGAACTGTTGATTCAGGGAAAAAAATGTTCATACAAGGTTGTAAATAAAACTAATAGTCCTGGTTGTGAATCATTTATTGTGTTGTTCTTCTGCAGTCCATTCTGTGGTATACAATGACATGTGCAATGACATTATGCCAGTAAGAGGATTCAGCATAACAGAGGTTTCATTTTATTCACATGCGCACAGCTTCTTCAAGGTCGACATCAGTGTGGAAGTCACAAAAGTCAAAGTCCTTCTCGCACAAGGACCTGGTCTTCCCAGGTAGTCTCCCATCCCGGTACTAACCCAGTCCATAAGGCGCACTGGGAGGCGCCGATCTCTGCTTCTATAGCCCTCAGCTTCTCACCTAGGGTTACAGCGGGGGGCTAGTTCTCTGGTACCCACAAGAGTTTGACTCCCCACTCACATCTGTATTGCAGCATGCCTTGCCAGATGACAGTAGATACCATTTTTACGATGGTCTTTGATATGACCCGACTGCGAGTAGAACTTGCGATCTCCCAGTCGAGAGGTGGACACGCTAACCACTTGGCCAGCTCACAGTCTCAGTGTGGAAGTGTGTGGGATCAAATTCACTGACAAAGTTCTCACTGCAGAGCCAAAGGGCTGCAGTTTAACAGCAGCAGTTTCAGGCCAGTGGCATTACCTCCAGTAACGTTGCCTCCAGTTGCTTCCAGTGGCATTGCCTCAAGTTAACTCCAGTGGCATTGTCTCCAGTGGCATTGCCTCAAGTTGGCTCAAGTGGCATTGCTTCCAGTGGCACTGCCTCCAGTTGGCTCAAGTGGCACTGCCTCCAGTTGCATCCAGTTTACTGCCTGCACAGTTGGACATTGTGTGAACCTGCTGATTTGTGTGATTGTGCCATGGAGACCGTGATCTTTTTGTGCTGGTTGGATGTGTCACCATGCATATTACTATTCAGGGAGGGATATCATTGCCCAAATCTCACCCTGACTTTAACCTCACCCAAACCCTAAGCTTAAAACAACTGAAATGTTGATTAATCTAACATTCGCTAAGATAAACCAAAGAAAGTGTCAGCGCATGTGTCGAATACCACTGGCCTGAAACTGCTGCTGTAAAACCGTAGGGGTGTAAAACAGTGGCTCTCAGCTCTGCAATCAGAATAAATGGAAGAGATGTTTTTACCATTAAGCTCATTTGGAAGATTTATGAAGCTAACCTGTAGCAAAATTGTCTTAATTTATGTTATTTGGTAAATATATCATTTATTATTATTATTATTATTATTTATTTGCCTCCAGTAGCCTCCAGTGGCATTGTCTCCAGTTGCTTCTAGTGGCATTGCCTCAAGTTGACTCCAGTAACATTGCCTCCAGTGGCACTGCCTCCAGTTGGCTCAAGTGGCATTGCCTCCAGTTGGCTCAAGTGGCATTGCCTCCAGTGGCACTGCCTCCAGTTGGCTCAAGTGGCATTGCCTCCAGTGGCACTGCCTCCATATAGTTAGCATACTAGGTTAGTTAGACCATAGTTAGACTTAGATGTGGTTAGATAGTTATTAGTTAGATTGCCATGCCTGAATTGACAGGGTGTGCCAGCGCGGGAGAGCCGAGCCAAGGGTAACAGGGCTTCATATTCTATTGCATGCATTTACCGTACCTGGATGGTGTACAGTATGCAGTTTCTGGTTTCTTACCCACAGTCAAGGAATATTCAATGAACTATAAGAGAACATTGTTTTTGATGTTTACAAGCCATCCAGTCTGAAGATTCAAGCAAGGTCAAAGCGAGGACGTGGAGTCCGACACAGAGTGACTAGCAATGGCAGGATTTCCTCAAACTGGCAGAGTTTCCTTAAGCCTCACTCACAACCTGCCATAAGTGTTTTGGACACGCACGGGTTGCAGGGTTTGGTAGCTTGCAGCCGTGCCGCAGGTGAACCCAGGGGAAAGTTTGGGGGAGGAGTACGGGCAAAGTACTTGTCAAGTACAGGTTGCATGCCTGACTTCTTCGAGGCATGGGAAAAATTGCACCATTAGCCTATGGAAAGCCTATGTCTGATGCACATGATCAGTGTGTGTTCAGTGAGTGTGGAGTGTGTGAGACTTGCATTTTACCAGTTTCCTGCGCTATGAGTTTGGGCCACACTTGTGAAGCGTATGTGATGCATGTGATTAGCACGTTACAATCACTCATAACTTGCGTGTGATGCAAGCCAGGAGTGGGTATAAAACCAGCGTGTCTGCAGCATTCTGCATCTGTCTTTCGGCTGAAGAACATTGGATATTTTGTGGGAAAAATTAAAAATTTTTCACTTTAAAGTTTAGAAAATGGGACCCAAGAAGAAGCGAGCAAAAGTGAAGTAACCCAGCCTGAAACAGCAGAGGGGGAGGAGGAGGAAGAATTTGATGATGATGGTAGCAGCACCGGCGAGCCCTGCACAGACAGGGAGAAGTATGCCTTCAAGCCAGCAGAAGGTACAGCACCCCACCAGAGGGATTTTCACAGGTAAATCCACATGCTTTAAACATTCATTTCAGTATCTATATGCTTATGTAATTAATATTTATATGCTGATTTTCATGTATGTTTCAGCTAACGACGCCCAGAAGTGAGCACATTGCAGTCCCATCATCACTGTCAGGCCATTGTGCCATGCTCAGTGATGAGGACAAGGACATCCCGACACCCCGTCCCACCACTCAGCAGGAGTAGGAGCAGGACATCAGCTCAGAGTCAAAGTGTGTTTCAGTGCCCAAACTGTTGGGCTATTTAGTTGGGATTTTTTACAGTGTAATAAAATGCGTTATTCCCTTATACTCATGTTTTATTATTTGACATTTGCATGGCAAATTAAACATATACTCAAATAAAAACAGCAAATCAGGTGGTCTTCTTCCCTTCTACAATGCTACACGCTACACGATCGGTTCCTTGGTTTCTCCCCAATATATATACCCAGAGTCTTGCCCCTCATGTCGTGTGCAGGTCGCGTGCGCTGCGTGCACACCACACATAGGGGTAGAAAGTGAGATATACTTCTGTCTTGCACACCGCACAAATAGCAAGTGTGGAATACTTGTGTAGTATTTCTGAGGCATGTCACTCATACAACGACCGTGCGTCACTCATGAGTCTTACTGTCATTGCAAAAAGCCCCTACTAGTCGTGCTGCTGACTTGGTTCAGGCATACAAAAGGAATACAGGTCCCGTACGTACTGTATGCATTCTTGATTTGTTACAAGACCTGTAGAATTTGCATGTGCAGGACCAAAAGTCTCCACAGGCAGTCTGCGACCTTCTA
Organism: Neoarius graeffei; assembly: GCF_027579695.1. NCBI lineage: Eukaryota > Metazoa > Chordata > Actinopteri > Siluriformes > Ariidae > Neoarius > Neoarius graeffei. The sequence goes on from NC_083579.1 coordinate 70,187,198, forward strand.
TGGCGCTGAACACATGCAAGTGTCGTGCAAGTCTCAAGCACGGTTTTGCCAATTTTTTTTACCATAGACTGCCTGTAGCAGCCCGTATGGTGGGTTGTGAGTGAGGCTTTAAAGACAATGACAATAAAACTGAACTGTTCAACTTCTTTGCTGATAAGATCACTGAGATAACACCAAATGAGTTAGGCCAAGTTTACATTAGACCGTATCTGTCTCGTTTTCTTCGCGGATGCACTGTCCGTTTACATTAAAACGCCTGGAAACGCCGGGAAACAGGAATCCGCCAGGGTCCACGTATTCAATCCAGATCGTGTCTGGTCCGGTGCTGTGTAAACATTGAGAATACGCGGATACGCTGTGCTGAGCTCTAGCTGGCGTCGTCATTGGACAACGTCACTGTGACATCCCCCTTCCTGATTCGCTGGCATTGGTCATGTGACCTGACTGCTGAAAAACGGCGCGGACTTCCTCCTTGTATCACCTTTCATTAAAGAGTATAAAAGTATGAAAATACTGCAAATACTGATGCAAATACTGCCCATTGTGTAGTTATGATTGTCTTTAGGCTTGCCATCCTTCCACTTGCAAGTGGTAAGTGACGCGCATGCCCGACATGCACTGGGATCACACACACAGCGGCTCAGTCCCAAATCACTGCTCGTGCGCTTCACTCGCGCGCTCTGTGAGCTGCGCAGGGCTGGAGTGCGCACCCTCCAGAGGGCACTCGCTGTTCAGGACAGAGTGATTTGGAGCGCAGGATGCCTGCGGAGCCAAGCGTATCCGTATATTGGCGTTGCTGTGTGCACGTGAATCGTGTATTGGCGTTGCTGTGTGCACACTAATCGTTTTAAAAACGTTAATCTGATGATCCGCTGATACGGTCTAATGTAAACCCCACCTTAATTGTGACTAAAGAAGAAGAAGCTCTTAGCAACCACAAGAGCAATCTGGGTGGGGTGTCGCCATGCACTCATGAAGAAGCTGACACAAGGATGTTTGTGCATGCTTGGGATACAGCAAATGAAGGGAAGCAAGTCTTGATGGTAAAAGCCAGTGACACAGATGTGCTTGTTATAGGAGTCAGTGTTCTTCCACTCCTCCAGAAGATTGGTCTGCAGCAGCTGTGGGTGGCCTTTGGCCAAGGACACAAACTGAGGTGGATCCCTGTGCATGACCTATACCTGGCTCTTGGACAGGCAAAGAGTAGTGGCATTCTCTTCTTCCATGCCTTTACTGGCTGCGATGTTGTTTCAGCCTTTAGAGGCAAAGGCAAGAAGACTGCATGGCAACCCTGGGATGTCTATGGTGAGGCCTCTGAGGTTTTTCAGACTCTCAGCCAGTACCCTCCTACCATGAATGATGATAACTTGAAGGTCCTGGAGAAATACACAGTCTTGATGTATGACAGATCCAGTACCAATGATGAGGCCAGACTTGACATGTTTGTCCACAAACAGAGGCCACATGAAAGCATTCCTCCAACTCAGGCGGCTCTACTGCAGCATGTAAAGTGTGCAACCTACTAGGCTGGCTGTATTTGGGCTCAAGCAATCATTCTGCAGCCAGAAATGCAGAGCCTGGCAGACTGGGGATGGGTTGATGAAGGCAGTTGGTGGGGAATAAAGTGGACAGAGCTATCACCTATTGCAGACAGTTGTCAGCAGCTGACGAAGTGTGGATGCAAGTCACAATGCCATGGATGATGCAAGTGTTTCCATTTTGGTCTCAAATGCACAGCTTTCTGCAGCTGCAGGTGTCAAGAGTAGCATTGTAATATTTTGTAACACCTGGACATAGGTTTGTAATCTAAGTCTAAAGTCCTTCCCACACTGTATGGTGCATTAGGTGGCGCCGATCTCCATTTCTGTAGCCCTCGGCCTCTCGCCTATTACACAGCTAGGGTTAGAGTGGTGGGCTAGTCTTCTGGTAACCACGAGAGTTTGACTCCCCACTCACATCTGTATTGCAGCGTGCCTTGCCAGACAGCAGTAAGTACCATTTTCATGATGGTCTTTGGTATGACCCGACCATGAGTAGAACTTACGATCTCCCGATTGAGAGGCAGACATGCTAACCACTAGGCCAACTCGCAGTTTGTAATGGTCTGTTATAAATAAAAGTTTTACTGCAATTACTCTGTGTTACTCTGTGTTTTAAGGTTAATAATGGATTTTTTGGTGTTCAAAACACCACAAACGGTCCCTAAAGTTGTAGAAATAGGATGAGCATAGTCAAAAACATATGATTTGACACTAATTTCATTCAAATTGATGAAGTGGGTCACATTCTATGGGAAATTTTGTTATTTTATGGCTGAAAATGGTGGCCATTTTGAAATTCAAGTGGCTAATGGGAAATATGAAAAATACAGTACCTGAGGGGTCTGCATGCAAATTTTGATGCTTGTATCCGGATTTGAAAGATTTTTTTGGTTATTTGCTGCACTAGAAATACTTAATTTCTTTAAAAGTGTTTTGCATTTAGTTACATTTGCATTTAGTTTAGTTATTTGTGATACATAATTTACAAAAAGTCTCACGTGACAGACAAAGGCATAATAATTCAATCACAGCATACAGACATCCTGCAGTAGTGTGTGTGTCCACTAGAGGGCAGCACTTCAAACTCACTCCTACAACAATAAGTGTCAGGGAACTGGGAAATCATGTTTGCACTGCTGAAGTGTGTATATTGTATAATGACAATAACATGTCTAGGCACGCTATATTCATTTCTAAAGATTATATTCACATGCATTAAGATGAAAAGCCAAGCATATTTACAGCATGTATTGCACGACAGAAAAGTAGTTTAAGGGACGCATTTGACCAGAGGTTTACTGATTCTTTGATGGGTTGTTGCTGGGGTTTTTTTTGTTGTTGTTGTTTTAGATGCTTATTTGAAAATTTGAAAAAGAACAGAAGACTATGTATGAACCATGCTATGGCTCTGTGTGTTGATCTGTCGATTTATTCATGGCATAGTAGGTTTGAAAAACAAACTTTCATTTTTGAGAACTTACCTATCCAGTACAACACACTGTGAACAGAATTAACCATAAAGTCCTGCAGTATTATTCAGATATTGTTCCTAAAACAGGGCATTCATTAACTCGTATGAATTATTCAGTAACTCTATTCAATTTATTTGGAAACACGTTCAGTTATGAGACTCAATTTGGACCTGCAGAAATGTACAAGAACTTTAAAGGGTGAAGGAAGTATGTAGGTCTGAAAGTGAGCGAGTAAGTAAGTAAGTAAAGCAACACAGTGAGATTGCACTTCATTGTTTTCCTTAAGAGGAACTTACCGTAAGAGACTGACAGGAACTCCAAACAGTGCAAAGAATAGAGGCACTGTTTTGTTTTTTAAACATTTATAACACAATTGTAGAACCTTCTTCCATTCTAGGTTTTTTTTTTTCCACTTTTGCTTGGTTGGCTGTTGGCTTTCATGTTGAACTTTGCCTCGAAATACTGACCCGAGTTTCCTTTTATCTCATTTTGTGCATCTCCTGCACAGAAACACAGGCAGCAACACTACCTACAGCCTGCACCAGTTACACAGAAAAAAATCATGTTGCTTGGAACACACTTGTCAGCTGTATTAAAAGAATCAGTCATCACAGCTGCCTTGCGTGAAGGGCGGTACATTGTGGGTTGCTGCAGGGACTCTGTCAACACAGCTAGGAAGTTTTTAAAACGCGAGCCTTACCACATGAGCTGCGTTCGAGAAACACCAAAGAGCAGAGTGGTGTTGTACTTTATCATACAGCCGTCTCTGACGTAACACACTTCAGTGGTATCAGTCTCACAACCTGGGTGGCTTACAGCTGGATCCAAAACAACACTCTTCTGGAAGAAGAAATGGATGAACAGACATCACCATCATACTGGTACAGTAGCTTATTTATTTATTTATTTATTTATTTATTTATTTCTCTCTCTAAAATGACCATTGCTAAAAGGATTTTTGCAGTTTTAGAGCTTAGTCAGATTCAGAAAGCTCTTAATTATAATTTATAACAAAATCATGCAGCTGGATTACGACGTTACTGCTTTATAATTACAGAAACATGGCAGAGGTATTCAATTCCTTCAGAATACAGTACTTTAATTAAAATGTAGAGCTCCTGGTAGATGATTACTCGCCTACTGAAATAGCCGTGAAGGTATAAAGTATAAAATAAGCAAAAATAAAAAAGACAGCATATCACACATTGAACTGATTTACAGTAAGAAGGTTTAATAACTAATTTAATCCCATTTTCCACAGCACCCCTATAAAATACATTTTACCTCTTAGACATTCCTGTGGCACAAACTGCATGACTTGTATGTCTTGGAAATAATTATGATATTATTTAAAACATTGATGATACAGCTTTTATACAAAACATAGTAGTCGTACTGACTATACTAAAAATGTTATCAGGTCCACATACCATATTATGCATTTTTTTTTAGAGACATTTTGTATATACTGACGAGCGCTCACTGCCTGCTATGCACAATTTGTCATCAGTATCAATGAACAGAGACCGCTTATCATATTTTCACAGCATTCTTTTTTTTTTCTTTCTGGGTGCATGCATAATGCCATATTCACCACCTGGATAACAAATATAAAATGTTCAAATGAATATGAAGTTTTTAGTTTAAAAAGATTCTATATACTGCATGTACATGAGTATCAAAAATTTTTAATTTATTGGTCACAAAATGCATCTGATTGGTTTAGAGCATCGATTGTCAGCTTATTTAAAGCCCCAATCTGAAAACACTGTGAAATCTTTCCATTACATTTTACTAGCAGGTTAACCAGTGTTGCCCGGGTTTTGCAAAATTCTGGGTTGCCTCCAGACTTCCATGTCAAATTTGGTGAAGATCCGTCAAAAAATGGTGATGTTAACCCAAGACAAACAAAAATCCAAACATCCACCACCCAGGGGCCCACTGGGGACCCCTTAGGGCCCAAATATGGAATTTCTGAGTTCTGCCAAATTGTGGCTATCTCCTATACCTATGTGCCAAGTTTAGTGAAGATCTGTCGAGAATGTGTTGATAAATGTAACATGAAAGGCATTGAAGGTGGGGGTGGGTGAATGTTGTGCTCCCCAGGGACCTCCCTGGGGCCCGTACATGAATTTTGTTTATATCTGCAAAATTCCGGGTCATCCCCGGACATACTTGCCAAATTTGGTGAAAATCCATTGAAAAATGGCGATGTTAGCTCAAGACAAACAAACAAACTTTGCCACTTATTATATACAGTGGTACTCGAAAGTTTGTGAACCCTTTAGAATTTTCTATATTTCTGCATAAATATGACCTAAAACATCATCAGATTTTTACACAAGTCCTAAAGGTAGATAAAGAGAACCCAGTTAAACAAATGAGGCAAAAATATTATACTTGGTCATTTATTTATTGAGGAAAATGATCCAATATTACATATCTGTGAGTGGCAAAAGTATGTGAACCTCTAGGATTAGCAGTTAATTGGAAGGTGAAATTAGAGTCCAGTGTTTTCAATTAATGGGATGACAATCAGGTGTGAGTGGGCACCCTGTTTTATTTAAAGAACAAGGATCTATCAAAGTTTGATCTTCACAACACATGTTTGTGGAAGTGTATCATGGCACAAACAAAGGAGATTTCTGAGGACCTCAGAAAAAGCGTTGTTGATGCTCATCAGGCTGGAAAAGGCTACAAAACCATCTCTAAAGAGTTTGGACTCCACCAATCCACAGTCAGACAGATTGTATACAAATGGAGGAAATTCAAAGCTATTGTTACCCTCCTCAGGAGTGGTCAACCAACAAAGATCACTCCAAAATTAAGACATGTAATAGTCAGCGAGGTCACAAAGGACCCCAGGGTAACTTCTAAGCAACTGAAGACCTCTCTCACATTGGCTAATGTTAATGTTCATGAGTCCACCATCAGGAGAACACTGAACAACAATGGTGTGCATGGCAGGGTTGCAAGGAGAAAGCCACTGCTCTCCAAAAAGAGCATTGCTGCTTGTCTGCAGTTTGCTAAAGATCACATGGACAAGCCAGAAGACTATTGGAAAAATGCTTTGTGGATGGATGAGACCAAAATATAACTTTTTGGTTTAAATGAGAAGCATTGTGTTTGGAGAAAGGAAAACACTGCATTCCAGCATAAGAACCTTATCCCATCTGTGAAACATGGTAGTGGTCGTATCGTGGTTTGGGCCTGTTTTGCTGCATCTGGGGCAGGATAGCTTGCCATCATTGATGGAACAATGAATTCTGAATTATACCAGCGAATTCTAAGGGAAAATGTCAAGACATCTGTCCATGAACTGAATCTCAAGAGAAGGTGGGTCATGCAGCAAGACAACGACCCTAAGCACACAAGTCGCTCTACCAAAGAATGGTTAAAGAAGAATAAAGTTAATGTTTTGGAATGGCCAAGTCAAAGTCCTGACCTTAATCCAATCAAAATGTTGTGGAAGGACCTGAAGCGAGCAGTTCATGTGAGGAAACCCACCAACATCCCAGAGTTGAAGCTGTTCTGTACGGAGGAATGGGCTAAAATTCCTCCAAGCCGATGTGCAGGACTGATCAACAGTTACCGCAAACGTTTAGTTGCAGTTATTGCTGCACAAGGGGGTCACACCAGATACTGAAAGCAAAGGTTCACATACTTTTGCCACTCACAGATATGTAATATTGGATCATTTTCCTCAATAAATAAATGACCAAGTATAATATTTTTGTCTCATTTGTTTAACTGGGTTCTCTTTATCTACTTTTAGGACTTGTGTGAAAATCTGATGATGCTTTAGGTCATATTTATGCAGAAATATAGAAAATTCTAAAGGGTTCACAAACTTTCAAGCACCACTGTGGATATAGATATAGTAGGGGGCGACACAGTGGTGTAGTGATTAGCACTGTCACCTCACAGCAGGAAGGTCATGGGTTCAAGCCCAGTGGCCGACGGGGGCCTTTCTGTGTGGAGTTTGCATGTTCTCCCCGTGTCCGCGTGGGTTTCCTCCGGGTGCTCCGGTTTCCCCCACAGTCCAAAGACATGCAGGTTAGGCTAATTGTTGGCTCTAAATTGAGCGTAGGTGTGAATGTGAGTGTGAATGGTTGTTTGTCTCTATGTGTCAGCCCTATGATGACCTGGTGACTTATCCAGGGTGTACCCCGCCTCTCACCCATAGTCAGCTGGGATAGGCTCCAGCTTGCCTACGACCCTGCACAGGATAAGCGGTTATGGATAATGGATGGATGGATAGATATAGTATGTTAGCAAAGCATGTACAGTTCTGTGCAAAAGTCTTAGGCACACGTAAAGAAATGCTGTCGACCAAAAATGGCTTAAAAACTAATTAAATGTTTCAACATTAAAAAAAAATACTATAAACAGTAATCAGTAAGCCATAATAAATGAAACAAAGTCAATATTTGGTGTGAGATGACCCTTTGCTTTAAAAAAAATAAAATAAATAAATGGGCCCTTGAGCAAGGCCCTTAACTCTCTCTGCTCCAGGTGTGCTGTATTAGGGATACATTTATTAGTTCATACAGTATGTTTAAAATCTTCATTTTTTTTCTCCAAAGCTGCTTTGTGACAATGTTTGTTGTTAAAAGCACAATATGAATAACTTGACTTGACTTAGTCCACATCATGGCTGACCCTGTGCTTGGACCCCAGCTTCCTAGCAAGCTGGGATATATGAAGAACAGAATTTCACTGTGCTGTAATGTGTATATGTGACAAATAAAGGCTTCGTCACACATTAAAAAAAAATAGCAGTCTCAGGTACAGTGAGTGCAGTTTTATAAGGAAATGAGCTGTAGGTTTTACTGAGCATCTTACAGAACCAGCCACAGTGACCCAGTTCTTCTGGATACTTTGACTGTCACACTCGCTTCTTAATTTTACCCCAAAACCCAGTCGCCCTCATTATATTTTCTTTTTTAATCTGAAAAGTGGCCTCTTGTAATGGAATATGCTGCATTTAATTTTAACATTTAATTTTGTGCTGGATCCCCACCCCACCCCAAAACAAAAAACACAAAACCAACATTTGGAACTCTAAAATGTTTTTGTACTGACTCGATAATGTAGAAGTCATACAATAAAAATCTATAACAAAGTTTGTATGAAAACCAAACAAAAAACATAGGGTGTCTAAGACTTTTGCACAGTACTGTATTTTCCTGCAGTGTGCTTTTCTCAGTAAACACAGAGCTCATGTCACCATGACAATGGACCTATTTTCACAATTCCTGATTGAAAGTCATTATTTAGTTTACTGTTTCCCCATGCAGTTATGAGCAAAGATTAGCGGAATAGGTGTAAATCATTTACTTTCACTCAAGCAAATGTGTTCCAAAGCTATTATATTGCACAGCTGATGCATTTCTCTGTACTAATCCATTTTAGAAGCTGGATACTGTTGCCAAGTTTAATCAGTGTGATTGATTTACTTTACTTTGCGGCTTTAGAGAACTCTGCATCATACAGCAAACGTCCACACAAACAAAAATAGACCAATATATGGCCAAAAGTATGTGGACACCTGAGTATTGGACCATGGTATCCAAAACCATGGGATTAATATTGAGTTATTACTGCTTTTCTATAATAATAATAATAATAATAATAATAATAATAATAATAATAATAACCCCCATTCTTCTGGGAAGGCTTTCCACTAGATTCTGGAATGTGGATGTGGGGATTTGTGATGTCAGGTCCTGATGATGGCTGAAGAGGCTGGGGTGCAGTCACTGCTCCAGTTCATCCCAAAGGTGTTCAGTGGGGTTGAGGTCATGGCTCTGTGCAGGACACTCGAGTTCTTGCTCTCCAATCTTGGATAACCATGTCTTCATTGAGCTTGCTTGTACACAAAGGCATTGTCATGCTGGAACAGCTTTGGGCCTCTTAGATCCAGTGAGGGAAATCCAAAGAACCTTGTGGCAACAGTTTTAGGAAGACCCTCATAGGGGTGTTATGGTCAGGTATCTGCATCCTTTTGGCCATATAGTGATTTTATGGTTGCATGCTTGGTTTTTTTAATATAAATATTGATTCTAGTAAATATGAAACTGCATTTATTCAGAACTACAAATCACGACCGGCTCAAAATCATGACAAATCACATGAGGTACAAAAAGAAGTGAAAGCAAAAGATCTTAATTTATTCAGAAGCAACTCCAATAGCCAAAACATCAAAAAGGTTACAAGGTGTGACAGTCATTAGATCAGTAGTGCCAGGATGGATGATAGAATGGGAAACAGGGTGTTGGTTTGGAAAACAAAAACAATAACAAGGAGCGAGGAGTATAGGGGATCAGAGGTTCTTCTTTCCTCTCTCCCCTGGGCACAAGTGTGGCGTGCTCTTCAATACCAGGAGCACCGGGCCCAAATATCCCCAATAACAGGTCAGCCACACCTACTGGGCATCTGCAGCATAAAACACAGACATGCAGCCAACCCAGCAGCCAACAGAGGTGGGGTCATCATAACTCCCATCAGCTTTCACTACTTTACTGGCCTCCCAAAATACATAAGTTATGTTCATGCTAGGTTAAATTTGGATTACAATGGATATAAAAAAAAGTGTACACACCCCATTAAAATTATAGGTTTTTCTGATGTAAAAAAAAAATGAGACCATGATAAATAATTTCAAAACTTTTCCCACCTTTAATGTGACCTATAACCTGTACAATTCAACTGAAAAACAAACAAATCTGTTAGGGGGAAAACATTAAAAATAAATAACGTACAATAAGCTGGTTGCATATGTGTGCACACCCTTTAGCTAATACTTTGTTGAAGCACCTTTTGATTTAATTACAGCATTCAGTCTTTTGGGGTCACACCTGACATCAATTAAAATGACTGATTAACCCCAAATAAAGTTCAGACATTTACTCAGTTGCATCTTCCAGCAAAAGCCAGGGTTCACAGAGAGCTTACAAAGCATCAGAGAGATCTCACTGTTGAAAGGTATCAGTCAGGAGAAGGGTACAAAAGAATTTCCACGGCATTAGATATACCATGGAGCACAGTGAAGACAGTCATCAAGAAGTGGAGAAAATATGGGACAACAGTGACATTACTGAGAACTGGACGTCCCTCCAAAATTGATGAAAAGACAAGATGAAAACTGGTCAGGGAGGCTGCCAAGAGGCTTACAGCAACACTGAAGGAATTTCTGGCAAGTACTGGTTGTGTACTACGTGTGACAACAATCTCCCGTATTCTCCATATATCTGGACTATGAGGTAGGGTCAAAGAAAAACATCCAGGCCCGGCTAAATTTTGCAAAAAAATACATCAACTCTCCCAAAAGCCTGTGGGAAAATGCGTTATGGTCTGATGAAACCAAGGTTGAACTTTTTGGCCACAATTCCAAAAGGTATGTTTGGTGCAAAAACAACACTGCGCATCACCAAAAGAACACCATACCCACAGTGAAGCATGGTGGTGGCAGCATCATGTTTTGGGGTGGTTTTTCTTCAGCTGGAACAGCAGCTTTAGTCGAGGTGGAGGGAATTATGAACAGTTCTAAATACCAGTCAGTTTTGGCCCAAAACCTTCAGGTGTCTGCTAGAAAGATGAAGATGAAGAGGAATTTCGTTGTTCAACACGACAGTGACCCCAAGCATACATCGAAATCAACAAAAGAATGGCTTTGCCAGAAGAAAATTAAAGTTTTGGAATGGCCCAGCCAGAGCCCAGACCCAAATCCAGTTGAAAATCTGTGGGGTGACCTGAAGAGGGCTGTGTACAAGAGATGCCCTCACAGTCTGACAGATTTGCAGAGCTTTTGCAAGGAAGAGTGGGCAAATATTGCGAAGTCTAGATGTGGCAGGCTGATAGACTGACCCAAAAAGACTGAATGCTGTAATTAAATCAAAAGCTGCTTCAGCAAAGTATTAGTTTAAGGGTGTGCACACTTATGCAACCAGCTTATTGTATGTTTTTTTTATTTTTTATCTTTTTCCCCCAAACAGATTTATTTGTTTTTCAAATGAACTGTACAGGTTATAGGTCACATTAAAGGTGGGGAAAGTTTTTAAATTATTTATCGTGGCCTCATTTTTTTTTTTTACATCAGAAAAACCTATCATTTTAATGGGGTGTGTGCACTTTTTATATCCACTGTACCTCCCATGGAAAAGTATACAGAAGAACACAGCAATCACATGCATGCCACATAAGATGGACTTCATTTCAATAAAAAAATACCTAGACTTTCCTGTTTGCCAAGTTAAGTGAACAGTATACCAAGTGTAGAGTTTTTATGTGAAAATAAAACATAAATTTGTAATTTGCCCAGTCTATGTGCACTATAAATCTCTCAGTGTGCTGTTATCAAACCGATCTCATCATTACAATCAACATACTGTTTGGTATATACAGAAATAGAGCGACATTACAGTGTAAGTTTGATGTCAACAAGTACATATCTGATAAGGAAGTAGGACACATATTTAAGAAATGACTATCTCTTCACTGGTGTCTTTTCATCTTTTATAAAGGGGTTTGTTATTTTCTGATCTCCAATGATATCATGAAACTATCAGTTCATAAACACTGATAGTAGAAAATATTCCTTCTATACATGTGAAAACTGTCAGTAAGCTGCTGCAAAACTACAAAAACTGTGTTAAAACAGTCCTGTAATGTTATTATAATGATCCAGCATTTTACTGCATATACACAATAAAATGAATAATAATAATAATAATTATTATTATTACTACTTTGAATGTACCAATAGAAACATTACTGAATACAGCAGTGGGTATACATAGGTTTTACTAATCTTTACAAGGGGTGCCAGTAATTGTGGAGGGCACTGTTTCCACACATACACTTTATATTTTATATATATATAGATAGATAGATAGATAGATAGATAGATAGATAGATAGATAGATAGATAGATAGATAGATAGATATAGATATATATATAGATAGTGTGTGAGAGAGAGAGAGAGAGTATGTATGTGTGTGTGTGAGAGAGAGAGAGAGAGAGAGAGAGAGAGAGAGAGTATGTGTGTGTGAGAGAGAGAGAGAGAGAGATAAATAAATAAATAAAGGAATGGTCTCCAATGCCCTGCTCTGTAACTCCAACCTTATAAAATGTTAAAGGATTATAGGATAAGACTTAGTGTTGTTTGACTGGCAAATGAAGGTTGTACAAAGTATGAAATGCATGTGTTTTTGTTGAAAAAAATTATTTCTTGACAAGGAATTTGTTTTTCTCTGAATAAATTTATTTCAATTAAAGGTTGGATTTTTCTCATTTTTTCAGTGTGAGATGAAGCAACTTCAGCAAAAAGTGGACTTTTTCCTAACTCTTTTTACTAATCTTTACAAGGGGTGCCAATAATTGTGGAGGACACTCTGTGCGTGTGTATATGTGTGTGTGTGTGTGTGTGTGTGTGTGTGTGTGTGTGTGTGTGTGTGTGTGCGCATATAGTGCCAGTCAAAAGACAAAAGGCACACTGACTTATTCATAGGTTTTTCTGTATTTTGAGTATTTTCTGGATTATACAACAACAAATAAAAATTATAAAAGAACAAAATGAATAAAATACTTTAAAAATATGTTTCATATTTTAGAGTCTTCAAAGTAGCCAGTGTTTACCTTGATGATGCTTTGCACACTACTAGCATTATCTTAACCAGCTTCATGAGGTAGTCACCTGGAATGCTTTTCAATCAACAGATGTGTCTGTTGGTATACAGGTATGTACAACCCCAATTCCAAAAAAGTTGGGACACTGTGTAAAACAGAAATAAGAACAGAATGTGACAATTTGCAAATCATGGAAACCCTATATTTCACTGAAAATAGTACAAAGACAGCATATCAAATGTTGAAACTCATCTCATCTCATTTTCTTCCACTTATCTGGGGCCAGGTCGCAGAGGCAGCAGTCTGAGCATGGAAGCCCAAACTTCCCTCTCCCCAGACACCTCGGCCAGCTCCTCGGGAAGAACACCGAGGCGTTCCCAGGCCAGCTGAGAGACACAGTCCCTCCAGCGTGTCCTGGGTCTTCCCCAGGGCCTCCTCCCAGGGGGACATGCCTGGAACACCTCCCCAGGGAGGCGTCCAGGAGGCATCTGAAAGAGATGCCCGAGCCACCTCAGCTGATTCCTCTCGATGTGGAGGAGCAGCGGCTCTACTCCGGGCTCCTCCCGGGTGACTGTGCTTCTCACCCTATCTCTAAGGGAGCGCCCAGCCACCCTGCGAAGGAATCCGTGATCTTGTTCTTTCGGTCATTACCCAAAGCTCATGACCATAGGTGAGAGTCGGAACGTAGATTGACCGGTAATCGAGAGCTTCGCCTTTTGGCTCAGCTCCTTCTTCACCACGACAGACCGGTAAAGCGACCGCATCACTGCGGAGGCCACACTGATCCGCCTGTCGATCTCACGCTCCATCCTTCCCTCACTTGTGAACAAGATCCTGAGATACTTAAACTCCTCCACTTGAGGCAGGACTTCTCCACCAACCTGAAGAGGGCAAGCCACCCTTTTCCGGTCGAGAACCATGGCCTCAAGGAAATCAAGGACCGTGATGTCGCCCAGTATGGTGCAGCCGGGGCCCCACCCTGGAGCCAGGCCCGGGGTTGGGGCTCGTATGCGAGGCACCTGGTGGCCGGGCCTTTGCCCACGGGGCCCGGCCGGGCTCAGCCTGAAGCGGTGACATGGGCCCGACCTCCTGTAGGTTCGCTACCCACAGAGGTAGCTGTAGGGGGCCGGTGCAGTGTGGATTGGGCGGCAGTCGAAGGCAGGGGGCCTCGACGACCTGATCCCTGAACACAGCGGCTAGCTGTTGGGACATGGAATGTCACTTCACTGGGGGGGAAAGAGCCTGAGCTTGTGCGGGAGGTTGAGAGGTACTGGCTAGAGATAGTCGGGCTCACCTCCATGCACAGCTTGGGCTCCGGAACCCAGCTCCTTGAGAGGGGCTGGAGACTCCACTTCTCTGGAGTCGCCCATGGTGAGCGGTGGCAGGCTGGTGTGGGCTTGCTTATAGCTCCCCAGCTCAGCCGCCATGTGTTGGAGTTTACCCCAGTGAACGAGAGGGTCACCTCTCTGCGCCTTCGGGTCGGGGAGAGGGTTCTTGCTGTTGTTTGTGCCTACGGGCCGAATAGCAGTATAGAGTATCCAGCCTTCTTGGAGTCCCTGGGAGAGGTACTGAGAGGTGCTCAGACTGGGAACTCCATTGTTCTACTGGGGGACTTCAACGCTCACGTGGGTGGCAACAGTGACACCTGGAGGGGCGTGATTGGGAGGAACGGCCTCCCCGATCTGAACCCAAGTGGTGCTTTGTTATTGGACTTCTGTACTAGTCACGGTTTGTCCATAACAAACACCATGTTTGAGCATAGGGGTGTCCATAAGTGCGCGTGGCACCAGGACACCTTAGGTCGGAGGTCGATGATCGACTTTGTTGTCATTTCATCTGATCTCCAGCCCTATGTCTTGGACACTCGGGTGAAGAGAGGGGCTGTGCTGTCAACTGATCACCACCTGGTGGTGTGTTGGATCTGCTGGCAGAGGAGGAAGCTGGACAGACCTGGCAGGCCCAAACGTATGGTGAGGGTCTGCTGGGAACGTCTGGCCGAGCACTCTGTCAGGGAGGTCTTTAAGTCACACCTCCGGGAGAGCTTCTCCCAGCTTCCGAGGGAGGCAGGGGACATTGAGTCTGAGTGGACCATGTTCTCTGCCTCCATTGTTGACATGGCTGTTTGGAGCTGTGGCCACAAGGTCTCCGGTGCCTGTCATGGCGGTAATCCCCGAACCCGGTGGTGGACACCGGAAGTAAGGGATGCTGTCAAGCTGAAGGAGTTCTATCGGGCCATGTTGGCCTCTGGGACTCCTGAGGCAGCTGACGGGTATTGGCAGGCCAGGCGTGCCACAGCTCGGGCAGTTGCGGAGGCAAAAACTCGGAACTGGGAGGAGTTCGGTGAGGCCATGGAGGAGGACTATTGGTCGGCCTCGAGGAAATTCTGGCAAACCATCCGGCGCCTCAGGAGGGGGAAGCAGTACAAAAAGAACAGAGCACATTACTCCAATTCTAAGGTCCCTTCACTGGCTTCCAGTAAGCTACAGAATTGACTTTAAAGCATTGCTGCTGGTGTACAAATCTCTAAATGGTACAGGGCCCAATTACCTCGCTGATATGTTGCAGTGGCCTAACCCAATCAGATCTATCAGATCGCAGCAGCAAAATTTACTGGTAAAACCTGTTGTTAAAACAAAGTGTGGTGAAGCAGCTTTTAGCTACTATGCAATACAGCTATGGAACCAACTCCCAGAGGACATCAAAAATGCTCCTGCTATTGGCAGCTTCAAATCTAGACTAAAGACCAAGCTGTTTTCAGATGCTTTCTGCTAACTGATAAATATCATCATCTTTACATGTTTTAAACTTTACTTAACTTTTACAGTCTTTGCATGTTTTAAACTTTACTTAACTTTTACTCCATTTTATTCTGCTGTTTTTACTGAACTTTTACTTCATTTTATTACTTTATTTCTACTATTGTTTAATTCTCATATTATTTTTCTCTCTTCTTCCCCCTTTATTTTATGCAATTTTATTTTCTATTGTGGGGCGGCATGGTGGTGTAGTGGTTAGTGCTGTCGCCTCACAGCAAGAAGGTCCGGGTTCGAGCCCCATGGCTGGTGAGGGCCTTTCTGTGTGGAGTTTGCATGTTCTCCCCGTGTCCACGTGGGTTTGCTCCAGTTTCCCCCACAGTCCAGAGACATGCAGGTTAGGTTAACTGGTGACTCTAAATTGACCGTAGGTGTGAGTGTGAATGGTTGTATGTGTCTATGTGTCAGCCCTGTGATGACCTGGCGACTTGTCCAGGGTGTATCCCACCTTTCGCCCGTAGTCAGCTGGGATAGGCTCCAGCTTGTCTGCGACCCTGTAGAACAGGATAAAGTGGCTAGAGATAATGAGATGAGATTTTCTATTGTTTACTGTTTTGCCTTTACCTCTGTAAAGCACAGTGAACTGCCACTGTGTATGAAATGCGCTATATAAATAAACTTGCCTTACCTTGCCAACACTGTTTACAGTGCGGGTGGGGAGCTGTTGACCTCGACTGGGGATATTGTTGGGCAGTGGAAGGAATACTTCAAGGATCTCCTCAATCTCACCATCATGTCTTCCATTGAGGAAGCGGAGGCTGATGACTCAGAGGTGGACTCGTCCATTACACAAGCCGAAGTCACTGAGGTAGTCTGCAAGCTCCTCGGTGGCAAGGCACCGGGGGTGGATGAGATCCGCCCTGAGTATCTCAAGTCTCTGGATGTTGTGGGGCTGTCTTGGCTGACACACCTCTGCAACATCGCGTGGTGGTCGGGGACAGTGCCTCTGGAGTGGCAGACCAGGGTGGTGGTCCCTCTTTTTAAGAAAGGGGACCGGAGAGTGTGCTCCAATTATAGGGGAATCACACTTCTCAGCCTCCCCGGGAAGGTTTACTCCAGGGTACTGGAGAGGAGAATTCAGCCAATAGCCGAACCTTGGATCCAGGAGGAACAATGTGGTTTTGGTCCTGGTCGTGGAACACTGGACCAGCTCTATACCCTTCATAGGGTGCTCGAGGGTTCATGGGAGTTTGCCCAACCAGTCCACATGTGCTTTGTGGATCTGGAGAAGGCATTCGACCATGTCCCTCATGGTATCCTGTGGGGGGTGCTTCGGGAGTATGGGGTTCGGGGCTCTTTGCTAAGGGCTGTCCGGTCCCTGTACAAATGGAGCAGGAGTCTGGTTCGCATTGCTGGCAGTAAGTCAGACCTGTTCCCAGTGCATGTTGGACTCCGGCAGGGCTGCCTTTTGTCACCGGTTCTGTTCATAATTTTTATGGACAGAATTTCTAGGTGCAGCCAGGGGCCAGAGGGAATCCTGTTTGGGAACCACAGGATATCATCTCTGCTTTTTGTGGATGATGTTGTCCTGTTGGCTTCTTCAAAACAGGACCTTCAGCATGCACTGGGGCGGTTTGCAGTCGAGTGTGAAGCGGTTGGGATGAGAATCAGCACCTCCAAGTCCAAGGCCATGGTTCTCGACTGGAAAAGGATGTTGAAACTGAGAAATTTTATTGTTTTTTGAAGGGAAGGGAAGGGAAGGGAAGGCCTTCCTTCTTCAGCAAGACAATGTCAAGTCAAGTTTATTTGTATAGCGCTTTTAACAATAAACATTGTCGCAAAGCAGCTTTACAGAATTTGAACGACTTAAAACATGAGCTAATGTTATCCCTAATCTATCCCCAATGAGCAAGCCTGTGGCAACGGTGGCAAGGAAAAACTCCCTCAGACGACATGAGGAAGAAACCTCGAGAGGAACTAGACTCAAAAGGGAACCCATCCTCATTTGGGCAACAACAGACAACATGACTATAACATTAATGGTTTTAACATGAAGTCTGTTTCGCTGATGTTATAACTCTTCATTGATGGAAACTTGAGTGCAAAACTGTTCATGACAACTGCAGTCCTAAAGTTGGCAAGTCGACTGTAGTCCTCAGCCATAAAAGCATTACTGTAAGTGTCCAAAACATCTTCCAAGTGCGACTTTCAACTGTCCACATGGGGCCATCCTCCACAGGAGCGATGCAATGAGACTCCAACCAGACACAGGGCACCAGGATGGATCAGGCAGGTCCGAGGAGCAGAAGAGGTCAGCATCTCAATCCCAGGACCGACATGTAACTCAGAGGGACAGACTGGGGGGGAAGAGAGAGAAAACACAAGTTGTTAGGTATGCCCAGTGTCACCTGAATAAGTAGGAGCAGTATACATATTGCACTGAGTACAGGCAGGGACTCCGGCAACTAACTATGACAGCATAACTAAAAGGGGAGAGCCAGAAGGTAACACAGGCATGAGGGAGCCCCGGGACATAAAGCAGCCAGCCACTACACCGTCAACAAACTCAAGTGAGCAAGCGAGTGGGGGACTGACAGCATCCATACATCCCAGTTTACCAAAACACTATGTCTGAGGACCCTCCAGATCTACTCCTTTACCTCAAGCACCATTAACAAAAGGTTTGACTAAATAGATATGTTTTCAGCCTAGACTTAAACACTGAGACTGTGTCTGATTCCTGAACATTACTTGGAAGGCTGTTCCATAACTGTGGGGCTTTGTAAGAAAAGGCTCTGCCCCCTGATGTAGCCTTCACTAAACGAGGTACCAGCAGATAGCCTGCACCTTTTGATCTAAGTAGGCGTGGTGGGTCATAGAGGACCAGAAGTTCACTCAGGTACTGTGGTGCGAGACCATTCAGTGCTTTAAAGGTCAATAGTAGTATTTTATACGAATACGAAATTTGATTGGGAGCCAATGCAGTGTGGATAAGACAGGGGTGATGTGGTCATATTTTCTAGTTCTAGTAAGGACTCTTGCTGCTACCTTTTTTGTACTTTGTCCCAACCTTTTTGGAATCGGGGTTATACAACAACACTCCAGGTTGTGAGATATTGCTGAAACGCAGTTTCTCTGCTGCTCATGGTTAAGCTGCAGCCCAAATATCAGGTCAACTATCAAATATAGTCCATACAATGTTGTGGCCAAACTGGTGAGTTGGCAAAAACTTTGCAATTTTGCCAAATTATGTGAAACATAATAGGCTGAGTTTACTAAAATTCTAAATTGTTTCCAACCCCAATTCCAAAAAAAGTGGGGACAAAGTACAAATTGTAAATAAAAACGGAATGCAATAATTTACAAATCTCAAAAACTGATACTGTATTCACAGTAGAACATAGACAACATATCAAATGTCGAAAGTGAGACATTTTGAAATTTCATGCCAAATATTGGCTCATTTGAAATTTCATGACAGCAACACATCTCAAAAAAGTTGGGACGGGGCATTAAGAGGCTGGACAAGTTAAAGGTACAAAAAAGGAACAGCTGGAGGACCAAATTACAACTCATTAGGTCAATTGGCAATAGGTCATTAACATGACTGGGTATAAAAAGAGCATCTTGGAGTGGCAGCGGCTCTCAGAAGTAAAGATGGTTAGAGGATCACCAATCCCCCAATTCTGCGCCGACAAATAGTGGAGCAATATCAGAAAGTAGTTCGACAGTGTAAAATTGCAAAGAGTTTGAACATATCATCATCTACAGTGCATAATATCATCAAAAGATTCAGAGAATCTGGAAGAATCTCTGTGCGTAAGGGTCAAGGCCGGAAAACCATACTGGGTGCCCCTGATCTTCGGGCCCTCAGACGGCACTGCATCACATACAGGCATGCTTCTGTATTGGAAATCACAAAATGGGCTCAGGAATATTTCCAGAGAACATTATCTGTGAACACAATTCACCGTGCCATCCGCCGTTGCCAGCTAAAACTCTATAGTTCAAAGAAGAAGCCGTATCTAAACATGATCCAGAAGCGCAGACGTCTTCTCTGGGCCAAGGCTCATTTAAAATGGACTGTGGCAAAGTGGAAAACTGTTCTGTGGTCAGACGAATCAAAATTTGAAGTTCTTTATGGAAATCAGGGACGCCGTGTCATTCGGACTAAAGAGGAGAAGGACGACCCAAGTTGTTATCAGCGCTCAGTTCAGAAGCCTGCATCTCTGATGGTATGGGGTTGCATTAGTGCGTGTGGCGTGGGCAGCTTACACATCTGGAAAGACACCATCAATGCTGAAAGGTATATCCAGGTTCTAGAGCAACATATGCTCCCATCCAGACGACGTCTCTTTCAGGGAAGACCTTGCATTTTCCAACATGACAATGCCAAACCACATACTGCATCAATTACAGCATCATGGCTGCGTAGAAGAAGGGTCCAGGTACTGAACTGGCCAGGCTGCAGTCCAGATCTTTCACCCATAGAAAACATTTGGCGCATCATAAAACGGAAGATACGACAAAAAAGACCTAAGACAGTTGAGCAACTAGAATCCACATTAGACAAGAATGGGTTAACATTCCTATCCCTAAATTTGAGCAACTTGTCTCCTCAGACCCCAGACATTTACAGACTGTTGTAAAGAGAAAAGGGGATGTCTCACAGTGGTAAACATGGCCTTGTCCCAACTTTGAGATGTGTTGTCATGAAATTTAAAATCACCTAATTTTTCTCTTTAAATGATACATTTTACTTTACAGTTCTCTTCATGAACATATTAGGAATGCAACCAAATATGAATCCATTCTTCAGAATGAGACAATATGTGTAGGGTTCAAAACACCTACACATACAGATTTTTTTTTTTTGAAAGCTTTCTCCTACAGGGCTTCTAGTCAAGATGAGACGTATGTGTCATATGAGTCTCACAGTCATGCAGGCAGGTGGTTTTTACTTTCATGTGGGGAAGTGGTGAGATACAAAAACTAGTGGCTATGAGTTAACAGTCAGATATGTAACTTGTGGGATAAGAAAGTACCACAGTCGTAAAATTCACTGCAAGTGAGCGCATTTAGAGCGTTCAGAAATTCATATATTTTACATTTTGGGAAAGAGAACCAACTAATATCATGAGGAGGTAAAAACGAAAATAATAACTGTGTTAATAATGGTAATAACTGCCAAGCCACCTGAGGTGATTATCGAGAAATAGTCTGAATTTCTTGACCAATCAGCATGCATGATTTTCTGTAATCACCTGAGTATTTATACTAAAGCTGATTAACTGTCAGAGCCACAGTGTACAGACCAAGCATGCAATGCTGACATGTTTGCATTTTAATTGCCACGCCCATGCCCAAGTACAGACAGGGAAAATAAGCATTGAACGCATCAACGTTTTTCTCAATAAATATATTTCTGATGGGGCTACTGACATGAAATTTTCACCAGATGTCAGTAACAACCCAAGTAATTCACACATACAAAGAAATCAAAACATATATGTCCATAAATTAAGTGTAATAAAGTGGAATGACACAGGGAATAAATATTGAACACACTTTCTGAAATTTATTGAATATTTAGTCGAAAAGCCTTTGTTGGTAATGACAGCTTCAAGACGCCTCCTGTATGGAGAAACTAGTTGCATGCATTGCTCAGGTGTGATTTGGCCCGTTCTTCCACACAAACTGTCTTCAAATCTTGAAGGTTCCGGGGGCCTCTTCTATGAACTCTGATCTTCAGTTCTTTCCATAGATTTTCAATTGGATTCAAGTCGGGTGATTGACTGGGCCGTTCTAGCAGCTTTATTTTCTTTCTCTGAAACCAATTCAGAGTTCCCTTGGCTGTGTGTTTGGGATCAGTGTCTTGCTGAAATGTCCACCCTCGTTTCATCTCCAGCATCCTGGTAGATGGCAGCAGATTCTTATCAAGAATGTCTTGGTACATTTCTCCATTCATCCTTTCTTCAATTATATGAAGTCTGCCAGTTCCATATGCTGAAAAACAGCCCCACACCATGATGTTCCAACCTCCAAACTTTACTGTTGGTATGGTGTTTTTGGGGTGATGTGCAGTGCCATTTCTCCTCCAAACATAGTGTGTGCTATGACATCCAAAGAGTTCAATTTTGGTCTCATCTGACCAGACTATATTCTCTGTATTTCATAGGCTTGTCCAAATGTTGTGCAGCAAACTTTAAATGAGCTTCAACATGCTTTTGCTTCAGCAATGGAGTCTAGCGTGGTGAGCATGCATAGAGGCCATGGCGGTTGAGTGCATTACTTATTGTGAATTATACCAGCGAATTCTAAAGGAAAATGTCAGGACATCTGTCCATGAACTGAATCTCAAGAGAAGGTGGGTCATGCAGCAAGACAACGACCCTAAGCACACAAGTTGTTCTACCAAAGAATGGTTAAAGAAGAATAAAGTTAATGTTCTGGAATGGCCAAGTCAAAGTCCTGACCTTAATCCAATCGAAATGTTGTGGAAGGACCTGAAGCAAGCAATTCATGTGAGGAAACCCACCAACATCCCGGAGTTGATGCTGTTCTGTACGGAGGAACGGGCTAAAATTCCTCCAAGCCGGTGTGCAGGATTGATCAACAGTTACCGGAAACGTTTAGTTGCAGTTATTGCTGCACAAGGGGGTCACATCAGATACTGAAAGCAAAGGTTCACATACTTCTGCCACTGACAGATATGTAATATTGGATCATTTTCCTCAATAAATAAATGACCAAGTATAATATTTTTGTCTCATTTGTTTAACTGGGTTCTCTTTATCTACTTTTAGGACTTGTGTGAAATTCTGATGATGTTTTAGGTCATATTTATGCAGAAATATAGAAAATTCTAAAGGGTTCACAAACTTTCGAGCACCACTGTATAAGTTTTGATTTCTTTGCATGTGTGAATTACTTGGGTTGTTACCGACATCTGGTGAAAATTTAATGTTAATAGCCACAGGAAAATGTTGACGCATTCAATACTTATTTTCCCTGCTGTATACAGATATTTGAAACAATAAATCAATTTCACACTACCTTATTCCACAATAAATAAGCATCTAATACTAAATTACATTCAACTGCATAGTAACTGTTTTACTCCATTTCCTTTCTTTACAGGCTGTCTACAGAGACGGATGATGATAACTACCTGTATAATGACACCTTCGATGAATCTGCTGAATTGTGTGAATTCAAAAGCAACTTTGAACATGAAGTGACATACCAAATTTACTCTTTCATTTGTGCACTTGGACTACTGGGCAATATTCTAGTCCTTGTCACATATGCGTTTTATAAAAAAGCCAAGACCATGACAGATGATTTTCTAGTAAACGTGGCTGTGGCAGATCTCCTGTTTGTTCTTGCCTTGCCTCTGATCATATATAATGAGCAGAATAATTGGCAAATGGGTAATTTGGCTTGTAAGGTACTACGAGGAAGCTACAGCATGAACCTGTACAGCAGTTTGCTCCTGTTGGCTTGCATCAGCGGAGACCGCTATGTTGCCATTGTGAAAGCGAGGCGTTCATTTGGAACTCGCTCCAGAGCCCAGATATTCAGTCCTCTCATCTGCATAATAATATGGCTATTTGCTCTCATGTTATCTATGCCAACATTCATATACTCCGAGCTAGAAAAGGAGTATGTTAATGGAACGCAAGAAATCGACTGCGGCTTGACATTTGAGACAAATAACAAAGCAGAAGTGATGAAAATCCTCCTGCCGAGCATGCAAATGTGTGTGGGTTTCTTCATACCTCTGCTGGTGATGGGTTTCTGCTACTGCAGCATCATTTTCACTCTACTCAGAGTACAAAATTACCAAAGGCACAAGGCAGTGCGCGTGGTTCTGGCTGTAGTTCTGGTGTTCATCCTCTGTCATTTGCCCTATAACGTCACGCTGCTGATCCACACTACTCGGCTGTTCAAACTGAGAGGCTGCAAAGCAGAAAAGAACATCCACTTCGCTTTATCTGTGACCAGAAGTGTGGCGTATCTCCACTGCTGCCTCAATCCCATCCTTTACGCCTTCATCGGAGTCAAGTTCAGGAACAATTTCTGTCAGCTCGTTGAGGATGTGTGGTGCTTTGGGAAGAAATACTTCTACTCCAGACCATCCTCTCAGCAAACTTCAGAACTGTACATTTCTGCACACAAGTCCATCACTGCAGCAAATTTTGAAAACTCTTCATTTATAATGTGAGGTGTAGCAGGGAACAGAACATTCAGCCTTTTCTTGTTTGTGCAAATAAATCTACATTTATGCTTTTATTTGGTACTTAAAGTCGTACTGAATCTTTGAGATCACCGGCGATTTGTCTGTACTAAGTCTCAGTGATTTTAATACATGTAGATAGTCATGTTGATTTTATTTTAGGGTTTTATGCCACAAAAGACGGTCTGAACCAACCATGATGGACACTGTGCCAAGTGGGATTCCTGATCTGGATATTTTACCTGTTTCGAATGAGTTTTTCTTTCGCTGTTAAGTGTGAATATTTCTTACAGCAGTAGACTACTTGCTTTAGGAGTTTGTTTTTTCCTGTTAAAAATATCTCTCTACCATCATACTGAAACCACATTGCTTTTGGACATACTGTATATGTGTGGTAGCCTGGAAAAACCCTTCAGACGGTGAAATTTTGACATGTAAGTTTATATGTAGCTCAGGAAACTACACACTTTCCGCAGTTGAAATCGGTGTATTGAAGTGAGGTTCTAGGATTTTAAAGTCTGGTCACTGCCAAATTTAAACAAGTGTTGCCAGGCAAAACAAACCTCACTCGGCAGCACTTATTTTATACCTATATGTTGACAATGGTAATATTTCTCAATCATCAGCTGTCAGGTTATAGTCCTATGAAAATCCATGACCTTGAGTTTGACATTTCAAGGTCACTCAAGGTCAAAGATCATGGTGCCAAATGAAAGCCCATATGGCATTTCCTATAAGTTGATAATGGTAAACATCTGTCTACCATCAACCGTTTTCAAGGTACAGCCCTCTGAAAATCCATGACATTGAGTTTGACCTTCCAAGGTCACTCAGGGTCAGAGATCATGGTGCCAAATGAAAGGCCATATTGGAGTTCCTATATGCTCATAGGAGTAAACATTTGTCTATCAGCAACCGTTTTTGAGTTATAATGGAAAGTATGTTATTTTGACCGAAAGGTTGACCTTTCCGCTGACTTTGACTTTCACCTTGACCCGATTACCCCCAAAATGCAATCAGGTAATCTATGGACCACTGCCCACCTACCCTGAAAATTTGAAGTCAATTGGTGCAACCGTCTAGATGCTAGATTGTTAACACACACACACACACACACACACACATACACACACACACACACACACACACACACACACAAACAAATGAAGAGTCGTGCGGAACACAATACTTGCGAAAATCACAAAGAAACAGTCGTTATGGTGATTAGGTGTTTTTACAAGATTTGACCTTGGTGACTTTGACCTTTGACCTTGACCCACCAAAAAGTAATGATGTCTTTGTGTGACCCTAGTGAGTTGTCCTGTGTATTTTGGTGAAGAATGAACACAGTCGAGGTGAGAATACAGTACTGTGCAAAAGTCTGAGACACCCTTTTTTTTCATTCATACAAACTTTGTTATAGATTTCTATTTTATGACTTCGGCATTATCAAGTCAAAACATCACAAAAACATTTTAGAGTCCAAACATTCATTTTCCAGCACAAAATTAAATGTTACAGAAAAAAAGTGTTTGTATCTGAGCAGCATATTACATAAGAGAGCGCTTTTCAGATTAAAAAAGAAAACATAATGAAGGCGACTGGGTTTTGGGGCAAAATTAAGAAGCAAGTGTGACAGTCAAAGTGTCCAGAAGAACTGGGTCACTGTGGCTGGTTCTGTAAGATGCTCAGTAAAACCTACAGCTCATTTCCGCATAAAACTGCACTCGTTGGACCTGAGACTATTTTTATTTTTATAAAGCAAAGGATATTTCGTCTCACACCAAATTCTGATTTTGTTTCATTTATTACAGCTTACTGATTCCTGTTTATAGTATTTTTTAATGTTGAAACATTTAATTTCATTATTTTTAATCCATTTTTGGTCTACAGCATTTCTTTACATGTGCCTAAGACTTTTGAACAGAACTGTAATATATATATATATATATATATATATATATATATATATATATATATATACACACACACACACACACACACACACACACACACACACACACCACATTTTAGCCCAAACATGATTTTCTACTTTCTTTGGCTGTTTTAGCCACAGTGCCATCAGATGGGTTTTCCCAGACCACTACACACATTAATAAAATCAATTTCAGTTTTTGCTGTAGCACTATCACTTACTATGAACTCAGTGTGCACATACTTTGTACCGCTGCTTTTCCTAATAAACCTGAACTGCAGTGTCAGTTGATGTAGATGAATTCTTCAAAATTTGATTTGCATTGCATTAACATACTCCATAAATGCTTCTTTAAATAAGTCAGGAGATAGCAATAGCACTCTGTTTCTCCAGACATTTGCATTTACCTCATGTTTTACATTTACAGTATGTTCACACTCAGCATTTGGGTACACATCACTGATTACAGACATATACACACACTTGACAAGAAACATGGACATGCACACACAAAGTTAGACGGCCTTTCGGTTTCATAAAATCGGTGAACTTTAGTTCTCTCTGAAATTTGGATCATTGTGATATATGTTTATTTCTGTAATATCTAAAAAAAAACTGGCCATTCTGTGGCTGGGAAGTTATTTAATTTGAGGGGATTAAAACAAATAAGGTGCAAGAAATTGCTCGCTTTGCAAAGTCAAGCAGACAGAGGAAGTCCGTGTGTGTGTGTGTGTACATGTGCAGGTTTCCCCCCAGGAAAATTTTGAAAAATAAGGCCTTACAAACCACTTTTCCTGCAATCTGAGCTGTAGTAGATAAAAAAATACCTGTTGTCTTTTTTTATATATTTACATGAAAATATGTTTCAAATCAACAGGAGTATTGTTTGAATTCAAAATAAAATCACATTCTACATTCAAGGGTATGGTTATAATTCATGATCAACAAAAATGACAAACTAAATTCACATTAAACTTAAGTTCTATTAATTATCAAAATGTTCATATATTAAATAAAATTTCTCAGGGTGACTGACCTTTTCTCCCTATGTCCTCATTAGTTGCATATGATTTCTTCAAAAAGTCTTCGGAAATATTTAAGTTTTCAAAACTGTCAGCATTAATTCAGATTTACTGACTATCTATCATATACATGTTCAATGTATTAAATCAAACGAATGCTAAGTGTATGGGATAATGTCTATGTACACTTTATACAATTATTTATAGTTCACAGTCACTTCTCATTTTCATTTGATCATTTCGACTTCTTCTTCAGCTTTTTGGCCAAAGACAAGAACTTGTCAGTCCTCTCTTTTGTAAGAACTGTTATGATTGGCTATCATGTTCTCGCCATCGATGTTTTGGCCAATTACATTGTAGATAACATGTATTCTACCACGAGACTTAGAGGCTGTCCACACGGCAACGGATTCAGGTGAATCTGATAAAATTGTTTATCGTTTCGGTCTGGCGTCCACACGGCACCGGTGTTTTGGGTGCCCCAAAACAAGAACGGGTTCCAGAGTGGAAAAATCTGGCAACGGCGCCATTGCGAAGTCATCTGGATGAGTAGAACGGATTTGTTTACGATGACGTCACAACCACATGACTAAAACAAGCAGCACTCTCGCTGTTTTGTATGAACCACTGCATTGCATTCACTTTTGTATACAGCTTTTCTTTTAAATAAACAAGTAACTGAACCATTTCTTGAATTTCTTTTTTTTATTGGATAAGACTGCTTTTCAAAATGTTCACACACAATAAGAAAATTAAGTTATATAAAACTATGCACACTAATAAAACTAATTTGTACACACAGAAGGCACGATTTCCTCACGTAGTCGCAGCCATCTTCTTCTTGTTGTTGTGTGTTTGTTCCTGTGAGTGCTTCATGCCGGGTAGAAGGGGTTTATGCGCATGCGTCCTACTTCTTCTATTGTTCTGGTGTCTCCGATGGGACCGTCTTACAGCGCACGTAGAGGTGTGGCATGTGTATTGCATCATTTTCAGCAAGCGTTGCGTTGCCATATGTACCTGATATTTTACTGATCCGTTGCCCATGTGGACGTGATATTTTTAATAAAATCTCGTTGCCGTTGTCATGTGGATGTAGCCTTAGTGAGACTAAAGATGGAGAAAATATAAACATGTAACATCATCGTAGGAATGAATTACGCTTGAGTATCACGAAGGAACATACCCCAACCCCCCTCAATAAATGAAAAAAAAAACTCAACGGATTTGGCATAATATAAAAAGGTCGATTTTTACTCAGAAAAAGCGGAAATCTGCCGAAAAGCAGAAAACTCTCATCCCTGATGACGTGGTATCTTGTATCGGGTCATGGTGAAGCAAGAAAAAATAGCGGAGAATTTCGGGCTACGTGGCCTTAAATTCATTAATTGTTCTATTTTTAAAAAAACGAATAAAATTGGAAGTCTGTGATTCAAATTGAGTAGCTTTCAGTCCACTAAACAAAAATAATTAGGTGTTGGGGAAAATTTTTTTATGACCTAATCTGAAAGGCAGTCTACATTTAAGCTCTATGGTCTGTGTGTCTGTTTATCTTTATCCTAAATCTCATTTTGCTTTTTTTTTTTAAATTAGTTATTCTGAATTATATCTTTAGGTCGACTGAGTATTCTGTGAATCATGACTAATTTGCTGATTTGAAAGTGAAATTTTATTACACTATAGAATATCGTACAATATAACTGACCTTGTCAAACACCTGACACTATTCCACTAAGAGAATGATTATATTGTATTACAGGGTGAACTTCAGCCGATTTAGCAATAACATGTGAGGATATTACAGCAAAAACCGAAAGAGCAAAACCGCCATGAATGAATAATAAGAGTACTGTACAGTTCTGTTTATTGAAGATTTGCATATGGAGCGAAACATGAACAATTTTATTGTCTTCCTTGTTCCTTGTGCACAAGCAGTCTTTGTAAACATGAGTATAATCACAGAGACAGAAAAGTCACTAACACACACATCAACTCATGCATCAGTCCATAGAAACGAACAAACCAATGTACTACAGATCCAAATTTACTCGAACTGAACTGGATGTTGCAAGTACATCATGAGAAGCATGTCTTTATTTCATTTACAAATATATATGTAAAGTTAACACAGCATACACAAAACTGCATTTTTAACTACTTCAAAAACCATATGGTACATCCACACCAAGACTCAACGACTCACATGATGGCAGAGCGCGCCAACAGCTCACAGATCACCCTAACGACCCTCTAGGCTGCTAACACCATTCACACCCGGCCTCCAGTAACCCTACAGGATGAGGCTACATCCACACGACAACGGCAACGAGATGTTATTAAAAAAAATATCGCGTCCACATGGGCAACGGATCAGTAAAATATCAGGTCCATATGGCAACGCAACACTTGCTGAAAATGATGCAATACACATGCCACACTTCTAGGGGCGCTGTAAGACGGTCCCTTCGGAGACACCAGAACAATAGAAGAAGTAAGGACGCATGCGCATAAACTATTATGCGCGAGACTTCATATTAGCCACAAAGTCTGAAAAATCTGTTCGTAAAATTACATTATAATGGCCAAATACAATGAAAAGTATTTTTCCAGTCTCACCTGTGAAAGGTAATCCCATGTGATCTCATTTGGACGGCAAACCTGTTGGTACAGTTAAACGCAGCACACGAATGAGGCATCTTTATTCTCCGCTTTGACCCATCCAATATGGCGGCGAGGATGACGTATGATTCTACACGGAAGGCGGCATCTTTAATGGTCCGGAATAAATTGAATGCTACACGTTGATGGATTAATTTGTTCTTCTACGCCCTTTTTGAGGAATGTATTGTAGGACTTAAACCAACATCTGAAGAGGTGAGATCGCTCCTTTTTTTACCTATTTTTGCTGGCGGGATTGACTCTGCCCTAAGGGCTATTCTCTCTCTCTCTCTCTCTCACTTTGCATCATTACACAATAAATATTCACAGTGAAAATATTTTGTAAGCGCGTTTCATGAACCAAGTTATAGGATTTGTTGACAACTTGCATCGAGTTCGTTACACTTCTACCCGGCGTGAAGCACATGTGGTTGTGATGTCATCGTAAACAAATCCGTTCTGCTCATCCAGACGACTTCACAACGGCGCCGTTGCCAGATCTTTCCACTCTGGAACCCGTTTTCAAAAGATTTCGTTTTGAGGCACCCAAAACGCTGGTGCCGTGTGGACACCAGGCCGAAACGATAAACAATTTTATCGGATTCACCTGAATCCGTTGCCGTGTGGACAGGGCCTCAACGACTCTCCTTAGGCCCTGTCCACACGGCAACGGATTCAGGTGAATCCGATACAATTGTTTATCGTTTTGGCCTGGCGTCCACACGGCACCGGCGTTTTGGGTGCCCCAAAACGCAATCTTTTGAGAACGGGTTCCAGAGTGGAAAGATCTGGCAACGTTGCCGTTGCGAAGTCGTCTGGATGAGTAGAACAGATTTCTTTACGATGACGTCACAACCACATGACTGTCAGTGCTTCACGCCGGGTAGAAGTGTAACGAACTCGATGCGAGTTGTCAACAAATCCTATAACTTGGTTCATGAAACGCGCTTACAAAATATTTTCACTGTGAATATTTATTGTGTAATGGTGCAAAGTGAGAGAGAGAGAGAGAGAGAGAGAGAGAGAGAGAGAGAGAGAGTGTGAGAGTCAATCCTGCCAGCAAAAATAGGGAAAAAAAAGGAGCGATCTCACCTCTTCAGATGTTGGTTTAAGTCTTACAATACATTCCTCAAAAAGGGCGTAGAAGAACAAATTAATCCATCAACGTGTAGCATTCAATTTATTCCGGACCATTAAAGACGCCGCCTTCCGCATAGAATCATACGTCATCCTCGCCGCCATATTGGATGGGTCAAAGCGGAGAATAAAGATGCCTCATTCATGTGCTGCATTTAACTGTACCAACAGGTTTACCGTCCAAACGAGATCACATGGGATTACCTTTCACAGGTGAGACTGGAAAAATACTTTTCATTGTATTTGGTCATTATAATGTAATTTTACGAACAGATTTTTCTGACTTTGTGGCTAATATGAAGTCTTGCGCATAATAGTTTATGCGCATGCGTCCTTACTTCTTCTATTGTTCTGGTGTCTCCGAAGGGACCGTCTTACAGTGCCCCTAGAGGTGTGGCATGTGTATTGCATCGTTTTCAGCAAGCGTTGCGTTGCCATATGGACCTGATATTTTACTGATCGTTGCCCATATGGACGCGATATTTTTTTAAAATAACATCTCGTTGCCGTTGTCGTGTGGATGTAGCCTTAGGGTTGCTTTTGGTCCACTACAGGATAAATACCTGGAACTCCCCACTAGTCAGACAGAACTGAAGAAGCCTTTCGGATGAGAGGTGAAGCGTCTTCAAGGATTTCAAGCAAGTCCAGTTGCCTTCTTTAGCACCTACGGTTTACAATGACCTGTGACTGAGAACCTTCACAGACATATTCAAGAACCATATTGTTTCACATTAACATGTGGCTCCATTTAACACACAATGCTTGAAACATCCTTTTCCATGAGTCATCCATTATATATCAGGCTTGTAATAATCGAGTCCGACTCGTACCCTAATTTTAAGAACTCGTGACTTGACTTGGACTTGAGCACTGATGACTCGGACTCGTGCATTAACTGCATTCAGACTTGTAAATTGGAGACAAGGACTCAGATTTTTTCTTTTTTTTTGTAACATGCAATAATAATTTGTCATAAGATATTTATATCTACATTAATTTTTATATTAATTTCGTGCAAGAGAATGCACATTCACCTGTTCATATGTCATGTTCAGGAACAAACTTAACATTAATGGCGCTAAAATCCCTGGAGGATTGTTCCCTTTGCTTATACAGGATCATTCGCTTTGCTTATACAGACTTCTCGTGCAGTGGGAAAAAAATGCACTGCTGTGTGTTCCATATGTAGAAGAACTATCGAGGAGATGATGGGGACGACCTCGAACTTCAATCATCATTTGGTAAGACTCCACCCAGAGAAGGAAGTGACACACTATGTTCATTGTTCTGTTGATAGTGGGCGGGGCTTGCTTGCTGAGCGATGATCTAGCTAGTGTTACCCTCTCTCATGTTATTTGCCCTGTTGATAGTGGGCGGGGCTTGCTGAGCAATGAACAAGCTTTTTATCTGTAGCCCGTTAACTAAAATGGGGCAGTCGAGCAGGAACGTCAGTCCGACACAGTAGCAGAGACGCTTTCACATAAAGGCAGCAACAGCCACCGTCAAATGGTGCGGATGAAGTCTTGTTCTTGGACTCGACTCGAAATTTTCTTTAATGACTTTGACTTAACTCAGACTTGAACACTGGGGACTCGAGCTTGGACTCGGACTTGAGGTTGAGGCCCTGTCCACACGGCAATGGATTCAGGTGAATCTGATAAAATTTTTTATCGTTTCGGCCTGGCGTCCACACGGCACCGGCGTTTTGGGTGCCCCAAAACGATATTTTTTGAGAACGGGTTCCAGAGTGGAAAAATCTGGCAACGGTGCCGTTGCGAAGTTGTCTGGATGAGTAGAACGGATTTGTTTACGATGACGTCACAACCACATGACTAGAACAAGCAGCACTCTCGCGCGCATCATTCGTAACAACAACAGCAACAATGGATAAGAATCTTTATTATTGGATAAGAATCTTTTGAAATTGTTTACACATTAACCTGACTGACCTGCCAGACAGACAATTTACACCTGCTTTGATGAACAGAAAGTACAGCCTTCCACACAAAGCAACAGTTACCTGACTATAGACCCTTTTCAGTCACGTGACCTTCGTAAACGCGACCGCCATTTTGGACATGTAGTGGACTTCGGCTCGAATCGGTTTGAATGCGAGGAAGGCGACAAACATAAAAGAAAAGGAGCGAGATGCAGAAAACTGTATTTACTAGTTTACTGTAATTATGATCTGGCAGCTATTTACACCGGATCCAGTGTAAATAGCTGCTGGAGCCAACGTCCGAGCTTGCCGGAGAGCGCTCCGGCCGGCCGCGAGCTAGCGGGCTCCGGAACCTCGGACGTTGGCTCCGGCAGCTATTTACACTGGATCCGGTGTAAATAGCTGCCAGATCATAATTACAGTAAACTAGAATGGAATGTTAACAGCAATGTAATGCCTTTTCTGGCTAATTTTATTCGTCTTACCTCCAACAAAGTGGTCACTACACAAGCGTTGGTATGCCACTATCCATCTTCTCCGTCGGTCAGCATCTACCGGGATCCGATAAAATGATAACCCTTGCTTTGTTTGTTGATGGTTACTACATCCAGGTGCACAACAATATAGTGGCATGATGGAAGTCTTGCTGAAAATAAACACTTTCTTTGCTGCCGTTCCTCAATGTTGGCTGTGGTAAACTACTGGTAGTACATGTCCAAAATGGCGGCCACATTTGTCGTGACGTCACGTGAAAAGGGTCCATAATGGAGGCAGAGGGGAAAAGGGTCAGAAGACCCTTCAACAGACTGTTTTGTATGAACCACTGCATTGCATTCACTTTTGTATACAGCTTTTCTTTTAAATAAACAAGTAACTGAACCATTTCTTGAATTTCTTTTTTTTATTGGATAAGACTGCTTTTCAAAATGTTCACACACAATATAAAAAGTTATATAAATTATATAAAAATGCTTTTCAAAATGGTCACACACAATAAGAAAATTAAGTTATATAAAACTATGCACACTAATAAAAGTAATTTGTACACACAGAAGGCACGATTTCCTCGCGTAGTCGCAGCCATCTTCTTCTTGTTGTTGTGTGTTTGTTCCTGTGAGTGCTTCACGCCGGGTAGAAGAAGGGGTTTATGCGCATGCGTCCTACTTCTTCTATTGTTCTGGTGTCTCCAATGGGACCGTCTTACAGCGCACGTAGAGGTGTGGCATGTGTATTGCATCGTTTTCAGCAAGCATTGCGTTGCCATATGTACCTGATATTTTACTGATCCGTTGCCCATGTGGACGCAATATTTTTTTTACCCGCTAAAAAAAAAATCTTGTTGCCGTTGTCGTGTGGATGTAGCCTTAGTGACTTGACTACAACACTGTTACCGTATAGATGCATTTTAGTGTCCCACAACATTCATTCAATCCTGTTACCTGAACACATTTCAAGTCCCATGCTCAACAGGAAGTTACACAGGCTGATGTTCTTGCAGATCACAGGAATAAGAAAATTAGATTCTCTCAACCTTTTGTCTTTATTTTCAAGTATATTTTGATATTTGTCCATGAGGTCACCTTTTTCAAAAATCACATTGTGTGTATTTGCTAACTTTATACAAAAAAAATGATTTCTTTTGTCTCCGTTAACTATTTAAGAGCAAAATGCAGCCATGGTGTGTCGTGAAACCTTGCAAAAAAAATGAGCTATTGTTCCTCAGATGGGTTAACATATTTCTGAATGGATTCAAAATTGTGAATAAAGGGTTTGTTTTTAAAAAGAATTACAGGGGCTAAATAGGATCACAGTCTTGCAATGACCCTTAAATATGTTAAGCGCAGCCAGGGTTTGAATGTACTGGAAGTGCAGGGTTTATTGAACGAGGCAGAAAAAAAATCAGAGTCGATAGACGTAAAAAAAAAAAAAATCATGCGCTGATCAGCTGATTGATTAAACTAGGCTCCAAACCTAATAAATAGACAGGATTAATACTGGACCAGGGTGTCTCATTCTCATCTCGTTATCTCTAGCCGCTTTATCCTTCTACAGGGTCGCAGGCAAGCTGGAGCCTATCCCAGCTGACTACGGGTGAAAGGCAGGGTACACCCTGGACAAGTCGCCAGGTCATCACAGGGCTGACACATAGACACAGACAACCATTCACACTCACACCTATGGTCAATTTAGAGTCACCAGTTAACCTAACCTGCATGTCTTTGGACTGTGGGGGAAACCCACGCGGACACGGGGAGAACATGCAAACTCCACACAGAAAGGCCCTCGCCGGCCCCGGGGCTCAAACCCAGGACCTTCTTGCTGTGAGGCGACAGCACTAACCACTACACCACCGTGCCGCCCTGGACCAGGGTGTACACAAACAAAAGATGGGAATACATGCTGGATGGGACACCGGTTCTGTCATGCTCCACCCCGGACTTCCACTCTGGAAATTTATTATCTCCCAGTTCAGCGCTAATCCGGATCCGGGACGGGACTTCCATCTTGCCGGCATTCACTTCCTGGTTTGCTCTGCTGTGTATAAAAAGGCCGTTCTCAGAGGGGACTTTGCCAGAACGTCTCGTTGGTTTTTCATGTCGTCTCTGCGCCATTATTGCTTCTTGGATTTTGCTCTCTGTTTTGCCTGTTTCTTGTCACAGTTTTTTGCACTACGTTTTTGTCTTTTTTCATGTTTGTTGTGCTACGTTTTTGTCTCAAGTTTTTTGTCTGGACTATTTTTCATGTTCTTTGTGCTAGTGTTTTTTGTCCTTGCCTGCCTCGCTTTTTGTCTGGGCTATTTTTGCTATTTTTCGTTTGTTAACTTTTTGCTTCTATTAAATCACCTTTTTTTTTAATTGGGATTACTTGTTATTGTTCTGCTCTTGGATCCTAGTCACCACATCTCACCACCCATAACAGGTTCATGGTCCAGGGCACGATGCAAACACACTCATTCAAATCTAGGGGCAATTTCAAATAATGTAGGGATTTACATGGTCCCTTTTTTTTTTTAAAAGAGGTGAGAAGAAATCCGTGATCCTCAAGGTCACTATCAAACGTGGGAGCTGTCTGATGGCAACTCTAGACAAAGCTTATGACCTACACTCTGATAGGGCAGGACAACATTAACAATGACACAACCTCAAACAAGAATAAGTCAAAATATAGTATATAGATATGGTGTGATGACATTTGACTTGTGCTACAGGGCACTGTCCAGTGAATAACCCCCAAGCATAACTACGTCATCACTTGTTTACCGTAATGCATTGTGGGGGATAGCTGGGGTTGGTAGTTGAGTGATATGACGTCTGTCAGATTAATCTGACGTGAGAGCGATGTGAGAGGAGCGATCTTGCCGTGCTCTGTCGTGGAAGACAATGAAATTGATGATTTAAAGAGGTGGATAACATGTTGAGGGTTTACAGCAGGAAAATCAGAATCCAAATCAAGCTTGGTGAGAAGGTAAGAGTCAAGACCGAGTGTACCACACTGTACAACAACAACATCAAATCTCAGAATGTCTTATTTCTGAGGACGTATATTGGATCACGAAGCAATCTTGGACTTAAGTCTAAATTTATTTCTTTTAATCTTCAGTTATTCCTTACCATTTTCTAAGACGCTTTGTTCTAATGAAATCTTCGCCTTGTACTTAATCTTGATCCAGCGCAATGAAAGTTACAGATGTAGTAAGGGAAACTATTATGAAAAATCAACTGTTGACTTAAGTCTAATCCCGGGCCCAGATGAACAGCATCAAAACATTTATAAATGAGTGATTAGTTAAATAAAACTTCATATCAGGAAACATCACAAAAAAAAAATCTTTGGAAACCCGCTGATCTGGCGTGTCATGTTCAGTATAAATGCATTTTCTTCAATAAATGCCACTAGTGAGGTACACTGAAAATTACACACACCCAAAAGAGAACCCTTCGTGGTTTGGGAGTTTTATCGGTCCGACAGGCTCGTTCGGCTGCCGAGTGCTTTGGTACGTTGAGAGGCAAAGGCCGAAGAATGCTTCTTTGTTTTACAGGCTTTGGAATATCGCTAGTTTCAGACGATGAACAGTGTCGATTGTTATAATCTATAAGCGAAGGCCGTTCCGCAGACCATGAAAATATTGCTGGGTCACAGTTTAAGTCCGTCTTTTTCCCACCAGAGAAATGTAAGCTACAAACACTTGTCCATTTCGATTCAGTTCAAAGGTTTTCATTGCAGATTAAACTTATCCATTTCTTTCTTCTCTTCTTCTCGATGGGCAGCTGATAAAAGCTTAAATTCGGTGTTCTCTTTGTTGTGGAGACACAGTAAGGCACACAACAATTCACTTTAGGTGGCATGGTTAAAACTGGTTAGACAGAACAATGCAGTGTTTAACAAAGGCCAAAGTAAACACTATGGCGGAGCTGACCCTGGTATCGCCCATAATGCATTGCAGTAAACCAGAGGTGGACAGTAACAAAGTAATTTACTTGAGTACTGTACTTAAGTACACTTTTTGAGTATCTGTACTTGAGTATTAAATTTTTGGCAACTTATGACTTTAACTTCACTACATTTGAAAGACTAATATCATACTTTTCACTCCACTACGTTTCTATCAAGGTTCTTGTTACGCGTTACTATGACGCATCCTTGAAAGTGGATGTTTTTTCTTTTCTAAAACATGATTGTTTTTTTCACAGGTGACACTGAGACAGCCGATTAGTAATCACTAGGGTCACGTCACGTCCATAGCATACATGTCAACCTATACGGAATGTCCATATTTTATACGGATTTGATTCAATAAACGTAGTATACAGGCGTACAAATAAAGTTATATGGATTCTTTAAAAAAAAGCTTCAATATTTATTTAGAGCTATAATCAATTCCCATGATGATAAAAGAGCGCATAACATTTACAAACGTACTGTACACCACAGACAGCCAGTAAAGAGTCTTATGAAATCGCGCGTTATCTTGTGGTAGCGAGACTTCGTTCCACTTCTGATCATGTGCACACCGCATTGCGAGAATCCCGCCAACCGGGAAGTAACATTTTGCTTGAAACGCGTATTTCCACCTGAGCGACTTTCACTCGCGACTGAAAAGATTCTGAATGGGCACTCCAGCAAGATCAACACAGACACTTGCTGTGACATGCAGCCTAGTGAGGTATTGGTGCAGAGCGCTAAAAAAGCTGTCATGGAGTACAATTCAGAACATTAGAGTGATACTTTGTGTTTTTGTCAAACATTGGAGCTTTGTATTCATTCTGAAGGTTTATTGTTATTAATATTGAATAAAAAGTAACTTGGATATATCATTCTTAATTATCATTCAAATTTTAGGTAAATTATTTTAATTTGCATCTTATAAGGATTTTATAAGGGAAATATGGATTTTGGAGGTTGGTTATACAGGTTTGATTGACCAAAGGTTGACATGTATGCCATAGACTGTATAAAATCAAACTCAATTATTTCTCAGCAGCATTATTTAACACAATCAGTTGATGGCAGAATGGAAGGAGGCAGTTCTTCTGGGGAATGCACGGACTCATGGCTATAGCTAGAACCCATGTTTCAGTTTTCTGAAAGGAATAAAGAGTTGTTTCGTTTTAAATGTTTGCTTTGTTTGCCTAAAACGGAGCGCATCACGGCCTCCAAAAACTCGCCGTCCGACCTGCGGAAGAATATTGAGGTATGTAAATGTTTTGTTCCAAGAGAAAGCTTGCAATGAAGTTGTCTTTGCTTTTAGAACTAGCGATAATGTTGCAATAGCTATGAGGTCTGGTTAGTCAAATGACTTTCTATGGATTTGCCCACCAAGTTGCCGTAGCCTTGTCCACAGCTAACATTAACACATAGCTAGTTAACTTGGACACTGTTAGTTAGCATGTAAAAACAGAGTTATGCTAACATGAATAACGCTAACTTATCTGAAGTCCTTTCAGAAGTGCTTTAGCATAATCTTGCCAAATAAACAAAATGTAGAAATCTTTCTTTTCTAGTAACGTTAGATACCCAATATGATTTTAAGTTTGAAAAGAATCTGCTAGCATGTCAGGTGGAGCTTCACTGACTAGCTAGCTTAATGTTAAACTACCACGATTCCACAGGCAGATTCATATGTGCATGAATACATACACTTGTGTGCACGCGCACACACACACACACACACACACATGCATGTGAGACCTGTGAGATGGACAGTATTGTACTAGTTAGTCACAAAAAATTGTTGGAATTTTTTTTGTTTTGATGTCAGATGATGGTATTGCATTTTTTTGTCTTGCTTAAAGCAGTGTTGCTGTTGGGCAGTTATTAAGCTCGAGGTGTGGATCTGGGTTTTAATCAGGTTGGATTGTCTTATTTATTTTCTGAGCAAGCTGCATTTACAGCTATTCCACTGTCTTCCTGATTAACATACACATACATGTGTGCACACACTGCCAGAGCTGTGTTAGAACACTACCATGCTGATTTGTCGGGGTGGGGAGGAGTGTTACAATTAAAAAAAATGAAAATGACAATGGTTCTTTTTTTTTTGTCAATTCAGTTGTGTTTCATTTTGTAACGTTCTACCAAGTGTTTATTCTACAGGTTCTACAAGCGAGTCAGTAAATCCAGTCGGTTGCTTCAGAGGCATTAGGTTTTGTAAGCATTGTGGCAATAATACTGTGCTGACAGAATTTGCTGACAGAAAATATACTTTTAATACTTAAGTATTTTTAAAAGCAGGTATTTCAGTACTTTAACTTAAGGGTTGTTTTACAATCGGGGTACAAAGTTTGTGTCACAGGGGTCCAAAATTCAAATTGATTCAAATTGGTTCTTGTACCAGTTTTTAAGTGAAGGACAATTTGAAGAACAGATTTCAGGTAATTTTTTGATATATGTGTATGGTAGTTTTGTGTAATCTGCTATAAGATAAAGAAGATTAAGTGTAGCTTTAAGCAGGGCTGGGAGAAACAAATGAAGTGATTCTCGGAGAGGACATTTTTTTTTTTTTGACAATTCAGAATCCACTACTTCCATAGTGCATATAAGGCTGTAAGCTTTGTGTTAGTTGTCTCTAATATTTATGTCCCAATATCTTGACCACATTTTAGGATGAAAATAATCATTTTAGATATGTCATTTTATATTGAAAAATTAGCTGTCTCGGAGAGGACATTTTTGACACAATTACATACTAATTTGATCAAAATAGTCTGAAAACTTACTGGCATTCAACATTAAAACTTAACTATGTTTCCAATGATATGGAACCAAATATTTGTTTTATGGTATAAAGAATGATTTAAGTGCATCCCTTTTGGAGCTACCTGTGGTCAAAAAAGCACTTTTTCTAAATGACATGAGTAATTTTGCTAAATATGACATATACTGCCATACATTCACCAAAAATAACGTTATCACCAATTTTTTTTTTTTTTTGCATGGTAAATAGAGCTATCACAGGGCTACAATAAACAACCAAGTTTATTTAGTCAAGCCTTTTGATATTGAAGATAATAAGTGTTAAATGTGATTTTTAGCTTGCGTACCCTGATTGTAAAACAACGCTTAAGTAAAAATTTGACTAGACAACTTTCACTTGTATCGGAGTAACATTTGACCAGTGGGATCTGTTGCCCATCTCTGTGGTAAACAAGCGATGACTTATACCCTGTCCACACTAGGGATTTTGTACCGATACGAAACTTCTTTCGTAGCGCAACACCTGTCCACACTAGCAACTATACCGGTACTGTAGCGGTATAACTGTATCGGTACGAAACCCACAAATGTATGGGTTTCGTACCGGTACAGTATCGGTACTGTAGCGCTTCGCTGTAGTGTGGACAGATGAAGCGGTTCTGTATCGATACAAATATAATGCGCATGCGCAAAGTCACACACCTCAATCGATGTCTTCGCTGAATAAAATAGTGAAGAACGGAGATTCGTTTGTTTCTTTCTCAACTGCCTCGCGCGTTTTATACGATTCGACTGAATAAATGACCACCAGAAATACAGACTGTACATTGACAACAAAAAGCACACACACATTGTTTCATCCGTACGGAAGCCGAGAGAGGCCCTTCATATAATCCTTTTTTTTTTATTCACCTTGTTATCCCGAGATAACGACATAATTAATTCAGGATCTCGAGAAAACAACACAACTAATTCGAGATCTCGAGAAAACAAAACCGTTATTTCGAGATTACAAAACAATTATTCCGTGATCTCGAGAAAACAAAACAATTATTCCGTGATCTCGAGAAAACAAAGCAATTATTTCATGATCTCAAGTAAACAGCTGAGAAATGGTTCGTTCAGGTGCGCAAAGAGACTTGTGATATGCTGACTTTGGGGCTATTTCTCATTCTGTATAGACACAACTTTGGTCATTAGAATGTCTGGAATAATCGATCACCTAATAAGGCAATATTTTGATCAGGGGTTGACACAGGGAGAGATTGCATT
This sequence comes from Neoarius graeffei, assembly GCF_027579695.1. Classification (NCBI taxonomy): domain Eukaryota; kingdom Metazoa; phylum Chordata; class Actinopteri; order Siluriformes; family Ariidae; genus Neoarius; species Neoarius graeffei. The sequence goes on from NC_083579.1 coordinate 70,227,989, forward strand.
AAGTCTTTTAATAAGGGATAATTTCAAAATTAGTCCGCGGCACCTCCGCAGAAGACTGGCCCGGCTTCGTCTCTACCGACGGAGATACAGTGATCCAGCTGAGATCATGAAATAATTGTTTTGTTTTCTTGAGATCACGGAATAATTGTTTTGTTTTCTCGAGATCTCGAAATAACGGATGCCATATATTCTTGGAAGGAAGTTACTCGGTAACCACGGAAACATTTCGCGCACGCGCATTTCAACTACCGTGAAAGAAAACCGCAAATATTTCTCACTAGTGTGGACAGATGCACTAAACTGTACCAGTATACTTTGTATCGATACAGTTATACCACTATCGTACCGGTATAAGTGTGAACACAGCAATAGTTATGGGTTAGGGTCATTTTTGGAGTAACCATGTAATAGGAAATTGAGAGTTAGCGATATCCCAAATTCAGTCTAGCAGCTTGTTTTGTGTGGTTTTAGATGTACCTTTCTTTTGTCACAGCATGCCACAGCAAGGCACACACAGAAAAGGTAATATCAATAACATTATCTGTCAGGTTTCAGCAAAAATTCTAGCCCAACTAAATCTCAAAATCCACAAAAAGGCCTGAAACTATACTAAGAAATTGGGCTGTGGAAAACAGAGACACAGTCTTCCTCTTTTTCTCAGCCTTTATGTGGGAAACAAGGTCACTGTGGTGCACACGCATTTCTGAAGCACAGATATTAACCAGGGCGGCACGGTGGTGTAGTGGTTAGCGCTGTTGCCTCACAGCAAGAAGGTCCGGGTTCAAGCCCCGTGGCCGGCGAGGGCCTTTCTGTGTGGAGTTTGCATGTTCTCCCTGTGTCCGCGTGGGTTTCCTCCGGGTGCTCCGGTTTCCCCCACAGTCCAAAGACATGCAGGTTAGGTTAACTGGTGACTCTAAATTGACCGTAGGTGTGAATGGTTGTCTGTGTCTATGTGTCAGCCCTGTGATGACCTGGCAACTTGTCCAGGGTGTACCCCGCCTTTCGCCCGTAGTCAGCTGGGATAGGCTCCAGCTTGCCTGCGACCCTGTAGAACAGGATAAAGCGGCTACAGATGATGAGATATTAACCACTCCATAATCCCCATTTTTTATCTCTTCTAATCTCTGCAACATATCTTACACTAGAAATGGCTCTGTACAACACCGACACACTGTATGCACTTTTGTTTTCAGTAAATTTATTAGATACCTGACTGAATAGGCCTCTACTGGAGCTTGCTGTAGTTCCCATTTTTGTCTTCTTGGTCCAATAATGGCAACTTTGTGGAGTTAAATGGGGCTGTGAGTGCACTAGCATATAATTGTGCAACACTAAGAAACGCAAGCATATCAATGGAACATCTGTTTATATCTGTTAAACCAGCGGTTCTCAACCTTTCTGCTTTAAGGCCCACCTATTCATACTTGTAACGAGTCGGAGCCCATTAAAAAGATCCCCAGTTATTTTGGATCATCTATTCTATTAGAATCTAATAATGTATTGTAAAGTGTACTAATGGAATGCGACATCACTCCCTGTGACAAATGGGAGCCCGGGGATTAGATAAGTGCAGTATAAACAAACTGTTTTTAATTGTAGGTTTTGTATTTAAAACTGTATAGATGTACCAGAAGCCAAACCATATGCAGGGTATTCTCAGTCAAAAGGGATTAATGATCCAAAAGTGGAGTCTGGGTGATTAACACAAGAACTTATTGCCATGTTTGTGTCCAGCAAACAAGCAAGTTATTAAAACCAGGAAGTACACTCAAAAGAAGTGGATATAGAAACCACTCAATGGGATTAGATCCTTATACGCTAACAAAGAAGGGTTTTTCCTATGAGTTGGAAAATTATCCATTCATTCAGTTCCCCAACATCTCAAACTACCTGGTGCTGCAGACATCGTTCTACACGGACAAACAGATGAAAATCTGGAAGAGCATGGAGGAGTATGACTTTTTATATGTGGCTGGGTTAAAGATCTGAGGATCAGGACACTACAAGATAGACGGCAGTAGACGGATCTAAGTGCAGGAAGAGTGTTTATTACCAGGCGTGATATTTAAGTCAAGTTTATTTGTATAGCGCTTTTAACAACAGGCATTGTCACAAAGCAGCTTTACAGAGAATTAAAGACTTTAAACATGAGCCAAATTTATCCCTAATTTATCCCCAGTGAGCAAGCCTGTGGCGACGGTGGCGAGGAAACAATGACAACTGCAGTCCGAAAGTTAGCAAGTTGACTGCAAGTCCTCAGACATAAATGTATTACTGTAAGTGTCCAGAGCGTCTCCCAAGTGTTTTTTTTTTTGTTTTTTTTTACAAAAGCAAATCATAAAGCAGAGTATTTAAACAGTGTTATAAACATGGCTAGAAACAAACGTGACAGTGATAATGATGATGCTTCGCAAAGCCTCCATGAAAACAGCTTCTGTATCTGTGCGTGCTGATTGCACTCAAATCAGCGTCAGGTGTTTCCCATAACGATTGGGTCCCAAGTGTGCGCGGCCACTCGAGCTGCGCCAGACTCGAGGACGCAAAGGTGCGACAGTCAAGTGTTCGCCTGTTGTGTGACCACAACTTTAAGCTCACATGTAAATCACGACCAAAATGCCTCATGTTCATCGATAACCCATCGCAAAGCATCGCGAGCCGTAGTATGACCGTAGCTTAATGAGGCGGATGTGATGTCAGAGGCAACCCAACAATTGTACCCTACTATGAGTAAAAATTAGCTTCAACTTGAAAAAAAATTCACAGCCCACTAATGGGCCGTGGCCCAGTGGTTGAGAAACACTGTGTTAAACCACAACTTTTTTTCAGTAGGAATTTAACATGGATGGAGTTGTGAATGAAGACTTTTTTTTTTACTGAAGATAAAAATAACTCGTATATATGGATGTACTCTATGTTTGAGAAACCACTGATAATGAAGGAATTAATAGAACTTTAAAAGGAGTCATTAAAACAACTTTTGAACCAATTTATGTGTGTGTGTGTGTGTGTGTATATATGTATGTGTCAGGACAAACAGACGAGGACCCAAGTTAAATGTTGAATTTATTGATAGCAGGGGAAAGGGAGTTGGGAGGATGTGTGTGAAGTTCAGTGGCAGGGATGGCTGGTGGGAGTGTGGTGGTGACGTCTGAGGTCTCCCATTCAAGTACTAACCAGACCCAACGCTGCTTAGCTTCTGAGATCAGATGGGATCAGGCATAGTCAGAGTAGTTTGGCTGCAAGCTGACAGCCCTTGATGTTCAGGCGGTCTCCCAGCGAGCAGGCTCTCAGCAGGCAGACAGGACAGCACGGCAGACAGGAGTTTGGGAACAGGCTGAAACACAGTCACAGGTGAGGTAGCGAGAAAGGGGACAGAAATGCAGGGTCAGGTTACCAGGGCTGAAGAGTAGACGGAGTCGATGCCTTGAAAGACGATCTGACACTGAAGCTTGGGAGGACTGCAGTTTAAATATATACAGGGAAGGGAGCAGGTGATAGGAACCAGCCAATGACAGCCACTAAAAGTCAAATGAGGGTTAATGATGGTAATTGACAGCAGGTGAGCCTGATGGGGAAGGAGCATGTGGGCGTGGCAGGTAATACAGAGTGGAGAGGAGTGGAATGTTACCTGAAGAGAGGAAACCACAGGTAGGACCATGACAGAACCCCCCCTCAAGGGACGGCTCCAGAAGTCCCTAGACATAGATCCACCAAGACAGGCGGGAGGAGGGGGAATACCGGTGGAGGGTCAGAATTCCTCTGACCGGTCAGTGTCCATAGCCTCCGCACCATCTTCACTGTCAGAAGACTCGTCATCCAAGGGCCCCCGCCCAGGATTCGGTTCAGTGTCAGACTCGGACACTGGAGCAGAGGCAGGGTCCGGAAGTGGATCCGCACGGTGAGAACCCCTACGTCGACCCCGTCGGATGGAGGGCTGGTTAGGGTGTAGTCGATGGAAGTCGGCGATGAGGGCCGGATCCAGAATCCTTCCAGCAGGGACCCATGCCCTCTCCTCAGGACCATAACCCTCCCAGTCTACCAAGTATTGGATGCCCCTACCCCTTCGTCACGAGCGGAGCAGTCGCCGGACCGTGTAGACAGGTCCACCATCAATGAAGCGTGGGGGAGGGGGCTGCGGTGTTACCGGGACTAGGGGGCTCTCGTGCACCGGTTTGAGCTTGGAGACGTTGAAGGTGGGATGTATCTTCATGGTCCTGGGCAGCAGCAGCCGAACTGCCGTTGGACTGATGACTTTCTGTATGGGGAAGGGTCCGATGTAGCGAGGCGCCAATTTGCGTGACTCCACCCGCAGTGGTAGGTCTCGAGCAGACAACCATACCTTCTGGCCGACATGGTAAACAGGTGCAGGGGTCCTCCGCCGGTTAGCTCCAATAGCATAGCTGGTACTGGATTTCAGGAGTGCGGTGCGGGCCTGGGCCCACGTGCAGCGGCAGTGGCGGACGTAGGCGAGAGCAGACGGGCAGGTGGCTTCTCCCTCCTGGCTGGCGAACAGAGGTGGTTGATAACCATAGACACACTGGAAAGGGGAGAGTCTGGTGGCAGAACTGGTGAGGGAGTTGTGGGCATATTCCACCCAGAGCAGATGTTGAGCCCAGGCGTGGGGGTTGCGTGAAGCCACACACCTAAGTGCCTTCTCCAGTTCTTGGTTCATACGCTCTGTTTGGCCATTTGACTGTGGGTGAAACCCAGATGACAGACTGGCAGTGGCCCCGAGGAGGTGGCAGAATTCCTTCCAGAAACTGGCGGAGAACTGCAGTCCCCGGTCAGACACAACGTCCCTGGGCAGGCCGTGGAGTCGAAAGACGTGTTCTAAGATGACACGGGCAGTCTCCTTCGCAGTTGGCAGTTTAGGGAGAGACACAAAGTGGGTCATCTTACTGAAACAGTCCACAATGGTGAGGATGACCGTATTACCTTCCGACGGAGGAAGACCAGTAACAAAATCCAGGGAGACATGGGACCAGGGACGCATGGGTACTGGCAGGGGCTGGAGTAACCCAGCTGGGGGCTGACTGGGGGATTTGTGCTGGTTGCAAGTGGGGCAGGCTTTCACAAAATCCTGGATGTCCTTCCTCATCAACGGCCACCAGAACCGCTGAGACAGCAGATGGAGGGTGCATGTAACCCCAGGGTGACAGGCCAGGTGGGAGTCATGTCCCCATTGAATGACCTGAGACCTCAGACCGGCTGGGACATAGAGATGGTTGGAGGGGCAAGCGCTGGGGCTAACGGCACAGGGGCTTGGGAGGATGGGTGTAGATTCCTCCTTGGCTGCCTCATCCCTCTGAAACATCCGGGAGAGTGCATCGGGCTTGATGTTGTGGGAGCCAGGATGGTAGGAAAGGACAAAGTTGGATCGGATGAAGAACAATGACCACCGGCGCTGGCGGGAGTTTAGCCTCCTGGCTGTCCGGATATACTCCAGGTTTTTGTGGTCAGTCCAGACCACAAACGGAACCCTAGACCCCTCCAACCAGTGGCGCCACTCCTCGAGGGCGAGCTTGACAGACAGTAGCTCACGGTTGCCGATGTTGTAGTTGCTTTCTGCTGGGGTCAGTCTTCAGGAGTAGAAGGCACAGGGGTGCATTTTGCCATCTTCTGCTGCTCGCTGGGAAAGCACAGCCCCGACTCCCACGTCCAAAGCATCAACCTCCACCACAAACTGCCGCTCGGCGTCAGGCATCCGGAGGACGGGAGCTGAAGTGAAACGGGCCTTGAGGGTTTCGAAAGCTTTGTCAGCTGCTGCAGTCCATTGGAACGGCTGTTTGATGCTGGTCAGTGCGGTGAGTGGGGCTGCCACGGTGCTGTAGCCCCGGATGAATCTTCTATAGAAGTTGGCAAACCCCAGGAACTGCTGCAGTTTCTTACGGCTCTCTGGAACCGGCCATGACGTTACTGCCGACACCTTCGCAGGGTCCATTTGAATGCTGCCCTCGGTCACCACATATCCCGGGAACGAGACAGACTGAGCGTGGAACTCGCACTTCTCTGCTTTCACAAACAGCGAGTTTTCAAGCAGGCGGTGCAGGACCAACTGGACATGGTGAGTGTGTTCAGACAGGGTTTTTGAGAAGATCAAAATATCATCCAAGTAAACAAAAACAAACTTATTGAGCATGTCTCTGAGGATGTCGTTTACCAGCGCCTGGAACACTGCTGGGGCATTGGTGAGACCGAATGGCATGACAAGATATTCATAATGTCCCGTTGGGGTGTTGAACGCAGTCTTCCACTCGTCGCCTTCTCTCACTCGCACCAGATGGTAAGCGTTCCGAAGATCTAGCTTGGTGAATACTGTGGCCCCTTGCAGCAGTTCAAAGGCAGAGGAGAGTAGTGGCAGAGGGTAGTGGTTCTTAACCGTAATGTCGTTCAAGCCCTGGTAATCTATGCATGGGCGAAGAGAACCATCCTTCTTATCCACGAAGAAGAATCCAGCTCTGGCAGGAGAGGACGATGGATGGATTAGGCCAGCAGCCAGAGAGTCATTTATGTAGTCCTCCATGGCCTTTCTTTCCGGGGCTGACAGGGAGTAGAGATGGCCCTTCAGGGGTGCGGTGCCTGGCAGGAGGTCGATGGCGCAGTCGTATGGTCGGTGTGGGGGCAAAGACGTGGCCTTGGACTTGTTGAACACCTCTCTCAGGTGGTGATAGACAGGAACCTTGGATATGTCGGGGGTGGAGCTGGTGATCTCCTGGTTGGTTGGCAGGACGGCTCCCTTTAAGCAGGTCTGATGGCAGCCCCTTCCCCACTCTCGTATAGTGCCAGTCTCCCAGTCAAGTTGGGGGTTGTGTTGACGGAGCCACGGGTAGCCTAGGATGAGTGGTTGGCCGGGTGAGTGTAGGAGGTGGAACTGGATGGACTCCTGGTGATTTCCTGACAGCAGCATAGTCACGGGGGCTGTGATGTGTGTCACTGTGCCGAGACGATGTCCACCCAGCGCTCGTACAGGAATGGGTGGGGTGAGATGGTGATGGCCCACACCCAGCTGCCGTGCGAACTCTGTGTCCATGATGTTAGCTTCGGCTCCAGAGTCCATCAGGGCGGCCAGGGTACGAGTGGTGTCGGGAAGCTGAAGGCGGAGCTGAAGCAGGGGTTTTCGGATGGAGGGAGACTGGATACATGTCGAGCTCACCAGGATCTCCCCTATGCCTGGTGAGCTCTGGCTTTTGCCGGGCAGGTGGTGACACGGTGGCCCTTCTCTCGTCTGCGGATCTGGATACGGTGATCGATGCGTACGGCAAGGGCAATGGCCTCATCGAGTGTCGGGGGTTGCTCATGGGAAACGAGCTCGTCTTTGACGTAGTCCGCCAAACTGTGGAGGAAGGCGTCCACTAGTGCCGCCATGTTCCACGAACTGCGCCTCGCCAGGGTACGAAAGTCGATGGAGTAGTCCGCCACCGTCCGGTTGCCCTGACGGATACTCATCAGTGCTCATGACGCCTCTGTTCTTGATGAGCCCAGGTTGAACACCTTTAACATCTCCTCAATGAAGGCATTGAAGGAGGCACAGGCTGGGGTCTGCCGGTCAAATTCTGCTGTCCCCCACAGCCGAGCCCGGCCGGTCAGGTGAGTGATGACATACCCCACCTTGGCTCCCTCCATTGAGAAGGTCCTGGGCTGCAGAGAAAACTGGATACGGCAGCTGGTCAGGAATGGCCGGACCTGGTTTGGGTCACTATTGCAACGTTCCGGATTACCAATCTTCGGTTCCGGGTCACCGGGAGCTAGAGGCTGTGCCGCCAGGACTAGAGCAACTGGATTTCAAGGAGAAGCCACGGCAGAGGGGCTTGGTGGTGCAGCCAGACCTAGAGCAGGAGCGGATGGAGTGGTGAGGTCTTGCAGGACTTGGGTTAGCTGATGCTAAGCTGGAACAGAGATGCAATGTCGCCGGACATCTGGTTTATGTCTCCCTCTGTGCATTCCAGTCGCTGCAGGGCAGTCATTTTGGGCTCAATCCCCATGCTGGTCGGGAAGGGCGCTGGGTCCATGATGGTCAGATCGTTCTGTCAGGACAAACAGACGAGGACCCAAGGGCACAAGTTAAATTTATTGATAGCAGGGGAAAGGGAGTTGGGAGGATGTGTGTGAAGTTCAGTGGCAAGAAGACTGAGAGGCAGAGATGGCCAGTGGGAGCGACGTCTGAGGTCTCCCATCCAAATACTAACCAGGCCCAACCCTGCTTAGCTTCTGAGATCAGACAGGATCAGACGTTGCCAGAGTAGTTTGGCTGCAAGCTGACAGCCCTTGATGTTCAGGCGGTCTCCCAGCGAGCAGGCTCTCAGCAGGCAGACAGGACAGCACGGCAGACAGGAGTTTGGGAACAGGCTGAAACACAGAGTCACAGGTGAGGTAGCGAGAAAGGGGACAGAAATGCAGGGTCAGGTTACCAGGGCTGAAGAGTAGACAGAGTCGATGCCTTGAAAGACGATCTGACACTGAAGCTTGGGAGGACTGCAATTTAAATATACACAGGGAAGGGAGCAGGTGATAGGAACCAGCCAATTACAGCCACTGAAAGTCAAATGAGGGTTAATGACGGTAATTGACAGCAGGTAAGCCTGATGGGGAAGGAGCATGCGGGCGTGGCAGGTAATACAGAGTGGAGAGGAGTGGAATGTTACCTGAAGAGAGGAAACCACAGGTAGGACCATGACATGTATGTATATATGAGTGTTTAGTCTATGTCTAGTTCATATCTAGAGTGTTTATACTGTTTATATTGTCTGTTTGAGTGTTTAGTCTTTGTCTAGTTCTTATCTAGTGTTTATATTGTTTATTTATACTGTTTATATTGTTTGTCTGAGTGTTTAGTCTATGTCTAGTTCCTATCTAGAGTGTTTATACTGTTTATATTGTTTGTTTTTTTCAATTATTCTATTTTTATTTATTGCATTGCCTGTTTGCACCGTGGGTCAGAGAGGACTGAAATTTCATCTGTGCTGTATGTCGAGCATGTATAGCATATTTGACAATAAAGTTGACTTGACTTAAAGGTTGAAGAAGTTTATATACCCCAATTTTATATATAACTGTGTGCTTATTACATAGAAAATGATGGTGTAGTTTCTGTTGGTGGCATTAAAAAAAGCTGAAGCTTCAGTTTTGCGTTGTTGAGTAGGCTGAGCGAACATTATCCAGGTCAGGTTCAAAGGCACACAAGAGATGAAACAGCAGATATCTGTGTCTGAATCTCAGCATTTAGGCATTGGTTGGAAAAACGCATGATAATTACAGCAAGTGACACTGAAACTAGGATAATCACACAAAATACCATATACTGTTTTCAAGCAATACTTTCGACAGTTACTGTGCAATTATGATGTGAACTGAAGCCATGGCTTTTCTTCAGAATGTCCTGTCCATTCTGATCTGAGTGACTTTGACAAGGGCCAAATTGTGATGGCTAGGTGACTGGGCCTGAGCATCTCCAAAATGGCACATCCTGTGGGGTGTTCCCAGTATGCAGTGGTTAGTACCTACCAAAAGTTGTCCAAGGAAGGATAACCAGTGAACCGGTGACAGCGTCATGGGTGTCGAAGGCTCATTGACTCACATGAGCCACAAACGCAAGCCCATATGGTCCAATCCCACAAAAGAGCTACTGTCGTACAAACTGCTGAAAAAGTTAATGCTGGCTAAAACAGAAAGGTGTCAGCATTAGCTTTTTCAGCAGTTTGTTCTACAGTTGCTTTTCTATGGGATTGGACCATACGGGCTAGCCTTTGTGGCCCTTATGAATCAATGAGCCTTCAACCCCCATGACCCTCTTGCTGTTTCACTGGTTGTCCTTTGGATCCCTGGACCACTTTTGGTAGGTACTAACCATTGCATACTGGGAACACCCAGATGCTCAGACCCAGTCATCTAGCCATCACAATTTGGCCCTTGTCAAAGTTACTCAGATCCTTACGCTTGCCCATTTTTCCTCTTTCCAACACATCAAGAACTGACTGTTCTCTTGCTCCATAATATATCCTACCCCTTGACCAATGCCATTGTAATGAGATAATCGATATTATTCACTTCACCTGTCAGTGGTCATAATGTTATTGCTGATTGGTGTATATAGTATGTATCTAGGCAGCTAATGCATTACTCTGTAGTGGCAGGGTTGCCAGGTCTGTGCAAGAAAAGCAGGCTAAAAACAAGGCTAAGAATGAGCCCGATACCAAAATACACCTTTCCAAATTCTATACATTGCTATTTATGGGGAGCAGCCATGGTCTGAAGGTTAGAGAAGCATTGGGCCCAAAGGATCGCCGGTTCATTCCTAGGACCGGCAGGAAATATGTGAGGGGAGTTGAGTCAATGAACAACACTTTGCCCTTCCTCTGTGTCATGGCTGAAGTGGTCTTGAGCAAAGCATCTAACCCTTAACTGCTCCCTGGGTGCTGTAGCATAGCTGCCCACTGCTTTGGGTATGTGTGTGTGTGCTCATTGCTCACTTGTGTGTTGACTGCTTCAGATGGGTTCAATACAGAGGATGAATTTTGCTGTGCTTGATAAATAACTACATGCCAATATCAAATCTACCATTCATCGGGAAAATCCTTGAAAAAATTGTCTTGAATCAATTAACTGCCTTCTTGATATCAAACAGCTGTTTTGATAACTTTCAATCAGGATTTCGTGCCAATCATAGCACTGAAACAGCACTGATTAAAGTTATAAATGACATACGTCTTAATACTGATGCAGGCAAAACATCGGTCCTGGTATTACTGGACCTCAGTGCAGCTTTTGATACTGTTGATCACAACATACTGCTATATCGACTTGAACATTGGGTTGGGTTGACTAGTAAAGTTATCAATTGGTTAAAATCATACTTAAAAGATAGAAGCTTCTTTGTTACCATGGGAAATTGTACCTCAACGTCAATGTCCTTGACCTGTGGTGTCCCCCAGGGGTCGATTCTTGGACCATTACTATTCAACCTTTATATGCTCCCACTTGGGCAAATTATCAAGAACAATTCAATTTTATATCACTGCTATGCAGATGACACCCAAATTTATCTTGCTCTATCACCTAATGATTATGCCCCCCTTGAATGTCTCTACCAGTGTATCGATCAAATCAACAACTGGATGTCACAAAATTTTCTTCAGCTGAACACAGATAAAACAGAAGTAATTCTATTTGGAAAAAAAGATGAAAGACTCAAGATTACCACTATTCTTGACACAAAGGGGATTAAAACAAAAGAAATGGTTAAAAATCTTGGTGTTTTCATTGACAGCGAGCTAAACTTTGACAGGCACATGAAAGCAATCACTAAAACGGCATTTTATCACCTAAAAACATTTCCAAACTAAGAGGACTTATGTCAAAAAATGATCTGGAAAAACTTATCCATGCCTTCATCTCTAGTAGGGTTGATTACTGCAATGGCCTTTTCACAGGCCTGCCAAAAAAAAAACCATCAAACGACTTCAGCTGGTTCAAAATGCAGCAGCTAGGGTTCTCTCATCTCATCTCATTATCTCTAGCCGCTTTATCCTTCTACAGGGTCGCAGGCAAGCTGGAGCCTATCCCAGCTAACTATGGGCGAAAGGCGGGGTACACCCTGGACAGCTAGGGTTCTCACACGAACAAAAAGAACAGAACACATTACTCCAATTCTAAGGTCCCTTCACTGGCTTCCAGTAAGCTACAGAATTGACTTTAAAGCATTGCTGCTGGTGTACAAATCTCTAAATGGTACAGGGCCCAATTACCTCTCTGATATGTTGCAGCGGCCTAACCCAATCAGATCTACCAGATCGCAACAGAAAAATTTACTATTAAAACCTGTTGTTAAAACAAAGTGTGGTGAAGCAGCTTTTAGCTACTATGCAGTACAGCTATGGAACCAACTGCCAGAGGACATCAAAAATGCTCCTGCTGTTGGCAGCTTCAAATCTAGGTTAAAGACCAAGCTGTTTTCAGATGCTTTCTGCTAAATTATTAATATTGCCATCTCTACATGTTTTAAACTCTTTACTTTTACAGTCTCTCCATGTTTTAAATTTTACTTAACTTTTATTCTATTTTATTCTGCTGGGGTTTTTTTAATTGAATTTTTATCTCATTTTATTATTTTATTTCTACTATTGTTTAATTCTTATTAATTTTCTTCCCCATTTATTTTATGTAATTTTATTCTCTATTGTTTACTGTTTTGCTTTTACTTCTGTAAAGCACATTGAACTGCCACTGTGTATGAAATGTGCTATATAAATAAACTTGCCTTGCCTGTGCATGTTACAAATACGAGGCTTCTTCTTCTTCTTCCTTTCCATTCCTTATCTATACTGTAGGGTCACAGGGGAAGCTGGAACCAATCCCAACTGATTTCAGGCGAGAGGAGAGGTACACGCTGGGTGGGATGCCAATCTATTGCAGGGTTAACACAGAGATAAACAACCATCCATCCAGCCATTATCCATAGCCACTTATCCTGTGCAGGGTCGCGGGCAAGCTGGAGCCTATCCCAGCTGACTATGGGCGAGAGGTGGGGTACACCCTGGGCGGGTTGCCAATCTATTGTAGGGCTGACACATAGAGACAATCATTCACACCTACGGGCAATTTAGAGCCAGCAATTAACCTAACCTGCATGTCTTTGGACTGTGGGAGAAACCAGAGCACCTGGAGGAAACCCATGCAAGCACAGGGAGAACATGTACAGAAAGGACCCAGTTGACCAGGATTTTTGAACCTACAACCTTCTTGCTGTGAAACAAGAGTGCTTCAGATGGGTTAAATGCAGAGGATGAATTTCACTGTGCTTGAGTGTACACGTGACAAATAAAAGCCTTCTTCTTCTTCTTACCACTGTTCCATGCTATACACTGCTATCCATTGCCAGAAGTACTGTATTTCCATATTGATAAAGTGACAACAATGTGAGGGCGGCACGGTGGTGTAGTGGTTAGCGCTGTCACCTCACAGCAAGAAGGTCCGGGTTCGAGCCCCGAGGCCGGCGAGGGCCTTTCTGTGTGGAGTTTGCATGTTCTCCCCGTGTCCGCGTGGGTTTCCTCCGGGTGCTCCGGTTTCCCCCAAAGACATGCAGGTTAGATTAACTGGTGACTCTAAATTGACCGTAGGTGTGAATGGTTGTCTGTGTCTATATGTCAGCCCTGTGATGACCTGGCGACTTGTCCAGGGTGTACCCTGCTTTTCGCCTGTAGTCAGCTGGGATAGGCTCCAGCTTGCCTGCGACCCTGTAGAACAGGATAAAGTGGCTAGAGATAATAAGATGAGACAACAATGTGATCCATCATGAAATTCTGTGAAACAAGCAGAGCATTTCGCTGACAAACTAAATGCACCAATGCAGTAAAACATCAAATTTATTTACTGTAATGATGTTTCCTTGTGGTGTACATAAGATAAGATGGCAAGCTTCCACTGTTAGGCTCTTGAGCAAGATTCTTATCGCTCATCTGCTTCGCTCAACTGTTAACCGCTTTGGATTAAAGCATTCATGTTAATGTCTTTTTTCTTCAGAAAATGGTGATTGCCCTTTTCTCTGTCAGTTCATGTTTTTAAAGGACTGTGTCTCTGACAATTCACCACAAGAGGACACTAGAAAGCAATACTTGGTGCACACACTGCAATCCTGATCATGATCAGCTCAACACAGCAAAGTACTCTTGATGAGTGTGAGTGTATTGTGGTGACTGACTAGTTAGCTGTGAAAAGAAAAGGTATGAATGGAAAACCTGCTTGGAAAATTATTGCTGTCAATTACGAAGGTGGTTGTAATCAAGTATTAGTGTCAAGTGCTTCACATTTCACTTGTTTAACAAATATAATACATCATCCAGGTCTTCTTTTGTATGGATGACACTGATGGCAAGTGATGTTTACTCTTAAGCCTTAAGGCCTCTGCATGCTCTTGCGACAAGGCTTTCGCAGATAGCTTTTCGCAGACAGTTGTAATTTATCGTTGAGCGGGGAGTAATAGGCGTGCGCGATGTTATTCACCGCCACAACGCAAGGGGGCGCGAAGTCGCTAGGAGTAGTTGGTGGGTGTGGTTAGTGGAGTGTTTATCCTCCGGTTACTTATAATGACTAGAACTTTTTTTTTTATAATGACTAGAACTGGAGTCGTATAGATGTATGTATTTCCTCACTTCCTCAATCAACCGCTCTTTGTGCTGCTCCATCTTCGCTTGTGTTTTTAAAAATGCCGGTCGTGAAAACAAACCAAACCGGGAAAGTAGGGAAGCGGAAGTGCGTGTACAGCGGATGTAGAGTGGACCAATCAGAGCCCTCTTGTCTGCGGCGCTGTCTGCGAGGCTTCTGCGGTGGTCACAATTTTTGGGAGGTGCGCGCAGAGCGTCTGCGAAGGTGGGGGGGCTACGCAGACACTGTCTGCGACGCTATCTGCGAGGACTGGGTTGTCAGCATAAATTGGCCTTTAGAATTCTTGGGTTTCAGTCACATGACTTTTCTTAGCGATTTCACTTCCGGTAAAACAACTGGTGGTCTAACAAAACAAAATGGCTGCCATAGTGAAAACAACTAGCGATATGCTCGTAATCTAGAAGCCACTGCTTGCTTTAGATATATTCAGAAGATTACTATGTGCAATGGAATCGACCTCTACAGTCTGGGAAAGAAGGATTTGTCATACGATCTCGAAAACTACCCTTCAGTCGAGTTCCCCGATATCTCGAACTATCTGGTGTTGCAGACGTCCTTCTACACCGCAAAACAGATGAAAGCGTGGAAGAGTATGGAGGCTTACAACTTTTTTGTATGTGGCTGGGTAAAGGACCTCGGGATCAAGTCACTGCTGAATGAATCCTGTATTGTTTTTGCCCGTGCAAGTGTGGTTTTTTTTTTAAGCTTTTCGTTCATGTCTTTACAACGAAGCGCTGCAAGTTGAAGTGTACACAAACAACAATTGACTTGATTCTCACTTGTGTTGGCTCTTATCTCTCAGCTAAATCATTCACAAAGATCATCAGAAACCCCTGTAAAGACCTGGATCTTAGTTAAACAAGACGGAGAAGAAGTGATCACGGCGCATTGTAACTGTACGGCTGGGGAAGAATTTTGTCGTGACCTTCATGCATATGGACTTTGTGAGGAGGAAACAAAGAAACAGCTGGGGACTTTAGTGCTTTGTGACTAAAAAAAGTACCGTAAAATAACGGCACATAGCAAAAAAAGTACTTGGAAAACACTAAGGGCAGAGCTGAGAGAGAAATACAAACCTTTCACCAAGTGATCACTGCAAACTCGAGCATGCTTCGACTCGACTCCCTTCGATTTCACCGAGAGGTTCACTGAAAAGCACCTTTCTCGATGTCTTTTGATGAAATTCTGTGTTCGTTCACCCTTTTTTATTCGTTCACGGGGAACCCTGAAGAAACTTTTATCAGTTTCACAGTTTGATTGATTCGAAAAACCGAAAACAACGCAAGCGTAAGGCATTTTTCATGCGAGCAATGCACCTTCTCTGTACAAACGCTTTGTCAGCTGAGCTTTGGTAGACCACCAGCTAAAGTTTTGAATAACTAATGAGGCGGATGCGACGTCATGTGAAACCCAGCAATAGTCCATAAGCATGTGAATTTGAGATACAACCTAAGGTTTGCATCATGCTAACAGCCTCATAAAGACAACTTTAAAGTTGTAATAAATTGAATGTACGACTTGACAGATTTAATACATTTCAAAACAAAACATATGACCTGCAAGATGCACTGTATATCCTTTTGGACTCGGTGATTATTTGCTAATATTTGTTCATTGAACATTTAAAAAAAAAAGGATGAACTACTTGGTTCCCCTTTTTATTTTCTGCTCTACTGCTTCACTTTGTGATCTGCATGTCGTACTGCTATGCACCTCTGTGGGATTTAGATTAGTGCTGCTTTGGAGCTTTGGGGATTTTTTTACGCCCGGGTTCACCCTTACTCTGCAATGACTGCTAAGGAACGTCTTCTTTAATTGAGAAGAAGTTCCAAGTAGACTGTGGAAAACAGGACCATGCTAAATTTACAGAGCTGTACGTCCTCGTCACGTGGCTCCGAACCCAGCAGATGTCGAGAAACGCCATGGCCTAATTACTCAGCTTGGCAGCATGCCTAGCCTGAGCACTGAAGAAAAAGCTTTACATGTCAGGAGAATGTCAAATCTGCTCACTTGTTTTTAGGGAAGAGATGGTGCCAAGGTTTTTATTCAAACAACAAATATACACTCAGACTATGCTCCTGTCGCCTACATCAGGTCACATGAGATCATGATACATGATATCTAAATAGTGTGATGTGCATTTGAACTGTAATTGTGAGCTTCTGAGCATCAAAATTCTGCTCTGTCCATCTCCACAAAAGGGTTTGCTCATATTTTAACATATGGAAATGTTTCAAAACATCTTGGCACAAAAAAAGTCAAATATTTCACATTCCACAGCAAGACCGAGAAGAACAGATTGCCTCTGGCACTCTGAGAAAGTAGTTAAGATTCAAGATCCAAGTTTATTGTTATATGCACAGTAAAACACGCAGTTACACTGTACAATAAAATTCTACCTGCGTTCCTTTCTGATAAGCCATCAATCCTATACAGATTGTGTTATAAAATGGTTGGAAATGACACTGTGGGGTGAGGTGGAGTGTGAAATGAAATATGCTACAAGTACTATTGTGAGGTAGGTAGACTGTAGTGTAATATTAATTATTGTATCCATATTCACTGGATATGAGCAATCGCGTGCTCTGATTGGCTACTCCACTGCTAGGCTATCAGCTCATAGTTTTCACTGAGTAGAGAAAAACAAAATGGTGGAGCATGTTGCTGAACCAACTGAGGACGAAATAAAAACTCCACTTGAAAACACCCCCCCCCAAAAAAAAGCAACAAAATATGGAATGAAAGTATTTGATGGTAAGAACATATCTTTTTATTTTTCAAGAATTATTATAGCATTTTTCACAAATTGCTACCGTCATCTCGCCGGTTTGTTTCCCCTCGAAGTGGAAATGATTTGGTCGGACGTGTTGTATAAAGTTTTTATTTATCGAATTTGCAAAAAATAAAAATGCTCTGTTTCTCAAAATCCAGTGAATGTGGATAGAATAAAACAGTTATTCCACTCAATCTGGTCATACATGGATTATAGCCAACTCTGTGCTACGCGCCTCATCGGCTATCAGCTCATGTATGACTCGATTTCAGGGAATAACTTAAATATTTGCCTGATGCTTTTATTCAAAACAACATACAACTGAACAGCTGAGTGTTGAGGATCTTTCTCATCGTGGCAAGTTGGCAGTGGTGGGATTTGAACTCATAACCTTCTGATCAGTCGCCCAAAATGTAACCAAGTCCCCATGAATGAAAAAAATAAGAAGAAGAAGAAGAAGTGAAGAGAAGAAGAAATAAGGAAAATAAGAAAAAGAAGAAGAGGAAGAAGAAAAGAAGACAAAGAAAAAGAGAAAGAAGAAAAAGAGGAAGAAGCAAGGAAAAAGAAGAAAAAGAGGAAGAAGAAGAAAGGGAAAAGAAGAAGAAAAAGAAGAAAAGAAGACAGAGAAAAAGAGAAAGAAGAAAAAGAGGAAGAAGAAGAAAGGAAAAAGAAGAAAAAGAAGCATAATAATAATAATAATGAGAAGAAGAAGAAATAAGGAAAATAAGAAAAAGAAGAGGAGGAAGAAAAAGAAAAGAAGACAAAGAAAAAGAGAAAGAAGAAAAAGAGGAAGAAGAAGCAAGGAAAAAGAAGAAGAAAAAAAGAAGAAAGAAGATAAAGAAAAAGAGAAGGAAGAAAAAGAGGAAAAAGAAGAAGAAAAAGAAGCATAATAATAATAATAATAATAATAATAATAATAATAATAATAATAATAATAGAAGAAGAAATAAGGAAAATAATAAGAAGAGGAAGAAGAAGAGGAAGAAAAGAAAAAAGAAGAAAAAGAAGGGAAAGAAGAAGAAAAGACAAAGAAAAAGAGAGAAGAAAAAGAGGAAGAAGCAAGGAAAAAGAAGAAGAAAAAAGAAGAAAAGAAAAAGAGAGAAGAAAAGAGGAAGAAAAAGAGGAAGAAGAAGAAAGGAAGAAGAAAAAGAAGCATAATAATAAGAGGAGGAAGAAGAAGAAATAAGGAAAATAAGAAAAAGAAGAGGAAGAAAAGAAGAGAAAGAAGAAGAAGAAAAGACCAAGAAAAAGAGAAAGAAGAAAAAGAGGAAGAAGAAGCAAGGAAAAAGAAGAAGAAAAAGAGGAAGAAGAAAGGAAAAAGAAGAAAAAGAAGCATAATAATAATAATAATAAGAAGAAGAAGAAGAAGAAATAAGGAAAATAATAAAAAGAAGAAGAGGAAGAAAGAAAAAAGAAGAAAAAGAAGATGAAGAAAAGAAGATAAGGAAAAAGAGAAAGAAGAAAAAGAGGAAGAAGAAGAAAAGAAGACAGAGAAGAGAAAGAAGAAAAAGCATAATAATAAGAAGAAGAAGAAGAAATAAGGAAAAAAAGAAGAAGAGGAAGAAGAGGAAGAAAAGAAAAAAGAAGAAAAGAAGATAAGGAAAAGGAGAGAAGAAAAAGAAGAAGAAAGGAATAAGAAGAAAAAAGCATAATAATAAGAGAAGAAGAAATAAGGAAAATAATAATAAGAAGAGGAAGAAGAAGAAGACGAGGAAGAAAAGAAAAAAGAAGAAAAAGAAGAGAAAGAAGACAAAGAAAAAGAGAAAGAAGAAAAAGAAGAAGAAGAAAGGAAAAATAAGAAGAAAAATAAGGAAAGAAGACAGAAAAAGAGAAAGAAGAAAAAGAAGAAGAGGAAGAAATAAGGAAAATAAGAAAGAAGAAAAAGAAGAGGAAGAAAAAATTAAAGAAGACAAAGGAAAAGAGAAGAAAAAGAAGAAAGGAGAAGAAGAGACAAAGAAAAAGAGAAAAGAGGAAGAAGAAGCAAGGAAAAAGAAGAAGAAAAAGAAGACAGAAGAAAAAGAGGAAGAAGAAGAAAGGAAAAATAAGAAAAGAAGACAGAAAAAGAGAAAGAAGAAAAAGAAGAAGAGGAAGAAGAGGAGGAAGAAATAAAGAAAATAAGAAAAAGAAGAGGAAGAAAAGAAAAAAGAATTAAAGACAAAGGAAAAGAGAAGAAAAAGAGAAAGAAGAAAAGAAGAAGACAAAGAAAAAGAGGAAGAAGAAAGGAAAAAGAAAAAAAGAAGACAAAGAAAAAGAGGAAGAAGAAGAAGTTGTTTAATTTATATAGTGCCTTTCAACATCCCAAGGTTGCTGTCCCAGTGGAAGGGGGAAGGGCGGTGGGGCCAATGCATGTGTGCGTATTTATTTATTTATTTATTTATTGAGGTTGCTTGTTTCTGTGCCAAAGCTTTTTCAAACCTCAGTCAGCTGATGAAGTGGTCTGAAGTGGTCTGGAAAAGAGTAAATTAGCCCCGGCATGGCCTGAGCTGGCTGGCACTCAGTTCTTGACCCCTCGTGTTAGTGTAAGATCCGATCTGTCTGAGGGCTCCATGGGAATGAAAAGCAATCGGCATACTGTTCATAAGCAGCCACAGCTTTTGCAAGTGATGTCAGAGGATGTTTTCACTGTCGGGATGTGGAAAGTATGGCTGGCATTTCCACTTCCAGTGAAGGAACAGCCAGGCATGAAGAATATTATTGCAGTATTTCTGCATGGTCTGCGTCCATAAATCCAATTACTGACACTTTAATATAGGGAAATTGAATTAATGTGGGGCGGCACGGTGGTGTAGTGGTTAGCGCTGTCGCCTCACAGCAAGAAGGTCCTGGGTTCGAGCCCCGGGGCCGGCGAGGGCCTTTCTGTGTGGAGTTTGCATGTTCTCCCCGTGTCCGCGTGGGTTTCCTCCGGGTGCTCCGGTTTCCCCCACAGTCCAAAGACATGCAGGTTAGGTTAACTGGTGACTCTAAATTGACCGTAGGTGTGAATGTGAGTGTGAGTGGTTGTCTGTGTCTATGTGTCAGCCCTGTGATGACCTGGCGACTTGTCCAGGGTGTACCCCGCCTTTCGCCCGTAGTCAGCTGGGATAGGCTCCAGCTTGCCTGCGACCCTGTAGAAGGATAAAGCGGCTAGAGATAATGTGATGTGATGTGTGTGAATTAATGTGGTAACTGGAAAAACCACTACGAATTCACTGAACGTGTGTTCTGTCTGTATTAAAGCTGGACTGCCTTTCAGATTTTTCAAGTGGAGGTCATAAAACGAATTTTCCCCGACACCCAGTTATTTCTGTTTAGTGACCGAAAGCTACTGAATTCGAATCACAGACTTCCAATTTTATTAGTTTTTAAAAAATAGAACAATTAATGAATTTAGAGCCATGTGGCCCAAAATTCTCCGCTATTTTTTTCGTGCTTCACCATGACCCAATTCAAGATACTACGTCATGCATCATGTGGTGGGCTTTCCCCGTTCGCCCAAGGCATTGTGGGATACAAATTTGAAACAGGAGAGAAAAATGGAGGACGTGAGTGTGCGAATGAAACGTGAAAGCCCGACTACAGTAACGGAAAGTGAGAAGAAAATACATTATGGTATATGAGAAGGAAAGGAAACGCAGGACCAAACTAATAAATATCGGCAGTCAGCGAGCACCTCGGTGTGATCAGTTGTTCATTTAGCGACAGAATGATGGAACTGTCAGTGCACGCTCAAAGGTAAACCTGTAGATGGCAGTAATGCAAACACTGTGGATGCCAGCTGCCGTAAAACCCAAAAGAAGAAGAAAAAGAAGATAACCTGTGCATGCGCACGCACACGGACTTCCTCTGTCTGCTTGACTGCGCAAACCGAGCGATTTCATGCACATTATTTGCTTTAATCTCTTCAAATTAAATAACTTCCCAGTCACAGAATGGCCTGATATTTTGTGAGATATTACAGAAATAAACATATATCACAGCGACCAAATTTCAGAGGGAACAAAATTTCACCGATTTTATGAAATCGAAAGGCCGTCTAGCTTTAAGTCTGCACTTAAATATTCTCCTGAGACCAAAACTATGATGCTGAGACATATGAATTTTTCTAACTATCTGAATCACAACAATTAACACCTAAACTAATCAATGTTAACAAACAGGAAATGGTTTGAGGAAGAAAGAGCTGTGTACAATATCCTTTTTGTATGCAAGTTTAAAAAGATCTGTACTCAAAGTAACTGGGAAAAAAACTGATGCTATTACATGGGTATGGTTTCACGAGAATATACAGTCGTTCAGCTCAGCTTGTAATTGCACTGTCATTTATTTGTTTATTTTTTGGAAATAGCCAAAAGTTAAAATGATGCAAAACTTTCTCCCGATAAGCAGAAACCAGGGTAAAATTGTGCCAGGATACAGTAAAGATATTACATTACAGACAGGCATTTAGCACACACGGCGGCATGGTGGTGTAGTGGTTAGCGCTGTCGCCTCACAGCAAGAAGGTCCGGGTTCGAGCCCTGTGGCCGGCGAGGGCCTTTCTGTGTGGAGTTTGCATGTTCTCCCCGTGTCCGCGTGGGTTTCCTCCGGGTGCTCCGGTTTCCCCAACAGTCCAAAGACATGCAGGTTAGGTTAACTGGTGACTCTAAATTGAGCGTAGGTGTGAATGTGAGCGTGAATGGTTGTCTGTGTCTATGTGTCAGCCCTGTGATGACCTGGCGACTTGTCCAGGGTGTACCCCGCCTTTCGCCCGTAGTCAGCTGGGATAGGCTCCAGCTTGCCTGCGACCCTGTAGAACAGGATAAAGCGGCTAGAGATAATGAGATGAGATTTCACACACGCTTATCCAGAGCGACATACAACAAACCCAGAGCAGCCTGGAAAGCAGTTGGGGTTAGGTGCCTTGGTCAAGGGTACTTCAGCCATTCCTGCTCATCCTGGGAATTAAACTGGTGACCTTTTGATCCCAAAGCTGCTTCTCTAACCACTAGAGAACACAACAGAGCCTGTCTATATAAAGTCTATTCTAAAAAATACAAGTCATATTAAAGGTACTGATTGCAAAGTCGGCGGCATGGTGGTGTAGTGGTTAGCGCTGTCGCCTCACAGCAAGAAGGTCCGGGTTCGAGCCCCGTGGCCGGCAAGGGCATTTCTGTGTGTAGTTTGCATGTTCTCCCTGTGGGTTTCCTCCGGGTGCTCCGGTTTCCCCCACAGTCCAAAGACATGCAGGTTAGGCTAACTGGTGACTCTAAATTGACTGTAGGTGTGAATGGTTGTCTGTGTCTATGTGTCAGCCCTGTGATGACCTGGCGACTTGTCCAGGGTGTACCCCGCCTTTCACCCGTAGTCAGCTGGGATAGGCTCCAGCTTGCCTGCGACCCTGTAGAACAGGATAAAGCAGCTAGAGATAATGAGATGAGATGAGATATCCTCCCTCTCCTGAGGTAAACGGAAACAGCTGAACGTGAGGAGCTTGAACTAATTAGCATAACTATGGAACCAGGTCACACCAAGATGGCGACACACGGAAAACATCATGACTCTGCATGGACCTCGGAGAGTTTTGAGTTGCAGGTATGCAATTTCATGCGAATAGATCCGTGAAACAAAAGACAAATATATCTTTTCTCTGTTCCCGCTTTTGTGTTATCATTTCTTTCTCTGTAAGATCAAAACATTAGGTGTGTAACGCCATACCTGCGACTGTAGAGTCAAGCCTATGTGTTCTAAGGATAAGATAGCAAAGCGCTAGCTAGAATGATTTAGTTGTCTGTCCAGAAAAATGACATGTCAGTCATTGTCTAACCTTGCTTTATCTATCTTGCAGTTACACTCACTCGGCAGGTTTTCCTTTTCTTTCCCACTGGAGGGAGAGCCGAGTCCGCCATGTCTGCGCACGCCAACTTGTTTTGGTTAAAAGTAGGTCAGACACGCCCCACGGTGGTCACGTGATATTGCTGCTCACTTGCTTTGCCAATCTCCAGAATTGTAAAATGCGAGATGCTTTTTATCTCGGCAAAACATTTACACACAGGATACATGGTGTGTGTGTGTGTGCAGCAGCGAAACACCTCGAAACTCGAACAGGAATAAAAATAGAACATTTTGCCCAGAATTCAACTTTGCACTCAGCACCTTTAAAGTTACTAAATGAAACACTTGCCATGATAAAGAGCGAGAGTCTGAGTTTTGCACAGGTGTTCCCATATGCCTGATCTGGAGGGGGAATTTGCAGTATTTAAGTGTTATGGTGTAGAGTTGAGCTATAAATCAGTCTCACCAAAGCAAGTCAAGTTTATTTGTATAACGCTTTTAACAACAGACATTGTCGCAAAGCAGCTTTACAGAATTTTAAAGACTTTAAACATGAGATAATTTTATCCCTAATCTATCCCCAATGAGCAAGCCTGTGGCGACGGTGGTGAGGAAAAACTCCCTCAGATGACATGAGGAAGAAACCTCAAGAGGAACCAGACTCAAAAGGGAACCCATCCTCATTTGGTGCCCTGTGCCTGGTTGGAGTCTCATCGCATCACTCCTGTGGAGGACGGCCCCATGTGGACAGTTGAAAGTCGCACTTGGAAGACGCTCTGGACTCTTACAGTAATGCTTTTATGGCTGAGGACTACAGTTGACTTGCTAACTTTAGGACTGCAGTCGTCATGAACAATTTTGCACTCAAGTTTCCATCAATGAAGAGTTTATAACATCAACGAAACTGTCTTCATGTTAAAACTGTTAATATTATAGTCATGTTGTCTGTTGTGGCCCAAATGAGGATGGGTTCCCTTTTGAGTCCGGTTCCTCTCGAGGTTTCTTCCTCATGTCGTCTGAGGGAGTTTTTCCTTGCCACCGTCGCCACAGGCTTGCTCATTGGGGATAGATTAGGGATAAAATTAGCTCATGATTTAAGTCGTTCAAATTCTGTAAAGCTGCTTTGCGACAATGTTTATTGTTAGAAGCGCTATACGAATAAGCTTGACTTGGGTGATAACAGACAACGTGATTATAACATTTTTAACAGTTTTAAAATGAAGTCTGTTTTGTTGATGTTATAAACTCTTCATTGATGGAAACTTGAGTGCAAAACTGTTCATGACGACTGCAGTCCTAAAGTTAGCAAGTCAACTGTAGTCCTCAGACATAAAAGCATTACTGTAAGTGTCCAGAGCGTCTTCCAAGTATCTTCTGACAGTTACCAGACTGTGGATAACAGAATAAAAGCCAGGCCATGAAAATGTGAAAATGGTTGTTGATGAAATAATTACCTGTAAATTGTTGCTGTATATATTTGCTGGAAGTCAGAAGGAGTCTCATGGCATTTTTAAAAGCCAAAGAGTGAGCTAAAAGAAGAGCTATTCATCTAAAATAATCCAGCTGATGATTCACTGGAAAAAGAAAAGAAAACGCAATGAAAAAAATCATCATCATCATCATCATCATCATCATTATTATACAGAGCAGCTGTGGGATAGATGATGCTCAAACTTTGCCAGTTTTATCTGTCAGCAAACACCTCGTTCATTTCTACACTGAAGTCAACAAATAGCTTCTGTCAGTGATAAAGTGACAAAAAGGCAGAGTTTAAGATGGTGGATCTTAAATGGATGAAATTAATCTTGTTCTGTGTGACTCAGAGGTTCCTTACGTGTCTTTATACTTCACATAAAGTACAGACATCCTGTTGATTTTAATATTTTCTGGTCCCATGTTGCCGTCTGTAATGTTTTTTCCCCCTGACCAGTCTACAACGACGAAGCCGTTTTCAATCCAGCTCAATACTGGAAAGGTAATTTTGATATCCAATTTCCATTGTCCTGCCTGCCTGACTGGGAATTTATATTCATTTTGTTACCAGTTGAGGACAGAAACCCAACATCCAACCCTGGAGTCAGAAGCACAGAGTGTTAGAGGATCATCTGAACATTATAAAGCGTTATATGAAAGCTGACAGAACAGTAAAGTAACATAAGGTAGTAACATAAAGAGTCACATTTAATAGCTCCGTCTGATTTGTTTACAACTGTATATCAACAATAATGAAATCCTCATCTAGTCTGTGAATCCCAGAGTCTTTATCACTAGTTTGGAGAAGGTTATTACGGTATGTGATATGATTCAGTACTTTCTCCTTGGCTGCGAGTTTATCTTACCACAGAGCGATTCAATTCTGAAATCTGATTGGTTAGAATGTGTTGAGTAGCCTTCCATAAGAACAACAAAACTGTGACAGTAATTTAGCTGACGAACGTCATAGGTTTATATCAGTGTGCTTGTTCTAATACAGCAGGGATGTGATTTGGGGCTGGTGAAATTATCTGAAAATTTTAGCTGGGGGTCTGGGGGCCGTAGGCCCCCAGCTGGTCCAGGGCAGCGCCCTGGTGGGGGGATAAGGGGGGCGAAGCCCCCCGAAGCTCCTGGGTTCTGGGGTTTTCTGACTTAAAAATTGTACTAAAATGGCAAGCAAACACACAAGAAAAAACTTATGATTAACAAATTCCTGAGACCAGACATTGTACTGTGGTCTAAAGGTACAAAACAGGTGGTGCTTATAGAACTGACGGTTCCCTGGGAAGAGAGGATAGAGGAGGCATATGAGCGTAAGCTTAAAAAATATCAAGCCCTCATCCTCGAGATCCAGCATAATGGATGGAAGGCCTGGAACTTGCCGGTGGAGGTGGGCTGCAGGGGTTTTGCTGGGCGGTCGCTCTGGAGAGCCCTTGGACTGTTGGGAATTGAAGGGTCAGCTAGGAAGCAGCTGGTGGCCAACACCACCAAGCGGGCAGAAGAAGCGTCACGCTGGATTTGGATCCAAAGGGAGGTGCGGTGGTAGAGCCGGCCTACTGAAGAACTGAAGGCATAGAGTTGGGTGGCGTTCAAGCGGGGGTAGAGCCAGGATGCTGGTTCTGCCGTCGAGCCCCTCCGAGGTGTCATGGGCTTAAATCGATGAAACACCAGTGAAGGGGGGTGCCCATTTGACAACCTGCTGAAGCCAGCCAACTCTTGTCTAGTTGTGGCATGCAGTCAAGCTTCGTCTTGGCTTAGGGAGGAGGGCGCCCTGCCACGCAGAGCCCCGCTGGTGCCTTGAGGGAAGGAGAAAGAGAGAGAGCGATGCCACTGGCTCACAGATGGTGCAGGGCCGAGTACCTGTAGAGGTGAGCCAGGTGCGATACCCCTATCGTATTTTGCATATATATAATTCAAGCCAATTTAATGGTCAACATACAACTCTGAGCCCCTATAGTAAATTCAATGATTCTTAACTGACAAAAAGCCAAAACATGAAACCTAAAAATGTCATTCTAAATTAAATCATCTTCATTAGAATAAATAGAAAACTGTATAAGGAAAAACAAAATTTATACTTTCAATTACTGTAGAAGTTGAACATACCTAAATGTGCCTTTTCAAACAAACATGATGCAACATAAGAATTCATCCACCATTATTTATTAAACTCTATTGCTCCTGGTAGTCTCCCGGTTTGCTTCTTATGTATGGCAACTTCTAATATTTGATTAAGTTACTGCACACCCCATTTAGACAGGGTAACAGGACTGACACAAAAAAAATTAGTCATGCATAGACTACTTACCAAAACTGAAATTTTTAAGTAAATATTCTCAGATTCAGTTCATTCTGCCATCCATATAAAAGGTGAGAATATGTAGATCCTTGGCAACAAATAATTTCAATAATAGCTTTTGGGAGCATTTATTTTTGTTATGTGATTAATCACGGTAACAGGACTGACACAAACCTCTGGGACAGGTACAAAAATTAACAAAACATCGAAAAAATATATTTTCTTAATGGCATTTTCAATTTGTGACATCATATGTCCATTGTGGTTTCCACAGTCTTGTCGTTGAACATGAAAATGTTTCAATTCCACCTTTGTCTAACATTAAGAATCATGTCTGAAAAAAAGTCTCTTTTCAGTGGGACAGCCATTTTTGCTCATTTTCGACCCTAAAATTTGCTACAAAATGCACATTTATGAACCAAAGTAGTCAAATTTTGAAATGCAAGGTAGAACTGATAATGTTTTATCATATGAGACCATAAAAAGGTTTTAGAAATCTCAAAATGTAAACAAAACACATCCGGACAAAAAAAAAAATACGTTTTCTGTGAAATTGACTCATATACAGAACTGTACAGTGTTCACTCACTTGAGGATTTTCATATGCAAGAATAAAAATCACTTTTTCACTAAACAACATTCACAAAAAATGTGTTTGCAATTAATTGGGATCCACTGTTTTTATCATTTCAACCGCGCATCAGACCCTCGGCCAATTGAAAATGTCTTTCATGCACTTTTCTCCCTCATGAGAATTTTGAAAAGTTGGCAAGTATGTATTATTTGCACTAACATTTTAATATTGAATAAACAAATCAAAATTGTGTATACAGTGTCTTGCAAAAGTATTCATCCCCCGTTGGTGTTTGTCCTGTTTTGTCACATTACAAGCTGGAATTAAAATGGCTTGTTGTAGGGTTAGCACCATTTGATTTACACAACATGCCTACCATTTTCAAGGTACATTTAAATAAGAGCTGCTCCAACCAATTTACTTCATAAGTCGCATAATTAGCTGATTAAGATCCACCTGTGTGCAATCAAAGTGTCACATGATCTGTCACATGATGTCTGTACAGACAAATCAACCTGTTCTGGAAGGACCCTGACTCTGCAACACTACTAAACAAGCAACATGAAAACCAAGGAGCCACCAAACAGGTCAGAGACAAAAGTTGTGGAGAAGTATAGATCAGGGTTGGGTTATAAAAAATATCCCGAACTTTGAATATCCCACGGAGCACCATTAAATCCATTATAGCAAAATGGAAAGATATGGCACCACTACAAACCTGACAAGAGAAGGCCCCGCCCACAAAAACTCACAGACCGGGCAAGGACGGCATTAATCAGAGATGCAACAAAGACACCAAAGATAACACTGAAGGAGCTGCAAAGATCCACAGCGGAGATGGGAGTATCTGTCCATAGGACCACTTTAAGCCGTACACTCCACAGAGCGGGGCTTTATGGAAGAGTGGCCAGAAAAAAAGTCATTGCTTAAGAAAACACTTTTGTAGTTTGTCCAACAGCATGTGGCAGACTCCCCAAACACATGGAAGAAGATTCTCTGGTCAGATGAAACTAAAATTGAACTTTTTGTCCATCATGGGAAATGCCGTGTGTGGCGCAAACCCAACACCCTGAGAACACCATTCCTACAGTGAAGCATGGTGGTGGCAGCATCATGCCGTGGAGATATTTTTCATCTGCAGGGACAGGAAAGCTGGTCAGGACTGAAGGAAAGATGGATGGCGCTAAATCCAGGGCAATTCTGGAGGAAAACCTGTTTGAGTCAGCCAGAGGTTTGAGACTGGGACGAAGGTTCACGTTCCAGCAGGACAATGATCCTAAACATACTGCTAAAGCTACACTGGAGTGGTTTAAAGGGAAACATTTAAATGTGTTGGAATGGCCTAGTCAAAGCCCAGACCTCAATCCAATTGAGAGTCTGTGGCATAACTTGAAGACTGCTGTACACCAACACAACCCATCTAACTTGAAAGAGTTGGAGCAGTTTTGCCTTGAGGAATGGGTAAAAATCCCAGTGGCTAGATGTGCTAAGCTAATAGAGACATACTCCAAGAGACTTGCAGCTGTAATTGCAGCAAAAGGTGGCTCTCCAAATTATTGACTTTGGGGGGGGGATACCTATGCACACTCCAGATTTCTTTTCTTTTTTCAACTTAAATATTGTTTGTGTCACAATAAAAAAATAAATTAAAAAATAAAAAAAATAAAAACCAGTTTGCACCTTTAAAGTGGTCGGCATGCTGTGTAAATCAAATGGTGTTAATCCCCTAAAAATCCAGTTTAATTCCAGCTTGTAATGTGACAAAACAGGACAAACACCAAGGGGGATGAATACTTTTGCAAGACCCTGTACGTTGTTGTTTCTATAGTAACAGCTTACACAGGGACACTACATAAACAGATTTTAAAAATGTGTGTAAATTTTTGGTATGCTGAGTTCTTCTGTGAGGAAATGTTTATTTTGCATTTCTGGAAGGAGTCCAGTGTGAGCTCTTTGTCAGAGGTAACTGTAGTTGACAGGTGATGACTGGAAAAAAAAAGAAAGAAAAAACAACTAGGTGATGTTTTTTTCTTTCTTCAACTGTCCAAGTTTTCCTGAACCTGTGCCTGTTGTAGTACCAGATTCCTGTTCCTGACAGACAGGAGTGGAACCCAATGGGGTTTTCTGCTGTTGTAGCACAACTGCCTCAAGTTTCGACATGTTGTGTGTTCTGGATGCTTTTCTGCTCACCATGGCTGTAAAGAGTGGTTATTCGAGTTACCATAGCCTTCCTGTCAGCTCGACCCAGTCTGGCCATTCTCTTCTGACCTGTCTTCTCAACAAAACTTGCAAAACAGCTGCTTATTGGATACCTTTTTCCATAATTCTTTGTGAACCTTACAGACTGATGTGTACGAAAATCCCAGGAGATCAGCAGTGAAATACTGAAATACTCAAACCTGGCACCACAAAGTCAATGAGATCACATTATTCCACTTTCTAATGTTTGACATGAATATAATCTAAACTCTTGACCTGTATCTGCATGATTTCATGTACTGCATTGTTGCTGCCAGATGATTGGGTAAGTGGATATTGCATGAATAAGAGGTGGCACGGTGGTGTAGTGGTTAGCACTGTCGCCTCACAACAAGAAGGTTCTGGGTTCGAGCCCAACCCAAAGGCTGACAGGGGGCCTTTCTGTGTGGAGTTTGCATGTTCTCCCCGTGTCTGTGTGGGTTTCCTTTGGGTGCGCCAGTTTCCCCCACAGTCCAAAGACATGCAGGTTAGGCTACTTGGAGGCTCTAAATTGACCGTAGGTGTGAATGGTTGTTTGTCTCTATGTGTCAGCCCTGTGATGATCTGGCGACTTGTCCAGGGTGTACCCCGCCTCTCAACCATAGTCAGCTGGGATAGGCTCCAGCTTGCCCATGACCCTGCACAGGATAAGCGGTTATGGATAATGGATGGGAAAAAAAAAAGCAGGAGTATAGGTCTTCCTATTAAAGTGGTCAGTGAGTGTCCATAAGTAGATTTAATACATTTAAATGAAACCATAAAAAATGTCTATATATAAATGCTTTCTGCATGAAAAAAAAAGCCAAATGAAAGCGACACGGTATCACCAAGCTCAAAATATCACTGCTGTTTATTCTACATATCCAGTGTGTATACACACACACACATACAAATTTTATAAATGGACAAAGCATCCAACTTCATTACTTAAGTGAAAGTACAGATCCCACTGGTCAAATGTTACTCCGATACAAGTGAAAGTTGTTCAGTCAAATTTTTACTGAAGTTAAAGTACTGAAGTACTTGCTTTTAAAAATACTTAAGTATTAAAAGTAAATTTTCTGTCAACGCATTGTTGTATTATTGCCACAACGCTTACAAAACCTAATGCCGTTACCAAAGACAGAAATGTGAATTCACAAAATGAACGCATGCTGTGCCATCATGGTGGTTTAATGTTAAGCTAGCTAGTCAGTGAAACTCCACCTGACATGCTAGCAAACTCTTTTCAAACTCGAAATCATATTGGGTAGCTAACGCTACTCGAAAAGAAAGATTTCTACATTTTGTTTATTTGGCAAGATTATGCTAAAACATATTTCTGAAAGGACTTCAGATAAGTTAACGTTATTCATGTTAGCGTAACTCCGTTTTACATGCTAACTAACAGTGCCCAAGTTAACTAGCTATTTGTAAATGCTAGCCGTGGACAAGGCTACGGCAACTTGGCGGGCAAATCCATAGAAAGTCATTTGACTAACCAGACTGCATAGCTATTGCAACATTATCGCTAGCTCTAAAAGCACAGACAACTTCACTGCAAGCTTTCTCTTGGAATAAAACATTTACATACTTCAATATGCTTCCACAGGTTGGACGGCAAGTTTTGGCAAACAAAACAAACATTTTAAATGAAACGAATCTTTAATCCTTTCAGAAAACTGAAACATGGGTTCATGGGCCATGGGTGCGTACATTCTCCAGAAGAACCGCCTCCTTCCATTCTGCCATCAACTGATCGTGTTAAATAACGCTGCTGAGAAATCACTGAACTTGATTTTATACAGTCTATGGACGTGACGTGACCCTAGTGATTACTGATCGGCTGTCTCAGTGTCACCTGGGAAAAAAAACAATCACGTTTTAGAAAAGAAAAGAAAAAAAAGCTGCTTCATAGTAACGAGTACCTTGATAGAAATATAGTGGAGTGAAAAGTACGATATTTGCCTTTCAAACGTAGTGAAGTTATAATACTCAAGTAAAGTACAGATACTCAAAAAGTGTACTTAAGTGCAGTACTCAAGTAAATGTACTTCATTACTGTCCATCTCTGATTATATATATATATATATATATATATATATATATATATACACACACATACATACATACATACATACACACACACACACAAGGGGAAGTCAAAAAGTTCCATGACAAATTGAAAAAAATCTTTATTTATGAAAATAACTAAGCTATTTCTCTATATATCCTCCATTTAAGTCTAAACACTTCTGCAAGCGATGTTTCCATTGGAGAATTCCTTCTTTGTACTCCTTCTTTTGAATTCCATTTGAAATTATAACATCTCATCTCATCTCATTATCTGTAGCCGCTTTATCCTGTTCTACAGGGTCGCAGGCAAGCTGGAGCCTATCCCAGCTGACTACGGGCGAAAGGCGGGGTACACCCTGGACAAGTCGCCAGGTCATCACAGGGCTGACACATAGACACAGACAACCATTCACACTCACATTCACACCTACGGTCAATTTAGAGTCACCAGTTAACCTAACCTGCATGTCTTTGGACTGTGGGGGAAACCGGAGCACCCGGAGGAAACCCACGCGGACACGGGGAGAACATGCAAACTCCGCACAGAAAGGCCCTCGCCGGCCACGGGGCTCGAACCCAGGACCTTCTTGCTGTGAGGCGACAGCGCTAACCACTACACCACCGTGCCGCCAAAAATTATAACATCTGTCCTAAAACTTTTTGACTTATCCTCATATATATATATATATATATATATATGTGTGTGTGTGTGTGTGTGTGTTCTAAAGATGGACTCGATTCAGCCGTATTTGAGCACTACTGAAGAAGACATAAATAGGAAGAGAAAAAGAAAACAACCTGCAGCTGGATCAGGGACACCATTTTTTTTTATCTGACCCTCTATGGATTTCTGTCTTTGATCATGTGACGCTTTCATGTGGTGTTTAAAAGAGCTGTTGGAGATTATCCTGTATTTAATAAAAGTCTATTTTCATTTTCGGCAAAACATTTAAAGTGGACTATAATGAGCAGACTGCATGTGGCTGGACAGTTTCCTATGTTCCTTACATACTATCTGCAGAGTACAATGCCCAAACATTACAAGCATACCTGATTTACCAGGATGAAACAGCAGAAACGATGATGTTTATAAAGCTTTAGTTAGCATTTAAACAGGAAACGGCTTGCGTCACCTGCTTGTGGAAGACATTATTGTCTAGAACGACCTCGAATTCCAGACCAGGATCCTGATGAGACATAGAAACATTGTGTAAATACCAAAATACAATGAAAACAATAACAGGACAACAACAACAATAGCAAAAACAGTGAACATAACCAGCGGTTGTCTCATGTCCTTGAGTCCAACATACATTGCCCGGCCATAAAAAAAAAAGTCGCTATTTGGATTTAAATAATTAAATACATAAGAGCCTTTGGGGCGGCACGGTGGTGTAGTGGTTAGCGCTGTTGCCTCACAGCAAGAAGGTCCGGGTTCGAGCCCCATGGCCGGCGAGGGCCTTTCTGTGTGGAGTTTGTATGTTCTCCCCGTGTCCGCGTGGGTTTCCTCCGGGTGCTCCGGTTTCCCCCACAGTCCAAAGACATGCAGGTTAGGTTAACTGGTGACTCTAAATTGACCGTAGGTGTGAATGTGAGTGTGAATGGTTGTCTGTGTCTATGTGTCAGCCCTGTGATGACCTGACGACTTGTCCAGGGTGTACCCCGCCTTTCGCCCGTAGTCAGCTGGGATAGGCTCCAGCTTGCCTGCAACCCTGTAGAACAGGATAAAGCGGCTAGAGATAATGAGATGAGATGAGATGTTAGAAGTTGGCAGCATGATGGTGTAGTGGTTAGCAATGTCAACTCACAGCAAGAAGGTTCTGGGTTTGAGCCCAGCGACTGACGGGGGCCTTTCTGTGTGGAGTTTGCATGTTCTCCCCGTGTCTACATGGGTTTCTCCGGTTTCCCCCACAGTCCAAAGACATGCAGGTTAGGTTAACTGGTGACTCTAAATTGAGCGTAGGTGTGAATGTGAGTGTGAATGGTTGTCTGTGTCTATGTGTCAGCCCTGAGATGACCTGGCGACTTGTCCAGGGTGTACCCCGCCTTTCGCCCATAGTCAGCTGGGATAGGCTCCAGCTTGCCTGCAACCCTGCACAGGATAAGCGGTTACGGATAATGGATGGATGGACGTTAGAAGATGTAGCCAGTGCTCATGGAAAAGATGTTACTGTGTTTCACAAGGGCCTTCAAATTATTGGTCTGCGTCAAGCAAACAAAACAATGAAGGAGATTACTGAAATGACTGGAATTTTGTTAAGAACTGTCCAGTGTATTATTAAAACCTGGAAGGACAGTGGTGAACTGTCAACTTCGTGGAAAATCTCATCTCTCATTATCTGTAGCCACTTTATCCTGTCCTACAGGGTTGCAGGCAAGCTGGAACCTATCCCAGCTGACTACGGGCGAAAGGCGGGGTACACCCTGGACAAGTCGCCAGGTCATCACAGGGCTGACACATAGACACAGACAACCATTCACACTCACATTCACACCTACAGTCAATTTAGAGTCACCAGTTAACCTAACCTGCATGTCTTTGGACTGTGAGGGAAACCGGAGCACCCGGAGGAAACCCACGCAGACACGGGGAGAACATGCAAACTCTGCACAGAAAGGCCCTCGCCGGCCATGGGGCTCGAACCCGGACCTTCTTGCTGTGAGGCGACAGCGCTAACCACTACACCACCGTGCCGCCCTCGTGGAAAATATGTTGCTGGAAAAAGATCCTGACTGACCATGATCAGAGATCACTTAAATGCTTGGCGAAGTCGAGTTGTAAAATAAATCGACAGTAGAACTCACAGCTATGTTTAATAGTGAAATTAAGAGCATTTCCACACTCACAATGTGATGAGAACTCAGGACTGGGACTAAACAGCTGTGTGACCAAAAGAAAACCACTTGTTTGTGAAACTAATCAGGAGAAAAGGCTTCAATTTGCTGGGGAGCATAAAGATTGGATTCTGGAGCAACAGAAAAAGGGTCATGTGGTCTGATGAGTCCGGATTGATCCTATTCCTGAGTGATGGGTGCGTCAGGGTAAGAAGGGAAGCACATGAAGCGATGCACCCATCATGTATAGTCGTCACTGGACAAGCCTCTGGAGGCAGTGTTGTGATCTGGGGTTGCTTCAGTTGGTCATTTTGAGGCTTAGCAACGTTATGGGGCAATAAAATGAAGTCAGCTGGAGACCTGAATGGACTGAATGACCAGGTAATCACCACATCAATGGATTTTTTTCTTCCCTGATGGCACGGGCATAAAATTAGGCCTCAGATTGCGAGGGGTTCAGGAAGCATGAGGAATCATTTTCACACATGAATTAACCCTTTGATGCAAAACATGGCTCAAAAGTGACCCGGCTGAGTTTTTATCTTCTCTATCTTTGCAATAAATTAATTCCATCATTCAGTATTCAAGGTATTCCTCAATTAACTTGGTTTTGATCATCATACATCCTTATTTTATTTTTTCCTTTCTTACTTTTTGAATAAAAACACTTTTTGTATCACTACCCTTCTAATGCACAACATGGGTCAAAAACGACCTGCATTCATTTTCCAGGTTATTTCATGTATGGCTGAGTGTTTCTATGATATGCTTTTGAAATAAATTCACTTTGTCATTTACTTTTCCAAATATGCAGTAAATATCTTGTTTTTGTTTAGCACAAAATCATTTTTATTTTTCCTTTCTTAAGTTATGAACAAGCACAGCTTTTGTAATTCTACATCAAGTTTACACACATGGGTCAGAAACGACCCGCATGCATTTACTCCAGCGTTTGGTGGGAACTGTGAATTGTGCTTGTGTCAGACATTTCACAGCTCAGCACAGCGCCCTTTGCCCATCTCATACATGTAAGGAATGTTTTTCAATTGTTCTAATATTACCTTAGAAAAAAATTGATTATGTTTAGGTTACCTTGAGGGCGGCATGGTGGTGTAGTGGTTAGCGCTGTCGCCTCACAGCAAGAAGGTCCGGGTTCGAGTCCCGTGGCCGGCGAGGGCCTTTCTGTGTGGAGTTTGCATGTTCTCCCCGTGTCCGCGTGGGTTTCCTCCGGGTGCTCCGGTTTCCCCCACAGTCCAAAGACATGCAGGTTAGGTTAACTGGTGACTCTAAATTGACCGTAGGTGTGAGTGTGAATGGTTGTCTGTGTCTATGTGTCAGCCCTGTGATGACCTGGCGACTTGTCCAGGGTGTACCCCACCTTTCGCCCGTAGTCAGCTGGGATAGGCTCCAGCTTGCCCGCGACCCTGTAGAACAGGATAAAGCGGCTACAGATAATGAGATGAGATGAGGTTACCTTGAGAGTGAGTAGATTACTTGTCAGAAAGTTACAAGTAATTACTATTAGCTACCGAGCTGTTGACATATTCTACTTTAGTTAGCTAATTTTATTGTAGTTGGCTTAGCTAACTACATAGTTAATAAATAAATTCCCCATTCACTGCTAAAGTAATTACTTGAAACAAATTATTATTATACTATTAACTATTATATATTAACTATTAAGACATTTAATTTTAAATCACACTTGGATGACCCATGTGTAGTAATATAAAAAAGTATTTTTGTTCATAAAGTAGGAAATGATTTGTGGTAATTAAAAACAAGATATTTAAAGAATACTTGGAATATTCAATCATAAAATAAATTGATTTCAAAAGATAGAGCAAAGAAAAACTCAGTCAGCATGAAATAACCTGGAAAATGAATGCGGGTCATTTTTGACCCATGTTGTGCATTAGAAGGGGTGCGCATATGTTTTGCATCAAAGGGTTAACCACCACAGAGTCCCGACCTTGACCCCATTGAGAATCTTTGGGATGTGCTGGAGAAGACTTTGTGCAGTGGTTCGACTCTCCCATCATCAACCCAAGAGCTCGGTGAAAAATGAATACAACTCTGGACTGAAATAAATGTTGTGACGTTGCATAAGTTTATCGAAACAATACCATGGCGAATGCATGCTGTAATCAAAGCTAAAGGTGGTCCAATGAAATATTACAGTGCACGACTTTATTTTTTTATGATTATTATTATTTTTTATCAGGGCAGTGTATGAGCGCTACAGAGTCAATAATGAAGAGGAGATTTTTAATACTCATATGTTATCCAGTCAGAATATAGTAGAGCTGTTTTACTCCATAACATCTGCTAATCCTGGCAAACGGACACCTACAGCCTGCCAATGACCTTCCTTTTTTCTTGTCACCAAATTAGAGACATTTGTCCTACAGTCGCTGACATCATCTTTCAATGAAGGGCTTTTTAAAGGTGACCTGACAGGGTATGCCACCAACAGGACTTTCTAACAAGGAAGTTTAACCCCTTCAATGCCCTTGGACGAGTCATGTACGTCATGAAATCTTTTACCGCTGGGCCTTATGACGTACGCTACTCATCATAAACACCTTTTATGTACCTTACATGGCACATTACTTTCACTTCACAGTGGTACATATGAATTACAGTCAATGCCTAAAACATTCTTCCAGTTGGATGTGTTTTGGTATAGTGTACAAAACAGTCACATGACCCTGTATTGGTCATGCGGTGTCCTGTCATTGTCTGACACAGTGCGTTATTTACTTGTTTTGCTCTTTTAGTGTGTTATGGAGCAAATTATGGCAAGAAAAAGATATACTGCAGGAGAAGTGAGGGACATTATATTTAGGGAGATACAGAACATAGAATTGGGAAGTAGTGATGGGGATGAAAGTGGAAATGAGAGCAGTGGAAGTGACTGTCAGGGCAGTGGTGCTGATGGATCATCTAGTGATGGCAGTGAGGACAGCATACCTAATTTGGTCATCAGAGGTAGGAGGCAAGCTGTAGCTAGAGGCCTTGGTAGAGGTAGAGTTAGAACTAGAGGTGGTGGAAGAGTAATACGTCGTGGTGCACGTGGTGGAGGACATGGTAGGAGATAGTGAGACTGAGAATGATGCTGCTGCTGTTGGGGCTGGTGGAGGAGGTGATGGTGAGGCTAGGGATCGAGGTGGTGGTGATGATATGCATGATGATGAAGATCATAATGATGATGATGATGATAATCAGGGAAACCAAAATGTATATCAGCCAATCTTTAGAGAAGCACGTATGGAACAGCAGCCAGTCTGTTTTAATTATGGGTGGCAGCCAAGGGGTTAACAAGAAAACATGTATAATTGTTGATATGGTGACACTTTCTGTCGGGAGATATGTATTTAACAATGACAGTGCTTTGTAACAGCCAGATTTGCACTACAGGAAAGCCTTCAGGACAGAGGACATCCTGGTTTCTCAGTAACAAGACAAGTTGCTTGGGTGTCGTGGCTCAGGTGGATAAGGCGCCATACCATAAATCCAGGGACCTGGGTTCAATTCCGGCCTGAGGTCATTTCCCGATCCCTCACCGTGTTTCTTTCCCGCTCGTTTCCTGCCCAAAAAATATCTTAAACAAGACAAGCTGAAAAAAAAAAAAGAAGTCCTTAGCAAGGGAATGACTGTTTATAGTAACTACAGAAACTAAATTGTCTTGTGTAATGTAGCGTAAACGTGATAAAAACTATGTCGTTCTTTAATGAATAAATTAAAGAATGACATACTTAAAGGACATGGGACATGGATTTTTTTCTGGGTATAATTATGTATAAAGGACATAAGAAATGCCATCTAAATCACTGCAGGGCGTCAAAAATGTGAAAATCATCACATTATTCAACTTTTTTATACATCAGCGTAAAACAAGGATTCGTTAATTAGCTAAGTGGTCACGTGACCCGTGACGTCACAAAAACTTTTCAAGGAGCCAGTGCTTGGGTATCTAATGTAAACAGGTTACCGAAATGGACACCATCGGCAGTGACATTCCCGATGTTTCACAGAGATGTGAAGTTAGACCCTATCACAGGGCTGACACAGGGCGACTTGTCCAGGGTGTACCCCGCCTTTCGCCCGTAGTCAGCTGGGATAGGCTCCAGCTTGCCTGCGACCCTGTAGAAGGATAAAGCGGCTAGAGATAATGAGATGAGATGAGAGATTTCTACTGATAGCGATCGCAAAAATACACTGACAGCCTGAACAACTGCCCAGAGTAAAAAAAAGGTCTTGAATTTCATTGGTAATTGCATTTATGGAATCACATTTATGGTAGATTTAAGGTTTGCGATGGGAGTGATGAGGTTGGACAGGATAAGGGACAGCACATGTGGAAAGCTTGGAAATTAAGCTAAGAGAGATGAGACTGAGATGGTACGGGTACATCCTGAGGTGGGGTTTACATTAGACCGTATCAGCGGATCATCAGATTAACGTTTTTAAAAACGATTAGCGTGCACACAGCAACGCCAATACACGATTCGCGTGCACACAGCAACGCCAATACACGGATACGCTAATCACATGACTAATTCGGCACGTAAGTTGAAATGTGTCAGTGCGGCTCATCGCTTCCTCCTCAGCGGCTGCGCTCCAAATCACTCCGCCCTGAACAGCGAGTGCCCTCTGGAGGGTGCGCACTCCGGCCCTGCGCAGCTCACAGAGCGCACGAGTGAAGTGCACGAGCAGTGATTCGGGACTGAGCCGCTGTGCGCAAGTCACTTACCACTTGCAAGTGGAAGGATGGCAAGCCTAAAGACAATCATAACTACACAATGGGCAGTATTTGCATCAGTATTTGCAGTATTTTCATACTTTTATACTCTTTAATGAAGAGTGATACAAGGCGGAAGTCCACGCCGTTTTTCAGCAGTCGCGTCACATGACCAACACCAGCGAATCAGGAAGGTGGATGTCACAGTGACGTTGTCCAATGACGACGCCAGCTAGAGCTCAGCAGAGCATATCCGCGTATTCTCAATGTTTACACAGCACCGGACCAGACACGATCTGGATTGAATACGTGGACCCTGGCGGATTCCCGTTTCCCGGCGTTTCCAGGCGTTTTAATGTAAACGGACAGTGCATCCGCGAAGAAAACGAGACAGATACGGTCTAATGTAAACTTGGCCTGAGAAGAGATGCAGAGCATGTGGGAAGGAGAATGTCGAGGATGGAGCTGCCAGGCAAACGAAAACGAGGAAGGCCAAAGAGGAGATACATGGATGTGGTGAGAGAGGACATGAAAGTGGCAGGTGTGGTAGAGAAGGATGTGGAAGACAGGGAGCAATGGAGACGAAAGATCCGCTGTGGCGACCCCTAATCGGGAGCAGCCGAAAGAAGATTTATGGTAGCTCGAGATTTGGTATAAATTGGCTGGATTGCTCAAAATCTTTCATTTCAATGTCTTCCACTTATTTGATTAGATGTCCATAAATGGTCTTGGAAGTAGAGAGTGAAAAAAAAAAAAGCATTTTATGTCAAATGTGTTCATTTTATTATTGTTGAGAGGCATACAATACAGTGCAAAACAATCTTTGGCAGAAATACAATACAAAATATCAGGAAATCATTCTGACCCCTGGGTTCAGTTTGTTCAGTCGTGTAGGGCAGTGCATTGCATTGCAAATGGGCAGTTTGGGGCAGAGGTCGGAGTCGGGGGTAAACGTGCTGAATGAGCACTGACATTAGTCTGGAGAATGGAGAAACAGAGAGCACAGATGAACAGCAAACCCTCTTTGTGAAGTTGTGGGGAAGCAGAATTAAAAAATAAAATAAAAAAGCAAGCAGATACACAACAAACAAAAATAATACTAAGATTTGGCTGTTGACTAGAAACACAATTACTCTACACTACATTCCAAGTCTTATAACCTGCAAAATATATCACGTGCTGGCCAATCAGAGCCCAAGACATACCCTGTGTGTGTTTGAACTGTTCATGTGTCTGTTAGTTATCCTTATGGCGTCCATAGTATTATTCTTCTGTTTCACATAAAACATTGCCTCTCTTCTACAACCCCGATTCCAAAAAAGTTGGGACAAAGTACAAACTGTAAATAAAAACGGAATGCAATGATGTGGAAGTTTCAAAATTCCATATTTTATTCAGAACATAACATAGATGACATATCAAATGTTTAAACTGAGAAAATGCATCATTTAAAGAGAAAAATTAGGATGTTTTCTATGGGTGAAAGATCTGGACTGCAGGCTGGCCAGTTCAGTACCCGGACCCTTCTTCTACACAGCCATGATGCTGTAATTGATGCAGTATGTGGTTTGGCATTGTCATGTTGGAAAATGCAAGGTCTTCCCTGAAAGAGACGTCGTCTGGATGGGAGCATATGTTGCTCTAGAACCTGGATATACCTTTCAGCATTGATGGTGTCTTTCCAGATGTGTAAGCTGCCCATGCCACACGCACTAATGCAACCCCATACCATCAGAGATGCAGGCTTCTGAACTGAGCGCTGATAACAACTTGGGTCGTCCTTCTCCTCTTTAGTCCGAATGACACGGCGTCCCTGATTTCCATTAAGAACTTCAAATTTTGATTCGTCTGACCACAGAACAGTTTTCCACTTTACCACAGTCCATTTTAAATGAGCCTTGGCCCAGAGAAGACGTCTGCGCTTCTGGATCATGTTTAGATACGGCTTCTTCTTTGAACTATACAGTTTTAGCTGGCAACAGCGGATGTTACGGTGAATTGTGTTCACAGATAATGTTCTCTGGAAATATTCCTGAGCCCATTTTGTGATTTCCAATACAGAAGCATGCCTGTATGTGATGCAGTGCCGTCTGAGGGCCCGAAGATCACGGGCACCCAGTATGGTTTTCCGGCCTTGACCCTTACGCACAGAGATTCTTCCAGATTCTCTGAATCTTTTGATGATATTATGCACTGTAGATGATGATATGTTCAAACTCTTTGCAATTTTACACTGTCGAACTCCTTTCTGATATTGCTCCACTATTTGTCGGCGCAGAATCAGGGGGATTGGTGATCCTCTTCCCATCTTTACTTCTGAGAGCCGCTACCACTCCAAGATGCTCTTTTTATACCCAGTCATGTTAATGCCCTATTGCCAATTGACCTAATGAGTTGCAATTTGGTCCTCCAGCTGTTCCTTTTTTGTACCTTTAACTTTTCCAGCCTCTTATTGCCCCTGTCCCAACTTTTTTGAGATGTGTTGCTGTTATGAAATTTCAAATGAGCCAATCTTTGGCATGAAATTTCAAAATGTCTCACTTTCGACATTTGATATGTTGTCTATGTTCTATTGCGAATACAATATCAGTTTTTGAGATTTGTAAATTATTGCATTCCGTTTTTATTTACAATTTGTATTTTATCCCAACTTTTTTGGAATCGGGGTTGTATTCCATATGGCTTTAATTTGGGCAAAACTTAGGTCAGAGTGTCACATTCTCTAACATGACATCAGCAATGTTCACATGCCTTCGACTAATTCCAGAGAAAAACATTCATCCAAACGTTCTGACTCTCCACAGGCAAGCCACACAGAGAGGGAACTGATCAAAGGCTGGAAGTCACGAGTTACCTTATATAAGACTGTATTTGGGTTGAGTGAGTGTGTGTGTGTGTGTGTGTGTTGGAGGGTGGGGCTGAGGGGCAGACAGTGAGTGCTGATCTAACGTAACCGATTATATCTCAAAATAAACAAATGAACGGCTTAAAATCACAACAAGAATGACAGTGAAATGGAGTGGACACTTTTATCTCCATAAAGAACGACGCAAGAGCAATGTAAAGCCAGGAAATGACAACGCAAATAAAACCGTATCAAGGAAATGATGCTGACATGAGCAGGAAATCTGTGCTGCACTCTAATGAGGCAATGTCCTTCTTCAACACTGTGGTGAACCTCTTCAAACAGAGAAGGGACTCACTGGCAGTAAACTACCTTTCTGAGACAGGCTGGAAATACTGCACCGGTGAGCAAGACGCCTGCAGACAAACATACTGAACTA
The DNA here is from genome assembly GCF_027579695.1 of Neoarius graeffei. Classification (NCBI taxonomy): domain Eukaryota; kingdom Metazoa; phylum Chordata; class Actinopteri; order Siluriformes; family Ariidae; genus Neoarius; species Neoarius graeffei. The sequence goes on from NC_083579.1 coordinate 70,270,211, forward strand.
AAACTAAGATTGTGAGCTCCTGATGTAACACTATCTAGCGCGAAGGCCTGGCTACTTCAACGACTACACCTTTTTATTTGCCCCCGTGAAATGTTTCGTGTCAGGGAAGGACAAGTAAATATGAAAAGCACCAGATGTTAACCAGTCGTTACTGGAACGAAACATTTGGTGATCAGTAGACTTTCTTCAATTCCAAATATATTTTTCAATATATTCACATTATCTTCATATACAAGAGGTTGATACAAAGGTGGATGCATGTGTAAAGTTATATACTCATTAAATGATAAGAAAGCACCATAAAGTTTTAGTAAAAGCTGGAGTAACTCGACTATTTCTTCCTATAAAATGTCTTTTGCATAATTATAAAACCAGGAACACCCTTGGAAGACACATACTCAGTGTGCAGAACATTTTGCATACTGTGTAAAAACAGTGAAAAGGAAAAAAAAAAAAGAAATACCTTTACGGTTTCATACACTGGATAGGTTTTAATGTTAGGGAAGTAGCACCATTTGCCATCTCTAACCTGAGAACGCTTTTTAGAGACTTATGTGGCTGAAATCGGATTCATTCACGCTCGAGTTGTAATGTAATCCTTTCTCTTCAGTGCACGCGATGGGGCAGGAAGGGGCAGGCCAACACTTTAGGTGGTCTCTAAAGGCTTCTGGTCCCTTTGGTCAGGCCTGATGCAGGAAGAGAGGAAGAAAGCATCTTTTAGGCATTCATCTGTTCATCCATTGATTCAGATGTTATTTTAAAAGTGGATAATCTGGCAACATGGCAGCTGATGCCATGTTTGGAGATATGGGGGGGTACAAAAAAAAAAAACACTGAGGCATGTAGGTGCTGCAGGTTGCATCGGTTAAGTCTCTTCTTCGAATGCTTTGGTGTTCCTGAGGTTATACGTGATGCTCTTTGGCCTGCATTTTCGATGGCTGTTCGAGGCACACAGGACAGCAAACACCTTTCAGTGTCTCAGGCTTTGGACATAATGTTGGGGGACACTTCTCCACAAAACATGTCACCTGGCCCTCCTAAAACATACAGGAGAAATCAGAAATCAGAGGAGAAGAAATGAAGGGAGAAGGTGGGAAAAGAATCACACCCAAATAAACAAGACAGAGTCATCTATATCGCCCCCCCAATATACCAAATATATACCAAGTTTCAAGATATCATTTGCCACATTTTTCAAGTTCTGCTGCAGGAAACCAACCCGATGTCTTTACACTGACCTCAGCAGCCCATGGCATAAACCCAGCGGACCTTTGGTCCAGGTGAGCTAAAAATTAACATTTCTCGCATTTCTTGGTATCAAAAGCCACAAATACATTACTTAATCAACACATATACCAACTTTCAAGACCATACCACTCATAGTTTTCAAGTTCTGCTCCGAAAACAAAACCTACCCCTAAGACTAACCTGAGAGACCAAGTCTGAAATTTTTTCCATGGAAACATGAAAAATTAAAATTTCTCCAATCTCTTAGTATGAAAAGGCACATCTACATCACCTTGTTAACATGTATACCAAGTTTCAAATACGTATCATGAATAGTTTTGGATATATGCTCTGGAAACGAACATTGCTCTGAGAAACTAAGTCAAAATCTATATTTTATGTAAAAGTTAGAAAAATGCTTTTTTTTTTTCTTTCCAAAAATCCAAAATAGCAAAAGGCACCAAATGACATATTGCTTGATATGTATACAAAGTTTCATAAAGATATGTTCAGTAGTTTTAAAGATATGGCCCGGAAATGAAAACGTGACCGGAAGGACAGCCGGACAGAACCCGTTTCCATAATCGCCAAACTTCGTTTGGACGGGGATAAAATTATATATATATATATATATATATATATATATATATATATATATATATATATATATACACACACACACACACACACACACACATACACTACCGTTCAAAAGTTTGGTATCACCCAGACAATTTTGTGTTTTCCATGAAAAATCAGACTTTTATTTACCACCATAAGTTGTAAAACGAATAGAAAATATAGTCAAGACATTTTTCTGGCCATTTTGAGCATTTAATCGACCCCACAAATGTGATGCTCCAGAAACTCAATCTGCTCAAAGGAAGGTCAGTTTTATAGCTTCTCTAAAGAGCTCAACTGTTTTCAGCTGTGCTAACATGATTGTACAAGGGTTTTCTAATCATCCATTAGCCTTCTGAGGCAATGAGCAAACACATTGTACCATTAGAACACTGGAGTGAGAGTTGCTGGAAATGGGCCTCTATACACCTATGGAGATATTGCACCAAAAACCAGACATTTGCAGCTAGAATAGTCATTTACCACATTAGCAATGTATAGAGTGGATTTCTGATTAGTTTAAAGTGATCTTCATTGAAAAGAACAGTGCTTTTCTTTCAAAAATAAGGACATTTCAAAGTCACCCCAAACTTTTGAACGGTAGTGTATATATATCCACAGTTATCAAAATCCATTGCATGCTTTAATGAGAGAGTTATATTAGCCATTTTTACAGGCAAGTCAAGCTGAACAAAACCACTGCTTGTTCTTGCGATAAGACATCAAAGATATTTTAGGGAAAAGTCGTAAGGGAAAAAGTTAAAAATCACTTGGCCACCATTTGAAAAGAATGTCATTTGGCACGTGGATGAAGGGCTGGGCTGGCAGCCTGGCAGCATTAAATCCTCTCTGGGCACGAAAGATAATGGGAGAAAGGAGTGCGTTAGCCAGAGAGACACACAATACCCAACACCCCCTCCACGCACACATATAAACGCACAGAGCTACTGAAATAACACAGATGTGAGGTTGGCGTGAGTAAGGGCCAAAAGCCTGATGGTGTAGAATGACATTTGGGTGAGCCACTCTGAAAGAACCAGCTCTATATTCAAACATATGCACTCTTCACTCTACCTCTTCCTTTTTCTCAATATTCAAATAACAGGCAGTACCATGCAATGAAATCAGCTGTTTGTGGAGAAGAAAGTCAAATCAAAATAACCACAAAGGTGGGATTTAGTGCCTTTGTCTTCTCTGCATGTCGCGCACAACCACTTTAACCCGCTAGACTCGGTTCCTGATGGAAACAGATTCAAAGGTGAACTTTGAGGTGGTGTTTACATTAGACCGTATCCGTCTCGTTTTCGTCGCGGATGCACTGTCCGTGCACATTAAAACGCCGGGAAGGGCCCACGTATTCAACCCAGTACGTATCTGATCCGGTGCTGTGTAAACACTGAGGAACGAGGATACGCAGTGCTGAGCTCTAGCTGACGTCGTCATTGGACAACGTCACTGTGACATCCACCTTCTTGATTCGCTGGCATTGGTCATGCCACGTTGGTCATGTGACGCGACTGCTGAAAAACGGCCCGGACTTTCACTTCCTGCTATCTGTCCCGAATCACTGCTCGTGCGCTTCACTCGCGCGCTCTGTGAGCTGCGCAGGGCCGGAGTGCGCACCCTCCAGAGGGCACTCGCTGTTCAGGGCGGAGTGATTTGGAGCGCAGGATGCCTGCGGAGCCGAGCGTATCCGTGTATTGGCGTTGCTGTGTGCACGCGAATCGTGTATTGGCGTTGCTGTGTGCACGCGAATCGTTTTAAAAACGTTAATCTGATGATCCGCTGATACGGTCTAATGTAAACACCACCTGAGATGCCTCAACAATCGCTTCGTTCCAGTCCAAGGATACTCAGAGGTCAACTGTTTTCTATATCAGCATCTTTGACAGGAGTGCTGGCTATAATTCAAACCCCGGGTTTATATTAATGCAATATTAATTATTACAGGACACTTTTTCGATGGAATAAAAACGTGTTCTATTCCCTTCTAGCGGGTTTCATTCATTTGGTTCGATAGCATGCAATACTGTTAAGCGTATCGCTTATCCTATGTGTATTACACGTACGTCACTCTACCCAATGGAGAATGAGCGTTGAATATGGTTTACGATATTGCATGGTTGTCAAGACAACATGACATCACACGAATATTTAATGAGAGAGTTTTCTGCTGCGCGTGCGCACGAGCATTTCTTTGTTCCGCCGGTGGCGCCCGCAGTAAACCGTCGTAGTGAATTGAAAATGCTAAAAGAGACGTATTACACGTAAAACTTCCGTGCTAGCCAGCGACTGTGACAATTTGTAATGTAAACAAACATGGCCGCCAGGCTTGCTTCGTTAAATACGGAAGATTTTGAGAGAATATGCCAATGCGAACGTGTATGTATAATAATAATATTGGCTGGCTTTTTTCGTGGTATATCAGATATATTCCTTTCAGATATATACATACAGAATTTAATATATCTGATATACCATGAAAAAAAGCCAGCCAATATTATTTAATTCCGAGCTCCTCGGACTCGCCTGATCCATCCTGATGCCCTACGTCTGGCTGGAGTTGCATCTCGTCGCTCCTGTAGAGGACGGTCCCATACAAAGTCGCACTTGGAAGACGCTCTGGACACTTACAGTAATACGTTTATGGCTGAGGACTACAGTTGACTTGCTAACTTTAGGACTGCAGTTGTCATGAACAGTTTTGCACTCAAGTTTCCATCAATGCACAGCTTATAACTTCAACAAAACAGACTTCATGTTCAAACTATAATGAATTTCCTGGTTACGCAGTTATACTTTGTGACTCTACAGGACACTGTTATAGAAGCGAGTTATTTATAATCAGCATCACGTGTTTCCCATAATGACTGGGTTCCAAGGATCCCCGAATGTAAAGGCACTTTAAAGGAACAGCTATGGAAAGTTGGCACTATAATGACAGGCGTACTAACACCTTCTGCGCGCTTCGGCAGCGCATTGATATCTGAGCTCCGTATCAATGCGCTGCCGAAGCGCGCAGAAGGTGTTAGTACGCCTGTCATTATAGTGCGGACTTTCCATAGCATAGAAAATCGCTACGTTTCAATTTGTGTAACTGAACTTGTTTCATGTCACTGGTCATATAAACCTATGTAAACAGGAAAAACGCGGAAGAGTTTGGTCGCATCTAACTACAGCCCCAAAAAATACCATTGGCCATGCTGAGCCTAGCTACATTGCTAACAGGAGTGACAGCGCGTCTGACTGCGTCTGACTGACTGGGAGGTCGCGCAAAGCTCGGACAGGTACGGAGCAGCTCGTCTCAATTCAGATAAGAGCATATTTCATTATGGAAGTACGGTGGACTGTTCCTTTAAGTCTCAGTGAATGTGAGGCTATGCTGAGCTGCTGTGTTGAGGCTCATATTCACTTCACTGTATAAGAATGAGCACCTTGCTGCAGTTGAGAAATGAAATTTTTAAAAATTCTTACCTTTGTGGAAATAAAGCGAGCATATCGTAGGGTTTTTGACCTCTCTGTTTGACACAGAGCCCCGCCGAATGTTTTCCCCCCACTTTTCCCTTCTACGTTGAGAAATTTCTCTATTTTTCCCCCCGATGATGAATTACTTTTGGTAAATTAAAAAATCTGATGTCGTTGTTTTGTTCAAAACAATTTGTAGATCCTAAAATGCAGCAAAACCTTCCCATACCGATCAATAACAACTAACTCGGCTGAACGAAGCACTACAAGCATTCCCCCTGTCATGGCGGCGTAGTTACCGTTGTTATGGGGTCATGTGAGAGTGCAAAAAAACATTTAATTAAATCCTTTGTTGCCAGAATATGGAAACTACATACAGCTAGTTCTAGATAATATTTACATTACTGGAATATCTGGTAGCTTCAGAAGGTTTATGAAGATTATGGAGGTAGTGTGACGGTACAGTGTGGTTTACTATAGTAACTAAGTAAGCAGTACATTAAAAATGGGTCACATGACAAAGTCATATATATCAAATAATGTATTTGTGATACTAGGAGCTATTAAGGAAGCTCCGATCCACAGGACTGCTTGAATACACAGATGTGGTGTACGTACTCTGCATTCGCATGTGGTGCAGTGGTCTTTCTTCCAGGTCTCTCTGTTCCCCCGGTGTCTAGCTTCCTCATCGACGCAGTCTCTCTTACTCAGACGGCCTTCAAGTCTTTTTATCTGTCGGACAGAAGACGCCAGAGAGTACAAATCATAGCCTTTTAGCACCTCTGTCTTAATCAGTGCTGGTCACTTTAAAAACTGAAAAAATTAACCCTTCATTACGTCAAAGTGTTTCAACTGAATACAGCAAAACCATCTGTAAATCATTTGCTTTAACTCAAATGACCGAGGAGCACAGTTAATTTGCATCTCTATGTATGTCCTTGATAATAAAGCTTAAAACAAGAATCACATTTCTGAAATCCAAGGCTGTGACGCGAGTTATACAATCCATTCAGTCTCTCTCTCTCTCTCTCTCTCTGCTGATGCCTTAATTAAAGCCATGTGTTTGAAATGTCGATTCGCCTCCAGCACTGAAACTCAGCTTAAATTGTCCAAATGTGCAGGGCTATCTGATCCTGATCCTGTTTCAAACAGTTCGAACAGTGCCAGCCCATCGTGTCAACTCTCTACAGCAGGGATGCAGTGCTGGAGAGCTGGAGTCCGGTGAAGTTTGGTCATTTTCCTGCTCTAATAAACCTAGTAATTGACTGGTTTTACAGGAATGAAGTTGGCACCCTGCTTCAGAGGAATTCTGAAATAATGCATTATTTGTGTAGTCTTCTGTACAAAGCTCGTCCTACGCCAGGATATCTGCTTGGTGCTGGAACTCTTTACAAATGAGCTATGTTAATTGTGGAAATTAAAGGAACAGTCCACCGTACTTCCATAATGAAATATGCTCTTATCTGAATTGAGACGAGCTGCTCCGTACCTCTCCGAGCTTTGCGCGACCTCCCAGTCAGTCAGACGCAGTCAGACGTGCTGTCACTCCTGTTAGCAATGTAGCTAGGCTCAGTATTGCCAATGGTATTTTTTGGGGCTGTAGTGAGATGCGACCAAACTCTTCCGCGTTTTTCCTGTTTACACAGGAAACAGTGACCAGTGATATGAAACAAGTTCAGTTACACAAATTGAAACGTAGCGATTTTCTATGCTATGGAAAGTCCGCACTATAATGACAGGCGTACTAACACCTTCTGCACGCTTCGGCAGCGCATTGATATCTGAGCTCCGTATCAATGCGCTGCCGAAGCGCGCAGAAGATGTTAGTACGCCTGTCATTACAGTGCGGACTTTCCATAGCATAGAAAATCGCTACGTTTCAATTTGTGTAACTGAACTTGTTTCATATCACTGGTCATATAAACCTATGTAAACAGGAAAAACGCGGAAGAGTTTGGTCGCATCTAACTACAGCCCCAAAAAATACCATTGGCAATACTGAGCCTAGCTACATTGCTAACAGGAGTGACAGCACGTCTGACTGCGTCTGACTGACTGGGAGGTCGCGCAAAGCTCGGACAGGTACGGAGCAGCTCGTCTCAATTCAGATAAGAGCATATTTCATTATGGAAGTACGGTGGACTGTTCCTTTAACACAATTCACAAATTGAGAAAAACAACCACACGTTGTATTGTATTGCTAAGGTGGCTATTTTGCTGAAAGTATACCACTGCTTCTACTCCTCTGCTGCATCTTTAACCCTCTGGGGTCGAGAGCTTCGCCGGTGAAGCTCGAAAGGTTTAGAATGAGTAGGTCATGTATTTAGATAAATATCTTCGAGTTTTTCATCATACAAGCATGATAAACATATTGACAGAAACTTTATAATTTACACTTTCCTGTGTGCCCACGGCCAAATAATGTTATAGTTTTTAAATTGTCTAAATTAGATGGAACATAAAACTTGTCACCGTACTCAGTCACACCAGAGTCGAAGCGCTGAGCGCGCACTTATGCATTCATAAAAGACTGTTCATGTGGTAACGGCATGATAATCACTTTCACTCTTTCGGTTTTGATTGGTTTCTCTTTCGGGGTGGGAACGCCCACCATAAACAGGATAAAATCTGTCAGACATAGTCTAGGCTATTTGGAGGTAAAACTTGTTTCGAGATGGCACGCGGATTTTATGTGCTTTGGATGATTCAGGACAGCGATTCAATTCATGATTCAGTTCATGATTCAGGACAGCGATTCAGTTCAATCTTGAGAACTTATGATGAGCGGTGCCTCTTTTTTTTTTTTACTTCGACTCGATCGAGCTATAGATCAACTTGAGTAAGTGTAAATATTTCCGGAGCTTTTTTATTATTATTTTATTTTATTTTCTCCTCTTTTTTATTTTTACTTTTTCCTGTGTGTTTGTGTAGTTTGATGTTTGTTTGAAGGTTTTGTCCGCCGGTGGTGGTGTAGCTCCGGACCCAGTTTTGGGCGTCGGTTCCCTCCAGGCCTTGGTTCGCTGTGGGTGATGCCTGTGCTCCCAGCTGTGGACTGCAGCGAGCTCGTTGCTCATTTTGACATCGTGGTTGTCCAGCACTCTGTGCTTTAATGCTTGGCGTGATGTTCCGGGCAATGTTGCTCAGTGGCGTCGCGGCGGCTGTGCAGGCGGTTTGGGACATACCAGCACTCTGCGTGGTGGTGCTTCTGTGCTCGCTTTGTGGATCCATGGCATGGTGTTCGAGCGATGTTGCTGGCGGCGGCGCGGTGGCTGTGCTGGTGGTGTGGGACTTGTTTTCGTGCGCCTTTTGGTGGGACTGTGGCTGCTACACCACTGGAATTACATCCTGACCCCTATTTGGTGGATTTTTTTTCCCTTCCTTCCTGTCTATAATTGTAAAGCGTCCTTGGGTTTTAGAAAGGCGCTATATAAATTGAACCTATTATTATTATTTTTTCTATTTATTATGAGCAGATCGGTTGATATGCGTGCGCTGTAGTGCATACACAGGAAAAATAACTGAGCAATTTTTCCAGAGTTAAAAGTATTTTCCTCAAAAATAGTTAATTTTGCTCGATTTTGAGTTTAGAGAGTAAAATGCGGAGTTGGAGTGGGAGCAAAATGGCAGAGTAATTGTGTAACAGAGTAACAGAGTTGGTTGTGGCTCTGAACTGAGTAAAATAGGACAAGAGTTAATTTCAAGACACACTGAATAAAGTCAAATACCAAAATAAAGTCAAATACCAGATAAATGAGGCTGTTGTAAAAAGCAGTTTTAGAACTGTGTTGGAATGTGTGAAAAAACACGACCTTACCCATTGTGACTTGACCTGATGGGATTAAGAGATGGCAGTAGGAGGGGTTTTCACTCTTCTCATTGAATGGAATGGAAATGTTTTACCCTTCTCACTGAATATCCCTCCCACTGCCAACCCTTTATCCCAAAACAACAGGACATAATTTTTTGATGGCCAGTTAATTGTCCAAATCAATGGAGCAGATTTAAATTTTCGTGCTCGATCCATTCCTCAGACTGAACAGAATCACCTCAAGTGACCAAAACGGTTCGACACGATGGGTACGGTCATGTTTTTCACCCATTCCAACACAGTTCTAAACCTGCTTTTTACAACATCTTCATTTATCTGTTATTTTTTTAAAAGTACAATCATGACATACAGAGCGGCACGGCGGTGTAGTGGTTAGCGCTGTCGCCTCACAGCAAGAAGGTCTGGGTTCGAGCCCCGTGGCCGGCGAGGGCCTTTCTGTGCGGAGTTTGCATGTTCTCCCCGTGTCCGCGTGGGTTTCCTCCGGGTGCTCCGGTTTCCCCCACAGTCCAAAGACATGCAGGTTAGGTTAACTGGTGACTCTAAATTGACCGTAGGTGTGAATGTGAGTGTGAATGGTTGTCTGTGTCTATGTGTCAGCCCTGTGATGACCTGGCGACTTGTCCAGGGTGTACCCCGCCTTTCGCCCGTAGTCAGCTGGGATAGGCTCCAGCTTGCCTGCGACCCTATAGAACAGGATAAAGCGGCTAGAGATAATGAGATGAGATGACATACAGACTACAGAGATATTATTGTAACTGAACTTGTGCTGAATACAAAAAAGTCACATGACTTTGAAAATACTGTTTAGATTTGTTGAACTTGACGACAAAATCGGAGCCAGAAAATACCCTCAGACCCCAGAGGGTTAACGTGTTTAAAGGTTCACAAGTCACAACTGTCCCATATTTTTCAGAACATGACACCTGTGTGTGTAACATTTTTTAGTTTAAAAACCATTTTCACCTTTAACCAAGCGTCCAGTCTCACCTGCTTTCGTAAACTAGTGATAGTCTTCTGCATGTCCATAACGAAATCCTGGAAGTCATTTACTGGCAGTTCAGCGTTTGACTTTGAGGAAAGAGTTGCATTTAAAATGTTTCTGTCATCAATACCACTGAAAAACAAAATGAATATGGTAGAATAAATTAATTTTTAACTACATTTGATATACACTACCGTTCAAAAGTTTGGGGTCACCCAGACAATTTTGTGTTTTCCATGAAAAGTCACACTTTTATTTACCACCATAAGTTGTAAAATGAATAGAAAATATAGTCGAGACATTTTTCTGGCCATTTTGAGCATTTAATCGACCCCACAAATGTGATGCTCCAGAAACTCAATCTGCTCAAAGGAAGGTCAGTTTTATAGCTTCTCTAAAGAGCTCAACTGTTTTCAGCTGTGCTAACATGATTGTACAAGGGTTTTCTAATCATCCATTAGCCTTCTGAGGCAATGAGCAAACACATTGTACCATTAGAACACTGGAGTGAGAGTTGCTGGAAATGGGCCTCTATACACCTATGGAGATATTGCACCAAAAACCAGACATTTGCAGCTAGAATAGTCATTTACCACATTAGCAATGTATAGAGTGGATTTCTGATTAGTTTAAAGTGATCTTCATTGAAAAGAACAGTGCTTTTCTTTCAAAAATAAGGACATTTCAAAGTGACCCCAAACTTTTGAACGGTAGTGTAGCTAGTGTAAGCTAGATTTCACCATGCCTAGGCCACATGGTGTGTATAGTAACTGTTTAATAACATTTCTAAAACTTTACAATGTAGTCAGTGTAAAAGTTGAAATTTAGTAAATGAGACTGACCTGTGATCATTATGCAACTTTCTAGAAGGGTTATCCTCTGCGTAGCTGTGCTTCACCGACCTGCGGCCTCGGAAGTGATACGACAGGGCGTTGAACTGACCTTTGGTGCGGCAGTCTGTGGATTTAATCGGAGTTCACTGACAGTAGAATGAAAACAATGCTGCTTTTATGCAGCAACAAAGCAACAGTACATATACTGTGAAATCTGCAAGTCGTGAAAAATAAAGCTCTTCAGAATTATTGGCACCAGAAAGAAAAATGAACAAAGCGAGTGTATGAGATAAATATGAAAGACAATAATTCAAAATTGACTCTTTAACAATAGGAAAGGTTCTTATAACATTTAAATCTTTGTTCTCATGGTCTGACAAATCAGTCCTAACTATTCATCTTAAATTCCTCAAGAAATCCTTAGAGACGATTCAGCCATTGCCCCGCAAGAGATACCAATTATTATTCCATGCACATTCACTGGATATGAGCAGTCGCACGCTCTGAGTAGCTCTTGGCTACTACTAGGATATAACGTTTTCCGTTTCCGGTTGGGAGTACGCTGTGCGCATTTTGGCTGCCGCTTCTCACCAAAGCTTTTATTTTTCTTTTTTCTCCCTTTGTTTCTCTTTTAGTGTTTGTATAGTTTGATGTTTGTTTGAATATTTTGTCCGTCGGTTGTGGCGTAGCTCCAGAGCCAGTTTTGGGTGTCGGTTCCCTTCGGGCCTTGGTCCACCATGGGTGATGCCTGTGCTTCTTGCTATGGACTGCAGTGAGCTCGTTACTCTTTTAACATCGGGGTTGTCCAGCGCTCTGTGCGGCGGTGCTTCTGTGCTTGCCGCGGTGTTCCGAGCGATGTTGCCAGTGGCGTCGCAGTGGCTGTGCAGATGGTTTGGGACATATCGGCGCTCTGTGCGGCAGTGCTTCTGTGCTCAGTTTGTGGATCCATGGTGCGGTGTTCTGAGCGACATTGCCCGGTAGTGTCGCAGCGGCTGTGCATGCGGTGTGGGACATACCTTCACGCGCCTTTTGGTGGGACTGTGGGTAGCTACGCCTTTAGAATTACACCCTGACCCTTTTTTGGAGGACTTTTTTTTTCTTTGTAATTGTAACGCGACCTTGGGTGTGAGAAAGGCGCGATATAAGTTGATCTTAATAATAATAATATATCAGCTTATATACTGTGAGTAGAGAAAAACACAATGGCGGAGTGCATCAAGTCAGATATATCACTTTGTTATCAAGTATTTAAAAGAAACAGAAATAGCTAAAGGAATATAGTCCCCCCCCAGCATCTCCTGTTCCACACTCCAGCCCATTCGGTGACGGTAATGCACCTTTAAGTTGGTTTGCCAACCGCCAAAAAAACCCTAAAGAGGAAGAAGAAGAAAATGGCGGATTGTGTTACTGAACCAACCGAGGACGAAATAAAAACTCTACTCGAAAATACATAAAAAAAGGGCAACAAACTATGGAATAAAAATATTTAATGGTAAGAACGCATCTTTTTAAACATTTTTCAAGAATTATTATTATGCCATTTTCCACAAATTGCTCCTGTCATTTCGCCGGTTTGTTTACATTCTAAGCGGAAATGATTTTGTCATACGTTTTGTATGAAGTTTTTATTTATCGAATTTGCAAAAAATAAAAATGCTCCGTTTCTCAAAATCCAGCGAATGTGGATATAACAAAACAGTTATTCCACTCAATCTCGTCATACATGGTTTACAGCCAACCCGGCACTACGCGCCTCATTGGCTATCAGCTCATATACGACTCAATTTCATGGAATAACTGTTAGATATATATTTTCTGATGTACACTTTGCAAATCATATACAGTGCTGAGCGTAAATGAGTGCACCCCCTTTGAAAAGTAACATTTTAAACAATATCTCAATGAACACAAACAATTTCCAAAATGTTGACAAGACAAAGTTTAATATAACATCTGTTTAACTTATAACGGGAAAGTAAGGTTAATAATATAAACTTAGATTACACATTTTTTCAGTTTTACTCAAATTAGGGTGGTGCAAAAATGAGTACACCCCACAACAAAAACTACTACATCTAGTACTTTGTATGGCCTCCATGATTTTTAATGACAACACCAAGTCTTCTAGGCATGGAATGAACAAGTTGGCGACATTTTGCAACATCAATCTTTTTCCATTCTTCAACAACGACCTCTTTTAGTGACTGGATGCTGGATGGAGAGTGATGCTCAACTTGTCTCTTCAGAATTCCCCATAGGTGTTCGATTGGGTTCAGATCAGGAGACGTACTTGGCCACTGAATCACTTTCACCCTGTTCTTCTTCAGAAATCCAACAGTGGCCTTAGATGTGTGTTTAGGATCACTGTCATGTTGGAAAAGTGCACGACGACCAAGGGGACGGAGTGATGGTAGCATCTTCTCTTTCAGTATAGAGCAATACGTCTGTGAATTCATGATGCCATCAATGAAATGCAGCTCCCCGACACCATCAGCACTCATGCAGCCCCACATAAGGACACTGCCACCACCATGTTTCACTGTAGGCACCAGGCATTTTTCTTTGTATTCCTCACCTTTGCGACGCCATACAGTTTTGAAGCCATCAGTTCCAAAAACATTTATCTTGGTCTCATCACTCCAGAGTATAGAGTCCCAGTAGTCTTCATCTTTGTCAGCATGGGCCCTGGCAAACTCTAGGCGGGCTTTTCTGTGCCTGGGCTTTAGGAGAGGCTTCTTTCGTGGACGGCATCCATGCATGCCATTCCTCTGCAGCATACGCCGTATTGTGTCACGGGAAATAGTCACCCCAGTTTGGCTTTCTACTTCTTTAGATAACTGCAGTGAACTTGCATGCTGATTTTCGTCAACCCTTCTCATCAGAAGATGCTCCTGTCGAGGTGTTAACTTCCGTGGACGACCTGGACGTCTCTGTGAGATGGTTGCAGTTCCATCTTTCTTAAATTTTTGTACCACTTTTGCTACAGTATTCTGACTGATAAGTAAAGCTTTGCTGATCTTCTTGTAGCCTTCACCTTTGTGGTGGAAAGAAATGATTTTCTTTGGGGAATTCTGAAGAGACAAGTTGAGCATCGCTCTCCATCCAGCATCCAGTCACTAAAAGAGGTCGTTGTTGAAGAATGGAAAAAGATTGATGTTGCAAAATGTCGCCAACTTGTTCATTCCATGCCTAGAAGACTTGGTGCCGTCATTAAAAATCATGGAGGCCATACAAAGTACTAGACGTAGTAGTTTTTGTTGTGGGGTGTACTCATTTTTGCACCACCCTAATTTGAGTAAAACTGAAAAATGTGTAATCTAAGTTATATTATTAACCTTACTTTCACGTTATAAGTTAAACAGATGTTATATTAAACTTTGTCTTTTCAACATTTTGGAAATTGTTTGTGTTCATTGAGATATTGTTTAAAATGTTACTTTTCAAAGGGGGTGCACTCATTTACGCTGAGCGCTGTATAATTAAACTTAAGTAAACTTAATAAAAGATGTTTCTCAATATGGCTGACATTCGCAACACCGAAGAGCGTACTTCTGTGTCCTTTAATTCAAAGGAAAGCAAATGATTACTGCTTAAGCCTGAGATAATGACTCATCTGACTCCAGCACCAATTAAATACCTCACTGGATCATAACACATGAGCGGTTTCGTTAATGTTTTCTTTCTTGGCTCACTATTTATACTCTGTGACATTTCTTTGTAAGCTCTAAGCACTCCAGTTCCCAAAACAGTGATCTGTACCTGTTTAGATCTAAAAATTAGGCACGTTTAACTTAGTCAAGACTGTAGAAAGAACAATACTTCAATAAAAAAGCCTATGTGTCTAATGTAAGGAGTACATTGAGAATTTTAGAGCACAGTTTATATGAAGTGTGATTTAAAAGAAAGAAAAGTGATATCGTTAATGCAGTGTCGACAGACAGATTACCATCTCCGTTTTCACCTGAATATATTTTCAGTGATATTCAAAGCAAAGGGATTTAACTAAACAACAGAACATGAGTCATACTATTCAGAATGTAACACCGCAAGCAGACTAGACTTCCGCAGACAAGATCACACACACACACACACACACACACACACACACACACACACACACACACACACATCATGCATAATTAAAGCTTATTCATGTGAGAAAAGATGTAGATAAACAGTGTTGGTGCAGACAGAGTTCATGAAGATTATAATCTCGTCCTTGGCTGTACCTTCACAGCAGTCCTGCCACATCCGCAGGTCGATCTTGGGCACGTCCTCGCAGTTTCCATATCCGCGAGGGAAGTCTGCCACGTTGAAGACGTCAGACTGAATGCGGGTAATGTTGTCGCCGTTGTCACACAGCACCCGGGTGAGAGATGCCTGCTTCAGCTGAGTCAACTGAGCTGGACTAAACACGCCAGGGTTCTCATACCAGAACCTGAAAAAGACAAACGGGTTTTTTTTGTGACTTTAAAGGGCACATCTTGGGTATATTTAGGAGCAAGATCAATGTAATTCTCTTATTTTATATTAAACTTTGGTCAAATATCTGTCACTTTTTGCATTTTTTTTTTACCTTGCGCAATACCAGAAAAATTCAGTTGAAATCAAGCCATTTGAGGCGAATTGGTCCGCCTCTGAAAAAACTTGGCGTTTGGATTTCCCGGCAAACACTGATTTTCATGACGTCGCGTGCGGGACGCTTCCTTCTGAATCCTACGCTGCGCTGGTTTGTTTATGAGAAAACGACCTGGTGGTTTTCTGCAAATTTCTTCAACGTTATCAAGTAATTATTAAAATGATTAACAGATGCATCGTAGGAGGGTGTAGCAACACCAATCATGATGGGATCAGTACTCATCGTTTTCCAAAAGACCAGACAATGAGAGAGAAATGGGAGCGCTTCGTGCGAGGCACCTGGAAAAACTGGCAACATGCAACAGACCACAGCATCATATGCGGGGCTCACTTCATAAAGCCCGACGACTTTGAGAACTATTTGCAGTGGGAAATGAGCTTCAAGAAGCAACTTGATCTGAAAAAAGACGCAGTTCCATCTGTTAGAATGCCCAAAGCAACACCGTCTCCATCTGTGTCAGCGTCACCAAAGGAGCCAGCCGTGTTCGTCTCCCCTGACAGAAGGCAAAGTGCCGCATCCACTGAGGCCCTCGAAGCCGGGGACCAAGCGGAGCCGAGAAAAAGACCAAGAAAATCGGTGATTCACAAGTTGACTGTTGCCAGGGTAAGAAATAAGAGCGACTATCCTCTAAATTAGGTGTTCCTGTGTTTGTGTGGTACACGGATAATGTTATTTATTGACACGCACAAAAGTAAACAACACGAAAGCGCTGGGCGATAATACACTTACTTCACATGTATCAAGGGATATGCGTGTCAGGGCTTGAGATCTTGGGACGTGTCAAACACATTAAGGCCCAATCCCAATTCTAATTTCTACCCCTACCCCTCCCCCTTCCCCTTGGTCCTTCCCCTTGAAACTGAGCTACAAGGGATAGGGCTTGAAATTCAACCCTTACGTATTGGGATAGCCCTTCAACGATCGCATACGTCATCGCGTACCTCCGTCAGCGTTTACGTTAGCAAAACGCGACCAAATGCGTCATTGGCTGCGACCAGCCGCTACAGTCAGAGCCAGAGGCAGAACCAGAAATCTCTGCTGGCAGGGTGTGATTTGTTAACTAACACCACTGAATGGGATATCTTTGGCGCTTCGTGCACCACATCCGACAGAATGAGGTGTCAGAACACTCATGTAAACAATAAAAGCGAGAATAACAGAACAAAACGTACGCAGTCAAGCAACCGAAAACAATACTCACTCCCAACGCTTTTTAGCAGCAGCTTGGATTTCAGAAATCGCTGCTCATTCTCAGCTCGAAAGCGAATCAAGCGGCGTGTTTCCTCTGGATAACAACTTAAAACACGTAAATAATGGAGAAAATACATTTATGACAATCTTTCGCCGCGGGAACCGCCATCTTTCTGAAATCCGCATGAAATCTCGCTGAAATCCGCATGGCATTGTGGGAAATCACTCAAACCCCTTCGTTCGGAGTCAGCTCCAGGAAAATCTCCGTTTGGAGGGGTACAGAAGCCCTACCCCTTCCCCTACCCCTCCGCGTTAACTGGGATTGGGATACCCCTACCCCTTCACGTGAATGCGCAAAATGGAGGGGAAGGGCCAAGGGGTTGGTCCAAGGGGTGAAATGGGATTCGGCCTAAATGTATATACAACCCTGCTTAGCCGATTCCATGTGTGTAGCTTATGAAATCTTTCTCCTACAGTAGCCAGTACTCTTTTAAATGAAGAAATATATAAATACAAATAGTAATTAGAAAAAATATGATTTATGTAACAATACATAGATGAGCATTGAGTGCGTTTACATGCACATAGAGAAAATCGAATTTCTGCCGTTGCTCGTCTGAAATTGAAGTTCTAAATGGCATGTAAACATCTTAGCGAGGCTGAAATTGAACCGAACTTGATTTCTCGGAATCGAGCTACACGACCTAGATTATGCGATTGTAGCCGAGCTACTTAGTGCATGTATACCCAATCGAGCTACGTAGTCGAGCTACTTACTTCAGCACTGCCCCTTACGGAAGTGACGAGTGACGAGACCACAAGTGGGAAACACACCAGCCTCGGTCGGCATGACACTTCACCTTAGCCGCCCACTTTATTAGGAACACTTCTGTTCGTACATACAAACTACAAACACTCTTCTTAGAGTTTAGAGTTTATTTTATTTTTAAAAGGGACAGTGCACAAATTAAACATTATCCTTGTGGTAAGGACAGATGTCTGTCCCAGATTATAGCAGTACATGCTAATTTCCACCTGTAGGCCCTTTGTTTACACTCTTGAATAGCTCTTCTTCATGACGACAACCGTAAGTGTACCAACACGATGGGGCGTGTAGCGCCACCTGTGGCTCGGGTGCACAATGCACCTCACACAATAGCTCGATTTCCTTGTGTGCATGTAGGATTGGATTTCTCTGGCACCCTGCTGGGACCCTTAGCTCGATTACCGACAGCAGCTCGATTTGGATGCGCATGTAAACGCACTGACTGATACATGAATCCATGGGTTTAGAAGCTCAGGCGACAATTCCATATTTCAATGCAAAATCGCTAATTGCTAAACTTGGTCTACACAGGCTGTGCACTGAACCCATGCAGGGTTTCTCTGCCTGCTGGCGGAGCCGCACGTGACGTCACGAATCTGGCTCCAGACTCCCTTGGGATTTTTCCAGACACGTTTTGTTATTTTATTTTTTTCTGCTGTAGACAGATGGCCTTGTGCAAAATTACCCTTCTGGATGAGTGTGTAAAGGGACATACTTTCATATAAAAAAAACCCACTAAATTGGTTCTGGATATGCACTTTAAAGAGAACATGCAGCGGAAAACTGTTTTTCTTGTTTTTTTTTTTAAATATCAATGTGACTTGGGGACACACTCAGTGCGTTTACATGCACATAGAGAAAATTGAATTTCTGCCGTAGCTCGACTGAAATCGAAGTTCTAAATGCCATGGAAACACCTTAGCTTGGCTGAAATCGAACCGAACTGGATTTCTTGTAATCGAGCTACGCGACCTAGATTATGCGATTGTAGCCGAGCTACTTAGTGCATGTAAACCCTAGCGAGCTACGTAGTCGAGCTACTTACTTCAGCACTGCCCCTTCCGGGAGTGACGAGTGACGAGACCACAAGCGGGAAACACAACAGCCTCGGTCGGCATGACAACAGTAGTAGAAACGTGCACTTCTGGAGCAATGAGGAGATAGAGTTCATGCTCATTCAGCTTAAGGAGTTGAATATATATAAAATATATCTCGATGTTGCTGTCCTTGTCGTCGTTCTTCTCGTGAACACGGAACTGATAACTTTGTTTATACTCTTGAATAGCTCTTCTTCATGACGACAACCGGAAGTGTACCAACACGATGGGGCGTGTAGCGCCACCTGTGGCTAGGGTGCACAATGTACCTCACACAATAGCTCGATTTCCTTGTGTGCATGTAGGATTGGATTTCTCTGGCACCCCTGCTGGGACCCTTAGCTCGATTACCGACAGTAGCTCGATTTGGATGTGCATGTAAACGCACTGACTGGGCAAATTCAAAGTGGACTTTTACCTTCCTAGTCTGTAATGGCCATAGAAAGAAAATAGGCAGATAGAACAGGCCAGGAACAAAAGTACATGCATCTTACATGGAATCAAGTAAAAAAAAAAAAAAAGTCAGAGTCCCTTCTACGCCAGGATCTGGTCTTCCCAGGCAGTCTCCTGCCCCAGTACTAACCAGCTTTTTGAAGCACATGGGTGCGGTGCCGATTTCCATTTCTATAGCCCTCAGCCTCTCGCTTATACAGCTAGGGTTACAGTGGGGGGCTGGTCCTCTGGTAACCGCGAGAGTTTGACTCCCCACTCACATCTGTACTGCAGCGTGCCTTGCCAGATGGTAGTAGGTACCATTTTTATGATGGTCTTTGGTATGACCTGACCACAAGTAGAACTCGCGATCTCCCGGTTGAGACATGGACACGCTAACCACTAGGCCAACTCGCAGTTACGTGGAATCGCCTCTCATTTTTTACAGTTAAACACCCCCCACCACCACCACCACCCCAACATATGATCACCCATAGCAATCTGAATCAAGAAGATGGAGCTGTGCCAACTCTGCTGAAGTCAACCACGAGTCCAAAAACTGTAAGTAAAACGTTCAAAATAAAAAAAAAATCAAATATTAATTTATACGTAGGCAAACAGTCTATCAGAACAATGATCCTCAACATATAATTACAAGAAATTTTAAGATTTTCATGCTCAAAACCACCTGTTTAGAACATTCTACAGGGAAATAGGTTAACTGGGAACTGGAAAGACTCAGTTGTTCACAAGCAAGGATGGTTCATCACTTTGTGAAAAACGGCGTGGGCAAATAGTCCAACAGATGAAGAACAATGGTTCTCAATGAACAGTTGCAAGGATTTCACCACTGACATATCATCAAAAGATTCAGAGAATCCAGAGAAATCTCTGCATGTAAGGGGCAAGTCTGCAAACTAACACTGAACTCTCATGACCTTTGATCCCTCAGGCGTCACTACATTAAAAACTGACATGACTGTACAAAGGATATTACTACACTGACTCGGGAACACTTCTTAAAACCGCTGTCAGTAAGCACAGTTTGTCGCTGCATCTACTATACAAAACAAAAGTCATACGCTCACCGAACACGTTATTAGGAACACCCGTACACCTGATGTTTTATACCAGGGGTTTTCAAAGTGTGGGAGAGTCAGCCCCCCCTCAGAGAGCAAATAAACAACAGCGCCCCCCTCACAATTTTTGTTGTTGCTATACTTAATGTTCCAGTCGTATTTTAAAAAAAAATGGTTGCTGTACACATTTTTATTTTTTTCTTTTACACATTTTAAACATCTGTGCTTTTTAAAACATCTTTTTTTACACATTTTAAACATCTGTGCTTTTCTTTTTAAAACATCTTGTTTTACACATTTTAAACATCTCATAGCATCATTAGCTAGCACCTCTTGGCAGACAACACACTGTGGCAGTGGCGCATCTTCAGATCCAGTCCATGGAAATCCAAACTTTAAATAATCGTGGTCATACTTCCTTCTTTTTTCAGTCCCCCCAGGATTCCGCGGGCCTTTTTTGTGATTGTTGCGGGCTAAAATGTCTGATGTTGCGGGGGGTTTTCCAAAAAATTCTGATGAAAGTTGCGGTGTTTTTTAGGTTTTTGTTACGATTACATTGCGGGAGGAAGTGAAAGTTGCGAGAAACTGTTGCGATTTTCTCTTTTTGTGATTAAAATTGAGTGATATGTTAAATATTAAGTTATTACTGAAAAACTATTGATTAAAAAAACAGACACTGAGAAATGGTCCTATAAACAACTTTACCAATATAAAAGATTACCAGGACTACAAAAATGCAGAAAAATAGGCTTTACTGATCCAAATGCTCCTGTTGGTTCAAAAGTTAAAGTGCAGAGAACCTCACAGCACAACATGAAGTTACCTTAAAATATAATATAAATGCCTCAGCTTTCATGTAAGAAAAAAACTATTAATACTAGTACTGTGTGCAGGCAGTCTCTCCTGAAGACTAAATTAAACAATAATTATAAACTAATAAAATAAATGGCTCAGGCTTCATAGAAGAAAAAAACAATTTGAACAGAATCTCACAGTATGATGCTGAAGCTGCCTAAACAATGGAAAATAAAATACCATTTTGGCAAAAATGTTGGCATCCATTAATTTCTTGTATTAAGTAAAAAAATAATGTAAAGTTCACACAGTCCTTCACTGTAAACATAACACACTTTCAGTAACAGAATTTAAGCCTACATAAACACTGACTCGCACATGCAGTGTTGCCAGATACTGCTGACGTTTTCCAGTCCAAAATATGTTCAAAATCCGCCAAAATGCACTTAAAACCGCCCAATCTGGCAACACTGCGCGCATGTTGCTTCTCTTGAACGTATACACGGAAGTAAGGCGGAAGGTAGTTTGTCGACGTCACCTCAAGACGACGCCAACGATTGGTCAAATTTGCGGGAAGGTTGCGGTGATTGGATATAATTGCAACACCGCCCTGAGTTCACGGGGATTGGTTGGATCGCAACATCACGAAATCCTGGAGGGTCTGGTTTTTTGCTTGGCCCAGACTCTGTCTCCTCACTCACTGTAGCTTTAGGTACTAAAAATCGATCCATTTTGTCTCTGGCAAAGGCTAGCTGAAGTTCGCTAAATGTCCGCAATAGTAACTTATTCTGGCTTATGTTTCCTCACGTTGCGCCCCCCTGAAGAACTCAGGCGCGCCCCAGGGGAGGCGCGCCCCACACTTTGAAAAGCCCTGTTTTATACGGTTCTCGAATCAGCCGATCCCTTGACAGCAACACGATGCATCAAATCATGCGGATACAAATCAAGAGCTTCAGTTAATTAATGTTCACAATCTTCAAACATCAGAATGGGAAAAATTGTGATCTCAAAGTGTGACTTTCTTTCACTGTGGCGTGGGGGTTTGTTTGAGCCAGATAGACTGCTCTGAGTATTTCAGAAACTGCTGATCTCCTGGGGTTTTCGCACACAAACAGTCTCTAGAGTTTACACAGAATGGTGCGAAAAACAAAAAAAAACATTAAGTGAGTGAGAGACAGTTCTGTGGGTAGAAATAAATGCCTTGTTGATAAGAGAGGTCAGAGGAAAATGGCCAGATTGTTTCGAGCTGCCAGGAAGGACATAATAATAATAATAATAATAATAATAATAATAATAATAATAATAATTTCAATTTATATAGCGCCTTTCTCAAAACCCAAGGTCGCTTTACAATTATAGAGAAAAAAAAAGTCCACCAAATAAAGGTCAGGATGTCATTCCAGTGCTGTAGCAGCCACAGTCCCACCAAAAGGGGGACGAAAAGTCCCACACCTCCAGCACAGCCGCTGCGACGGCACAAGGCAACATCACTTGGAACACCACGCCATGGATCCACAAAGCGAGCACAGACGCACCGCCACGCCAAGTGCTGATATGTCCCAAACAGCCTGCACAGCTGCCTGCACAGCCACCGCGACGCCACAGAGCAACATCGCTCGGAACATCACGCCAAGCACTAAAACACCGCTACACAGAGCGCTGGACAACCACGATGTTAAAATGAGCAACGAGCTCACAGCAGTCCATAGCGAGGAGCACAGGCATCACCCACGGCGAACCAAGGCCTGGAGGGAACTGACGCCCAAAACTAGGTCTGGAGCTACACCACAAACACTCAAACAAAAACAAACATCAAACTACACAAACACAAAAAAGAAAAACAAAAGAGAAAATAAAATAAAAATAAAAATACAAAGCCCTGGTGAGAAGCGGCAGCCAGAATGCGCACGGCATACTCTCAACTGGAAATGAAAAAAAAAAAATCAACTCATAGCAACTCTTTACAACCGTGGTGAGCAGAAAAGCATCTCAGCATGCAACAGCAGAACAGAAGACCACATTGGGTTCCACTCCTGCAGCCCAAAACAGGAATCTTAGAATCAAGAACAAGTTCCTATTAAAGTGGCCGGTGAGTGTACATTGAAAACATTCAGAAATACCGCCAAATTCTCTGGGCCTGAGCTCATCTGAGATGGATCGACGCAAAGTGGAAGTGTGTGCTACGGTCTGATGAGTCCACATTTCAAATTGTTTTTTTCTTTTTTTTTTGGACATTGTGTCCTCCGGGCTAAAGAGGAAAAGGACAATCCAGATTGTTACCAGCAGAAAGTTCAACAGCCAGCATCTGTGATGGTATGAGGGTGTGTTAGTGCCCATGGCATGGGTAACTTACACATCTGTGAAGGCACCATTAATGCTGAAAGGTACATACAAGTTTTGAAGTAACATATGCTACCATCCAGAGGAAGTCTTTTCAGGGACATTCCTGTTTGTTCCAGCAAGACAATACCAACCCACATTCTGCATGGCTTCATAGTAAAAGAGTGTGGGTGCAAAACTGGCCTGCCTGGCTCCCAATCAAAATTATCTGATTTGACCAGAGTATTGGAGTAATAAGCAACTCCCTGTTGTGTGAGTTTGATCAATCTGTTAGCCACCATGCACTTAGGTGAGCTCCCATAAGCACTAACATCACTGTGGGTTCTTTTTCATCACTTCAGGCAGTTAGCTGTTTCTAGTTTGAGTTAGCTTGGTAACGTAGCTCAACCCAATGCGAGAGATATGATAGGGCACACAAGCTATGTAAATATGATATGTATACAGTTTAGGGAATATTTGTTTCATATGTACACAAGCATCTGGATGACATCACAGAAACAGCAACGTGAAGACCACAGCAAAACAATTCCAAAGGTGTGGATAACATGAGTTCTCGTTAAAAGATGTTAGCCAATCAGAATGAAGCTATTTACATATTTGATATTTAAAAGCACAGCCACAAAAAAAGCATAGCCTGTCTCATCTTATAGGGTTTTCACACCATGCCAAACAAGAGTGCTCTGAGAGCACAATATCCCCCGCTGGCAACTATGCCATAACTCTGGTAAAATGCGACTGAATTGAACAAAATTGCAATATACGTATAACAAAGAATCCTGCCAAGTTTTATGAAATTCCTCCAAAAATTGTGAAAGGAGTTGATTTCAGAAGGTGAGCACCCTTCCCGGGACGGATAGATGGATGGAAATCGCCACGACATAATCCCCCTTCGGGCCTTTCGGCCAGCAGGGGATAAAAACGTTTTGCCAAATTACATGAAATTCCTCCAAAAATTGTGAAGGAAGTTGATTTCAGAAAGCAAGCACACCTTGATGAAATTGCCAAAGTACAACTTTGTTAATAATCAAGGGCATAACTCTGGTAAAATTTGCCCAAATTAAACAAAATTTCAATCTGCGTATAACTGTCATATAACAAAGCCTTTTGCCAAGTTTGGTGAAATTCCTCCACAAATTGTGAGCGGAGTTAATTTCAGAAGAACGTACACCCTCATGAAATTGTCAAAGTACAAGTTATTTAATCAAGGGTCAAAACTCTGGGAAAATTTTCGCAAATTAAATTAAATCACAATATGCATATTACCGTCATATAACAAGGCCTTTTGCTAAGCTTCGAGAAATTCGTCCAAAAATTGTGAGAGGAGTCGATGTCAGAAGCCGAGCACACCTTCATGAAATTGTGAAAGTACAAGGTTGTTAATCAAGGGCTGTAACTCTGGTAAAATGTGACCGAATTGAGCAAAATAAAACTATGCATACTACCGACATATAACAATGCCTTTTGCCAAGTTTCGTGAAATTCCTCCAAAAATTGTGAGGGAAGTTGATTTCAGAAAGCAAGCACACCTTGATGTAACTGCCAAAGTACAAGTATGTTAATAATCAAGGGCATAACTCTGGTAAAATTTGCCCAAATTAAACGAAATTTCAATCTGCGTATAACTGTCATATAACAAAGCCTTTTGCCAAGTTTGGTGAAATTCCTCCACAAATTGTGAGCGGACTTGATTTCAGAAGAACGTACACCCTCATGAAATTGTCAAAGTACAAGTTATTTAATCAAGGGTCAAAACTCTGGGAAAATTTTAACAAATGAAATTAAATCGTAATATGCGTATTAGCGTCATATAACAAGGCCTTTTGCCAAGCTTCGAGAAATTCGTCCAAAAATTGTGAGAGGAGTCGATGTCAGAAGCCGAGCACACCTTCATGAAATTGTGAAAGTACCAGGTTGTTAATCAAGGGCTGTAACTCTGGCAAAATGCGACCAAATTGAGCAAAATAACAATATGCGTATTACCGACATATAACAATGCCTTTTGCCAAGTTTCGTGAAATTCCTCCAAAAATTGTGAAAGGAGTTGATTTCAGAAGGAAAACTCATGAAATTGTCCAAGTATAATTTTGTTAATCAAGAGCTGTAACTCAGGTAAAATGTGACTGAATTTAACAAAATTACAATATGCGTATTACCGATATATAACAAAGAATCCTGCCAAGTTTCGTGAAATTCCTCCAAAAATGGTGAGAGGAGTTGATTTCAGAAGGTGAGTACCCTTCCCAGGACGGACAGACGGATGGAAATCGCCACGACATAATCCCGCTTGGTAATGGTATCAGAAAATATAGTTAAAACAGTCATGGTAAGGAAATCAGAAACAGTGAAACTGTGTATGATGTAAAGAACACAACATGACGGGAACAATGTAAAGGACAATAATCAGTGTTGCGGTGATGTGATGCAGCATGACGTAATAAATCCGGAGTTTTATTACTTGTGTGTTACTGATTATGGTCCAATAACAGCACATCCTGAAGTGTTTTAATCCTCTTATACCTCAGCAATGTGCCTCCAATTACAAAACACCACCACCTCATAATTACTGCTCTTAATGTTATGGAACATCTGCAAAACAAGCTCGGTCTCATTCTCACTTACGCAACAGCTATAAATAGTCGTTTCCTCACCAGCCTCACGTTTTCCTTTCTTTTGTGCAGTTAATAAGACAAAAGATTTCAGCTTGTTACCAAGAAACTGGTAAAAAAAAAAAAATTCTGTCCTGGAATATAACACTATACATTTTAAGGTAGTATAGAAGCTAAACATATTAATTATTTTCAACATCACATTTAAGTTATAAATGCGGTTATGAGCTCAGTAACTAAAACATGCAGTTTACCTGTCACCATCTCGGAGCCTTTTAAACTGTGTGGCCAGTAGGCACATGAGAGTTGGCCCCAGTCTGCTCCCAGGAACAAGTTCCTCAGCCATCAAAGCGGGGAACAGATCGATGTTCAGTGGAGTGCCATAGAGCCTGGAATCACATCCAACCCAACAAATCAGCCACAATACAAATTAATACTTAACAGGCTATATCACTAAATTGATCACGCCTTTACCTCTGAAGCTTCTCCCGAACGGTCGGGCTGCGAATTTCATTCCTCAGGTCATCGAAAGTCTGCGCTGAGGTGAGATTGCAGAACACCCTGTAGTCGTTATAGGGAGGGATGCCATGATCACGTCCCCTTTGGATGTTCATGGCAGCAAGATCCAAGGCCACGGCGTGGGCCATGGAGAAGAGGTGCTCTGTCAGCTCTGTGTTGAGCAGCTGGGTGGTCACTCGCATCTTTCCTGCCACGCCAAACAGTCCACGGAGCAGGGGGTCGATGCCGCCCTCGTTTACGATACGGAAGGGAGAGAAGAAAGCCTTGTGGAGTGATATATGGCCCTGTTGGATAGGCTGGAAGTTTTCATCTAACCGGTACAAAATGGGATTGATGAGAGTGTGGCCAAAACGGAACGCAGCCGTGGCAAAGGCGCTAAAAATTCCTGCGTTAACGTTGGGGTCGTAGCCGTGGTACCTGCCCATCCTCTTCATGCCTGCTTCACCGAGTATTTTGGGAAGCCAGTGACTGTAGGTGATGTGCTGTACCTGGGCGCCCACAATCTTACGCGCCTCATGGTAAATAGTGTCCCCGTCCCAGTGCGGGTTGAGGCGCAGCAGCTCTCTGGCGATGCGGTTATGCTCACGGAACCACACCGTGTGCATGGCTGTGAGACCCAATTGCTCATTGGCACGGTGATCCCCAGCCAGGAAGCAAGGAATGGGGCTCTCGTTTTCATCACGCATACACTCTGTGGGTGGCCCACTGGCGAAGGGCAGCAGTGGCTTTCCCGTGCGCTGTACAATGCCCTGCCGCAGCATGCCCCGATGCCCTGCCAGGTCTCGTATCTGCTCTGCTTCATGATCTGAGCTGCCGTACACATTGGAAGCATCAATGTAGGACGTCAGTTGGTTGATTTGCTCGCGAGGATACACCGAGTTCATGAGCAGTGAAGTCATGCCACTGCCACACACTGGGCTTGAGCGCACAAAGAACATGCAACGAGCACCGTCCCGTCGTTGCCGTGGATCACTGGGCGGGAACATGACAGGGAAGCAGGGTGGGTCATTGGTGCAGACCGATGTACACAGCTGGCCATCAGAGAAACGTGACTGACTGAGGGCTGCTACAGTGGAGTCCAGGTCATGATCCAGGAACTGGCCCCACTGCATGAGCATGTGTGTGTAACGGTCGTCAGGAGTAACCGTCTCTGTGCCTATCATGGTGGTGGAGACGAGGCGAGGCAAAGGCAGAGCAAAGCCATTGTGGCGTCTTTCTGTGGCACCACGTGGCAAGTTGAAGCCGTTGTCATACACGGACTTTAACAAGCGTTCAAAGGCGGTGAGCGAGGCGCCCCACATGGGGTGCTGCAGGTTGTTGCATGTGCCATCGTGGCTGCGGTACTTCTGATGGAAGCAGATGTCAGAGCAGTTGTTGAAGCGGCGGTGAGCCGTACAGCCAGACAGATTCGCGATCATGTCCAAGAAGTGTGGTGACACCAGGTCATTGTAACGGAAAGCTAAGAGAGGGTTTGAGGGAACATTTAGAAAGAGCAAAGTTCTTTGAAGGTGTGAAGAGTGCAAAAAAAATAAAAATAAAAATCAGGTTTCATATTGGTGGTACCGTATATGTACACATGAACATGGCTCACATATCTCAGTGTATTTAACCTCTCCTCATTATCCTCAAAATATTCTCAGAATATTCATTATTCATTATCCTTGACTTGCAAGTGACGTCAAAGCAAAATAGAAACCCGGATGTCGGCCATGTTGGTGGAGATACAAATGCGGGGTCAAGCGACATTCCATACAAAACAGTCATGCGTGCGCAACTCTCTTTGTTTTTCCACTGCTTTAAGCGTCCTTTTAGCGATGCCATATCTTTGTGCTGTATATGGTTGTGGTCACAGCGGTACTCGTGACCGTGGCATGCTCGGATTTTTTAGAATTCCGTCCATGATTCGGAAAGATGCCGAGGAATCTCTGAGGCTTAGTACGGAGAGGAGACGAGCACGGCTGAACAACATCGGCAGGGCTGATCTAACAGAGGCTCAAACCAAAACAGCTCGTGTTTGCAGTAATCATTTTATCTCAGGTGAGATTCAAAAGCTTTCTCGATAATATCACGGAAGAATTTTATTTCGTGTTGCTAGAATTCTGCTATAAAATGAGCGTTCTCTTGTCGTGGTTCACTCGGTCGTTGTTATAATTTTAACACGTGTATTACCATTTCGCTTCTAGGAGCGCCAGTGAAATTATACGATAGAAACAATCCAGACTGGGCACCCACTCAGAAAATGGGAAAGCCCAAGGTCGGACTTGATTCTTCAGCAGCCAAACCAGATAGAACGCGATATCTGGGTACTCGATGGTCGGTAGAAGCGTCTTATCTTCAGAAAAGTCTGACTTTTTAAAATAATATGGGTCAAAAACCACACACTTCTATCTTCTTTTTGTATCGAATTTTTGCTCGAGCGCTCAAATCATAGTAATACTGAGAAAATCCAGCATTGTTTACAGACACGCTTTCAGCGGCTGCCGTCTTAGGGCCTCTGCGTGCTCTTGCGACAAGGCTTTCGCAGATAGCTTTTCGCAGACAATTGTAATTTATCGTTGAGCGGGGAGTAATAGGCGTGCGCAATGTTATTCACCGCCACAACACAAGGGGGCGCGAAGTCGCTAGGAGTAGTTGGTGGGTGTGGTTAGTGGAGTGTTTATCCTCCGGTTACTTATAATGACTAGAACTGGAGTCGTATAGATGTACGTACTTCCTCACTTCCTCGATCAACCGCTCTTCGTGCTGCTCCATCTTCGCTCGTGTTTTTAAAAATGGCAGTCGTGAAAACAAACCAAACCGGGAAAGTAGGGAAGCGGAAGTGCATGTACAGCAGATGTAGAGTGGACCAATCAGAGCCCTCTTGTCTGCGATGCTGTCTGCGAGGCTTCTGCGGTGGTCACAATTTTTGGGAGGTGCGCGCAGAGCGTCTGCGAAGGTGGGGGGGCTACGCAGACGCTATCTGCGACGCCGTCTGCAAAGACTGGGTTGTCAGCATAAATTGGCCTTTAGTTGCTTTGTAGGTCCACCATCATGGCGGACGCTCATGACGTAGCACATTTTGATCACGTGGTTACAAGTCATCTAGTCTCATAATATTATCTACCTCACCACAATGCTGCAAAAAAAATCAGTCAGTCAATCAAGTCTGTAAATCTTTTCTTCAGCCGAATAATCAATATGTTGACTTTACTTTTCCCTTTTGTTTGTTGTTTTGTTCTGCTTGCCCAGTATATAGCAGTGCATTTAATATATAGAGGAAAAAAAGATCCAAATGGCTTCAGCTACTTAGTGCTAATCAGCAAAATATGTCTAATCTCAGTCAGAGCACAGTGTGACCATGAGAGCTTGGTTGTTGTTACAGTATAAGCTATAAAAACAGCATGGTCTATTCTTGGCAATTCAAAGAAACCCAGTGCCCAGTGAGCCTCATACTGGAAAGGCTTCCTGAGCTGCCTTTCCTTTAAACACAACGAGGTATTTGATCTGCCAGATAGTCATGAAAAAAAAAACACTGGAAGATTAGACCTTGGAAATATAAAGTTCTATCTGAGTTTTTATGGAGAAAGTAAGTTTGAATTAGAAACTGGTTATTCACACACCACTGGAAAAAAAAAAAAATTATATATATATATATATATATATATATATATATATATATATATATATATATATATATATATATATACACACACATATATATATACACACACACACAGTTAGGTCCATATTATATATTTGGACACTGACACAAATTTTGTTTTTTTTTTACCTGTTTACTGAAACATATTCAAGTTATAGTTATATAATGGACATGGACATAAAGTCCAGACTTTCAGCTTTCATTTGAGGGTATCCGCATTAAAACTGGATGAAGGGTTTAGGAGTTTCAGCTCCTCAACATGTGCCACCCTGTTTTTAAAGGGACCAAAAGTAATTGGACAATTGACTCAAAGGCTATTTCATGGGCAGGTGTGGGCAATTCCTTCGTTATGTCATTCTCAATTAAGCAGATAAAAGGCCTGGAGTTGATTTGAGGTGTGGTGCTTGCATTTGGAAGATTTTGCTGTGAATAAAACATGCGGTCAAATGAGCTCTCAGTGTTTCCGCTATGTACAATTGGCTGCGGCGGGCCGCCGCACCTTCAGGAATTCCTGAAGGGAGGCTGTGGCCCGGGTAACTTTTTGAAAATTATTAAAAAAATAGGCTAAACCAATATTTTTTGATGTTGAGCGGACTCGAGCCTGGCATGAACCGCTCCGACGCGCTATAATGACACCAATCTATCACCAGCCAATCAGGAGACTTAATCAAACGCATCCCCCGCCCACCAATCTATCACCAGCCAATCAGAAGACTTAATCAAACGCATCTCCCGCCCACTTGTGTCCGCGTCTGAGACGTTGAATTTTCACAGAAGGAGGGAAGAAGTTGACTGAGGTAAGACTGTGTGATAAATTAACGAACGAATAAGAGAGGAATTTCAACATATAGAGCTTAAGTTTGTTACCGTTAAATAAGCATTGCTTGTACAGTAGCGTTATGTTGTTACAACGTTGACCCACTTTTAACGTGCCGAGTACCGACTGTAGCCGCTAACATGCTAATTAGCTTGCTGTCAAAAGTGCAAAGACCTTAAATTGCTCTGTGTAAATTAGAAAATGGCGCAACTTCCTCTGTAGCCGTCAACTCAACTTGTCTTGAGTTTTGAGCCAATCACAACAGGGCAGCACTGTGGCCTGAGGTAAAACATGATAGTTTTAGTTTGTTTAAATTACAAAAATGAGTACACCCAATGACTGTCTCATATACTCTTCATATACTCATACTGTTTAAGTAATGCAATAAAACTAATCTTTAAAAGTGGAATTTACTCAAACTGTTTGTATAGAATGAACTTTGGGGTTAACAGTATAATAGTGTTGCAGTGTTCTGCAAATTTGCAATTTAATATTTCAGATCTTGAGACATGAAAGTGCTGTTTTAAAAAATAAAAGGTCAGAAATGTTTTCTTTGTCGTCTATTTAGTTCGTTTTATTTCCTCAATAATTTTCCTTGATTGAGAAATTGGTCTGGGCTCTTATGGGTTAATCAGTAGCCTGCATGCTAGTATATGTTCCATTTACAGTCAAACATTTTGATGAGCTCCAGGCTCAATTTTGATTAATCAAAAATCTGCATAGTAGTACAGTCTGAAGATGCTCTTGCACATTCGGTGTCAATTGAACAAAAATTATGGGAGGATATAGGTTTAAGTTTTACAATTTTTGAAGTGAGTGATGGCTTGATAAGTTTAGATGTGTTCAATATTTTCTTATCTTCAGACATAATATTGTAGATGTTTCTTTACCTGCTTGATAGTTTTGACCGGGACTCCAATCTTCCTCAGAAGAGTCATTAGTCCTTAAATTAAATTCATTATAGACATGAACTTAAAATCATTGTTTTATTTTATGGCCTCGGTGCCCTGGCTTTTGGCCTTCGTGCCCTCGGCATCAGCAGAGTGTTTGTTTTCCACACTTCGTCGACTGAAATCACACCTCCGATCCACAATGACACAAGAGACTGAATGATTTGATGAACTGCCATATTCACCGTGACATTCTGGAACAAACTGACATGACAGTCATCACAAAGGAGTTCGTGCAGGCCAATGACAGACGCAGGCAGGCCTTTGGGAAGTTTTAAGCGTAAGTCATTGGTTACTTCTATTAGCACCGCCGAGTGCACTGCTTCCTCTGTTTTCAATGTTTCTATACTGCATTGGTACTGATACAAGCAAGTTGTTTAAGTTGAGTTAGCCTACTACCGAGGTGCTTTTGTTGTGTACTGTTGGCTGTTTTAGCATTTTATTCTGCGCAGTTATGTGCTGGCATGTTGTGGGCTAAAGTCATGACCGATGGATTAATCTATGTATAGCCTTCTGTGCTGTTGGCTGTTTTTATCCTCATACTGGGGTGGGACGTCTAAGCGCAGGTCTTGCCACCGCACCTTCAAACATTTTCTAGGGGAAACACTGGCTCTCCACACTGTAAAAAATGATTTGTTGTTTTAACTTAAAAAAAAGTTAGTGCAAGGGTTGCCTTAAGGGCTGCCTTAAAATTTTGAGTTCACTGAAATTAATATAGTAAGTTCACAACAATTTAACTTACTATGTGAATTCCAGTGAACTCAAAATTTTAAGGCAGCCCTTGCACTAACTTTAAGTTAAAACAACAAATATTTTTTTTACAGTGCATGCAGGTGAAACAAGCCATCCTTAAGCTGCGAAAACAGAAAAAACCCATCCGAGAAATTGCTACAATATTAGGAGTGGCAAAATCTACAGTTTGGTACATCCTGAGAAAGAAAGAAAGAAAGCACTGGTAAACTCATCAATGCAAAAAGACCTGGACACCCACAGAAGACAACAGTGGTGGATGATCGCAGAATAATTTCCATGGTGAAGAGAAACCCCTTCACAACTGCCAACCAAGTGAACAACACTCTCCAGGAGGTAGGCGTATCAATATCCAAATCTACCATAAAGAGAAGACTGCATGAAAGTAAATACAGAGGGTTCACTGCACGGTGCAAGACACTCAAACCTCAAGAATAAAAAGGCTAGATTGGACTTTGCTAAAAAACATCTAAAAAAGCCAGCACAGTTCTGGAAGAACATTCTTTGGACAGATGAAACCAAGATCAACCTCTACCAGAATGATGGAAAGAAAAAAGTATGGCGAAGGCGTGGTACACCTCATGATCCAAAGCATACCACATCATCTGTAAAACACGGCGGAGGCAGTGTGATGGCTTGGGCATGCATGGCTGCCAGTGGCACTGGGTCACTAGTGTTTATTAATGATGTGACACAGGACAGAAGCAGCCGGATGAATTCTGAGGTATTCAGAGACATACTGTGTGCTCAAATCCAGCCAAACTGATTGGTCGGCGTTTCATAATACAGATGGACAATGACCCAAAACATAAAGCCAAAGCAACCCAGGAGTTTATTAAAGCAAAGAAGTGGAATATTCTTGAATGGCCAAGTCAGTCACCTGATCTCAACCCAATTGAGCATGCATTTCACTTGTTAAAGACTAAACTTCAGACAGAAAGGCCCACAAACAAACAGCAACTGAAAACCGCTGCAGTAAAGGCCTGGCAGAGCATTAAAAAGGAGGAAACACAGCGTCTGGTGATGTCCATGAGTTCAAGACTTCAGGCAGTCATTGCCAACAAAGGGTTTTCAACCAAGTATTAGAAATGAACATTTTATTTACAATTATTTAATTTGTCCAATTACTTTTGAGCCCCTGAAATGAAGGGATTGTGTTTAAAAATGCTTTTAGTTCCTCACATTTTTATGCAATCATTTTGTTCAACCCACTGAATTAAAGCTGAAAGTCTGAACTTCAACTGCATCTGAATTGTTTTGTTCACAATTCATTGTGGTAATGTACAGAACCAAAACTAGAAAAATGTTGCCTCTGTCCAAATATTTATGGACATAACTGTATAAGGATACAACCCTTATGGTTTGAAAATGATAAAATCGCATAACCACCAGAAACTCAATCCTTATAATTCCAAGGACTTGAAGTATTGATATCTGAACATTCTTTTTAACATGACCACAAAAGTTTTGAAATTTTTTTTTGCATGATGAGATACCTGTCCCATTGGTGTCCACCATCAGGCCCTGGTTGACATGCCGTTGAATGAGGAAAAGAGTTTGCTCAAAGATCTCTCCGGCTCTGGCCTGTTCCACTGTGTAAGGGTCGCGTGGATAGCGGAACAACGCCAGCAGCTCACCGGGAGTGCGGGGCGAGCTGGATGAAATAAAAATCCAGACATGAATATGTTAAACATGAACGTAACATCTTTATTCATGGGAGCAGTATGATGGACATGGACAGTGATGGATCACTGCCTAAGATTCTGAGCTAATAACTGGAAGATTATTAGTTCAAATATCAGGACTGCCAGTCAGTCACTGTTAGGCACTTTAGCAAAACCCTTACTTGCCTGGCTATTTGTTTGAACTGTATTTCACCTCAATTGTAGGTCGGGTTGGATTAAAAAAAAGTGTGCCAAATAACTACATACAAAAGTCATCCAGATTTTGGAGAACCATACAATTTAAGTATCAATTTATGGATCTGAAGGCACCCTGGCAATCACTCCGGTTTTCCAAAAAAAGGAAGAAAAAAAAAGAAAAGAAAAAAGGCAATTTCTCTGGTTGGAAAACTGGCTCTGTGTAGAAGATGGAGGAGAATTCATTCATATTTAGCACAATGGTTAAAACGTCTGCATGTGTAAATATTTTTTGTACAATAATTTCATATTAACACACACACACACACACAAGTGGAGCATTATTACTACACTAAGCTTTGCTTTGCACTTATTAGCCTAATTGTTAAAAATGAGTAGAGACACTGTCTGAGCAGATAAAACTGCGTACAAGTCAAGATTTAACAAGAGTGCTCTGAGAGCACAATATCCCCTGCTGGCAACTATGCTATACACTACCGTTCAAAAGTTTGGGGTCACCCAGACAATTTTGTGTTTTCCATGAAAAGTCACACTTTTATTTACCACCATAAGTTGTAAAATGAATAGAAAATATAGTCGAGACATTTTTTCTGGCCATTTTGAGCATTTAATCGACCCCACAAATGTGATGCTCCAGAAACTCAATCTGCTCAAAGGAAGGTCAGTTTTATAGCTTCTCTAAAGAGCTCAACTGTTTTCAGCTGTGCTAACATGATTGTACAAGGGTTTTCTAATCATCCATTAGCCTTCTGAGGCAATGAGCAAACACATTGTACCATTAGAACACTGGAGTGAGAGTTGCTGGAAATGGGCCTCTATACACCTATGGAGATATTGCACCAAAAACCAGACATTTGCAGCTAGAATAGTCATTTACCACATTAGCAATGTATAGAGTGGATTTCTGATTAGTTTAAAGTGATCTTCATTGAAAAGAACAGTGCTTTTCTTTCAAAAATAAGGACATTTCAAAGTGACCCCAAACTTTTGAACGGTAGTGTAACTCTGGTAAAATGCGAATGAATTGAACGAAACTGCAATATGCTTATTACCATCATATAACAAAGAATCCTGCCAAGTTTCATCAAATTCCTCCAAAAATTGTGACAGGAGTTGATTTCAGAAGGTCAGCACCCTTCCCAGGATTGACGGACATAATCGGCATGACATAATCCCCTTTCAGAAATCCCTCCACAAATTGTGAGAGGAGTTGATGTCAGAAGGAAAACACACTCTCTCATGAAATTGTGAGTACAAGGTTGTTAATAAAGGACCACAACTCTGGTAAAATGCGACCAAATTGAACAAAATAACACTATGCGTACTACCGTCATATAACAATGCCTTTTGCCAAGTTTGGTGAAATTCCTCCAAAAATTGTGAGAGGAGTTGATTTCAGAAGGAAAACACACTCTCATGAAATTGTCAAATTAAAATTTTCTTAATCAAGGGCTGTAACTCTGGTAAAATGTGACCGAATTTAACGAAATTACAATATGCGTATTACCGACATATAACAAAGAATCCTGTCAAGTTTCGTGAAATTCCTCCAAAAATTGTGACGGAAATTGATTTCAGAAAGTAAGCACACCTTGATGAAATTGCCAAAGTACAACTTTGTTAATAATCAAGGGCATAACTCTGGTAAAATTTGCCCAAATTAAACGAAATTTCAATGTGCGTATAACTGTCATATAACAAAGCCTTTTGCCAAGTTTAGTGAAATTCCTCCACAAATTGTGAGCGGAGTTGATTTCAGAAGAACGTACACCCTCATGAAATCGTCAAAGTACAAGTTATTTAATCAAGGGTCAAAACTCTGGGAAAATTTTCACAAACGAAATTAAATTGCAATCTGCGTATTACCGTCATATAACAAGGCCTTTTACCAAGCTTCGAGAAATTCGTCCAAAATTATGAGAGGAGTCGATGTCAGAAGGAAAACACACTCTCATGAAATTGTCAAATTATAATTTTGTTAATCAAGGGCTGTAACTCAGGTAAAATGTGACTGAATTGAACGAAACTACAATATGCGTATTACCGACATATAACAAAGAATCCTGCCAAGTTTCATGAAATTCCTCCAAAATGGTGAGAGGAGTTGATTTCAGAAGGTGAGTACCCTTCTCAGGATTGATGGACGGACGGATACCGCTACGACATAATCCCCCTTTGGGCCTTTTGACCAGCGGGGGATTAAAAAAATAATAAAATAAAATAAAAATATCACTGATCTTTCGAGTCCACAGTGGATGCACCAAGCAGGCCTGAGTGTCCCAAAAGTGTCACAGCACAAAGATCATCGTTAAATGGCAGAGCGAGCAGCACAATGAACACTCTCGCACTCCTAGTTAAGATGCTCTTAGCGTTAAGAGACTTTTGGGAAACCCACCCCAGTTAATTTGTCTGTTTGACTGTACGAGTCAAGTCCCTTGAGCTAGAAAACTAACAGAGACCCCAGCCAGGAAAGCAGAGAACACCAAACCTCTGAACAATTATCACTAGTCCTGTGCATTATTAGATTAGAGCTGAAGGGACGGAGTGAGTGTGCAGCTGCTATTCAGCGCACAGAACACACATACAGTACGGCTGACAGATTCTTACCAAGCATAACCACTATACACTACCGTTCAAAAGTTTGGGGTCACTTTGAAATGTCCTTATTTTTGAAAGAAAAGCACTGTTCTTTTCAACGAAGATCACTTTAAACTAATCAGAAATCCACTCTATACATTGCTAATGTGGTAAATGACTATTCTAGCTGCAAATGTCTGGTTTTTGGTGCAATATCTCCATAGGTGTATAGAGGCCCATTTCCAGCAACTCTCACTCCAGTGTTCTAATGGTACAATGTGTTTGCTCATTGCCTCAGAAGGCTAATGGATGATTATGGCCCTTTTCCACTACCCTTTTTCAGCTCGCTTCAGCTCACTTCAGCCCGACACGGCTCGCGTTTCGACTACCTAAGAACAGCACGACTCAGCTCGCTTCAGCCCTGCTCAGCCCCCAAAACTCGCACGGTTTTGGAGTGGGGCTGAAGCGAGCCAAACCGAGCTGAGTGAGGCTACGGGCGTGAGCAGACACTCCCCTGTGCACTGATTGGTGAGGAGGAGTGTCCTCACACGCCCCGCGAGCGCGCTGGGATCTGTAAACACCGTAAACCCGGAAGAAGGAGAATTATGAGAATTATGAAGCCTTATGCGCCTCGCCTCATCTATACGCTCTTGCCAGTATCTGTTGGCGTTGTCGGCGACAACAAGCCACAGCACCAAGACCAGCAACACTAACGACTCCATGTCCTCCATGTTTATTGTTTACTCTCCGGGTCGTGAGACTACCGCTTAAAAGCTCACTGATGTCACTGTTTGCGCCGCCTAACGACATCACATGACGTCCACCCACTTTCGCTAACTCCACCCAATGTGTCCACCCACTTCCAGCCAGCACGGTTCAGCGCGGTTGTAGTCGAAATGCAACTCCAACAGCCCCGCTCAGCTCGACTCAGCCCAACTCAGCATGGCACGGCTCAGCCCGACTCAGCCGCGTTGGTAGTGGAAAAGCGGCATTAGAAAACCCTTGTACAATCATGTTAGCACAGCTGAAAACAGTTGAGCTCTTTAGAGAAGCTATAAAACTGACCTTCCTTTGAGCAGATTGAGTTTCTGGAGCATCACATTTGTGGGGTCGATTAAATGCTCAAAATGGCCAGAAAAATGTCTTGACTATATTTTCTATTCATTTTACAACTTATGGTGGTAAATAAAAGTGTGACTTTTCATGGAAAACACAAAATTGTCTGGGTGACCCCAAACTTTTGAACGGTAGTGTACACTGTACTGAGTGTAAGGTATAACACGACACACTTTGCTAAGATACAAAAATAATCCGCACTGAAGTAGTGTGATCCTGGATACAAGTGGAATATTTTTATACAACAGCCAATTACAATTTTTTTTTAAATGTATTAATGAATGACATGACACGCTTTTTAACTCTTTATAGTTACATTCAATGTAATGGAACATCTGTGAGAGGAGGTATTTCCTGTTATTGCTTACATTACAGCAGCTATAAACAGCTGATCCCTCAGCAGAGCCTCCTGTATTCTCTGTCCTGAAGTTAACGGGAAAACGGACCCCTCAGAAATCACAACAAACTCTCTCATGTCTGGAAACGTACTGAATGTTTCAGAGCGCTGACACCCAAAAGAGGTTCCATAAATTTTAATCAAATATCTAACAGTAAGATTGACCACAGAGACAATTATACATTTTTCTTTGTTAGACAACACGTATATTTTTAAAAACTTTATCATCAGCTGTCACTATAGGCATGATAATGTTAGAACTAGAGCATTAATATAAACATATCATTTACGTTTCAGCTGGAACTACTGTCAGAGCTGCTGTTAAAGCTAGACTGCCTTTCAGATTTTTCAAGTTTAGGTCATAAAAAGAATTATTTTTGTTTAGTGGACCAAAAGCGACTAAATTCGAATCACAGACTTCCAATTTTATTTATTTTTTTAAAAGAACAATTAATGAATTTAGAGTCATGTGGCCCTAAATTCTCCGCTATTTTTTCCTGCTTCACCATGACCCAATACAAGATACTATATCATGCATGACGTGGTGGGCTTTCCCCGTTCGTGCAAGGCATTGTGGGATACAAATTTGAAACAGGAGAGAAAAATGGAGGACGTGAGTGTGCGAATGAAATGTGAAAGACCGACTACAGTAACGGAAAGCGAGAAGAAAAGACGTGATGTTATATGCGAAGGAAAGGAAACGCAGGACCAAAACTAATAAATATCGGCGCTCAGCGAGCACCTCGGTGTGATCAGCTGTTTGTTTAGCGACAGAATGATGGAACTGTCAGTGCACGCTCAAAGGTAAACCTGTAGATGGCAGTAATGCAACACTGAATGCCAGCTGCCGTAAAACCCAAAAGAAGAAGAAAAAGAAGGTAAACCTGCGCATGCGCACACACACGGACTTCCTCTGACTGCTTGACTGCGCAAAGCGAGCAATTTCATGCACATTATTTGCTTTAATCCCCTCAAATTAAATAACTTCCCAGCCACAGAATAGCCCGATATATTTTTTTTTAGATATTACAGAACGGCTAAAATTTGCTTTGGGTACCAATTTGATGGCCAGTTTTACAAGAAAATGAAAGTCAACTTAGATGCATCAAACTATGTTTAAAATATTGTTTAATGTTCTCCAAAACAGACACAGTAGATTTCAAGACAGCATGAGCTCAACATTTCAGAAAATATGTCAATGATTTTAGCACGTACGATCTGTATTTTGTTGGTGGACGGATGTGACAAAATAGAGATATACTAAAATGGAATTAGTATAAATTGCCATATGCATGTGAAAGATGTATAGCAGGCGGCACGGTGGTGTAGTGGTTAGCGCTGTCGCCTCACAACAAGAAGGTCCGGGTTCGAGCCCCGTGGCCGGCGAGGGCCTTTCTGTGTGGAGTTTGCATGTTCTCCCCGTGTCCGCGTGGGTTTCCTCCGGGTGCTCCGGTTTCCCCCACAGTCCAAAGACATGCAGGTTAGGTTAACTGGTGACTCTAAATTGAGCGTAGGTGTGAATGTGAGTGTGAATGGTTGTCTGTGTCTATGTGTCAGCCCTGTGATGACCTGGCGACTTGTCCAGGGTGTACCCCGCCTTTCGCCCGTAGTCAGCTGGGATAGGCTCCAGCTTGCCTGCGACCCTGTAGAACAGGATAAAGTGGCTACAGATAATGAGATGAGATGAGAAGATGTATAGCAATGTGAGAAATAGCTAGAACATTTACACTGGAATACAATCCTATCTGTAGAAAGACTTTATTCAATAAATTCATACAAACATACAGTTAAAAAAGACTGCAACGAAAAACTTTGTACATATTACAGTGCCCTCCACAATTATTGGCACCCCTGGTTAAGATGTGTTAAATGCCTTAAAATAAATTCAATTTTTATTGCAGAAGCATAATCTCACACTGAAAATTGTAGAAAAATTTAACCCTTAACTCAAGTGAATTAAAAAACATAATAATAAAAAAATCCCTAAGACATAATTATTTTTCATAAAATCACCTGTTCCACAATTATTGGCACCCATAACAATTCCTCCAAAATAAATGTAATTGAAACATTTCTGTCATTTCTACTGTAGTTTATAAAGTTGATCAGAGTATCTAGGAGCCTTTAATTAGTAATTCATCACATCCTGTTTCCCTGGGGTATAAATATGATGTGACACAGAGGCCTGTTTCTCTTATCAACTCTTCAACATGGGAAAGACAAGAGAACACACCATTCAAGTAAGGCAGATGTGTGTCGACCTTCATAAGTCAAGCAACGGTTACAAGAAAACAGCCGCTTGCCTACACCGGCCCATATCTACAGTCAGAGGAATCATCAAGAAGTTTAAAACAACTGGAACAGTGGCAAACAAGCCTGGACGAGGATGCGAGTTTATCTTGCCACCACACACAGTGAGGAGGATGGTAAGAGAAGTAAAAAGTTCTCCAAAGCTCACTGTTACAGAATTGCATCAAAGAGTAGCATCTTGGGGTCACAAAGTCTCCATAACAACCATCAGGCGCTATCTACACGCCAACAAGCTGTTTGGGAGGCATGCATGGAAAAAGCCTTTTCTCACTTACAAGCATAAACGTAAACGTCTGGAGTTCGCTAAGCGGTACTGGGACATCAACTGGGACCATGTGCTTTGGTCAGATGAGACCAAGATAGAGCTTTTTGGCAACAAACACTCTAATACATCACGAAAGATGAGTATGCGGAAAAGCACCTCATGCCCACTGTGAAGTATGGGGGAGGATCGGTGATGCTGCGGGCCTGTTTCTCTTCCAAAGGCCCCGGGAACCTTGTTAGGGTGCATGGCATCATGAACTCTTTGAAATACCAGGACATTTTAACTCAAAATCTGGTGGCCTCTGCCCGAAAGCTGAAGATGGGTCGTCACTGGGTCTTTCAGCAAGATAATGAGCCTAAACATGTGGCCAAATCTACACAAAAATGGTTCACCAGACACAAAATCACACTCCTCCCATGGCCATCTCAGTCCCCAGACCTCAACCCAGTTGAAAACCTGTGGGGTGAGCTGAAGAGGAGAGTGCATAGGAGAGGACCCAGGACTCTGGATGATTTAGAGAGATTGTGCAAAGAGGAATGATCGAAGATCCCTCTCTCTGTATTCTCCCATCTTGTGAAATGTTATAGGAGAATATTAAGCGCTGTCTTGTTGGCAAAAGGGAGTTGTACATAGTATTAACATCAGGGGTGCCAATAATTGTGGCACACATGATTTCACGTAAAATAATTTCTTAATGTGGGATTTTTTCACACTGAATAAATGCACTTGAATTAAAGGTTGGATTTTTCTCTTTTTTTGCATTGTTGTCCTATTTTATTTAAAAAAAAAATGAATTTATTAGAAGCCTAAGAACATATCTTAACGAGGGGTGCCAATAATTGTGGAGGGCGCTGTATATTAAGGTGCTTACAGTATATTTAGAATGAAATTGAGCTCTGTGCTATATGATATCATTGGATAAGAACAAGAAACTATATTAGGGGAGCCAGCTACATTGGTTTGAAGACTTGTTTTTAATATTATTTGAAAGATTTTTTCACATTCATTAAGTTAGTTGTTTCTATGCTTTTGTTGCCGCATTCTGTCTTTTTCTCTCCGTTGCTCCAACTGTGATTTCGTAAGTTGCTTTTGACGTTCTTTTTGCTTCCTTGCTCTGTCTTTTCTTTTAATACTTTGATATTGTTGGCAGTTTTTAATTTTCATTCTCCACCTTGCTTTCTTTTCAGCCGCTTTACGTCTTTTCTCCTCTGTTTTTCCCATAATTTAGACTTTAGTCACATTCTGTAACAAAAATATCTATTAGAGATAATAAGAAATAGTATACCACTGTTCTACTAATGATCAATGACTGACATTTTTCCTTACACAGATATTTTAACTGGCCTAAAATTGGTGGACGGACGTGACAGATTAATTGACTAAACCATCAGATAGTAAAAGTACCACATATTCTCTCTTTCATGCATGGAAATGATAAAAGATACTAGATATATCATTTATAATTTACCATTAACACAAAATTCCTTTAGGTATTAAGTTCTATTGAATTTTCCCTACAATAACACCATCACTATCAACTGGCAGACAGCAAATTCAATATTCTATTTGCATAATACGTGTCATCCATAGTTTGAGAATATTGTAGACATTTTTTATGAACAGGCACTGTCTTTGACTAATATTACTTATTTGGATATCTTCAACTGAACTATAAAGGACATTGAAAGAAATTATAAAAATTGGTGGACGGACATGACAATGGATGATTATTCCATTACACATGTCAAATACGTCACCACCATTACAATATTAGTAATAAACTTATACCTACTGTATTTAGTTGTGTTCCTAAGTTCAAATATTAATGCAGTAAATCCAAAATTAAAAAAGAAAAATCAGGAACAAAACAAAGGAAAACAAAGTGGACGGACGTGACATAAATGTTACGGAAATATCCTTTTGCTGCATTTATGTACTTTTTGTACATTTTTGAACGCTGTCCAGAGAACTTGCATTCCATCGTTTTTAATGCACTTCCTCATATAAATGAAACCTACATTTTACTGAAATGCTGCTAAATTTTAGTTTACCGCTTTATTTTGAAAAGCTACAATTAAAAAAAAAAAGAAATGTGACATTTGGGTTATAAATATACAGATGAGGTTTTCATGATCGATGGTTCAACTACCAACTAGCAACACCTGTGAAAATAATAATAATAATTAATAATACATATATGTTA
This sequence comes from Neoarius graeffei, assembly GCF_027579695.1. Lineage (NCBI taxonomy): Eukaryota > Metazoa > Chordata > Actinopteri > Siluriformes > Ariidae > Neoarius > Neoarius graeffei. The sequence continues at coordinate 70,313,597 of NC_083579.1, forward strand.
TTTACCAGCTGGGAGGTCCGTATGGTGAAATACCGTGACCGAGGTCTTGAAAGTACTGAGCGAGGCCCTCTGGGCCGAGGTCAGGGTATTTCACCATACGGATCGACCTTAAGCTGGTAAATAATATATTTATTTTTTTCTTTACCAAATTCTAACAGAAAACGAGAGCGCCCGAAAGGGAAAACCGAGCCGAGCCGCCATTTTGAATCCTCATTCACGGCTGTAATGCAAATGGCTTCCTCCTCGGTATACAAGTGCACTTCCATGGCAGGAAAAAAAGCTACATTTTGCCGCCTATGTAGTCCCCTATTTATACAAAATTGAGTCATTCAGGATTCAGCCATGTTTTTGCTCGGCGTTAGCAACAGTTAGAGGTTTTTAGCTTTCTCCTGAAATGTTTTCTTTTATTTCTTCTTCCTCAGGGTAGTAAAACTTGCTTTCGCTGTGAACACTGTCGCTATCGCTATCCATGATGTAAAATTAATGCTATTCTCCTGAGAAATGTGAAAATAAATGTTGACAGAAAATTGCTACTATGTTTGTTGTTGTTGTGAACGAGCGAGTCGCCAGAGGTCCGTAACTGGGGTCCGTATCGTAGGATACAGACCCGCTCGCCAGCCAATCAGAGCGCAGGATTTGATGGAAACCAGACCGCGAAAAAAAAAATCTGCATATTAAATCCCATATTTAATAAATATCAGTGATTTCTGTAATATACTGGCTTTTATATTTACAACAAATTATCACTTGGTCAAATGTGATATGAAAATGTAAGCCTTAGTGGGTCAGAAAGAGACTTTTCAGATCTGAAGTAAAACAAACTACAGCTTTCTGCAACTCATCGCTTCTGGAAATATGCATAATGTAACCATATATGTATATAATGATATAAAATATGCTTGTGTGTCACATTACTTGTATTAAAATGATCCATTTATATATATATATAATGGCACCCTGAGCAAATCTTAGCCCAGAAATAAACATATATCACAACGACCAAATTTCAGAGGGAACTAAATCTCACCAATTTTATGAAATCGAAATCGATTTAGTTTTAAATATTGAATCAAAATCATAATTTATCATACGTGAACATATAGCATATTTAATTTTTTCGTAGAAGATATATATATATGTTAGGCGGCACGGTGGTGTAGTGGTTAACGCTGTCGCCTCACAGAAAGAAGGTCCGGGTTCGAGCCCCGTGGCCGGCGAGGGCCTTTCTGTGTGGAGTTTGCATGTTCTCCCCGTGTCCGCGTGGGTTTCCTCCGGGTGCTCCGGTTTCCCCCACAGTCCAAAGACATGCAGGTTAGGTTAACTGGTGACTCTAAATTGAGCGTAGGTGTGAATGTGAGTGTGAATGGTTGTCTGTGTCTATGTGTCAGCCCTGTGATGACCTGGCGACTTGTCCAGGGTGTACCCCGCCTTTCGCCCGTAGTCAGCTGGGATAGGCTCCAGCTTGCCTGCGACCCTGTAGAACAGGAGAAAGCAGCTAGAGATAATGAGATGAGATGAGATATATATGTTATTTACCAGCTGGAAGGTCTGTATCGTGAAATACCGTGACCGAGGTCTTGAAAGTACTGAGCGAGGCCCTCTGGGCCGAGGTCACGGTATTTCACCATACGGACCGACCTTAAGCTGGTAAATAATATATTTATTTTTTTCTTTACCAAATTCTAACAGAAAACGAGAGCGCCCGAAAGGGAAAACCGAGCCGAGCAGCCATTTTGAATCCTCATTCACGGCTGTAATGCAAATGGCTTCCTCCTCGGTATACAAGTGCACTTCCATGGCAGGGAAAAAAAAAAACTACATTTCGCCGCCTATGTAGTCCCCTATTTATACAAATAGGAGTCATTCAGGATTCAGCCATGTTTTTGCTCGGCGTTAGCAAATTACAGGTATTTAGGCCATCCTTAAAAAAAATCCGTTTCCTGTCCACCGGGTGAGCAAAAAAATTTTCAGTCGGGAGGGAGGGATTTTTTTTTTTATATATGGATGGATAAGAAATTGCAATGCTGTGTTTGCTTTTTCTTTCAGTACTTTTTTTATTACAAAAGCAGACACATTTAATAAAATATGACAGTTTAATCAACTGAAACTTGTACAAAAACTTTAAGTTAGCATTTTAAATGCTGACTGCAACATTTGCAAAACTTTCACAAAGGTACTTAAAATGTCCGACACACGGACTTTTTGTAGTTCTAAATCGAGCGTTAGGCCTAGTTCGGATGAAATTACACTATTAAAATGATCACTGAATGATTTGTTTTTCTGAATCTTTACTATTTTGTTGTTCGCTAGAATACCATTTTGCGATTTCACACTTCAGCAAATGTTTGAAAACTCCGGATCTCCTTCCTTCATGGTGGCTGCCATTTTTTTGTGACGCACGGCGCATGCGCAGAGCTGATTCCATTCTATATTCTGCGCGGAATGCAGGGCTTTCCACAAGCGCCGGCTGCCGGCCATACAGCCGACTACACAATTAAGTCCAGCCGGCTACTTTAATGACTATTATTTTTGTAGCCCACAGGCTCTAAATATTAATTTTCGATTTTAATAAAATTAAATGTTTATCTAACGGACTGACAATAATGTCAAACTGAACCGCACTCATTTAAGTTGTGATTCGCGCTGTTTGTACCGATAATAACCACAAATTCCCCGCCGACTTCGTTGATCAAGGGAGAGTAACTCATCCGCGGCCACGACATGCGGTGTGCGCGAGCACTCGGCGGAGGCAGTAGTGTGTCGGAGGGAACAGAAGCAGAGATAACGCTTATTTTGTCTCCGGTAAACCAGTCTTCTCTCGTTCAATTACGTGCTGGCATCAAAAGACACCGTTGGTTGTAAATGAAACCAAACTGAGTGGTTGGAGTGTATTTTCATACACAAATGGAGAAATGTTGGCTGAGTGTGTAATTGTGTAGCCCCACTGCAGACCGTTGTCGTTGTTAATTCATAGCATGCTCAGTTGCGTGAATGTGTCATGCACCGAAAATAAGAGATTTACAAGCCAGGAACGCCTCATGATGCAATACGCAAGAAAAGAAAGAAGATTTACTGCCATTTTACTTTGTATTTGAGTAAAGTGAATAAATAAATGGTCTGTGGAGAATACATTTAATCCTGGGAACTGCATGCACAGGAGTTTATTTTGTGTTTACTCCGCCTCCCCCCCCGGCTGGCTACTTATTTGTCATGGCTGGCTAGTATGAGCCTTAGTGGAAAGCCCTGGGAATGCGGAAATGTCAAGTTCGATTTTAGATTTACGAACCCGAAAAAAATCTCGAAAAAACGGCGTTAAAAATAAAAATTCAACCGCACAAACGGCACTCACCCGGCCGGTGGACCGGAAACAGAACAATTTTTAATAATGGCCTTAGCTTTCTCCCGAAATGTTTTCTTTTATTTCTTCTTCCTCAGGGTAGTAAAACTCGCTTTCGCTGTGAACACTGTCGTTATCGCTATCCATGCTGTAAAATTAATGCTATTCTGAGAAATGTTGGCAAAAATTTATAAGATTTTTGATATTATAAATAAAAGATAAATGTTGACAAAAAATGCGACTCTGTTTGTTGTTGTTGTGAATGAGCGAGTCGCCAGAGGTCCGTACCTGGGGTCCGTAACTGGGGTCCGTAACTGGGGTCCCACTCACTAGCCAATCAGAGCGCAGGATTTGGACCGCGAAAAAAATAATCAGGTTTATCATCAAAAAGCATTCAGTCTTTCATTTCTCTTCAGAATCGTATCTTGTTCTGCGGAAACCTGAAGTTTACACCCCTAGTCATGACGGCGACGAAATCAAATCTAATCTGTCTTTTGTCTGCTTGATACTTCCTGACTTGTACTGTTGAGCTTGTGTTCTTTATGTATTCATGCTGTTTATATTTCTTTGGCAGTTACTTTGGCAGCTAGCTCTCCAAAACAGTGCACTAAATGACTTAAATAAACCTTCAGCGGTCATTTCCTTAAACACACAAACACTGCACATGTTCCTGTACAGGCTGGCATTGCCTTCTGCCGCGCAGCAGCTGACAGAGTTTAAACTGCAGCTTTCCTAACACAACAGTGAGACCGACTATAGGCCAATATAAACTCCTCAAGCATTACACGAGCATGACTCATGGGGGGGGTGTTTTGATATGCCTAAGTGACGAGATATCAGGAACAATGCGGTGCTCACCCATCAAAGAGGTGCCTCCTGGTGGAGTCTATGGCGCTGTCTACGCTGCGGATGGCCTCCTCGATCGACGTCGAGACAAACGGATCTCCCTCTCTGCTTACCTGTGGCACTGAAGAAGAAAAAGATAAAACTTATGAGCCACACAAAACGTACTGTGAGACTGGAGGAGATAAGAATCCACTGAGAAAACTACTCCCTGTTAGGTGAGCCTGAAAGAAAACTGCTGTCTCGACTCCCCTGCACTATTAGCACACGAAGAGGTTCTTCAGGTGTTTGATATACTCAATGCTTTTATTTTGTAGGAATGATTCATGCCATATGCGCTACAGCCTGAAAAATATATAAAACAAAACAGATCTGGAATAGCACCTGTCTAATGGCAGAAGTTCATCCAAGAGTGGTTTAGATAATAGCAATGTGAATTATTAAATCTCAAGGCTGGGTTTTTTTTCCGAGAATAACCTCGGATATCATTTGAAATAAAACACTTCGTACTATCCACATTCACTGGATATGAGCAATCGCGCGCTCTGATTGGCTACTCTACTACTAGGCTATCAGCTCATATACCGCGAGTAGAGAAAAACAAAATGGCGGCGCGTGTTGCCGAACCAACCGAGGACGAAATAAAAACTCTACTCGAAAACAAAATACAAAAAAGCAATAAAGTATGGAATGAAAGTATTTGATCGTAAGAACGTACCTTTTTAAAAAAAAAATTTCAAGAATTATTATTATTATTATAGCATTTTTCACAAATTGCTCCTGTCGTTTCGCCGGTTTGTTTGCATTCTTCATCTATAAAGCTAGACGGCCTTTCGATTTCATAAAATCGGTGAAATTTAGTTCCCTCTGAAATTTGGTCGTTGTGATATATGTTTATTTCTGTAATATCTCACAACATATCAGGCCATTCGGTGGCTGGGAAGTTATTTAATTTGAGGGGATTAAAGCAAATAATGTGCATGAAATCGCTCGCTTCGCGCAGTCAAGAAGGAAGACAGAGGAAGTCCGTGTGTGTGTGTGCGCGTGCATGCGCAGGTTTAATAAAATAATAAATAATAATAAGTTAAATTTATATAGCGCCTTTCAAGAAACCGAAGGACGCTTTACAATTATAGACAAGGGGAAAAAAATTATAAATAAATAAATATTTTTTTTTTTTAAAAAGTAAAAAGTCCACCGAGTAGGGGTCAGGATGTAATTCCCATGGTGTAGCAGCCACAGTCCCACCAAAAGGCGCACGAAAACGAGTCCCACATCTCCAGCACTGCCGCCGTGACGCCGTCAGCAACATCGCTCGAACACCACGCCGTGGATCCACAAAGCGAGCAGAGAAGCTCCGCCACGCAGAGCGCTGGTGTGTCCAAACCGCCTGCACAGCCACCGCGACACCACCGAGCAACATCGCTCGGAACATCACGCCAAGCATTAAGGCACAGAGCGCTGGACAACCACAATGTCAAAATGAGCAACGAGCTCACTGCAGTCCACAGCTGGGAGCACAGGCATCACCCACAGTGAACCAAGGCCTGGAGGGAACCGATGCCCAAAACTAGGTCCGGAGCTACACCGCAACCGGTGGACAAAACCTTCAAACAAACATCAAACTACACAAACACACAGAAAAATAAATAAATAAATGAAAATAGAAAAAGAAATAAAATAAAAAAAAAGTTCTGGTGAGTTTACCTTTGAGCGTGCACTGACAGTTCCATCATTCTGTCGCTAAACGAACAGCTGATCACACCGAGGTGCTCGCTGAGCGCCGATATTTATTAGTTTGGTCCTGCGTTTCCTTTCCTTCGCGTAGAACATAACGTCTTTTCTTCTCGCTTTCCGTTACTGTAGTCGCTCTTTCACGTTTCATTCGCACACTCACGTCCTCCATTTTTCTCTCCTGTTTCAAATTTGTATCCCACAATGCCTTGCGCAAACGGGGAAAGCCCACCACATGATGCATGACGTAGTATCTTGAATTGGGTCATGGTGAAGCAGAAAAAAATAGCGGAGAATTTTGGGCCACATGGCTCTAAATTCATTAATTGTTCTATTTTTTAAAAACTAATAAAATTGGAAGTCTGTGATTCAAATTCAGTAGCTTTCGGTCACTAAACAGAAATAACTGAAAATTCGTTTTATGACCTCCACTTGAAAAAGTCTGAAAGGCAGTACAGCTTTAATACAGACAGAACACATGTTCAGTGAATTCGTAGTGGTTTTTCCAGTTACCACATTAATTCAATTTCCCTATATTAAAGTGTCAGTAATTGGATTTATGGACGCAGACCATGCAGAAATACTGCAATAATATTCTTCATGCCTGGCTGTTCCTTCACTGGAAGTGGAAATGCCAGCCATACTTTCCACATCCCGACAGTGAAAACATCCTCTGACATCACTTGCAAAAGCTGTGGCTGCTTATGAACAGTATGCCGATTGCTTTTCATTCCCATGAAGCCCTCAGACAGATCGGATCTTACACTAACACGAGGGGTCAAGAACTGAGTGCCAGCCAGCTCAGGCCATGCCGGGGCTAATTTACTCTTTTCCAGACCACTTCAGACCACTTCATCAGCTGACTGAGGTTTGAAAAAGCTTTGGCACAGAAACAAGCAACCTCAATAAATAAATAAATAAATAAATAAATAAATACGTACGCACACATGCATTGGCCCCACCGCCCATCCCCCTTCCACTGGGACAGCAACCTTGGGATTCGAATTTAGTATCATTCGGTCCATTAAACAAAAATAATTGGGCGTTGAGGAAAATTCTTTTTATGACCTACACTTGAAAAACCCGAAAGGCAGTCGACCTTTAAGCATTAAAATTTGTTGAATTTTTTTACACTGGTTCAAAAGCTCAAAGAAGTTTCAAAATTATATAACTGAAATGTCCAAGGAAGAATTAAATAAATGTCTAAAGCTGTTCTATACCTCGTCACGACAGCGAGACGGCACTTCCTACCAAAAAAAACCCACTAAGGTCAATTCGTGCAGCTATCAAAATATTAAATGATTTTGTCGGACGTTTTGTATAAAGTATTTATTTATCAAATTTGCAAAAAATTAAAATAAAATGCTCCGTTTCTCAAAATCCAGTGAATGTGAAGATAATAAAAGTTATTCCGCTCAATCTCATCGTACGTGGATTATAGCCAACTCGGCGCTACACACCTCATCGGCTATCAGCTCGTGTACGACTTGATTTCGTGGAATAACTCTGAATTATACCACAGAGCTGTTGAATTCTCGAATCTGAACAATAATATCGGCTGCAAGGCAAATTACTGGTTTATATTAACATACTCAATCTGATATGTTGTCATTTCTATAGTAAGAACTCCTTCAGAGGGATTTGTATAGTGGCTTCTCTACAGTAACACATTTCAAAATGTGCATAATTGTGGATATTGTGAGTGAAAGTTGCAACGAAGTTATCTGACATGGGAAACTCTTCAAGATGAAGAGTTTAACAGTTCCTTGGTAACATAACACGCTTCATTTTTGGCTGATGCATTCTAAAAGAGAGATTAAAAAAAGACGCCGGTCTGATTTTTTATTTCTGTCATAACATAAGTGATATCAGGAAGTAAATATTTCACAGACATTATATAACATTAAGTGTAACTATAAACAAATAAAAATTATATTGCACTGTTCTTTCAAAACTCACACCACCTTGATGTGATTATTCTCCTACTATCGCACACCCAATCATACTTTTCCCTGACTTAAGAAAGGATTCCAAAGTACTTAAATAAATATGACAGATATAAAATAGATGAATACGATTCCAACAAGCTAATAAAACAAGATCAACTGTGAGAATGCAAGCGACCGAAGGAAAAGGACACTTACGGTATTATGAATGTTGACTTCAACAAATAATGAACCCTGAAACGAGTAAGTAAAGAGCCGTGTCTCTCCCCAGGGATTTCAAATAGCATCCTGGTAAACCGTCATTTTGAAATAGCATTCTGCTTCTTGAAATAGCGTCAAAATCCACGCTGTGTGTTTCGTAAATACATTCAGTCGGTAAACAGGAAATCGATGTGCGACAGACCTGAAAACGGTACACACGGTATAGAACCCCAAGCTGAAGTTTGGTACCAAATATCAAGCAGTTGTGATTTGTAGTTGCTGAGAAAAGTGTTAGGAAAATTTTTTAAATCCACGCTATATGTTTCGTAAATACATTCAGTCGGTAAACAGGAAGTCGATGTGCGACGGACCTGAAAACGGTGCACACGGTATAGAACCCCAAGCTGAAGTTTGGTACCAAGTACCAAGTGGCTACACTGCAAAAAATGATATCTTCTCATCTCATCTCATTATCTCTAGCCGCTTTATCCTTCTACAGGGTCGCAGGCAAGCTGGAGCCTATCCCAGCTGACTACGGGCGAAAGGCGGGGTACACCCTGGACAAGTCGCCAGGTCGTCACAGGGCTGACACATAGACACAGACAACCATTCACACTCACATTCACACCTACGCTCAATTTAGAGTCACCAGTTAACCTAACCTGCATGTCTTTGGACTGTGGGGGAAACCGGAGCACCCGGAGGAAACCCACGCGGACACGGGGAGAACATGCAAACTCCACACAGAAAGGCCCTCGCCGGCCACGGGGCTCGAACCCAGGACCTTCTTGCTGTGAGGCGACAGCGCTAACCACTACACCACCGTGCCGCCAAAATGATATCTTAGCAAGTGAAAATATCTTGAAAATAGTTGAAATTATTTTTTTCGTGGTCTGGTTTCCATCAAATCCTGCACTCTGATTGGCTGGCGAGCGGGTCTGTACTGTATCTTACGGTTCACAACAACAACAAACATAGTAGCAATTTTTGTCAACGTTTATTTTCGCATTTCTCAGGAGAATAGCATTAATTTTACACAGGGTTCCCACAGTTTTTCAGGCTTCTTTTTTAATGACTTTTAATGACTTTTAAGGACCAATTTTCATTTTTTTAAGGACCCAATGACCAAAACTGAATATCACTGGCGTGAAATTGCCTATTGTAACAATCACTTGCTTGTTTTCCCACACTTCGTCTGCTTGTTTTCTTTATGACTCTTAAAGGACTTTTCTTGACCAAATCTTGCAACAAGTGCAGCAATTCCTGATATGTCTGATATTTAAAACGATTTTAAGAAAACCTCAACGGTGGGTGAGGAAATGGTTAGTGGCTAAAAATAAAAAATATAAAGAACATTCCATTTAGAGTAAAATTTATTTCACAAGATTTTCATTTTGTTCAGGAACAATTGAAACTAAAAGTATTAAATTGACACAGGGTGGCCCAGAACCCCCCCCCCCCCCCCCCCCCCTTGCTATTCTTATGTTATGGAATAAATTTTCTAATGAGTCTGCATGTTTCTATACATGTTATAGCTTAAAACATAAGAACTTCAAAGCATATCTCAAGGTTAAAGACACAATCCATAGTCATGTGGCAGCTGACCTTTCTGGGCCACCCATGATGCCTTAGCCACATATAACACAACACAATTACAAATAAAAAACATCCAGCTGCAGTACGTCATTATCTTCGCGCAGTGGCATCTTTCATGAGACCTTGCATAATATGCATACTGTTTTACTAAATTTGACTAATTATCCATTTAATATTCAGAATTAAATTCTTTGTTTCACTGAGATATCCCACAGAAAACGGCACCAACAGCAGGGAAACCACACAGAGTTATGAAGGCTGAACTATTCATCTACAGAACAAACAGGCATACCTTTGAATGTTTTACTAATGAATCAATACCCTGCAAAGCACCAACCCTTCATAATGTCATGACAAAGACCTCAACTGGAAAATGAATATGAAAAGAAATTTTGAAAAGGTATTCGGGTCGATGACCTTGTTGAATAGCGATGTAGACAGATTGAAAGTCGTATGTTTTGTTAATCCATGTTTCCATTAATACGCATCAATGGCGGGCGACCGAGCTGATACGAAGTAGTCACGTGACCCTGTTCGGGACTGATCCCGAACAGCGCCACGTGGTTCCGGGCTATTCTCAAAAGCAGACACCAGGGGTCGCCACTATACACTTTGTTCAGCCCCTGACCGCTAGTGCAGTTCGCCTGTGAAACAGGGTCGTTTGCGCGAATCGGGGCAGCGGGAACAGCGTTTTCGGAAATTAAAAATGTGTTATTAGAAGGGAGACGAAAAAAAAAAAACCTGATTTTTAAGGACTTTTATTGACTTTAACGGATTTTCATCAATTTTATGGATAATTAAGTACTTAGTTTTACAAATTCATTTTTTTAGGACTTTTATGGACTTTAAGGACCTGTACGAACACTGTTACAGCATGGACAGCGATAACGACAGTCTTCATAGCGAAAGCGAGTTTTACTACCAGTTTTAACTGTTGCTAACGCCGAACAAAAACATGGCTGAATCCTGTATAAATAGGGGACTACATAGGTGGCAAAATGTAGTTTTTTTTCCTGCCATGGAAGTGCACTTGTATACCGAGGAGGAAGCCATTTGCATTACAGCCGTGAATGAGGATTCAAAATAGCATTAATTTTGCAGCATGGATAGCGATAACGACAGTCTTCACAGCGAAAGCGAGTTTTACTACCCTGAGGAAGAAGAAATAAAAGAAAACATTTCAGGAGAAAGCTAAAAACCTCTAACTTGTTAACGCCGAGCAAAAACATGGCTGAATCCTGAATGACTCCTATTTGTATAAATAGGGGACTACATAGGCAGCAAAATGTAGTTTTTTTTCCTGCCATGGAAGTGCACTTGTATACCGAGGAGGAAGCAATTTGCATTACAGCCGTGAATGAGGATTCAAAATGGCTGCTCGGCTCGGTTTTCCCTTTCGGGCGCTCTCGTTTTCTGTTAGAATTTGGTAAAGAAAAAAATTAATATATTATTTACCAGCTTAAGGTCGGTCCGTATGGTGAAATACCGTGACCTCGGGCTTGAATACTGACCTCAGCCCAGAGGGCCTCGCTCAGTACTTTCAAGACCTCGGTCACGGTATTTCACCATACGGACCTCCCAGCTGGTAAATAACATATACCGGTATATATATATCTAGCATTTCCTATTAGAAGAATACAAGACACCAATTCTGAGATTATTAAACCTAGTTCGAGATCGTGAACAACTTATTCTAAGATGTCTTGTCAAGTAAAAAAATAATATCTGTCCATGCAGCAAGATAATTTCACGAGTATGAAGTAATTTTCTCCTCAAATTCAGTTTTAAATTTTTTGCAGTGTCTGGTTTATGGTTGCTGAGAAAAAGGGTGTTTCGGATGGATGGAGATATGGACGGACGGACAGAGGTTAAAAAAAAAAAAAAAAAAACAGTATCCCCTGAAAACTGAAACTCTTTTCATACCTTGTACAGTTAGCACCATGCTAGCGGATGAGTATCCGATGGAGTTACGAGCCACACACTCGTAACGCCCCCCATCAGCAAGACCCACATCATTCACCTTCAGATAACCATCAGGGTTCAGGTGAAACTTCCCGCTCTCTGTCACCTGAACACCGTCCTGCACATCACCCAGAGAGAGAGAGAGAGAGAGAGAGAGAGAGAGAAAACAATGAGAAAGAGCACAAGATGAAAGGCAAGAGGTTTGGTCAAAAGCGTCTAAGTGTCATAGCAGCAGGGATCAGAGCTCACCTTGTTCCAGGTGATGACAGGCGTGGGCTCTCCATGAGCGCTGCATGGAATCTGGACATCATTACCAGACTCCACAGTCATGTCCCTTGGAGCATTTGTGAAAACAGGCGTTACTGATGATTTAAAAACATGTGTTAATGATTACATTTCGTCAGGCGTCCACGGTGAATCATATGCAACAAACACAGATTTAAAAAGGCAAACTCATTCTCACACGACTGTGGGTTACACACAATTGGGCAATCTAACCATAATGTCTTTTCATATGATTATTATTATTACAGAACAAATAAAACTTCTGACCTGCAACTAAGACGGAAACACTTCAGCTTCGAAAAAAAAAGAATAAAAATGACGAGAATTGAGAACTCTCAGTTCATCAGTCTCTAGAAGTCTTTCTTTCTTGGCTACTTCAACACAAAAAAAAACAGAGCACAAAGCCTGTGGGCTTCCATCTTCCTGAACCGCTTTTCCTACTACGTCCAACCTGCATAGTGGAAACCCCAAGGGGGCGGAAACTCTACCCAGACTCACATGTGTACGAAGGCGGGCATTACGCATCTGCACTTTGATGTTTGTGTTAACAACCGTTACTACACAGAAAACATCTTGTCATGTGGGAATTACAAAGCCGTGTGCTTTCCTGGGCTGTCCCATAAGCCTGTAATTTCACTTGAGAGCTGGTTTAAGACTCATACAGAGCTCCTGCCACATGTCTGTCACTGAGATTTTACGGGGGCATTGTTGAAGTAATTTCCGCCCTTCTTTGTACGTAAACGACAAATGAGCTCGAGGGCTCGACTCCCGGTTCTTCCTTTAAACCCGACGGAATCTCTCTCGGCTTAGAAAGTGTTAAAAGTAAAATAAAGCACATAGCACTTAATAAATACCTAACTGTTTGGTCAATGACACCATGACATCATGTCTAATAACCTGGCTCTTACATGGGTCATGGTTTAAAGTGGAATTCTGTTTTATATTCTTGCTGCCCTTTGTAATATTTACATGGAAACTGGTCAAAACCTTGATTATAATTTAGATTAAAGCTTTCAAATGTCAGTTCGGAGTGGCCCTGTATTGCATTGCACTGTTGGCTGTCTTTTCTGTTCTAATTAGATTTGCCTTTTTTTTTTAAATGATTACATCATACAAAACAGCAAACTATGCAGGCTGTGCTTACTTTTGCAGTGTGTGTGCTGTATGGATGTGTGTGTGTCGTAGTTGTGCAGATATTATGTCCGTTGTGATGTTTAGTGATTTAGTAATCTATGTAGAGTGTCTTGCAAAAGTATTCATCCCCCTTGGTGTTTGTCTTGTTTTGTCGCATTACAAGCTGGAATTAAAATGGATTTTTGGAGGGTTAGCACCATTTGATTTACACAACATGCCTACCACTTTAACCCTTTAGTGACTGACCCCTTGAAAATGGTTCCTCCAGGAATGATGACGTTTCAGTTGTCAAGACAATGGAAAAACTAAAATACAAGAGCATTTTGTTTTGTGCACAAGAGCACTGTGACGTATCTTTCTGTTTTTGTATTTTAGTTTTTCCGTTGTCTTGACAACTGAAACGTCATCGTTCCTGGAGGAACCATTTTCAAGGGGTCAGTCACCAAAGGGTTAAAGGGTCACAATGTTGTTTTAATGCGACACAAACAATAATTAAGATGAAAAAAAAAAACAGAAATCTGGAGTGTGTATAAGTATTCACCCCCTTTCGTATGAAACCCCGAAATAAGAGCTGGTCCAACCAATTCACTTCATAACTCACATAATTAGTTGATTAAGATCCACCTGTGTGCAATCAAAGTGTCACATGATCTGTCACATGTCGTCTGTATAAATCAACCTGTTCTGGAAGGACCCTGACTCTGCTACACTACTAAACAAACAACATGAAAACCAAGGAGCCTCCAAACAGGTCAGAGAAAAAGTTGTGGAGAAGTATAGATCAGGGTTGGGTTATAAAAAATATCCCAAACTTTGAATATCCCACGGAGCACCATTAAATCCATTATAGCGAAATGGGAAGAATATGGCACCATTACAAACCTGACAAGAGAAAACGCCGCCCACCAAAACTCACAGACCGGGCAAGGAGGGCATTAATCAGAGATGCCACAAAGACACCAAAGATAACACTGAAGGAGCTGCAAAGATCCACAGTGGAGATGGGAGTATCTGTCCATAGGACCACTTTAAGCCGTACACGCCACAGAGTGGGGCTTTATGGAAGAGTGGCCAGAAAAAAAGCCACTGCTTAAGAAAACACGTTTGGAGTTTGCCCAACAGCATGTGGCAGACTCCCTAAACACATGGAAGAAGATTCTCTGGTCAGATGAGACTAAAATTGATAATTTTGTCCATCATGGGAAATGCCATGTGTGGTGCAAACCCAACACCCTGAGAACACCATTCCTACAGTGAAGCACGGTGGTGGCAGCATCATGCTGTGGGGATATTTTTCATCTGCAGGGACAGGAAAGCTGGTCAGGACTGAAGGAAAGATGGATGGCACTAAATCCAGGGCAGTTCTGGAGGAAAACCTGTTTGAGTCAGCCAGACGTTTGAGACTGGGACGAAGGTTCACGTTCCAGCAGGACAATGACCCTAAACATAGTGCTAAAGCTACACTGGAGTGGTTTAAAGGGAAACATTTAAATGTCTTGGAATGGCCTAGTCAAAGCCCAGACCTCAATCCAATTGAGAATCTGTGGCATAACTTGAAGATTGCTGTACACCAACACAACCCATCTAACTTGAAGGAGTTGGAGCAGTTTTGCCTTGAGGAATGGGTAAAAATCCCAGTGGCTAGATGTGCTAAGCTAATAGAGACATACTCCAAGAGACTTGCAGCTGTAATTGCAGCAAAAGGTGGCTCTACAAAGTATTGACTTTGGGGGGGGATACCTATTCACACTCCAGATTTCTGTTTTTTCATCTTAATTATTGTTTGTGTCACAATAAAACAACAATGAACACCTTTAAAGTGGTAGGCACGCTGTGTAAATCAAATGGTGCTCACCCTCCAAAAGTCCATTTTAATTCCAGCTTGTAATACGACAAAACAGGACAAACACCAAGGGGGATGAATACTTTTGCAAGACACTGTAGTTCCCAAAATATAAACAAGCCCATAGCTTAATTGGAATCACCATGACCAGGCAGTTACTCAGGATGCTGTAAATACATTTCTTTGTGCTGCACATGGGCTTTCTTTTCCCCGTGAGCTTCATATCTAACTGCTCACTCATACCCGCATGAAAAAGGAATCCTCCAGTTCATACGACATTTTAATTGCATACCACGGGCTCCCAGTCCCTGTGTACACCTCTAGTACTTCTAGAAAATGGGAATAAATGTACCTCCTATTTACATCTGCATTTGTATGCATTGAGAACACATTACCTGTTCATTCTAAATAATTTATTCATATTTGCTTACACCGCTAACGTTGATGTGACCGTATTTATTTCTGGTCAATCTTATACATTTTCCTCTCTTAACCCAACTCTTCCCCCCCCCACAAATCCACAAAAAGCATATACAGCTTTGCTGTTACCATTAAATATTGTGCACAATCTACCCACATTTTAGCTTGTGAATTCACAAGTCATGAAACTCAGGCAGGAAAAAAAATGGGTGCTAATCCCCTCTTTCTATCTTATTGTTTATGTATATTAGACTTGCAGGAAAATCAGCACACAGACTCTATGCAGTCACGGAAAAATAAATATGTATATCATTAAAATGAACAGAAAGGAATAAAAAGAAACATTATACTGAGGATTACAACAGGCCTGGGAGAGATATTTGGAGTTGTATCTAAAACTATTGTTATTTTTAATTCACAAAGGAAAATAAAGGAAAGGGTGTAGGAGTGAAAAAGCAGAATTCCCCTTTAATTTCTTAAAGTGTATGTAATGCCTTGTTGTAATCCTTTAAATTAAAATGAATATATATAATTAGTAATGACCAAAATGAATTAATAAAGCAGGGGGGAAAATAAGATTAAATATTTGCTATTTTTATTTTCAAGAACAAAACTATTGATAAATCGCGGCTAATCTCGCATGACGTCACGCGTGGAACCCCGGTTATCTGGGTCATTTCGGTTCATTTGACTCCGTGCTTGTTTACTCACTGAAATTGGATATTGTTGTTGGAATCTTACAAAAATAACGATGTGAAAGTGCTGTGCTGTGTTTGGATGTTCAAATCCATATACAGCAGGACACTCAGTTCACGAATTTCCGAGAAATTACGCTAATCTAAAGCGACAGTGGGTGAGGTTTGTGCAAACGAAGCGGACAGATTTTGTGTCAATTTCCTACGAATAATAAATCTGATTCATTACATGTTCATCACCACCAGAACGACCGCATGGGAATTACTGGAGCAAAAAAGAAACCTATTTATTTCATAAATGACATCTGATCTGACATTTCGTCGATTCCCCTGTTATCGCCCACTTCATATTTTCTTTCAATAATTACACCGAATAAGTGTACGTTTTAAAGATTATATTTCTGCATTTATTGAGGGACATATAAATATTACCCTATATTTTGCAGCCGCCAGCTTAGAATAAAAATCCACAAACCAATCTGCGTTTCCAATTCTCTCTGGCTGGTGGTGCGCTATCGGTGGTGAGCGGGACTGTCGTGAACTGAGTGAACTGGCATCTGTTTCTTGTCTTGGAGGCTCAAAAAGATAACCATTTACTCCGGAACATATAAGAATCCCAATCACGATCAGAATTCTCTCCAAAACGTGATTCCATACCGAGACCGGTCTAACCGCTGCTGCACACGGGAACGAAATTGATACCGGGATCTTTGTTAGACATGTGACGTCACGCACCCCTTCAGGATCTTCTTGATCAGTCTCGGCAGATTCCGTGAAAATCGGCTGATCTTATTGATTCTCCATTAATTTATGGCTTTTTGGATCAGCTATGGTTCGAAAACACATGGTCAGTCAACATAATGATTGTTGTTTTGTACAAGGAAAAAAAGTGGCGTTTAGGGACATTACATTCACTTTAAACCTTGTAGATCTGGTACCAGGTCCAACAGATCGCTACTACAATTGACTTCCAATAAAACATTTAAAAAATGCTCTTTTGGTAAGTTCTTTACTTACTAAATGTTTTTTTTTTTTTTTTGTCCAGCTGGAGTCAAGGAGTTGCTGAATGAAAAAAGTGCCAACTTTGTGCATGGGACCATTATTATCATGGTGTTGTAAACTTCTCCTTTGGTTTATCACAATTTACTCAGGCATAGTAACGGACACAATGTTACTGATACTGGAAATATATTTTCTGAGGTCTTACATATCCATAGAGACCAAGATTACGTATATTGACCTGATAAATGTGGAAATATTTCGGATTAATTTTGGGTGTGTCTGTCCAGGTGAGCCACACCTCCCAGCACCCCAGGCCTTCAGAGACTAAAGGAACAGTACAGTGATTTCAAACTAATTTTTAATCACTGCTTCTTTATTGCATTAGT
This sequence comes from Neoarius graeffei, assembly GCF_027579695.1. Classification (NCBI taxonomy): domain Eukaryota; kingdom Metazoa; phylum Chordata; class Actinopteri; order Siluriformes; family Ariidae; genus Neoarius; species Neoarius graeffei. The sequence goes on from NC_083579.1 coordinate 70,330,981, forward strand.
GTTTATACGAACATATATACATACACCATAATTTTAACATCTTCAGCACCTGTACTAAGAAGAGAAAGGAAAACCCCTTGACTCAAAACACACTTATGATAGAAGTCTCAGGATAGTTATTAAATTCTGATTTTTTAAAATGTGTAAAACAACTATTGTATAATACAGCTGTTCAAATGATAAACTGTAGTAGACAGCTACACTTGAAAATCACACATCATACATGATTACACACAAGACTGAAAAAATGCTGCGGATTTCCTTCAAGAGACTGCAGACAGACCATGTTGTGTGTTTAAATATACAGTGGTGCTTGAAAGTTTGTGAACCCTTTAGAATTTTCTATATTTCTGCATAAATATGACCTAAAACATCATCAGATTTTCACACAAGTCCTAAAAGTAGATAAAGAGAACCCAGTTAAACAAATGAGACAAAAATATTATACTTGGTCATTTATTTATTCAGGAAAATGATCCAATATGACATATCTGTGAGTGGCAAAAGTATGTGAACCTCTAGGATTAGCAGTTAATTTGAAGGTGAAAATAGAGTCAGGTGTTTTCAATCAATGGGATGACAATCAGGTGTGAGTGGGAACCCTGTTTTATTTAAAGAACAGGGATCTATCAATGTCTGATCTTCACAACACATGTTTGTGGAAGTGTATCATGGCATGAACAAAGGAGATTTCTGAGGACCTCAGAAAAAGCGTTGTTGATGCTCATCAGGCTGGAAAAGGTTACAAAACCATCTCTAAAGAGTTTGGACTCCACCAATCCACAGTCAGACAGATTGTGTACAAATGGAGGAAATTCAAGACCATTGTTACCCTCCCCAGGAGTGGTCGACCAACAAAGATCACTCCAAGAGCAAGGTGTGTAATAGTTGGCAAGGTCACAAAGGACCCCCAGGGTAACTTCTAAGCAACTGAAGGCCTCTCTCACATTGGCTAATGTTAATGTTCATGAGTCCACCATCAGGAGAACACTGAACAACAATGGTGTGCTTGGCAGCATTGCAAGGAGAAAGCCACTGCCCTCCAAAAAGAACATTGCTGCTCGTCTGCAGTTTGCTAAAGATCACATGGACAAGCCAGAAGGCTATTGGAAAAATGTTTTGTGGACAGATGAGACCAAAATAGAACTTTTTGGTTTAAATGAGAAGCGTTATGTTTGGAGAAAGGAAAACACTGCATTCCAGCATAAGAACCTTATCCCATCTGTGAAACATGGTGGTGGTAGTATCACAGTTTGGGCCTGTTTTGCTGCATCTGGGCCAGGACGGCTTGCCATCATTGATGGAACAATGAATTCTGAATTATACCAGCGAATTCTAAAGGAAAATGTCAGGACATCTATCCATGAACTGAATCTCAGGAGAAGGTGGGTCATGCAGCAAGACAATGACCCGAAGCACACAAGTCGTTCTACCCCAGAATGGTTAAAGAAGAATAAAGTTAATGTTTTGGAATGGCCAAGTCAAAGTCCTGACCTTAATCCAATGGAAATGTTGTGGAAGGACCTGAAGCGAGCAGTTCATGTGAGGAAACCCACCAACACCCCAGAGTTGAAGCTGTTCTGTACGGAGGAATGGTCTAAAATTCCTCCAAGCCGGTGTGCAGGACTGATCAACAGTTACCGCAAACATTTAGTTGCAGGTATTGCTGCACAAGGGGGTCACACCAGATACTGAAAGCAAAGGGTCACATACTTTTGCCACTGACAGATATGTAATATTGGATCATTTTTCTCAATAAATAAATGACCAAGTATAATATTTTTGTCTCATTTGTTTAACTGGGTTCTCTTTATCTACTTTTAGGACTTGTGTGAAAATCTGATGATGTCTTAGGTCATATTTATGCAGAAATATAGAAAATTCTAAAGGGTTCACAAACTTTCAAGCACCACTGTATATATACATATACAGTACTGTGCAAAAGTCTTAGGCACCCCATAGGTAGCTTCAGCATCATACTGTGAGATTCTGTTCAAATTTTTTTTTCTTCTATGAAGTCTGAGCCATTTATTTTATTAGTTTATAATTATTGTTTAATTTAGTCTTCAGGAGAGACTGCCTGCACACAGTACTAGTATTAATAGTTTTTTTTTCTTACATGAAAGCTGAGGCATTTATATTATATTTTAAGGTAACTTCATGTTGTGCTGTGAGGTTCTGTGCACTTTAACTTTTGAACCAACAGGTGCATTTGGATAAGTAAAGCCTATTTTTCTGCATTTTTGTAGTCCTGGTAATCTTTTATATTGGTAAAGTTGTTTATAGGACCATTTCTCAGCGTCTTTGTTTTTTTTTAATCAATAGTTTTTCAGTATTAACTTAATATTTAACATATCACTCAATTTTAATCACAAAAAGAGAAAATCGCAACAATTTCTCGCAACTTTCACTTCCTCCCACAATGTAATCGCAACAAAAACCTAAAAAACACCGCAACTTTCATCACAATTTTTTGTAAAAACCCACGCAACATCAGACATTTTAGCCCGCAACAATCACAAAAAAGGCCCGCGAAATCCTGGGGGGACTGGTTTATGATTGGTTTTAATCGTGTCATACACCTGGATTTGTTGACATTTCTGTTGGCAGGATCATTATTCAACTGTATATTTACGTTGAGTATGTGGTAATTTCCAAATCTTTGAATTGTTGTTGATGCTGTTCATTATATAGCCGAGTGTGTGGCGGGGTGTGCTGGGCTTGGAATGTGCGCCTGCATGCGTGTGGATTGACAGGGAGTGAGGTAGGAGTGGGGAAAGTTATCTATGAAATACCAAGCTGTCAAATGGCTGCTAATTAGGTTACCGGCTGTATTAATTAACTAATTAGTAATGGGAGTTCAGGGATTTGAAACATAGGGCTCTATAATTTAGATATAATTATGGATTATTTGAAATCATTAATTATCTTTTTTTTTGGGCGGCACGGTGGTGTAGTGGTTAGCGCTGTCGCCTCACAGCAAGAAGGTCCGGGTTCGAGCCCCGTGGCCGGCGAGGGCCTTTCTGTGTGGAGTTTGCATGTTCTCCCCGTGTCCGCGTGGGTTTCCTCCGGGTGCTCCGGTTTCCCCCACAGTCCAAAGACATGCAGGTTAGGTTAACTGGTGACTCTAAATTGACCGTAGGTGTGAATGTGAGTGTGAATGGTTGTCTGTGTCTATGTGTCAGCCCTGTGATGACCTGGCGACTTGTCCAGGGTGTACCCCGCCTTTCGCCCGTAGTCAGCTGGGATAGGCTCCAGCTTGCCTGCGACCCTGTAGAACAGGATAAAGCAGCTACAGATAATGAGATGAGATGAGATCTAATTTTAATTTTCTGGTTTTCAATTTCTCATAAATAAATTAATGACTGATGGAGTCCAATTTTTTTCTGCAGTGAATAGATTTTTGTGTTAAAGTAATTCTGGTGAAATTAGTTTATTACAAATAGTTTATTTGTGGGGGGGTTTCTCAAATTTTTCTTCGGACAAGTAAATTTGCTTTCAACTTGCCCGACAGGACAAGTGGTTTCAAAAGTTAATGTAGAGCCCTGCTCAATTTCTCTTTTGATGTGATTTCCTTACTAGGAATTTCCCAGCAGCCTTCCTAGTCACATGATATATCACTGGAAAGCCCAGGATGTACTCTGTACAAGACACCAGGATTCAAGCTTGAAAGAGTAAGAGGGTGTGCACGTACACTACCGTTCAAAAGTTTGGGGTCACCCAGACAATTTTGTGTTTTCCATGAAAAGTCACACTTTTATTTACCACCATAAGTTGTAAAATGAATAGAAAATATAGTTGTGGCAGTTCGTGTAAATGGGTGGAGCACAGAAGGACGGCAGGACAGAACTGAGAATACAAAAACTCTTTATTCAGCTTTTCAGCTGTAAATACACACACAGACACACGCACACACATCAGCTATCTGCTGTGGAGAGACCCCCTCTGCTCTCACTCTCTCTCCTTAAGAAGGGCGCGGTCACTGGGAAGACACACAAACACATCAATTAACAACAGGTGTAATGATTCTGCCACTTAACTTCCCCGACTCCGCCCTCCTGTCACAGACCGATGCTAGACCACGCCCCCGCTGCCACATACCCCCACCGCCCGACTCAGGCCGGGCAGCCGTCCGGCCCGCAGCCGACTCCCCCCCCCCCCCCCTTGACGGGAGAGGAAGTCCGCCACGACCATCTGCGCCCCCGGCCTGTGGATCACCTTGAAGTTAAAGGGTTGGAGTGCGAAAAAAGCCCGCTGGCATTGCTCCGTCCACTGGACCGGATCTGGTGCCCCCTTTTTAGTCAGATCAGTCAGCGGGCTGGTGACGTCCGAATAATTAGGTATAAACCTACGATAATAGCCAGCCAGCCCCAGGAACTGTCTCACCTCCTTTTTGGTCTTGGGCCTCGGGCAGGCCGCAATCGCTGCAGTCTTATTAATTTGGGGACGCACCTGCCCGTTGCCCAAGTGGAAGCCCAGGTACCGTACTTCCACCCGCCCAATCGCACACTTCTTCGGGTTGGCCGTGAGACCCGCCCACCTCAGCGACCTAAGGACGGCCCTCAGGTGTTGTAGGTGCCGCGGCCAGTCATTACTATAAATAATGATATCATCCAAGTACGCGGCTGCATAGGTGGCATGGGGGCGGAGGACCCTGTCCATCAGCCGCTGAAACGTAGCAGGCGCCCCAAACAGCCCAAAAGGAAGTGTGACGAATTGGTGTAAGCCGAACGGTGTGGAAAAGGCCGTTTTTTCACGGGATAATGGAGTCAAGGGGATCTGCCAATAACCCTTTGTTAAATCCAGTGTCAAGTAAAAACGAGCCGTGCCTAGCCGATCGAGCAACTCATCAATACGAGGCATTGGGTACGCATCGAATTTAGACACCGCGTTGACTTTTCTATAGTCCACACAGAACCGGACCGACCCGTCGGCCTTGGGTACCAAGACCACCGGGCTGCTCCAGTCACTGTGGGACTCCTCGACGATGCCCATTTCGAGCATGGCCTCGAGTTCTTCCCGAACCACCTTTTTCTTGTGTTCGGGTAACCTGTAAGGGCGGCTACGCACTACCACCCCCGGGGGCGTCTCAATGTGGTGCTCAATGAGGTTAGTGCGGCCGGGCAGGGGTGAGAACACGTCCGAAAATTCGGTCTGCAACTGGGCAACCTCCGCGAGTTGGGTCGGGGAGAGGTGGTCTCCACAGGGGACCGGAGAGGGATGTGATGCCAATGTTCCTTTTTGAACCTCCGGCCCCAGCTCCGCCTTCTCTGGAACCACCGACACCAACGCCACAGGGACCTCCTCGTTCCAGAGTTTGAGGAGGTTGAGGTGGTAAATCTGTAGCGCCCCACCCCTGTCCGTTCGTTTCACCTCATAGTCGACGTCCCCGGCTCGCCGTGTGACCTCAAAGGGTCCTTGCCACTTGGCGACTAATTTAGAGCTCGATGTGGGCAAGAGTACGAGTACTTTCTCTCCCGGTGCAAACTCTCTAAGGCGCGTACCCTTGTCGTACAGGCGGGTTTGCCGCTCTTGGGCCTGCTGCAAATTCTCCTGGGTTAGTTGTGTGAGTGTGTGGAGTTTTGCGCGCAGGTCAATAACATATTGAATTTCATTTTTGCTTGGTGAAAGTCCCTCCTCCCAATTTTCTCGCAGCACATCTAAAATGCCGCGCGGCTTACGCCCATATAATAATTCAAACGGGGAGAACCCCGTGGAGGCTTGGGGGACTTCTCGCACTGCAAAGAGCAAGGGTTCGAGCCATTTATCCCAGTTACGCGCGTCCTCACTTACAAATTTCTTAATTATGTTTTTAAGGGTGCGATTAAACCGTTCCACTAAGCCGTCCGTTTGTGGGTGATAAACGCTGGTGCGGATCGGCTTAATACCTAATAACCCATACAGTTCCTTCAGTGTTCGTGACATAAACGAGGTGCCTTGGTCAGTCAGAATCTCTTTCGGGATTCCAACTCGGGAGATGACACGGAAGAGTGCCTCCGCAATACTGCGTGCTGAGATATTGCGAAGAGGCACCGCTTCCGGGTATCGCGTTGCATAGTCTACCAGAACTAATATAAAGCGGTACCCTCGTGTTGACCGATCTAATGGCCCGACGAGATCCATGCCAATTCTTTCGAACGGGGTCTCGATTAACGGTAGAGGGCGCTAAGGCGCTTTTGGAATGGCCGCTGGGTTTACTAACTGGCATTCGCGGCATGCCGTACACCACCTACGGACATCGCCGCAAATCCCCGGCCAATAGAATCGGGCCATTATTCGGGCTAGTGTTTTATCCTGCCCTAAGTGTCCAGACATGGGATTAAAGTGAGCCGCCTGGAATACCAATTCCCGGCGGCTCTTCGGAATTAAAAGCTGCGTGACTCGCTCTTTCGTTTGAGTGTCCTGCGTCACTCGGTATAATCTATCCTTCATAATCGCGAAGTAGGGGAAGGACAGGGTGGCGTTCGGCTGGAGCGTTTGACCATCGATTACTCTCACTTGGTCAAAAGCATGCCGCAGAGTCTCGTCTCGCGATTGCTCTAATGGGAAATCCGCGAGGGATTCCCCAATAGAGAGAGGAGGAGCCGGCGGCTCCTCACTCTGGCGCGGAGATGACGTAGACGGCTCTGTGACAGCTGCTCCCGCCAAAGCGACACTGGGACCTCCCCCTGTCAAATGGCAGGACCCACTCTTGACTAAGTGTGTCATTAAACCCCGAAATCCCGGCCAATCAGTCCCCAAAATTAAGTGGGTAAGGCGAGGATTAACCGCCGCCTTCACTATAAATTTTTCCCCTCTGAAAATAATGTGGACCGACACTAAAGGGTAGTTGTGAACATCCCCGTGCACACAACACCTTCACCAATTGTGCTCCCCCCAATGCCTCATCTTGCACCAGGTTTTGGTGGATTGAGGTCTGATTACAGCCCGAATCCACCAACGCCTGATATGTATCCCCTTGGATACTCACCGGTATGCGATACGCTCCGGCCCGATCGAGGGCGGCTCCTGGCGCGTTGGGGATCCGAACCACCACGCCCACCTCCATTATCGAGCACTGCTGTTGGAGGTGGCCCGGTTCCCCGCAGCGCCAGCAAACCGGCCCGGGCTTCCTCTCTGCACTAGTGCTCTGGGGCTCACTCACCTGAGGGGGGGGGGGAGAGACAGACACAGAAGGGAGACACGGAAGGGCACCGCGGGTGCGGCAGGCCGGCTGAGGTGGCGCCGGCCCCCGTCTCCGCGGTGGGGGAATGGGGCGAGTAGAAGACACAGGAGGAGGGGAGAGAGAGAGAGAGAGGAGAGAAGAGGTCGTCTGCTGTCCTGCCGTCGGGACAGCTGCCAGATGATCCTCCGCCAGCTCGATTGCCTGATCCAGCGACGCCGGGTGGTGGCACTGGACCCACTCTGCGGTTCCTGCTGGTAGACGCGCAACGAACTGTTCCAGTACCACCTGGTCGATGAGTCCCTCGGCGTCGCAGCTGTCGGCCCTCAACCACTGCCAGCAGGCGTCCCGGAGTTGCTGGCCAAACGTGAACGGCCGGCCGACTTCCTCCAAGCGCAGAGCGCGGAAACGCTGATGATGTTGCTCCGGGGTGCGTCCCACCCGCTGGAGGATGGCCCGGAGAAGGTCCGCGTAGGCCAGCCGGCGGTCGGCGGGGAGCTGTAGTGCGGCCAGCTGCGCATCTCCCGTTAGCAGGGGGAGGAGGCGCGCCGCGCGCTATTCCACCGGCCACCCCGAGGTCTCTGCTACCTGCTCAAAGAGCGTGAAGAATGCCTCGGGATCGTCCTGCGGGCCCATCTTCGTGAGGGTGAGGGGGGAAGGGCCCGCGGCGGTGGAGTTGGTGGACCCCGCCGACGCGAGGAGGTGCCGGAACGCCCGACGATCTTCCTGTTGCGCCAGCACCAGGGCCTCGAACCGTTGTTCTTGCTCCTTTCGGAGGGTGAGCAGCCCCTGGTGCTGGCTCTGTTGGGCCGTGGCGAGGGCGTGGATCAGGTCGGCGAAGGTGGAGGACTCCATGGGGCTGTTGTCTTCTGTGCTCATTTCCCGGGTTTCAGCACCACTGTGGCAGTTCGTGTAAATGGGTGGAGCACAGAAGGACGGCAGGACAGAACTGAGAAAAACTCTTTATTCAGCTTTTCAGCTGTAAATACACACACAGACACACGCACACACATCAGCTATCTGCTGTGGAGAGACTCCCTCTGCTCTCACTCACTCTCCTTAAGAAGGGCACGGTCACTGGGAAGACACACAAACACATCAATTAACAACAGGTGTAATGATTCTGCCACTTAACTTCCCCGACTCCGCCCTCCTGTCACAGACCGATGCTAGACCACGCCCCCGCTGCCACAATAGTCAAGACATTTTTCTGGCCATTTTGAGCATTTAATCGACCCCACAAATGTGATGCTCCAGAAACTCAATCTGCTCAAAGGAAGGTCAGTTTTATAGCTTCTCTAAAGAGCTCAACTGTTTTCAGCTGTGCTAACATGATTGTACAAGGGTTTTCTAATCATCCATTAGCCTTCTGAGGCAATGAGCAAACACATTGTACCATTAGAACACTGGAGTGAGAGTTGCTGGAAATGGGCCTCTATACACCTATGGAGATATTGCACCAAAAACCAGACATTTGCAGCTAGAATAGTCATTTACCACATTAGCAATGTATAGAGTGGATTTCTGATTAGTTTAAAGTGATCGTCATTGAAAAGAACAGTGCTTTTCTTTCAAAAATAAGGACATTTCAAAGTGACCCCAAACTTTTGAACGGTAGTGTAAAACAAATGTCAACTACAGAGGACACAAGTCTATGTGTTGGTCATCAGGAGGATATTCCAAAGGTTAAAGGTCACCCTCACCACTGGACACTAGCAATAATAGTCATGGAAATGTTTCTGGTCCTCTACTGATCGTGTCTCCTGCACCACTTGTGGGTGAAAACTGGTCTTAATGAATGTGGTCTATGCACAATGCACCACTGGCAAGTTTAGAGTAAAACATCGAGGGCAGCCGTGACTCACTCGCCCCATATGTACATTTAGTCATATATTTTTTTAGTAATTCGAACTCCATTATTCAGTGCATAATATTAAATATGTGTTTTGATGGACTGGAAAAATATCTTCTTGCTCTTTTTCACTGCAAGTGGGTGTTTGTTTTGTTTTGTTTTAAAATTCACTCATGTTCACAATGTCGTTTCTCCCTTTTTGTTGTGTAGACTCACAATGATGTCATGTTGTGCATCATCTATGGTCATTGGTCAGTGCTAATCAGTAGGAAAAGTGGCATTTGGTATACTGGTATACTGGTTGTCCAACTACAAATGATCCTTTTCTTGAATAGAGTTGCGGTGAAAAACAAAACTGAATCAAGATAAAGATGTTGTGCAGTCTATCAAGGTGCTGATGGAAATCTTACCTCTTTGTTGGATGTTAAGTTGCACGGCTGCTCTAACAGAGCCAACAGGGTTGACAGCCTGGCACTCATACTGGCCCTGGTCATGAGGGGCCACTCGAGAAATACGCAGTGTGCCAGTGGACAGGACCACATGACGCCCATCAACCTGGAGAGGACTGCCTGGGATTTCAGAAGGGAAAGATTCCATGAGTTTAAATTTAAGTTTTACAGAACCGTAACATGTGATTTTTCTTTTAAATTCCTATGCCATTATTCTGACGGACTCAGTCATGATTTTTGACCAAGTATTTCGTTATTTCAACTTACCAAGTAAGGCTGAAAAATATTTTTTTTATTGCTATTTCATTATTTTGATTGACTAATTTGTTATTTTGACTTACTGAGTCATTATTTTTGACTTAGTATCTCGTTATTTCCACTGACTAACTCGGTGTGAAAATATTTTTATTGCGATCTCATTATTTTGACTTACTAACTTGTTTTTACAGAATTAAAAATACCTCACAATGCATCAATAAAACTAATTTACTAAATTTTACCTTATAATTGTTATTATAGCCATCAAAAATTTTCCGTGCAGGGATTGGCCAAGGATGGCTCACGTGACATAAAATAGTTCCACCATTGATTAAGCAATGTATCTCATGATGTTAAAAAAATAATAATAATAAAAAAGGGTTATGGTGTGAGACAGTCATGGTATATCCTGGATATATCATGAACGGACATTGCAGTTTCAAGCTATACGGACGACTCGAGTCTTTTTTTTTTTAAATACAATAAAAACAGACAAAAATAGAAGTCATGACTAATACAATCGATACAAAACCATTAACATTTCAGCCAGGAGGAATTTTAACTGAACACATTAAAATAACCACACAAATCAATAGTTTTAACAGTGTCCTGATTTTGTGAGTCAGTAATTGTTTTTATGTACTGCTTGGTCTCTTTTTCAAATCCAAAAAATAACAGTTTCATAACCGACTCTATTCACAGCGGTGGCTCTGTGAGCATTTCTCTGTGTGTAGATCTACATATCATGATCTAGCCTGGTGAGGCAAGCAATAGCATACAGTGGTGCTTGAAAGTTTGTGAGCCCTTTAGAATTTTCTATATTTCTGCATAAATATGACCTAAAACATCATCAGATTTTCACACAAGTCCTAAAAGTAGATAAAGAGAACCCAGTTAAACAAATGAGACAAAAATATTATACTTGGTCATTTATTTATTGAGGAAAATGATCCAATATTACATATCTGTGAGTGGCAAAAGTATGTGAACCCCTAGGATTAGCAGTTAATTTGAAGGTGAAATTAGAGTCAGGTGTTTTCAATCAATGGGATGACAAATCAGGTGTGAGTGGGCACCCTGTTTTATTTAAAGAACAGGGATCTATCAAAGTCTGATCTTCACAACACACGTTTGTGGAAGTGAATCATGGCACAAACAAAGGAGATTTCTGAGGACCTCAGAAAAAGTGTTGTTGATGCTCATCAGGCTGGAAAAGGTTACAAAACCATCTCTAAAGAGTTTGGACTCCACCAATCCACAGTCAGACAGATTGTGTACAAATGGAGGAAATTCAAGACCATTGTTACCCTCCCCAGGAGTGGTCGACCGACAAAGATCACTCCAAGAGCAAGGCGTGTAATAGTCGGCAAGGTCACAAAGGACCCCAGGGTAACTTCTAAGCAACTGAAGGCCTCTCTCACATTGGCTAATGTTAATGTTCATAAGTCCACCATCAGGAGAACACTGAACAGCAATGGTGTGCATGGCAGGATTGCAAGGAGAAAGCCACTGCTCTCCAAAAAGAACATTGCTGCTCGTCTGTAGTTTGTTAACGATCACATGGACAAGCCAGAAGGCTATTGGAAAAAATTTTTGTGGACGGATGAGACCAAAATAGAACTTTTTGGTTGAAATGAGAAGCGTTATGTTTGCAGAAAGGAAAACACTGCATTCCAGCATAAGAACCTTATCCCATCTGTGAAACATGGTGGTGGTAGTATCATGGTTTGGGCCTGTTTTGCTGCATCTGGGTCATGATGGCTTGCCATCACTGATGGAACAATGAACTCTGAATTATACCAGCGAATTATAAAGGAAAATGTCAGGACATCTGTCCATGAACTGAAACTCAAGAGAAGGTGGGTCATGCAGCAAGACAACGACCCTAAGCGCATAAGTCGTTCTACCAAAGAATGGTTAAAGAAGAATAAAGTTAATGTTTTAGAATGGCCAAGTCAAAGTCCTGACCTTAATCCAATCGAAATGTTGTGGAAGGACCTGAAGCGAGCAGTTCATGTGAGGAAACCCACCAACATCCCAGAGTTGAAGCTGTTCTGTATGGAGGAATGGGCTAAAATTCCCCCAAGCCGGTGTGCAGGACTGATCAACAGTTACCGCAAACGTTTAGTTGCAGTTATTGCTGCACAAGGGGGTCACACTAGATACTGAAAGCAAAGGTTCACATACTTTTGCTACTTGCTGATATGTAATATTGGATCATTTTCCTCAATAAATAAATGACCAAGTATAATATTTTTGTCTCATTTGTTTAACTGGGTTCTCTTTATCTACTTTTAGGACTTGTGTGAAAATCTGATGATGTTTTAGGTCATATTTATGCAGAAATATAGAAAATTCTAAAGGGTTCGCAAACTTTCAAGCACCAATGTGGGTAATAAATAAATAAATAAATAAATAAAAGGTTAAAAAACAAAAAAGTTATGGCATGGTACATTGCACATGTGCAGGTCGAAGGTCATTCAGACGGAAACAACAAACATGTCTGCCTGCAGTGAGTTTATGCCAAGATTCAATCTTAACACTTTCAGTTTGGTTTTTTTTTCATGAGGGATATAAATCAAATATACCATACACTGAGAGGCTCCTGAAATTATGGATTCTCTTCAGTGACTGGCTGCAACCCTCACAAAATAGTACGATACCAGTCACCTCAGAGAATCCATAATTTCAACCGGAGCCTCTCAGAGCATGGTATATTTGATTACTAGTTATTTATGCTGTTTCTCAGGTTGTCAGTAGGCCAGACATTACCTTCAGACATTCACTTGATAAAAATATGTAGAATGATTCGTAATTAATTAACATGATATTCCAGAATAGTAAGTGGCTGTATTTATAAAATAACACAGATAATTATACCGTACATACAGGCCACTTTTTCCATGGAACAAAAACATTCTATTCCCTTCTAGCGGGTTTATTGTTAGCATGCAATATTATCATATTGCTTATCCAACATGTATTACACCACTCTACCAAATGGAAAATGAGCGTGCAATATTGTTATAATATTGCACATTGTCAAGACAACACGAGGTTACATGTGAAGATCCAATGACAAAACTTTTCTGCTGTGCATGTGCACAATCATTTCTTTGTCAGCTGGGAAAGAAAGAAGATGGAGTGCTCGGTTTAAGCACTAAATAAATAAACTGAATACTGAAACTAAAGACGCGCTGAACACCCAAAAGTCTACCAAAACTTCACTGCATATTCTTCACGCATATTTACAAGAGAAAAACATACCAACGAACATTGAAAAACTGGAACAGAGACATGTCGGAGATGTAAAATTTCCACGCTAGCGAGGGACTGTGATGGTTTGTTCACAAACATGGTCGCGAGCTTGTTTCATTATAAGCGGAAGATTTAAAGAGACCGACGTGCTGAACTCCCGAAAGGCCACCAAAACTTTATCATATATTCTTCACGCATATTTACAAGAGAAAAACAGACAAACAGACATTAAAAAAACTGGAAAAGAGAGCAATAGCGAAACTATTGTCAAAGTTCTACTTGGAGGTGAGGAAAAGTGACGGAGACTTTTACAAGAGGACGTCACTCATGGACTTCACTCAGTAAAGCCCTTTTGTTTTGAACAACTGCAATGTAACAATTAACTCCGTTCAAAGTTACTTTTGGTAGGAGTTAATTGTTACATTGCATTCCATTCAGCTAGCATGAAATAGTTCAGATATACCACGAAAAAAAGCCAGCCAAAATTATTTAAATTAATAGTAAGATTACAAAAAAAAGAAGTATCACTTTAGGATAGATCCTAAAAATATCAGTATGACAAATTCCAACATTTACATTTTAATCGCTTAACTTAAAAATCAAAATGAAAAGTTTTGATGAATTAATCTATAACCATGCAGTCGTAGCTACAGCCTATGACAGACTTTTAATGTGGTACTTTTCTGTCAGAAAATGGTTAAGTTGTGCATCACAGGACATAAAAAGAAATGAAGCTGATTGTATTTATAGGTAAAACGTGTGTAAAGTGTGTTCGTCTTCATTAACCCCTTCAGTACCCTTGGACGAGTCATGTACGTCATGGAATCTTTTACCGCTGTGCCTTATGACGTACGCTACTCGTCTGTAGAATCAGACCAAGGTGGGTGGAGCACAGAAGCACGGCAAGCCAGAACTGAGTTCTCAGAAACTTTTATTTTTAAAGATATATGTGGCTTTTCAGCTCATTCACTCTCTCACACGCACACACATGCATTCTGGTTGGGAGAGAGCCCCCTTTCCCTGCTCTCTCTCTCCTTTTAAAGGGCGCGGTCACTGGGGAAGACACACAAACACAGGTTAATTCCCATCGGGTGCAATGATTCCACCACTTACCTTCCCCAACTCCACCCTCCATTCACAAACTGACGCTTGGCCACGCCCCCGCTGCCACATACCCCCACCGCCCGACTCAGGCCGGGGAGCTGTCCGGCCTGCAGCTGACTCCCCTCCCCCCTTGACGGGAGAGGAAATCCACCACGACCATCTGCACCCCTGGCCTGTGGACCACCTCGAACTTAAACGGCTGGAGTGCCAGATACCAACGGGTGATCCACGCGTTGGCATCCTTCATGTGGTGGAGCCACTGCAGGGGCGCGTGGTCTGAACAGAGGGTGAAAGGGCGCCCCAGCAGGTAGTAGTGGAGGGCGAGGACCGCCCACTTGATGGCGAGGCACTCTTTTTCTATGGTTCTGTACCTGCCCTCGCACACTGACAGCTTCCGGCTGATGTACAGCACTGGACGGTCCTCCCCCTCCACCTCCTGGGACAGAACAGCCCCCAGCCCTCTGTCCGACGCGTCCGTCTGCAAAACAAAGGGGAGAGAAAAGTCAGGGGAGTGTAACAGTGGCTCCCCACACAGTGCAGCCTTTACCTTACAGAAAGCTCGCTGACATTGCTCCGTCCACTGGATCGGATCTGGTGCCCCCTTTTTAGTCAGATCAGTCAGCGGGCTGGTGACGTCCGAATAATTAGGTATAAACCTACGATAGTAGCCAGCCAGCCCCAGGAACTGTCTCACCCCCTTTTTGGTCTTGGGCAGGCCGCAATCGCTGCTGTCTTATTAATTTGGGGACGCACCTGCCCATTGCCCAAGTGGAAGCCCAGATACCGTACTTCCACCCGCCCAATCGCACACTTCTTCAGGTTGACTGCGAGACCCGCTTGCCTCAGCGACCTAAGGACGGCCCTTAGGTGTTCTAGATGCTGCGGCCAGTCATTACTATAAATAATGATATCGTCCAGGTATGTGGCCGCATAGGTGGCGTGGGGGCGGAGGACCCTATCCATAAGCTGCTGGAACGTAGCAGGCACCTCAAACAGCCCAAAAGGAAGTGTGACGACCTGGTGTAAGCCAAACGGTGTGGAAAAGGCGGTTTTCTCTCGGGATAGTGGAGTCAAGGGGATCTGCCAATATCCCTTTGTCAAATCCAGTGTCGAATAAAAACAAGCCGTGCCTAGTTGATCGAGCAACTCGTCAATACGAGGCATTGGGTACTGTTACGACCTCCCACTACTAACAAATTTAGACACCGCGTTGACTTTTCTATAGTCCACACGGAACCGGACCGACCCGTCGGCCTTGGGAACCAAGACCACTGGGCTGCTCCAGTCGCTGTGGGACTCCTCGACGATGCCCATTTCGAGCATGGCCTCGAGTTCTTCCCGAACCACCTTTTTCTTGTGTTTGGGCAATCTGTAAGGGCGGCTACGCACTACTACCCCCGGGGGTGTATCAATGTGGTGTTCTATGAGGTGAGTGCAGCTGGGCAGGGGCAAGAACATGTCAGAAAATTCTGTCTGCAACTGGGTGACCTCCATGAGTTGGGTCGGGGAGAGATGGTCTCCACAGGGGACCGGAGCGGTGGGTGATATCAATTTTCTTTTTTGAACCTCCGGCCCCAGCTCTGCCTTCTCCAGAACCACCAACACCAATGCCACGGGGACCTCCTTGTTCCAAAGTTTTAGTAGATTGAGGTGGTATATCTGTAACGCCCCACCCCTGTCCATTCGCCTCATCTCATAGTCGACGTCCCCGACTCGCCGTGTGACCTCAAAGGGTCTTTGCCACCTGGCGATCAATTTGGAGCTCGACGTGGGCTACAACACGAGTACTTTATCTCCTGGTGTGAATTCCCTAAGGCGCATGCCCCTGTCGTACAGACGGACTTGACGTTCTTGGGCCTGCCGCAAATTCTCCTGGGTTAGGTGCGTGAGGGTGTGGAGTTTGGCGCACAGGTCAATAATGTATTGAATTTCGTTTTTACTGGTCGAAGGCCCCTCCTCCCAATTTTCCCATAGCACATCCAGAATGCCACACGGCTTACGCCTGTATAATAATTAGAACAAGGAGAACCCCATGGAGGCTTGTGGGACCTTTCACACTGCAAATAACAGGGGCTCGAGCCATTTATCCCAGTTGCGTGCGTCTTCACTTACAAATTTTCTAATTATTAGATTAGATTAGATAAAACTTTATTGAGGGCGGCACAGTGGTTAGCGCTGTCGCCTCACAGCAAGAAGGTCCGGGTTCGAGCCCCGTGGCCGGCGAGGGCCTTTCTGTGTGGAGTTTGCATGTTCTCTCCGTGTCCGCGTGGGTTTCCTCCAGATGCTCCGGTTTCCCCCACAGTCCAAAGACATGCAGGTTAGGTTAACTGGTGACTCTAAATTGACCGTAGGTATGAATGTGAGTGTGAATGGTTGTCTGTGTCTATGTGTCAGCCCTGTGATGACCTGGCGACTTGTCCAGGGTGTACCCCGCCTTTCGCCCGTAGTCAGCTGGGATAGGCTCCAGCTTGCCTGCGACCCTGTAAAACAGGATAAAGCAGCTAGAGATAATGAGATGAGATGAAAACTTTATTGATCCCTTTGGGAGGGTTCCCTCAGGGAAATTAAGATTCCAGCAGCATCATTACAGATAAACAGAGAAAAGAAACAGAGAAAACTTCGAGATAAATTAAAATAAATTAAGTATTTACATGTACAAATATAAAAGGATAAGATATGGGGAAGAGAGGAAGGGGGGAGGGAGGAAGAAGTGGGGTTAGGGTAAGTGTGTGTGTGTGTGTGTGTGGGGGGGGGGGGGGGGGGAGCAGGAAAAATATTGCACTTTATATTGCACATTGTCCGGTATTGCTTATTGTTAGGCTAGGCTACTGCTCCTTCTCATCCTCTGTCCTCCTGTTACCCCTCCTCCCCCCCAGAGAGGAGTTGTACAGTCTGATGGCGTGAGGGACAAAGGAGTTTTTGAGTCTGTTCATCCTGCACTTGGGAAGGAGCGTTCTGTCACTGAACAGGCTCCTCTGGTTGCTGATGATGGTGTGCAGAGGGTGACTGGAATCATCCATGATGTTCAATAGTTTGTCCATAAACCTCTTCTCTGCCACTGTCACCAGAGAGTCCAGCTTCATGCCGACCGCAGAGCTGGCCCGCCTGATCAGTTTGTCCAGCCTGGATGTGTCCTTCTTGGATGTGCTGCCCCACCAGCACACCACGGTGTAAAACAGGACACTGGCGACCACAGACTGATAGAACATCCACAGGAGTTTCCTGCAGATGTTAAAGGACCGCAGCCTCCTAAGGAAGTATAGCCTGCTCTGTCCCTTCCTGTATAAGTGATTGGTGTTGCAAGTCCAGTCCAGCTTGCTGTCCGGCCACAGCCCGAGGTACTTGTAGGAATCCACAGCCTCCACCTCAACTCCCTCAATCAGAACTGGTTATGACCTTGGTCTGGACCTCCCAAAGTCAATGACCAGCTCCTTGGTCTTCGAGGTGTTGAGCTGCAGATGGTTCCTGTTGCACCACACAGCAAAGTCCCTCACCAGGCTCCTATACTCCTCCTCTCTGTCGTCACTGATACACCCAACGATGGCTGTGTCATCGGCAAACTTCTGAATGTGACACAGCTCTGAGTTGTAGCAGAAGTCCGCGGTGTACAGGGTGAACAGAAGAGGGGCCAGCACCATGCCCTGGGGTGCCCCAGTGCTGCTAATCACAGTGTCAGACACGATGTCCTTCAGCCTGACGTACTGCGGCCTGTCAGTGAGGTAGCTGGAGATCCAGGTGACCAGGCAGGGGTCCACTCGCATCCTGTTCAGTTTGTCCTGAAGCAGTAGGGGCTGGATGGTGTTGAAGGCACTCGAGAAGTCCAAGAAGAGGATCCTCACTGTGCCATTTCCCTTATCCAGATGCGAGTGGGCCCAGTGTAGCAGGTAGAGGATGGCGTCTTCCACACCAACACCTGCCCGGTACGCAAACTGCAGACAGTCCTGGGCATGTTGTACCTGGGGTCTGAGGAAGCTGAGGAAGAGCCGCTCCAACGTCTTCATCAGATGTGAAGTGAGTGCTACCGGTCAAAAGTCGTTCAGCTCGCTGGGCTAATTCTTTTTGGGAACTGGAACGATACATGATGTCTTCCAGAGGGTTGGCACTCTCCCCAGCTGCAGGCTGAGGTTGAAGATGCGTTGGAGTGGTTCACCCAGTTCAGCAGCACAGGTCTTCAGTAGTCATGGACACACCTTGTCCGGGCCTGCTGCTTTCCTGGGGTGAAGCTTCCTCAGTTGACCTCTGACCTGGTTTGCAGTAATGCATAGAGGAGTCTGTGTTGAGGTGGGGGAGGAAGGGGCTGCTGTGATGACTGGGGGGAGGTGTGTTGAGGGAAGAAGGAGAGATGGCTGCAGTGAGGGGGAGGATGGGGGGGACGTGGGCTGGTTGAACCGATTGAAGAAGTCATTCAACTCGTTCGCCCTCTCCTCTGTCCCCTCAATGACTCTGGTCTTTGTATTGTGGCCTGTGATGGTTTTCACACCTTCCCAGACCTCCCTTATGCAGTTCTCCTTCAGCTTCTGCTCCACCTTTCTCCTGTAGCTGTCCTTAGCTTCCCTCATGCAGCGTTTCACCTCCTGCTGTGCTGCTTTCATCCCCTCCCTATCCCTGCTCCTGAAGGCAGCCTTCTTCCTGTTGAGGACAGCTTTGACTTCCTGTGTTACCCATGGCTTGTTATTAGGGCAGCACCGTACAGTCTTAGCGGGGGAGACCATATCTGCACAGAAGTTGAGGTAATCTGTCAGACAGTGTGTCAGCCCCTCCATGTCCTCACATACCCCTTTTCCACCAAATCAGTTCCAGGGCTGGTTCGGGGCCAGTGCTGGTGCTAGTTCACAACTCGTTCAACTTGCGAGCCAGCTGAGAACCAGTTTGCTTTTCCATAGCTTGCGGTGCTAAGGGAAGACATGTCATTATGTTGCTGTATACGTCAGTTACGTCGTTGTATATGTCATTACGTCACTGTATACGTCAGTTACGTCGCTACGTTTGCATAAACCTTGGCGCGAATTTCGAAGCAAAAACAACACGGAAGAAGCAGCAGCAGCAGCAACAACAACAACAATAATAATGGATGACTTCGCGTTTGTACAGCTGCTGCTTCTCGTCGCTTAAAAATGGCGATCTTTCGCAGTCTTGTTATTGTTGTTGGTCTTAACAACTCTGCCCCCCCGCTGACATAAGCGGTTCTTTCCTCTGGCCCAGCAGAGAGTTGGTGCTAGCCTGGAACCAGTTTTTCTGGCCCCAGAGCCAGTTCTTTGTCAGTGGAAACAGAAAACCTGGTTCCAAACTAAGCACTGGCCCCGAACCCGCCCTGGAACTGCTTTGGTGGAAAAGGGGCAACAGTGTGGGCTAAGCAGCACATCCCAGTCCGTGATGTCATAGCAGTCTCTGAGGGCATCTTCCATTTCAGGGGACCACTTCCTGATGGAGCTAGTTGTTGCAGGCTGCCTTTGAACCAGGGGGGTGTACTTCGGCTGTAGAAGAACCAGGTTGTGGTCAGACTTCCCTAGTGGGGGGAGGGGTGTGACTCTGTATGCATCCCTCACATTAGCATACAGCAAGTGAATTGTCCTGTTGTTCCTTGCTGGACAATCCACAGCCTGGTAAAAAGCAGCCAAAGTAGAGTCCAAAGTAGCATGATTAAAGTCCCCAGAAATGATGATAAATGCCTCAGGGTGCTGTGTCTGCAGCCTTGCTGTGACAGAGTGAATCCTCTCACATGCAGCGGCTGCGGCTGCCCTTGGAGGGATGTAAACACAGATGGTGATCACGTGACTGAACTCCCTCGGCAGATAATATGGCCAAAGGCTAACAGCTAGCAGCTCCAAGTCCGGGCAACATAAAACTGTCTTTACGGAGATATGTCCCGGGTTACACCAGTTAACATAAATGATGAGTCCCCACCTTTGCTTTTCCCGCATGTGTTAGTGTCTCTGTCGGCTCTCACAGCAGTGAATCCCCGCAGGTCCATGTTAGCATCCAGTACAAGGTGTGTTAGCCATGTCTCCATAAAGATAAATAAGCTGCTCTCCCGATAAATCCGCTGGTTGTTCAGAGCGGAAAGCTCGTCGACTTTATTTGGCAGCGAGTTCACATTCCCCATGATAACGGAGGGAATGAATGATTTGTAGTGCCGCCAGTTGTCCGCTAGCCTAGCCTTTAGCTTAGCTCCAGCTTTGCAGCCCCTGGGTTTCCTCCTCAGCTCGGCCGCGTTATTTGTTCCTTAGTCTGAGTGTCCTGCGTCACTCGGTATAATCCATCCTTAATAATGAAAAAATAGGGGAAGGACGGGGTGGTGTTTGGCTGGAGAGTTTGACCATCGATTACTCTCACTTGGTCAAACGCATGCCGCAGAGTTTCGTCTCGCAACTGCTCTAATGGGAAATCCGTGAGGGATTCCCCGAGAGAGAGAGGAGGAGCATGCTGCTCCTCACTCTGACGTGATGATGTACACGGCTCTGTGACAGATGCTCCCGCCAATGCCACTCTGGGACCTCCCCCCGCTGAACTACGGCAGGCCCCACTCTTCACTAAATGCGTCATTAATTCCTGAAATCCCGGCCAATCAGTCCCCAAAATTATCGAGTGGGTAAGGCAAGGATTAACCACCGCCTTTACTCCAAATTTCTCCCCTCGAAATAGAATGTGGACCGACACTAAAGGGTAGTTGTGAACATCCCCGTGCACACACAACACCACCAATTGTGCTCTTCCCAATGCCTCGTCTTGCACCAGGCTTTGGTGGATTGAGGTCTGATTACAGCCGGAGTTCACCAAAGCCTGATACGTATCCCCTTGGATATTCACTGGTATGCGATACGCTCCGGCCCGATCGAGGGCGGTCCCTGGTGCGTCGGGAATCCGGACCACCATGCCCGCCTCCATCGCCGAGCACTGATGCTGGAGGTGCCCTGGTTCCTCGCAGCGTCAGCATACCGGCCCGGGCTCTCTCTCTGCACCGGTGTTCCAGAGATCACTCACCTGAGGGGGGGGGGGGGGGGGGGGAGACACAGACAAGGAAGTAGGAAATGGAAGGGCACCGCGGGTGCGGCGGGCCAGCTGGGGTGGAGCCGGCCCCTGCCTCCGCAGTGGGGGAATGGGGTGAGGACAAGGAGGAGAGGGAGAAGAGAAGGGAGAAGAGAGGGGAGAAGGGGAGACACGCTGTCCTGCCGACGGAACAGCCGCCATATGGTCCTCCACCAGCTCGGTGGCCTGATCCAGCGATGCCGGGCGATGGCACTGGACCCACTCCACTGTTCCTTCCGGAACTCGGGCAATGAATTGTTCCAGTGCCACCAGATCGATGATTCCCTCGGCGTCGTGGTTGTCGGCCCTCAGCCACCGCCGGCAGGCGTCCCAGAGTTGCTGGCCAAACGTGAACGGCCGGCCGACCTCCTCCAGGCGCAGCGCGCGGAAGTGCTGCCGTTGTTGTTCTGGGGTGCGACCCACGCGTTGGAGGAGGGCCCTGTGGAGGTCCGCGTAGACCAGCCGGCTGTCGGCAGGGAGCTGTAGCACGGCCAGCTGTGCCTCGCCCATTAGCAGGGGGAGGAGGCGCGCCACGCGCTGTTCCACTGGCCAACCCCATGCCTCTGCTGCCTGTTCAAAAAGAGCAAGGAAGGCTTTGGGGTCGTCATGCGGACCCATCTTCTTTAGGGTGAGGTGGGGAGGGTCCACGGCGGTGGTGGACCCCGCTGACGCGAGCAGGTGCCCGAATGCCTGGCGATCTTCCTGTTGCGCCAGGACCAGGGCTTCAAACCGTTGTTCCTGCTCCTTCCGGAGGGCAATCAGCGCCTGGTGCTGGCTCTGTTGGGCCGTGGCGAGGGCATGGACCAGGTCCTTGAAGGGGGAGGACTCCATGTGGTTGTTCCCTTCTGCACTCGTTCCCGGGTTTCGGCACCACTGTAGAATCAGACCAAGGTGGATGGAGCACAGAAGCATGGCAAGCCAGAACTGAGTTCTCAGAAACTCTTTTATTTTTAAAGATATACGAGTATGTGGCTTTTCAGCTCATTCACTCTCTCACACGCGCACACACATGCATTCTGGTCAGGAGAGCGCCCCCTTACCCTGCTCTCTCTCTCCTTTTAAAGGGCGCGGTCACTGGGGAAGACACACAAACACAGGTTAATTCCCATCAGGTGCAATGATTCCACCACTTACCCCGCTGCCACATCGTCATAAACACCTCCTTTTATGTACCTTACATGGCACATTACTTTTACTTTACAGTGGCACATTACCACGAGTTGGCCTCGTGGTTAATGTGTCCGCCTCTCGATCGCGAGTTCTATTCGTAGTCGGGTCATACCAAAGACCATCATAAAAATGGTACCCAGTTACTTGGAATACATGGACCCTTGGTGTACATTGTGTTTTCAAGTACTAGTAATTCTTGTTCATGGACATGCTGTCATTAACAAGACCCGTTGTCTTGTTTGTTTTTTTGGATGTTTTTGAAGTTGTTTTTGATTACTAAAGTTATTTTTACTCTACAACAGTGTTTTTTGTGATTTTTCTATACAAATATTAAAAATATAAAGTTCTGAACAAGTTAGAGAAAGGTTATCAAAATATCCCAATTTTGACCTGTTTTTGTCCTGTATGCCAGGCACATTACAATTAATTATGGGTGGCAGCCAAGGGGTTAAGGTTAAATCCATACAATTTAACAGATCATTTTAGACTGAAGCATGCACTGTTTAGTTGTGCTTTTCCGACATTATTTTAGCTAGGAATGTGTACATGTAGTGGTATGTCATGAATTATCGTCCAGAAAGTAATAAATCAGCAAACAGATACATTTTCTGATAAATTTACTGTTTCTCTAAAGCAGTTTGCCGACTAAATATGAGCAGATGAATGTAGTAACTGTATCACGCGGCACTGCATGAGCACCAGAGAGGCGCTTGCGTGAATGAAGTTGACCTTTGTTTTGTCCTGAGCAGGGCTCTGAACCAGAATTTTTTCCTATTGTTTCGTTCTGAACAGAAACGGAATTTTAACGTTTCCGGTTTTGGGTTCCACCATTAAATAGACGTTCCCGAACCGGTTAGAACAAAAAAATTTCGTTCCCGGAACGGTTAATTACGTTCCCTGTCAGCTGTTTAACAAATGGCTATACAATTACGTCTCTGTCTCATCCAGCTTAAGCCAAATGTAGGCTAATTCTATTACAACCTTCATTAAATAAGACAAGAAATAATTCAAAACAATTATTTCAAATGTTGGTGATTTGGATTCTCAGTATGTCTTCCCATCTACACAAACAGAAAAAGTCCCAAAAATGAAAGATAATTCGTTTAGTGTTACCAAAGGCTAGTCAGGCCCTATGCATTGATGGGCTAACAGAGGTTAACGTCATTTAATGTTCGCGAGCCTCTCATTAACGTGGACAAATATATTGATATCGTGTTTGAAATTGACGTTTTCGAATAACAATAGACTGCAATATTTACCTCTTATTTAAGATGTGGAGACGTGATAGTAGTCCACCCTCCCGCTCTCTACATTCAGTCAGCGAACGTCACACAGGAAGTGAACCCCAGCGGGTCATAGAAACTTGGGCAGGAGAAGAATGACTTTTTTATTTGTAAGCTATGGAAACTTTGAGGAACGAAATAAAAACCGGTATTAACCGGTTACCATTATTTTTAATAAGCGTTTCTGTTCCGGAACATAAAAAATAATAAAGTTTCTGGTTTCGTTTCTGTTCCATGTGAAATAGAAAAAGTTCCCGGTTTTCGTTTTTGTTCCTTGAACCGGTTCAAAGCCCTGGTCCTGAGAGACTTGTATGTGACCGTGAGAGAGAGATGCTGTATGTAAGATTAACATTCGTTCATTTATCTTCAGCAAGTGCTTTATTCTGGTCAGTGCGATAGCGGATCTGGACTCTATGCCGGTAATCACCCAGAAGAAATCCACACTGACATGGGGAAACACGTGAAACTCCACACAAACAGTAACCAGAATCAAGCCGATTAAGATATTCAGTGACGTTCAGTAATGATCACTCTTTATCACTCGGTTGTGCACACTTGGTTTTTGCTCGTCTGCCTTGCTATCTGAAATTCTTATCTACACAATTTAAAAGCCATACACATGAACACAAATAGAAAGGCTTTCACCCAACCCCCACATTTTCTTGATTTTCCAGACATGTTGTTCTTTAGTCAGATTTGCACAGGGTCATTATATTTTGAATGATTGTAAAGAACGGATGTAAAGAGTTGCTATGAGTTACTATATCCGTCCTGGCAGCTCGAACCAATCTTGTCATTTTCCTCTGACCTCTCTTATCAACAAGGCGTTTGTTTCCAGCCACAGAACTGTCGCTCAATCACTCACTCTGTGTTTTTCGCACCATTCTGTGTACACTCTAGAGCACTCTTCATGGGATGGACGGATGGATGGACGGACATCGCCACAACATAATCCCCCTTCGGGCCTTTTGGCCAGCAGGGGATAATAAAAATTGTGAAAGAAGTTGATTTCAGAAAGCAAGCACACCTTGATGAAATTGCCAAAGTACAACTTTGTTAATAATCAAGGGCATAACTCTGGTAAAATTTGCCCAAATTAAACAAAATTTCAATCTGCGTATAACTGCCATATAACAAAGAATCCTTTCACCAAGTTTGGTGAAATTCCTCCACAAATTGTGAGCAGAGTTGATTTCAGAAGAACGTACACCCTCATGAAATTGTCAAAGTACAAGTTATTTAATCAAAGGTCAGAACTGGTAAAATTTTCACAAAGGAAATTAAATTGCAATATGCATATTACCGTCATAACAAGGCCTTTTGCCAAGCTTCGAGAAATTCGTCCAAAAATTGTGAGAGGAGTTGATGTCAGAAGGAAAACACACACTGTAAAAAAAGAATAGTCGAGAATACTTGAAATTTCAAGGCAACAGTCTGCATTAAGAATTTTATGTTTTGCCAACGATGTATGCCCATGATAATCCAAACTATGATAACACTGTTATCTTTATTAAGAATTCTTAATTAAGTCAATTTTCAATTCCTCATTCTGCCAACATAGATTTCTCTTTTTGCTGAACAGTGGCATTCACAGTAGTACAAAAAGGCAATTGAGGTTCTCACAATTTTTGGGGGGGCTTTTTTTACCTTTATTTGGATAGGACAGTGTAGAGACAGGAAATGAGCAGGAGAGAGAGACGGAGAGGGATCGGGAAATCATTGAGGTGCACCCTATCAGTTTGATGTGGATTTTTCTGTTCGTTAATAATTATTCATATTTTCTTGTCCATTCAATTGTGAATATGGAATTACTTGAACAAAGCATAATTCTATTTTTTAGAATTATCCACATCAAGAAAAATCCACATCAAACTGATAGGGTGCACCTCAATGATGTGTAAATATACAATAGTGAATAATCTGAATTGAAAATACATAATTGCCACAGGTGTTTATTCAGCGCATGCTCTGAATGACCAAGACACCTGGTTTCCTCTCCCAAATGCAAGGGCTGGGCAATGTGGTTCTCTCTCCGGTTGAAGTTCATGTTGTCGTGGCTCAGGTGGATAAGGCGCCATACCATAAATCTGGGGGCCTGGGTTTGATTCCGACCTGAGGTCATTTCCTGATCTCTCTCTCCCCTGCTCATTTCCTGTCTCTACACTGTCCTATCCAAATAAAGGTGAAAAAAGCCCCCCAAAAAATTGTGATAACCTCAATTGCCTTTTTGTACTATTGTGAATGCCACTGTTCAGCAAAAAGAGAAATCTATGTTGGCAGAATGAGGAATTGAAAATTGACTTAATTAAGAATTCTTAATAAAGATAACAGTGTTATCATAGTTTGGATTATCATGGGCACATCGTTGGCAAAACATAAAATTATTAATGCAGACTGTTGCCGTGAAATTTCAAGTATTCTCAACTATTCTTTTTTACAGTGCACTCATGAAATTGTCAAATTATAAATTTTTTAATCAAGGGCTGTAACTCTGGTAAAATGTGACTGAATTCAACAAAATTACAATATGCGTATTACCGACATATAACAAAGAATCCTGCCAAGTTTCGTGAAATTCCTCCAAAAATTGTGAGAGGAGTTGATTTCAGAAAGCGAGTACCCTTCCCGGGACGGACGCACGGATGGAAATCACCACAACATAATCCCCCTTTGGGTCTTTCGGCCACCAGGGGATAAAAACAATTTTTTTTCGGTTTGAGCATTAAATATCTTGTCTTTGCACTGTATTGAATTGAATATACAGGATATACAGTACCAGTCAAAAGTTTGGACACCCCTACTCATTCCTAGGTTTTTCTGTACTTTAACTATTTTCTACACTGTAGAATAATACTGAGGACATCAAAACTATGAAGTAACATATGGAACGTATACCGAGTTATGTGGTAAACAAAAATGTGTTAAAAAAAAAACAAAATATGTTTCATATTTTAGATTCTTCAAAGTAGCCAGTGTTTACCTTGATGACATTTTGCACACTACTGTCATTATCTTAGGCCCTGTCCACACGGCAACGGATTCAGGTGAATCTGATAAAATTGTTTATCGTTTCGGCCTGGCGTCCACACGGCACCGGCGTTTTGGGTGCCCCACAACGATATTTTTTGAGAACGGGTTCCAGAGTGGAAAAATCTGGCAATGGTGCCGTTGCGAAGTCGTCTGGATGAGTAGAACGGATTTGTTTACGATGACGTCACAACCACATGACTAGAACAAGCAGCACTCTCGCTGTTTTGTATGAACCACTGCATTGCATTCACTTTTGTATACAGCTTTTCTTTTAAATAAACAAGTAACTGAACCATTTCTTGAATTTCTTTTTTTTATTGGATAAGACTGCTTTTCAAAATGTTCACACACAATAAGAAAATTAAGTTATATAAAACTGTGCACACTAATAAAACTAATTTGTACACACAGAAGGCACGATTTCCTCGCGTAGTCGCAGCCATCTTCTTGTTGTTGTGTGTTTGTTCCTGACAGTGCTTCACACCGGGTAGAAGAAGGGGTTTATGCGCATGCGTCTACTTCTTCTATTGTTCTGGTGTCTCCGATGGGACCGTCTTACAGCGCCCCTAGAGGTGTGGCATGTGCATTGCATCGTTTTCAGCAAGCGTTGCGTTGCCATATGTACCTGATATTTTACTGATCCGTTGCCCATGTGGACGCGATATTTTTTTTAATAAAATCTCGTTGCCGTTGTCGTGTGGATGTAGCCTTAACCAGCTTCATGAGGGAGTCACCTGGAACGCTTTTCAGCTCACAGCTGTGCCTCGTCAAAAGTTAGTGCAATTTCTTGCCTTCTTAATGCGTTTGAGATCAAACAGGAAACAGTAAATAATAAAAATACAGTAAACAGCTCTGTTCCACAACTGTAGTAATCCATATTATGTCAAGAACCGCTCAACTAAGTAAAGAGAAACGACATCCATCATTACTTTAAGACGAAGTGTACTTGTAATTAATGAAAATAGAGAAATACCGTTGAATTAGAAGGTGTGCCCAAATGTTTGACTGGTACTACAGGTCAAAAAGGGTTTGCAAATCATCACATTCTGTTTTTGTTTACGTTTGAAACAATGTCCCAACATTTTTGGAATTGGGGTTGTACATGTAGTTTTTTCTGCTGCCAGTTTTTCTCTTTGGAAATGTACAGTGCCTTGCAAAAGTATTCATCCCCCTTGGTGTTTTTCCTGTTTTGTCACATTACAAACTGGAATTAAAATGGATTTTTGGGGGGTTAGCACCATTTGATTTACACAGCATGCCTACCACTTTAAAGGTGCAAACTGTTTTTTATTTTTATTCTGACACAAACAATAATTAAGATGAAAAAATAGAAATCTGGAGTGTGCATAGGTATTCACCCCCCCCAAAAGTCAATACTTTGTAGAACCACCTTGTGCTACAATTACAGCTGCAAGTCTCTTGGGGTATGTCTCTATTAGCTTAGCACATAGCCCCTAGGATTTTTGCCCATTCCTCAAGGCAAAACTGCTCCAACTCCTTCAAGTTTGATGGGTTGCGTTGGTGTACAGCAAACTTCAGGTTATGCCACAGATTTTCAATTGGATTGAGGTCTGGGCTTTGATTAGGCCAGGGCTTTTCAAAGTGTGGGGCGCGCCAGAGTTCTTCGGGGGGGGGGCGCAACGTGAGAGACAAAATGGATCGATTTTTAGTACCTAAAGCTACAGGGAGTGAGGAGACGGCCAAGCAAAAAAACAGAGCCTCCAGGATGTTGCGATTTGCAACTTCAGCACAAATTCAACCAATCCCCGCGAATTCAGGGCGGTATTGCAATTATATCCAATCACCGCAACTTTCCCGCAAATTTGACCAATCGTTGGCGTCGTCTTGAGGTGACGTCGACAAACTACCTTCCGCCTTACTTCCGGATGTCTATGTTCAAGAGAAGCAGCATGCGCGCAGTGTTGCCAGATTGGCGGTTTCAAGTGCATTTTGGCGGGTTTTGAATATATTTTGGACTGGAAAACGTCAGCAGTATCTGGCAACATTGCATGATGTGCGAGTCAGTGTTTATGTAGGCTTAAATTCTGTTACTGAAAGTGTGTTATGTTTACAGTGAAGGACTGTGTGCACTTTATTTTTTGTACTTAATACAAGAAATTAATGGATGCCAACATTTTTGCCAAAATGGTATTTTATTTTCCATTGTTTAGGCAGCTTCAGCATCATACTGTGAGATTCTGTTCAAATTGTTTTTTTTTCTTCTATGAAGCCTGAGCCATTTATTTTACTAGTTTATAATTATTGTTTAATTTAGTCTTCAGGAGAGACTGCCTGCACATGGTACTAGTATTAATAGTTTTTTTTTCTTACATGAAAGTTGAGGCATTTATATTATATTTTAAGGTAACTTCATGTTGTGCTGTGAGGTTCTCTGCACTTTAACTTTTGAACCAACAGGTGCATTTGGATAAGTAAAGCCTATTTTTCTGCATTTTTGTAGTCCTGGTAATCTTTTATATTGGTAAAGTTGTTTATAGGACCATTTCTCAGTGTCTTTATTTTTTTAATCAATAGTTTTTCAGTAATAACTTAATATTTAACATTTCACTCAATTTTAATCACAAAAAGAGAAAATCGCAACAATTTCTCGCAACTTTCATTTCCTCCCGCAATGTAATCGCAACAAAAACCTAAAAAACACCGCAACTTTCATCGCAATTTTTTTGGAAACCCCCGCAACAGACATTTTAGCCCGCAACAATCACAAAAAAGGCCCACGGAATCCTGGGGGACTGGAAAAAGAAGGAAGTATGACCACGATTATTTAAAGTTTGGATTTTCATGGACTGGATCTGAAGATGCTCCACTGCCACAGTGTGTTGTCTGACAAGAGGTGCTAGCTAACGATGATATGAGATGTTTAAAATGTGTAAAACAAGATGTTTTAAAAACAGGGTCTCTGCACATTTCTGACCAGCAAAAATAATACTTTTTAAGACCATTTTAAGACCACTGAGTATAAAAAATAAGACCACTACCGCGGAACAAATACGTACAGTAAAAAAAAAAAAAGCACACTCTAGGTTAAGTTCAAAGCATTTTTTTAAAATAAATAAGTGCATCTTCTGCAGAACCCACAGTATTTCTGCCTTCAGCGTAGCGGTTGGGGCGAATGCCGCGAAAGCACTTGTGCTGGGACCCGGAGACCAGGGCTCGAAATTAACTTTTTTTCTTTGTGTCCCCCAGTGGTCCCGAATTCTGTGTTGTATTGTCCCGAATGGAAGCAATAGTGTCCCCATTTTTTTCCTCTCTGAAATAACCAGTGGTTAATATTATCATATGAAGTTACTATTATATTTGTAACTATGCGATTTTGAACCCTTTATATCATTTTTACAATAAGTCACAAGACACAAGCGACACATGTCCTATATACATCATCTACTTCAAAATTACAGTTATTGCATTTTCAGTTTATTAAACTTTGGCGATCTCACTGTATGAATAGATACCCGTTTATTTAAAGGGGCCAACTAGCTCATTCAGAAAATGTTTCAACTCCCTACATCTGCAGTACACTTTAGTTGAAAATAAGATCCCTTTTATGTTCATTTTATCTACTTATACCTTGAATATCTGTTGGCACTTATAAGGCCAACTTATCATTTTCACTATTACCGTTATCCATTTTATGAACTTTCCGTTATCCATTTTATCCATTTTTTCCGTTATCCAGCCACATCATTCCTGTTGTATTTTATAACGTGTCTAACAGTGTTCATTAAGTTCATTCAGTTGCTAGCGTTGCCTGCAGACCAGGCGATGACACTTTGGATCCTGAAGGTCCCGGAGACGTTATGTCTGGGCTTTCAGTTTCTTCCCCGCGGTCGGTCCGCTTCAACCACTTCAGCATTTTTGTTCTGGCAAGAGTCGGTGCAGCGTGTGCGGTAGCAATTCCTTTCCAAGTCCATATAATGCGGACACCGGCCGAAGATTCTAGAACAGAATGCGCTGCTCTGTAGCCTACGGATGCAGGTGCATCGAAAGTGTAGCTACTATGTATTTTTCGCTGTTAACGTTTTAAAATTAAAATTGACAAATTAGGTGAATGTCTACGTATGTGTTACGGCTTTGTAAATAATATTAATGTAGAACTTTTTTTCTAGATCTATTTTTTTCCATTGTCCCGGGATTGTCCCAGATATGATAATTTTGTGTCCCGATGACATTTTTTATGGTCCCCGGGACGTCGGGACACCGTTAGTTTCGAGCGCTGCCGGAGACGCTAAAGCTGGCATTGCACTTTTTGTGACCGTAGAGGCGAACATTGGCATGGGGACTGTTGTTGCCCGACTAGCAGCATAGCGCATATGCTTTTCCCCTTTCGAGTGAGCGTCAAGGGCTTTACAGCCCATTGTTGTTAACTTGATGTCTTTCCGACATACCTTACATCTCGCTTCATATTCTGAAGTTGCTGTTGTTAGCCAACTTTTGTATTTTGGCTCCTCAAGCCACTTGTTACTAAACTTACACTTCCCCATCTCCGCTCATGTTCAAGTTCAACCACTTCTTCCTCGTCTGCTCTACTCTCAATGGTTCTACTACATGGATAAAAGAACACACTGCCCCCTGTGGCGTGGTTCCTGCGCTATTAGAACTAGTGCTAGACACACAACGGCTCTTGTGCTACTTGTTCAGCATCTTGATAACAAACGACGCTGGTTGAATAAATAACGTTAGCGCGGAAAAAAAATCCAGACATATGTTTTTTTTTTCATTTACCGTAGGCTACCCGGATGAAATTTAATACCTCCCATGTGAAATTTAATACCATAGCTCAAAAAATAGCGAAATATAATGCTTTTTAAGACCTTAAAAAACATATTAAAAATAAGACTTTTTAAGACTTTTTAAGGATCCGCGGAGACCCTGAAAAAGCATAGATGTTTAAAATGTGAAAAAGAAAAAAAATAATGTGTACAACAACCATTTTTTTTTAAATACGAATGGAACATTAAGTATAGCAACAACAAAAATTGTAAGGGGGGGGGGGGGGGGGGGGGGGGGGGGCGCTGTTGTTTATTTGCTCTCCGAGGGGGGGGCTGACTCTCCCACACTTTGAAAACCCCTGGATTAGGTAATTCCAAGATATTTAAATGTTTCCCTTTAAACCACTCCAGTGTAGCTTTAGCAGTATGTTTAGGGTCATTGCTCTGCTGGAATGTGAACCTTCGTCCCAGTCTCAAACCTCTGGCTGACTCAAACAGGTTTTCCTCCAGAATTGCCCTGTATTTAGTGCCATCCATCTTTCCTTCAATCCTGAACAGATTTCCTGTCCCTGCAGATGAAAAATATCCCCACAGCATGATGCTGCCACCACCATGCTTCACTGTAGGAATGGTGTTCTCAGGGTTTGTGCCACACATGGCATTTCCCATGATGGACAAAAAGTTCAATTTTAGTCTCATTTGACCAGAGAATCTTCTTCCATGTATTTGGGGAGTCTGCCACATGCTGTTGGGCAAACTCCAAATGTGTTTTCTTAAGCAAGGGCTTTTTTTTCTGGCCACTCTTCCATAAAGCCCCACTCTGTGGAGTGTACGGCTTAAAGCACTCCTATGGACAGATACTCCCATCTCCGCTGTGGATCTTTGCAGTTCCTTCAGTGTTATCTTTGGTGTCTTTGTTGCATCTCTGATTAATGCCCTCCTTGCCCGGTCTGTGAGTTTTGGTGGGCGGGGCCTTCTCTTGTCAGGTTTGTAGTGGTGCCATATTCTTCCCATTTTGCTATAATGGATTTAATGGTGCTCTGTGGGATATTCAAAGTTTGGGATATTTTTTATAACCCAACCCTGATCTATACTTCTCCACAACTTTGTCTCTGACCTGTTTGGAGGCTCCTTGGTTTTCATGTTGTTTGTTTAGTCGTGTTGCAGAGTCAGGGTCCTTCCAGAACAGGTTGATTTATACAGACGACATGTGACAGATCATGTGACACTTTGATTGCACACAGGTGGATCTTAGTCAACTAATTATGTGAGTTATGAAGTGAATTGGTTGGACCAGCTCTTATTTAGGGGTTTCATACGAAAGGGGGTGAATACTTATGCACACTCCAGATTTCTGTTTTTTTTTTATCTTAATTACTGTTTGTGTCACAATAAAACAACAATTTGCCCCTTTAAAGTGGGTTGTGTAAATCAAATGATGCTAACCCTCCAAAAATCCATTTTAATTCCAGGACATGTTTTGAATAGCTTAAAGTTTTGCATTAAGTCAACATAATGAGTTGTCAAAATAACAACTTAGTAAGTTGAAATAGGTAACAAATTAGTCGTGAAGTAGTGAACAGAACCAAAAGCACCTCCATGGCAGCAGAAACAACCCTTTACAAGCTTAAAGCAGATACGCAGAACCTTTATTTTTAAATACATTTCTGAGTGGATAGTATCTCCATCCTTGACTCTTGTCTGCTGCATAAATGGGAATAAAAAAATATTTTTGAGAGTTAAAATCGACCGCAAAGTTGGCATTTGAGCTGCCCCGCTGAGCCAGCCAGCCCTGAGTGCGTGACGTCACTGCGGTAACCGGTTTTAAGGCCGAGGCCTTTTACAGCTATAGACCAAAGTCATATAAATAAAAATTTATGGTGGAAGTAAGAAATGCCGTTACCGACTTGCTCAACTAAGACTGATTTGACTTCATTGATTGTGGGTTGACTCTCATTAAAACAGGATGGGTGTTATAACTTATGCAACATACATGTGCATGCATGCATTTTCACTGATAAAACGTAAAAGGCTAATTAAATAATCAGATGAACTGAAACAATCACATTCTGAAGCAAATTAAATAATCTTATACCGGTAACTTAAACACACAATACAAGTTACACGTATTAATCTAAATGCAGGGAAACAACGAGTATTGTTGTTTTTGTTGTTTTGTATCCAAATGAGAGTCAGAGCTTACCCATCTGTGTTCTTGCTTCTTGAAGGCCGATCTTGTGGCCGATTGTTTTGAAACAATCTGACTTTCAGTTCTTCGTTCATTTGCTTCTTCCATGTAAGGGCGAGATATTGCTGCTGAGGCGAGCATATCCAGTGGAGAAATCAGACGACTGGTCCACTCATTCTCCATTTTCTCCATACTGAGTACTCCGCCATTACTGCTCGGCTCAGGCAATTACTAAAACCCGGGACGGGGCGTCACTGGTTTTAGCAACAACCACGGGGAGGTCACTGCCCGAGTGATATGCTCCATCCCGTCCCGGGTTTTACCAACAACCCTCAGCTCACACTCCAGGAGAACTGGTGCAACTGAACTTACTTTCCTTTTCTTTTTCTTTAATTGTTGGTACTGCACCCTCTTTCAACATGGGCTTATAGCCAACGCTCCTCAACAGATCAGAAGTCTCGTACGAGTCCTCAGTAAAATGTGCAGAGCAGAGGAGAGACCACTTCGTAGGCGCCCAATGTGCCCGTGAATTTCTCACAAAACGCGTCCAAATCTTTGCAGTTTGAACATTCTTGGGTCATGAATGCAACGTAAATCCACCTTCTGTCGTGTTGCTGCACCGGCCAGCAACATATCTACGTGGCATGGTGATAAATTAGCTCAAAATGGAAGCTCGAAGTTGCAGTTAGCTGTGTGTTTCAGTATAGCGGAAATGGCGATGAGACCGACAGCCTTCCTGCTGTGACGTCACAGATGTCAAGGTCATTCACTCAGACCGCTACCTATATGAATCACTTTAATCGTAAAAATTACTGTATTAGATTTATTGCTAACACTTAAAACTATTCCTGTGCCATTCTTGAGGACTCAAGGCATTTATAAACAAAAAGTGAGGCCATGGTTCTGCCTATCTCCTTTAAAGTGCATATTCTGGACCAATTTAGTGTTTTTTAATATGAAAGAATGTCCCTTTACACACTCATCCAGAAGGGTAATTTTGCACAAGGCCATCTGTCTACAGCAGAAAAAAATAAAATAACAAAACGTGTCTGGAAAAATCTCAAGAGAGTCTGGATCCAGATTCGTGACGTCACGTGCGATCCGCCAGCAGGCAGAGAAACCCTGCATGGGTTCAGTGCACAGCCTGTGTAGACCAAGTTTAGCAACTAGCGATTTTACATTGAAATATGGAATTGTTGCCTGAGCTTCTAAACCCATGGATTCATGTATCAATGCTCATCTATGTATTGTTACATATATCATATTTTTTCTAATTACTATTATGTATTTATATATTTCTTCATTTAGAAGAGTACTGGCTACTGTAGGAGAAAGATTTCATAAGCTACACACATGGAATCGGCTAAGCAGGGTTGCATATACATTTAATGTGTTTGACACGTCCCAAGATCTCAAGCCCTGACACGCATATCCCTTGATACATGTGAAGTAAGTGTATTATCGCCCAGCGCTTTCGTGTTGTTTACTTTTGTGTGTGTCAATAAATAACATTACCCGTGTACCACACAAACACAGGAACACCTAATTTAGAGTATAGTCTCTCTTATTTCTTACCCTGGCAACAGTCAACTTGTGAATCGCCGATTTTCTTGGTCTTTTTCTCGGCTCTGCTTGGTCCTCGGCTTCGAGGGCCTCAGTGGATGCGGCACTTTGCCTTCTGTCAGGGGAGACGAACATGGCTGGCTCCTTTGGTGACGCTGACACAGATGGAGACGGTGTTGCTTTGGGCATTCTAACAGATGGAACTGCGTCTTTTTTCAGATCAAGTTGCTTCTTGAAGCTCATTTCCCACTGCAAATAGTTCTCAAAGTCGTCGGGCTTTATGAAGTGAGCCCCACATATGATGCTGTGGTCTGTTGCACGTTGCCAGTTTTTCCCAGCGCTCCCATTTCTCTCTCATTGTCCGGTCTTTTGGAAAACGATGAGTACTGATCCCATCAAGCCTGTTGAAAGCCAGGAACACCGCTTTCAGGTTGGGGGATAAGGCACTCTACAGTGCAGCTAGAGCCAACCTGAAAAGAGGCATCCGCGAGGCCAAGGCAACATACAGAAGGAGGATAGAGGACCAGCTCAGGAGCAACAACACCAGGCAGGTGTGGCAGGGTGTCCAGCACATCACCAGTTACAGATCCAGCAACTCCCCACCCACAGAGGGAGACTCTTCTCTGGTAGAGGAGCTGAACATCATTGCCCACTTTGAGGTGACACCAACAGCAGCTCCATCACAGCCGCCTGTCCACAGCAGCCTCACACTCACGGTAGAGGAGTGTGAGGTGAGGCGGGTGATGAGGAAGGTGAACCCAAGGAAGGCTGCGGGAGCCGACGGTGTGACGGGACGGGTGCTGAAAGACTGTGCGGATCAACTGGCTGGAATCTTCACAAGGATTTTTAACCAGTCCCTGTCTCAGGCCATTGTCCCATCCTGCCTTAAGTCCTCAACCATTGTACCACTGCCAAAAAAACAACAACATCAACACCCTGAATGACTACCGCCCAGTGGCACTTACACCTGTCATCATGAAGTGCTTTGAGAAACTGGTGCGGAGTCATATCCTTGCCTGCCTGCCTGCCGAGTTGGACCCTCTTCAATTTGCTTACAAAGCAAAGAGATCCACGGAGGATGCTGTATCCACAGTACTTCACACTGCAATGACCCACTTGGACCAGCAGGGGAGCTACATCAGAATGCTCTTTGTGGACTTCAGTTCGGCGTTTAACACCATCCTCCCACAACGACTGGTGTCCAAGCTGGTGGACCTTGGGCTTCCACCACTCACCTGCAGCTGGATATTGGACTTTCTGTCAGGCCGCTCCCAGAGGGTCAGGCTGGGTTCCCACACCTCCACTGCTCTCAGCCTGAACACCGGCTCGCCACAGGGTTGTGTACTTAGCCCACTCCTTTACACCCTCTACACGTATGACTGTGTCTCCACCCACCTCAGCAACAAGATTGTAAAGTTCGTAGATGACACGACCGTGGTCGGACTCATCTCGGGCGAGGAGGGTGAGCTGGCATACAGGGATGAGGTGGAGCGGCTGTCAGAGTGGTGCAAAGTCAACAATCTGCTCCTCAACACCACTAAAACAAAGGAGCTGGTTATTGACTTTAGGAAAAACAAAGCTGACATCCAGCCACTCATCATCAATGGAGCCTGTGTGGAGAGGGTCCCGGTGTTCAGGTTTCTCGGCATTGAGCTGGAGAACGACCTAACCTGGAGTGCCAACACCAAGGAGCTTGCTGAAGAAGGCGCAGCAGAGACTGTACTTTCTGAGAATCCTCAGAAAGAACTGTCTCCCGGAAAATCTGCTCCAGGCCTTCTATCACTGCTCCATAGAGAGAGTGCTCACGTACGGACTGTGTGTATGGTACGGCAGCTGCACATCCTCAGAGAAGAAGGCGCTCCGCAGGGTCGTTAGGGCAGCAGAGAAAACAATAGGCTGCCCCCTCCCCACCCTGGAACAGATTTACACCTCCAGATGCCGCAGGAAAGCAATGGACATTTCAAAAGACTCTTCACAACCCGGTCATTGTCTCTTCCAGCTTTTGACATCAGGCAAGAGATACAGAGCAATGAAAACCAGGACAAACCGCCTAAAAACAGTTTCTATCCCAAACCAATCATGGCTTTAAACTCAAATGTGCAATAGAACTATTCTTGGCCCCATCCCCAATGTGCAATATATATATATATATATATATATATATATATATAAAATCTCATCTCATTATCTCTAGCCGCTTTATCCTGTCCTACAGGGTCGCAGGCAAGCTGGAGCCTATCCCAGCTGACTACGGGCGAAAGGCGGGGTACACCCTGGACAAGTCGCCAGGTCATCACAGGGCTGACACATAGACACAGACAACCATTCACACTCACATTCACACCTACGGTCAATTTAGAGTCACCAGTTAACCTAACCTGCATGTCTTTGGACTGTGGGGGAAACCGGAGCACCCGGAGGAAACCCACGCGGACACGGGGAGAACATGCAAACTCCACACAGAAAGGCCCTCGCCGGCCACGGGGCTCGAACCCAGACCTTCTTGCTGTGAGGCGACAGTGCTAACCGCTACACCACCGTGTCACCATATATATATATATATATATATATATATATATATATATATATATATATATATTTCTTTTTTTTCTTATCAGTGCAATGTGTACATACAGAACCAATACAATTCTGTTTATACTATTTTACCAGTGCAATTCTGTATACTTTACTATTTATTTTTATATTTTATTTGTTCTTATTTTTTCTATAACTCATAATGAGTCAACAGCACCGTCAATTTCGTTGTACCTTTGAAAAAGTGACAAGGACAATAAAGACTTATCTTAAGATTGGTGTTGCTACACCCTCCTACGATACATCTGTTAACCATTTTAATAATTACGTGATAACGTTGAAGAAATTTGCAGAAAACCACCAGGTCGTTTTCTCATAAACAAACCAGCGCCGACGTAGGATTCAGAGGGAGGCGTCCCGCACGCGACGTCACGAAAATCAATGTTTGCCAGGAAATCCAAACGGCAAGTTTTTTCAGAGGCGGACCAATTCGCCTCAAATGGCTTGATTTCAACTGAATTTTTCTGGTATTGCGCAAGGTAAAAAAAAAAAACCTGCACAAAATGCAAAATGTGACAGATATTTGACCAAAGTTGAATATAAAATAGGAGAATGACACTGATCTTGCTCCTGAATTTACCTGTGATATGCACTTTAAGAAATCGAGGGCCATTAAGAAATCATCTCACCGCTACGTGTCCATGCTATGAAAGGCTGAGGATAGCCTGTCGCTTCACAAAGGAAATCCACTGTATGTCCTTCTAACACCGACTGGTCCTGTGGGGTCACTGTGAACTGAGGAACAGCTGCAGGAGAAACACATACAGAAAGGTGCGAGTGATTTATAGTTAGAGTGAGACAGCATTAGTTTTAGATGTGTGAGAATAAACAGAACTGAACCTTTGCTCTTTGCTGTTTTCTTTTATCTTGTTGTCATATATGTGTCCACTGATGCATGGGACTTCAGAGAAACTTTAACAAAGAAAGTCTAATTACTTGTTATTAAAAAAATATTAAAAATTAAAAACCTGTCTTGATTCAAGAACACTTTCCTGCAAAATGCTCTTTATTGTATTTATTTATTTATTTATTTTTTAGTTTTTAACAAGTGCTTGTGCGTTATTTTTAAAGCGGTCCTTTTCTTCTCTTACCCTGTACGATGATGTAGGCAGTGGCGTGGATGGTGTCCACAGTATTGCTGGCGTAGCAGGTGTACTGGCCTCCATCTGCCTGGTTGACGTTCTGGATATAAAGCCCTCCCGAGGGTGTGATGCTGACGCGAGAGTTGCTGGGTAGAGGGCTGCGGTCTCCTCTTGTCCACGTCACCCGGGGCTGAGGCTGCCCTGTGGCACTGCACTCCAGAGTCACGCTCTCTCCCACCAGCACCTCTGTGTTCTGAGGCTGAATCACGAAACTCGGCCGAGCTACACAGCAGACAAAAACACCGTTCAGATTTCCCAGTGCTAGAAGAATGATTACCTGGTAACCAACAGGACGAAGAGCAGTGGGGACTATTCACGTCTAACACGTCTGAATAGCTTTCATTTTAATGCTTCACTTTTAATTATTAATTCATGTCTATAAATAATAAGTGTTTTTTGTTTCTTCCCCCCCCCACACACACACACTGGCGCTTCACATTGCCACTTTTGACTAGCACCGCAGATTCTGAACAGACGAGACACATCTGTTTTGAATTTGATGCATACTTCTCTGACAATTTGTCTTTAAACTGTTTTCGTTGTTGGCTTTTTGTAAAACAAGCCACGTCCTCAGGTTGCTAATCAGACCAGAGGGGGTTAATAAAATGGGAAATCTACGAAAGTCTGGAAAATCTCACGCCTTTCGAGGATAATGTCTCCAGCCCTGGACTGAGTCTCTAGTCTTATTCAGCAAAATAATTTACATAAATGCATATGATCAGATAAAATCTAACAGAGGGTCTGATACGAATGATGACCTGGTTTATGTTTAGAAAATTAGAGTCGCCAAACTGCATCCAGGTTTTGTTTTTCCTTCATGTGTTTATGTGCTCTGCTGCAGTATTTTGAACATGCCCAGACCATTCCCTTTGTAAAATGGTGCTGCATGGCCTGCATTT
Organism: Neoarius graeffei; assembly: GCF_027579695.1. NCBI lineage: Eukaryota > Metazoa > Chordata > Actinopteri > Siluriformes > Ariidae > Neoarius > Neoarius graeffei. The sequence continues at coordinate 70,370,690 of NC_083579.1, forward strand.
TGGAAAATGATAGGTTCTTACACTACCGTTCAAAAGTTTGGGGTCACCCAGACAATTCTGTGTTTTCCATGAAAAGTCACACTTTTATTTACCACCATAAGTTGTAAAATGAATAGAAAAATATAGTCGAGACATTTTTCTGGCCATTTTGAGCATTTAATCGACCCCACAAATGTGATGCTCCAGAAACTCAGACCCCGTCCACACGTAGCTGGGTATCTGCTAAATCGAAGATATTTTTCTACGTTTTGGCCTGTCATCCACATGAAAACACATCAAAAACGAATATTTAAAAAAACTCCGGGCAAAGTGAAGATTTTTGAAAACTCCGTGTATGCCTTTTCGTGTAGACAGAGATAACCGGAGTTTTGCGTTTTAGAACGTCACAATCTGCGCCAAAAAAAATGACAACAAATCTGCCCTGACGTCAAACGTGCGACCTTTGTTTACTGCAGAAGCCAGATTAAGCATGGACAAAGAGTAATGGATCGGAGTAGTGCCTTGAAAGCGTTAATTATTGTGCAGGTGCTATTTACATGTTTAATTTTAGAAGCCCAACTACTGCTCCAAAAACAGGGTCAATATGTCCACATATTTGCTTTGACAAGATTCCCAATCAACGTTTTCTTGCGTCTTTTGAAGTTTATACTCCAAAATTGTGTTTAGAAGCAATTCTGTCTCCGAGTCTGTCCAGACGGACGAGCTTGGCGCCATGTTTAGGCGGAAGTGACGCCAACAGAGGGCTATTCTGATGTGATTAGGGGGGAGGATTTGGGGAAATAATGCCATCTACAGGTTTGGAATGCTTATGAATGTGATTGAAAACGCAGATGTTCGGTTATGTGTGGAAGGGATTTTTTTCGAAGACGAGGTGATGTGGATAAAACATTTTTATAAACGGAGGGGGGGGGGAAATGTTCGGTTTTACAAATACCCGGCTACGTGTGTACATGGCCTCAATCTGCTCAAAGGAAGGTCAGTTTTATAGCTTCTCTAAAGAGCTAAACTGTTTTCAGCTGTGCTAACATGATTATACAAGGGTTTTCTAATCATCCATTAGCCTTCTGAGGCAATGAGCAAACACATTGTACCATTAGAACCCTGGAGTGAGAGTTGCTGGAAATGGGCCTCTATACACCTATGGAGATATTGCACCAAAAACCAGACATTTGCAGCTAGAATAGTCATTTACCACATTAGCAATGTATAGAGTGGATTTCTGATTAGTTTAAAGCAGGGCTTTGAACCGGTTCAAGGAACAAAAACGAAAACCGGGAACTTTTTCTATTTCACATGGAACAGAAACGAAACCAGAAACTTTATTATTTTTTTATGTTCCGGAACAGAAACGCTTATTAAAAATAATGGTAACCGGTTAATACCGTTTTTTATTTCGTTCCTCAAAGTTTCCGTAGCCTACAAATAAAAAAGTCATTCTTCTCCTGCACAAGTTTCTATGACCCGCTGGGGTTCACTTCCTGTGTGACGTTCGCTGACTGAATGGAGAGAGCGGGAAGGTGGACTACTATCACGTCTCCATTACTGAGTGTCTGAGCAAAGAAGAGCCTGAACGTTGCAACCTCCCTATTGGCTGTTTGTAAAAATGTATCAATTGTTGCCCTTCCCACGGGAATCATCGCGGGCTCGAGAGACGAGACCTGACGAGTTAGTTCGTTGGTAGCAGAACAAAATGTCTGGACACAAGTTGGGTTTTCAGAAAAGGAAAGAAAATAAACGGAGGGTTGAAAATACAAAAAAGGAGGCAGAAAATGCAAAACGAGTTTTAAGGTAGGACAAATGGTTACTTTTCTGAGGCAGCCCACCGTGGCTGCAGGCTTTCAGTTGCGTCATTGAATGGTTACTTTTCTGAGGCAGCCCGCCGTGGCTGCCGGCAGGCTTATTTATTATAGCCCATTTAGTTAAAATAGTTGATCTAAAATGTTTATAGCTATAGTTATGTGATGGTTGTCCTGATTTAGACTGGTGGTTTTTTTTTGGGGGGGGGGGGGGGTTGCGCGATGTTGCACCCGGGTCCAGATTAGGGCAGAACCGGCCCTGGCTACATTTCAGGTGTAGTTTGTTTTATGTATGTATGTACTTGCATAGATGTGTACTTGGTCTTCCAATATGGCGCCTAACAAAATCTCGCGGCGCGGTGACGTCATGCGGTAGCCCTCTATAGGGCCTGACTAGCCTTTGGTAACACACTAAACAAATTATCTTTCATTTTTGGCACTTTTTCTGTTTGTGTAGATGGGAAGACATACTGAGAATCCAAATCGCCAGCATTTGAAATAATAATTGTTTTGAATTATTTCTTGTCTTATTTAATGAAGGTTGTAATAGAATTAGCCTACATTTGGCTTAAGCTGGATGAGACAGAGACATAATTTTATAGCCATTTGTTAAACCGCTGACAGGGAACGTAATTAACCGCTCCGGGAACGAAATTTTTTTGTTCTAACCGGTTCGGGAACGTCTATTTAATGGTGGAACCCAAAACCGGAAACGTTAAAATTCCGTTTCTGTTCGGAATGAACCAATAGGAAAAAAATTCTGGTTCAAAGCCCTGGTTTAAAGTGATCTTCATTGAAAAGAACAGTGCTTTTCTTTCAAAAATAAGGACATTTCAAAGTGACCCCAAACTTTTGAACGGCAGTGTATATTTTATGATGCTATAATATTTATGTTTACTCAGATTTTCCAATTAGATTTTCAGTGCTACTGTGTCGTAATGATGCGAAGCAAATTTCACACTTTGATCGACCTTTGTAATTCTTCTGTGTTAATTACTTCTCAAATATAGTGTGCTTATCTGACCAGTAGATACACAAGGGTTTTATTCCTAAAAGCGGTTATACCAGGGCGGCACGGTGGTGTAGTGGTTAGCACTGTCGTCTCACAGCAAGAAGGTTCTGGGTTCAAGCCCAGTGGGCGGCGAGAGTCTTTCTGTGTGGAGTTTGCATGTTGTCCGGGTGCTCCGGTTTCCTCCAAAGACATGCAGGTTAGGCTAATTGGTGGCTCTAAATCAGGGGTGGGCAATTATTTTTTCCATGGGGCCATATGAAAAACAGAAAACATTGTTTTTACAAGCTGCTAAGACTGGTAAGAGTTTGGGGAAAAAACGAGGTTGCCTTACAAAAAACGTCATTTATTCAATCAAATTTCCGAAAACAATGGTTAACAAAATGTGAACGTTTGTACCATTTTTTTTTTCAGTCACATTCACCCCAAAACACAATAAAGACATCACAATATTGTCTTTCTACTCCAAATATCAAGCAAGATACATCATATTATAATAATGATGCCCACATTTGTAGTCTAATCACCTCATTTGGTGTTTTTCATTTGGTAATGCCGACTCAAATTGTAGTCTTTGAATACTGCGATCTGCTCTCCGCAAACTAAACACACGGCTTTATCTCTGACTTCAGTAAATAAATACTTAGCAGTCCATGTTTTGTTGAAAGCCCTGCATTCGGCATCTACCTTTCTTCTTTTTGTGGACATTTTGGGGGCTAAAGTCTTCTTGTGACCTGCTCGCAACAACGTCGATTAGGTGTAGGTATCAGATCTACAGATCGGCTCGGGCTCCGGCGCCTGCTGGTGACGTCACACTATGTGATTGGCTGGACCGTTTGAAGGATGACGTACAAGTTTGTGGTTGGTCTGGACAAATTACGGAAGTAGTTATCGCGGGATTAGGTTTCGTGGGATTTCATGTCATGTTCATGTCGCACGCATTGCGTTTTTGTTGAACACAACTTCAAAATAAAAGCAATGCACGTTCAGTCCATGCATGAGGTAAAATTAGAAAATACGTTTATTTTGTAATTTCTAATTAACCTTCCGCGGGCCGGTCAGAATGAACCAAAGGGCCGGATGCGGCCCGCGGGCCGGAAAATGCCCAGGTCTGCTCTAAATTGACCTTTGGTGTGAATGGTTGTTTGTCTCTGTGTGTCAGCCCTGTGATGATCTGGCGACTTGTCCAGGGTGAACCCCGCCTCTCACCCATAGTCAGCTGGGAGAGGCTCTGACTTGCCCACGACCCTGTACAGTTTAAGCGGTTACAGATAACAGATGGATGGCGGTTATACCAGCTATTAAATACAAGTGTGCATATACTTTTCTCTGGCCTTGCTTGTAAATGACAGATTGTTGATGTGTTGACTAACGATCTCATCTCATCTCCTCTCATTATCTCTAGCCGATTTATCCTGTTCTACAGGGTCGCAGGCAAGCTGGAGCCTATCCCAGCTGACTACGGGCGAAAGGCGGGGTACACCCTGGACAAGTCGCCAGGTCATCACAGGGCTGACACATAGACACAGACAACCATTCACACTCACATTCACACCTACGGTCAATTTAGAGTCACCAGTTAACCTAACCTGCATGTCTTTGGACTGTGGGGGAAACCGGAGCACCCGGAGGAAACCCACGCGGACACGGGGAGAACATGCAAACTCCGCACAGAAAGGCCCTCGCCGGCCACGGGGCTCGAACCCGGACCTTCTTGCTGTGAGGCGACAGCGCTAACCACTACACCACCGTGCCGCCCATAATATGAGATCGCTGATATTTATTAGTTTGGTCCTGCGTTTATTTACTTGAGTACTGTACTTAAGTACACTTTTTGAGTATCTATTTTTTTGGGGCAACTTATGACTTTAACTTCACTACATTTGAAAGACAAATATCGTACTTTTCACTCCACTACATTTCTATCAAGGTCCTCGTTACTCGTTACTATGAAGCAGCTTTGAAACTGGATGTTTTTTCATTTCTTTTCTAAAACGTGATTGTTTTTTTTCCCAGGTGACACTGAGACAGCCGATCAGTAATCACTAGGGTCACATCACGTCCATAGACTGTATAAAATCAAGCTCAGTGATTTCTCAGCAGCGTTATTTAACACGATCAGTTGATGGCAGAATGGAAGGAGGTGGTTCTTCTGGAGAATGTACGCACCCGTGGCCCATGAACCCATGTTTCAGTTTTCTGAAAGGAATAAAGAGTCATTTCGTTTTAAATGTTTGCTTTGTTTGCCTAAAACGAACCACATCACGGCCTCCAAAAACTCACCGTCCAACCTGCGGAAGCATATTGAAGAATATAATCGTTTTATTCCAAGAGAAAGCTTGCAACGAAGTTGTCTGTGCTTTTAGAGCTAGCGATAACGTTGCAATAACGACACAATCTGGTTAGTCAAATTACTTTCTATGGATTTGCCCACCAAGGTGCCGTAGCCTTGTCCACGGCTAACGTTAACACATAGCTAGTTAACTTGGACACTGTTAGTTAGCGTGTAAAAACGGAGTTACGCTAACATGAATAACATTAACTTATCTGAAGTCCTTTCAGAAATATGCTTTAGCATAATTTTGCCAAATAAATAGAATGTAGAAATCTTTCTTTTCTAGTCACGTTAGATACCCAATATGATTTCGAGTTTGAAAAGAGTTTGCTAGCATGTCAGGTGGAGCTTCACTGACTAGCTAGCTTAACATTAAACCACCATGATGGCACAGGCAGATTCATATGTGAATGAATACATACACTTGTGTGTACACAGACACACACACACATGCACGTGAGACCTGTGAGATGGACAGTATTGTACTAGTCAGTCACAACTAATTGTTGGAATTTTTTTGTTTTGATGTCAGATGATGGTCTTGCACTTTTTTTGTCTTGCTTAAAGCAGTGTTGCTGTTGGGCAGTTATTAAGCTCGAGGTGTGGATCTGGGTTTTAATCAGGTTGGATTGTCATATTTATTTTCTGAGCAAGCTGCATTTACAGCTATTCCACTGTCTTCCTGATTAACATACACATACATGTGTGCACACACTGCTAGAGCTGTGTTAGAACACTACCATGCTGATTTGTCGGGGTGGGGAGGAGTGTTACAATTTAAAAAAAAAAATTTAAATGACAATGGCTCTTTTTCAATCCAGTTGTGTTTCATTTTGTAACATTCTACCAGGCGTTTATTCTACACGTTCTACAAGCGAGTCAGTAAATCCAGTCGGTTGCTTCAGAGGCTTTAGGTTTTGTAAGTGCTGTGGCAATAATACAACAATGCACTGACAGAAAATGTACTTTTAATACTTAAGTATTTTTAAAAGCAAGTACTTCAGTACTTTAACTTAAGTAAAAATTTGACTGGACAACTTTCACTTGTGGGAGGCACGGTGGTGCAGTGGTTAGCGCTGTCGCCTCACAGCAAGAAGGTCCGGGTTCGAGCCCCGTGGCCGGCGAGGGCCTTTCTGTGCGGAGTTTGCATGTTCTCCCCGTGTCCGCGTGGGTTTCCTCCGGGTGCTCCGGTTTCCCCCACAGTCCAAAGACATGCAGGTTAGGTTAACTGGTGACTCTAAATTGAGCGTAGGTGTGAATGTGAGTGTGAATGGTTGTCTGTGTCTATGTGTCAGCCCTGTGATGACCTGGCGACTTGTCCAGGGTGTACCCCGCCTTTCGCCCGTAGTCAGCTGGGATAGGCTCCAGCTTGCCTGCGACCCTGTAGAACAGGATAAATCGGCTAGAGATAATGAGATGAGATGAGAACTTTCACTTGTATCGGAGTAACATTTGACCAGTGGGATCTGTACTTTGACTTAAGTCATGAAGTTGGGTACTTTGTCCACCTCTAGGTCACGTTGAGGCAAAAAAAAAAAAAAAAAAAAAAAGTGGAGAATTTAGGACCATGGGGCTCTAAATTCATTAATTGTTCTTTTAGGATAAAAAAGTAATACAATTTGAAGTCTGTGATTCGAATTCAGTAGCTTTCGGTCCACTAAAAAAAAAAAAAAAATTGGGTGTAGATGGAAATTCTTTTAATGACTTATGCTTGAAAATCTGAAAGGCAGTCTTGCTTTAAGCTCTAACGAGCAGCTTCTACACAAATCACTTCTTCTCCCTCAATTCTTCACCGATTTTGATTCTTTCTGGCATGAAGGTAAGAGTACCTTGGGTTATTATAATTTCTACCCAGATTTGCTTAATTACAATTATTAATGAAGTTAATAGTGGACTAATTAAGCCTTAATGACCAGTTCAACAAAAATCGCTTCTTCTCGGTCAATTCCTCACCGTTTTGGATTCTTTCTGGCAAATAGGTCGGTATTCCTAGGGTAGATATCGCTTCTATATATAGCTTGTAAATAGCTTGCGACATTTATTGTGCACTTTAGATCGTTCCTTCTGGACTAGACGGGGCCGGAGTGAGTTACGCCGTCATTGCCGGTCTCGTTTAATAACAGGTCTATTACTATGACTCTAAAATGTGGGAAACATTTTAAAGAAAGAATGCAGTTTAAATAAAGAACACGGTTCAATGAGAAAATAAATCCTGATTTAACTTATAGTGTAATAAAATGACAATAAAACACGAAAGTGATTGATGTTTTATAGAAAATCAGATTTCAGCATCGAACCTGAAAGACAGAAAGAGTAGCTTCTTACAAAGCTTCACATTTTGTTCCTGGGACAGGGACAGAGGTCATTTCGTCCATTGAGCATTTCGTAGAATAGTTAAGACATTTTGTCCAAAGCCTTTTTCATACGCACAATCAATTATTTTATATTTCAGGTCTTGGTTTGTTCGAGAAAAGGAGGAATTCTTAATGGAATCTGACCGAAGCAAAACACATTTTTGCAAAATGGAAACGAAACCGGAAATGATGGGAATCAGCAAGTGTCATCTTCGGGCGCATTCGACTGGGGGCCGCATGTGGGGAGAGATCGTTTTTATTAGACTGAATTACGTAGAAAATCTAGACTCGGACTTGGCAGATATCCTTGGCAAGTGTGAGATATGAGATATGATATCCAGATTTATTTTTTTCGCGGTCTGGTTTCCATCAAATCCTGCGCTCTGATTGGCTGGCGAGCGGGTCTGTATCCTACAGTACGGACCCCGATTACGGACCTCTGGCGACTCGCTCGTTCACAACAACAACAACAAACATAGTAGCAATTTTTGTCAACATTTATTTTCGCATTTCTCAGGAGAATAGCATTAATTTTACAGCATGGATAGTGATAACGACAGTTTGGATGAGACCAAAATAGAACTTTTTGGTTTAAATGAGAAGCGTTATGTTTGGAGAAAGGAAAACACTGCATTCCAGCATAAGAACCTTATCCCATCTGTGAAACATGGTGGTGGTAGTATCATGGTTTGGGCCTGTTTTGCTGCATCTGGGCCAGGACGGCTTGCCATCATTGATGAAACAATGAATTCTGAATTACACCAGCAAATTCTAAAGGAAAACGTCAGGACATCTGTCCATGAACTGAATCTCAAGAGAAGGTGGGTCATGCAGCAAGACAACAACCCTAAGCACACAAGTCGTTCTACCAAAGAATGGTTAAAGAAGAATAAAGTTAATGTTTCGGAATGGCCAAGTCAAAGTCCTGACCTTAATCCAATCGAAATGTTGTGGAAGGACCTGAAGCGAGCAGTTCATGTGAGGAAACCCACCAACATCCCAGAGTTGAAGCTGTTCTATACGGAGGAATGGGCTAAAAGTCCTCTAAGCCGGTGTGCAGGACTGATCAACAGTTACCGCAAACGTTTAGTTGTAGTTATTGCTGCACAAAGGGGTCACACCAGATACTGAAAGCAAAGGTTCACATACTTTTGCCACTCAAAGATATGTAATATTGGAACATTTTCCTCAATAAATAAATGAGCAAATATAATATTTTTGTCTCATTTGTTTAACTGGGTTCTCTTTATCTACTTTTAGGACTTGTGTGAAAATCTGATGATGTTTTAGGTCATATTTATGCAGAAATACAGAAAATTCTAAAGCACCACTGTATATATGTTTTCTCAGTCTTTATATATTATATAGGCACGCTGATGCCTCTTGATCATGTGCAGGTGAGCCTCATGAGGCTCACCTGCACATGATCAAGAGACATTAGCAAACGCACGTTCACTGCGAACTATTACACCACGTCAGTACGCATTACCGAGCCTTATTCTCCCGTGTAGCTTCCCTGGGTTTCCGATCCTGTTTCCTCTTCTTAGTTTCTATTTTTGCCTAATTTAGCCTGTTTGTGCCTCGCCTGACCTTTTGCTAGCTTCACGTTTACGAGATCGCCTACCGTTTTGGATTGTTTGCCTGTGTGCTTCTGATAGTCCTTAATGCATTCCCTTAAACGAATTATGGTTCGTTTATATCTCAATCTTGTCATATAAAATAATTGATAACGCGTATGAAAAAGGCTTTGGACGAAATGGTCATTGGACGAAGTGTCCTGATCCCCTGTGAGAGTGATACAAAGGTTTCAGGCTTACATGGTGTCCCAAAGTAGCGCAAGGTGACCTCTCCTGTTTTGACCTCGCCTGCGATATTTTTAGCCATGCACTGGTACACGCCCTGGTCGGTTTCTCTCGTGTCCTGAATCATCAGGGTGCCGTCTTCCAGAAGATTCAGACGCGAGTCATCTCGCATGTTAAGGGCGTTGCTGTAAAAGCAAACAGAGATTAATCATTTAAAATACAATCTGGGATGAAGTACAGATATTAACTCTGTAAATCAACATGCAATATGTATAAACTGAAAAAACAAACAACATAGCGGTCATGCACTCTTTATTTTTCTTAGATTAAAACTTGATCTCACTTATTTCTTAGCCAGATGATCTGGGGTTTGGGATTGCCCTCTGCCCTGCATGTGAAGTACACAGTGTTTCCTGAGGTCACGTCCACATCCTGCGGTTCGGATGTGATCCGAGGAACCTCTATACACATGTCAAACAGAAGTGGGGGGGGAGGAATGGTGGGTGGATGGGTGGGGGGGGGAGGATTGGTGTCAGAAAAGTAAAAGACAAAACACAATCTTGTTAGTCGAGGTGGATTTGTGTGCTAGAGACAGAATCGGACTGTAGAATGCCGATTTGTACAGTGGTGCCTGAAAGTTTGTGAATGCTTTAGAATTTTCTATATTTCTGCATAAATATGATCTAAAACATCAGATTTTCACAGAAGTCCTAAAAGTAGATAAAGAGAACCCAGTTAAACAAATGAGACAAAAATATTATACTTGGTCATTTATTTATTGAGGAAAATGATCCAATATTACATATCTGTGAGTGGCAAAAGTATGTCAACCTTTGCTTTCAGTATCTGGTGTGACCACCTTGTGCAGCAATAACTGCAACTAAACGTTTGCGGTAACTGTTGATCAGTCCTGCACACCGGCTTGGAGGAATTTTAGCCCGTTCCTCCGTACAGAACAGCTTCAACTCTGGGATGTTGGTGGGTTTCCTCACATGAACTGCTCACTTCAGGTCCTTCCACAACATTTCGATTGGATTAAGGTCAGGACTTTGACTTGGCCATTCCAAAACATTAACTTTATTCTTCTTTAACCATTCTGGGGTAGAACGACTTGTGTGCTTAGGGTCGTTGTCTTGCTGCATGACCCACCTTCTCTTGAGATTCAGTTCATGGACAGATGTCCTGACATTTTCCTTTAGAATTCGCTGGTATAATTCAGAGTTCATTGTTCCATCAATCACGGCAAGCCGTCCTGGCCCAGATGCAGCAAAACAGACCCAAACCATGATACTACCACCACCATGTTTCACAGATGGGATAAGGTTCTTATGCTGGAATGCAGTGTTTTCCTTTCTCCAAACATAACACTTCTCATTTAAACCAAAAAGTTCTATTTTGGTCTCATCTGTCCACAAAACATTTTTCCAATAGCCTTCTGGCTTGTCCACGTGATCTTTAGCAAACTGCGGATGAGCAGCAATGTTCTTTTTGGAGAGCAGTGGCTTTCTCCTTGCAACCCTGCCATGCACACCATTGTTGTTCAGTGTTCTCCTGATGGTGGACTCATGAACATTAACATTAGCCAATGTGAGCGAAGCCTTCAGTTGCTCAGAAGTTACTCTGGGGTTCTTTGTGACCTCGCCGACTATTGCACGCCTTGCTCTTGGAGTGATCCTTGTTGGTCGACCACTCCTGGGGAGGGTAACAATGGTCTTGAATTTTCTCCATTTGTACACAATCTGTCTGACTGTGGATTGGTGGAGTCCAAACTCTTTAGAGATGGTTTTGTAACCTTTTCCAGCCTGATGAGCATCAACAATGCTTTTTCTGAGGTCCTCAGAAATCTCCTTTGTTCGTGGCATGATACACTTCCACAAACATGTGTTGTGAAGATCAGACTTTGATAGATCCCTGTTCTTTAAATAAAACAGGGTGCCCACTCACACCTGATTGTCATCCCATTGATTGAAAACACCTGACTCTAATTTCACCTTCAAAGTAACTGCTAATCCTAGAGGTTCACATACTTTTGCCACTCACAGATATGTAATATTGGATCGTTTTCCTCAATAAATAAATGACCAAGTATAATATTTTTGTCTCATTTGTTTAACTGGGGTCTCTTTGTCTACTTTTAGGACTTGTGTGAAAATCTGATGATGTTTTAGGTCATATTTATGCAGAAATATAGAAAATTATAAAGGGTTCACAAACTTTCAAGCACCACTGTACGTGATGATGTCATGAAAGTTGGACGTCAAAGTGGAGGATGATAATGTCTCGGCACGATACCAGACCAATGGAGACTGTACACATGCTGAGAAACCTTGTGCCTTTACAGCCATCATAATTTGTCCTAAAACTGCTGTATGGCTGGCAGAACAAGCTGCCAAAGCCATGGCTTCTGTTCATTTTAGCATATCTATGAATGAAAGACAGTTTTGCCGGCGTGTTTCATTACGTTTCACATTAATTAGACCAACTTGAGAGGTTTTACACATTTATGACCCCATCCAAAGCATTATCAGTCAAACAGAGGGAGAAATTCAATACAGATCAAAAATGGCATATTAGTCAATATGAGAGAGGCCTTCAGTTGCTTAGAAGTTACCCTAGGGTCCTGTCTGACTGTGGATTGGTGGAGTCCAAACTCTTTACCTTATACACACACAATGCTGAAAGACAAAGCAGTCAGTTGTGTGTTCGTGTTCATTAGGTATCCTGCGTTTCCTCTGCACTACACACCACTGCTTGCCTCATTAATGCGCTCCAACATTGTAATTATAGCTCTGTTTGCCAGTCACACTCAAACTGCCACCATTCCACACACCACACGTGTTCGAGTGGCAGTGCCACACCAAGCCATGATGTGTTTTTACAGCTGCTCCTGCTCACTGTGCATCATTCCTGAGCAGAGAGGGGGAGGCATTCCAGTGCAGAGCCTGTCGAGGCATTAAGAGATGGTTTACACCAACAAGCCTGGGCAAGTTTGTGGCAAATTAACCACAGTACTTTGTGGTTTCTTTGTAGTACACAGACAACTGCTGTGTACTTGATCTCTGGATTACCCATGAGAAAGCTCTAAAGCTTTCTAGCTCGTTTTGAACGAAACAAGAAGAAACTTGCTTTGGGAGGCAAAAAAAAAAAGCCCATGTTTGCCCACTTCTGAGTGATATGAATAAGTCTGCTTTCCTCCTGACAGCGCTGCCTCCCTGTAGGATTGACCTTCATTTGTTTAGCAGATGCCTGAGACTCAGGGAGTTACATTTGACCCACTGCTCACTCTGGCAGAACATTCAATGTGTAGGAGGCTAAATACATTAACAGTGTTACATCTGGAAACTCACTCCTTACCCAGCATTCATACTAGCAAGAAACATGTTGCTAATATCACTCTGCGTCTGACTCTTATGAGTGCGGCGGAGATACTTCTCCATCCATAACTGTCTGTCTAGTTTAGCTTTTTAAAATGGTAACAGCTTACATTTTTTAAAATGTAAACAGCATGCTGTATAATTTATACACATCACTGTTCTTTTTGGTTCAAATGCATTTTTATAGTTTAATAAAAACCTGGAAAGGATTAGATCACATTCAAAGTTTTTTTGTTTTTTTTTTCATTTCTGCACATCAAACATAAGGGGCTTTTCCACTACCAACGCGGCTGAGTCGGGCTGAGCCGTGCGATGCTGAGTTGGGCTGAGTCGAGCTGAGTGGGGCTGTTGGGGTTGCATTTCGACTACAACCGTGCTGAACCGTGCTGGCTGGAAGTGGGTGGACACATTGGGTGGAGTTAGAGAAAGTGGGTGGACGTCACGTGATGTCGTGAGGCGGCGCAAACAGTGACATCAGTGACCTTTTAAGCGGTAGTCTCACGACCCGGATAGTAAACAATAAACATGGAGGACATGGAGTCGTTAGTGTTGCTGGTCTTGGTGCTGTGGCTTGTTGTCACCGACAACGCCAACAGATACTGGCAAGAACGTATAGATGAGGCGAGGCGCATAAGGCTTCAGAAAGAGAGGGAACGTCTTCAATTCCTTCTCAATGAAGACAACGAGGACACAGACGATACGGACGACACGGACACAGACGATGGAACAGTTTCTGACACGGAGTTCGAGCTCGCTAGCAAGAGACGACGTGTAATGGTAAGCTAACAGTTAAATTTCTAGCTTTCCACCCTGTCTCGTATAGCGCAACAACATTGTAAATCGGCTTCCGGGTTTACGGTGTTTACAGATCCCAGCGTGCTCGCGGGGCGTGTGTGGGCATGTGAGGACACTCCTCCTCACCAATCAGTGCACGGGGGAGTGTCTCCTCACGCCCCTAGCCCCACTTGGCTCGGTTGGGCTCACTTCAGGCCCACTCCAAAACCGTGCGAGTTTTGGGTGCTGAGTAAGGCTGAAGTGAGCCCAGTCGTGCTGCTCTGAGGTAGTCGAAACGCGAGCCGTGTTGGGCTGAAGTGAGTTGAAAAAGGGTAGTGGAAAAGGCCCAATTGTTGAATTAGAACCAGTTGGCCATCGCATTCGACAGAGGAAATTACTGGATTTGTCGATTTACTGCTTCATTAACAATTTGCATAAAATTGACAAAATGTCCATTCTTAATTAGTGTTATACTCGTAAATTTGATACACTGAAGGGGAATTTTTTTTTATTACTGAAATTCTATTTATCTCTTAGTACTTGATTGCAGCAATTTGTATTTTGTTTTTTGTCTTAAAGGAGAACTGAAGTCATTTTTAAACTTGCTTTACTTCTTAATTAACGTGTTATTCAATTATGTTTTCGGTTTTAGTAACCTTATATCGTGACTCGTATTGGCAACTAATTGCAATTAAATATTATACTTATCGGCCGATTCGGTTTTTAGCCGTGTTGAATTTAGTTCGTTTGGTCCACGGCAGGCGTCGCTTATCTGCGTGATCTTCACGAGACTTGTGCGAGACTTCGAAACGTGAAGTGTCAGCCAGGCGTCCGTGCCGCCATTTTGAAAACTGTTTTCCAAACGAAGTATTGCACAAAAACGAGTTTAAATGACGATTACTGCCTACTTTTTTCAAACTTTCCTGATTGCTATCAAAACAAACAAAACTTCCGGCTCGATTACGTCAGCATTCGAAAGAGGGCGCGCGCGTCTTTTGACGACGTTGGCAGATGTCGGTCACTTTGATTTCCGCTGTACGTTTTACTTCCGTCCTACGATGTCTCGCACAGGTCTCAACGAATCTCGTTTACAGCCGTTGCTTTGACATACGGACTGATATATTACAGAGCATATTTCGAACACTCATAACTTGCTATAGCAGTGACAAAATAGCGATCAAAAATGCATTCCGATATTTAATAAAATGAGATAAATAGAATTTTGATGATAAAAAATTTGCCTTCAGTTCTCCTTTAAATGCAATAGAAATTATAATTTAAAGTTTCTGCTTTTATTGCAGGAATTTGTAGAATATTTTATTGATAATTACAGTGATTTGTAAAGTTCTGGTTCATGAATAAGAAACTAGATGTAAACTTTGTTTTAACATTTTATTAAGTTAGTCAATAAAATTTGTGTTAAATACCTAATAAAATATAATTCACACTTAAAATTAATGCTTTCTTTCATTTCTTCTTAAGGCTCAGTTGCAGCTCCAGAAGTCAACAGATTGCACCAAAAAAGATAAAATTTTCAAAATTTGCCCCAGAAAAACACTCCCAGCCTTCCCAATCCTGGTTAAGCCCCTGGTCCAAAGACATGCAGGTTAGGCTAATTGGTGGCTCTAAATTGACCATAGGTGCGAATGCGAGTGTGAATGGTTGTGTGTCTAATACCCTGTCCACACTAGGGATTTTGTACCGATACGATACTACTTTCGTACTGCAACACCTGTCCACACTAGCAACTATACCAGTACTGTAGCGGTATAACTGTATCGGTACGAAACCCACAAATGTATGGGTTTCGTACCGGTACTGTAGCGCTTCGCTGTAGTGTGGACAGATGAAGCGGCTCTGTATCGATACAAATATAATGCGCAATGAACCATTCCTACTTCTTCCGGGTTATTCATACAATACAATACAAGATTCGTTTTCTTTGTTTCTTTCTCAACTGCCTCGCGCGTTTTATACGATTCGACTGAATAAATGACCACCAGAAATACAGACTGTACATTGACAACCAAAAGCACACACACGTTGTTTCATCCGCCATATTCTCGGAAGGAAGTTACTCGGTAACCACGGAAACATTTCGCGCACACGCATTTCAACTACCGTGAAAGAAAACCACAAACATTTCTCGCTAGTGTGGACAGATGCACTAAACTGTACCGGTATACTTTGTATCGATACAGTTATACCACTTTCGTACCGGTATATACAGTGGTGCTTGAAAGTTTGTGGACCCTTTAGAATTTTCTATATTTCTGTATAAATATGACCTAAAACATTATCAGATTTTCACACGAGTCCTAAAAGTAGATAAAGAGAACCCAGTTAAACAAATGAGACAAAAATATTATACTTGGTCATTTATTTATTGAGGAAAATGATCCAATATTACATATCTGTGAGTGGCAAAAGTATGTGAACCTCTAGGATTAGCAGTTAATTTGAAGGTGAAATTAGAGTCAGGTGTTTTCAATCAATGGGATGACAATCAGGTGTGAGTGGGCACCCTGTTTTATTTAAAGAACAGGGATCTATCAAAGTTAATAAAGGAGATATAAAGGAGATTTCTGAGGACCTCAGAAAAAGCGTTGTTGATGCTCATCAGGCTGGAAAAGGTTACAAAACCATCTCTAAAGAGTTTGGACTCCACCAATCCACAGTCAGACAGATTGTGTACAAATGGAGGAAATTCAAGACCATTGTTACCCTCCCCAGGAGTGGTCAACCAACAAAGATCACTCCAAGAGCAAGGTGTGTAATAGTCGGAAAGGTCACAAAGGACCCCAGGGTAACTTCTAAGCAACTGAATGCCTCTCTCACATTGTCTAATGTTAATGTTCATGAGTCCACCATCAGGAGAACACTGAACAACAATGGTGTGCATGGCAGGGTTGCAAGTAGAAAGCCACTGCTCTCCAAAAAGAACATTGCTGCTCGTCTGCAGTTTGCTAAAGATCACATGGACAAACCAGAAGGCTATTGGAAAAATGTTTTGTGGACAGATGAGACCAAAATAGAAATTTTTGGTTTAAATGAGAAGCGTTATGTTTGGAGAAAGGAAAACACTGCATTCCAGCATAAGAGCCTTATCCCATCTGTGAAACATGGTGGTGGCAGTATCACGGTTTGGGCCTGTTTTGCTGCATCTGGGCCAGGACGGCTTGCCATCATTGATGAAACAATGAATTCTGAATTATACCAGCGAATTCTAAAGGAAAATGTCGGGACATCTGTCCATGAACTGAATCTCAAGAGAAGGTGGGTCATGCAGCAAGACAACGACCCTAAGCACACAAGTCGTTCTACCAAAGAATGGTTAAAGAAGAATAAAGTTAATGTTTTGGAATGGCCAAGTCAAAGTCCTGACCTTAATCCAATCGAAATGCTGTGGAAGGACCTGAAGCGAGCAGTTCATGTGAGGAAACCCACCAACATCCCAGAGTTGAAGCTGTTCTGTACGGAGGAACGGGCTAAAATTCCTCCAAGCCGGTGTGCAGGACTGATCAACAGTTACCGGAAACATTTAGTTGCAGTTATTGCTGCACAAGGGGGTCACTCCAGATACTGAAAGCAAAGGTTCACATACTTTTGCCACTCACAGATATGTAATATTGGATCATTTTCCTCAATAAATAAATGACCAAGTATAATATTTTTGTCTCATTTGTGTAACTGGGTTCTCTTTATCTACTTTTAGGACTTGTGTGAAAATCTGATGATGTTTTTGGTCATATTTATGCAGAAATATAGAAAATTCTAAAGGGTTCACAAACTTTCAAGTACCACTGTATGTGAACACAGCTTTAATGTATCAGCCCTGTGACGATCTGGCGACTTGTCCAGGGTGTACCCCGCCTCTCACCCACAGTCAACTAAGATAGGCTCCAGCTTGCCTGCGACCCTGTACAGGATAAGCGGTTATGGATGGATGGATGGATGGATGGATGGATGGATGGATGGATGGAGTTGCGTGCTCACTGTAGCCTTCAGATTTCTGTTCTTGGCTGAGGAGTGGAACTTGATGGTGGAACACATTCACCTCAATGTTCGATGTACTGTGCATTCTGAAATGCTTTTCTGCTCACCACAGTTGCAAAGAGTGGTTATTTGAATTACTTGAACCACTCTGACCTCTCTCATCAACGCCGTGTTTCTGGACGCTTTTTGTTTTTCACGGCATTCTGTATCAACTCTAGTGACTGATTTGAGTGAAAAATACCAGGAGATCAGAAGTCTCTGTAATACACAAACCAGCACCACTAACCGTGCCACAACCTCAGAGAAAGGAATGAGTTCACTTTTTCCTTCATTCTGATGTTTGATGTGAGCATTAAGTGAAGCTGCATGATTTTATGTGCTGCGCTGTGATCATGTGATAGTCTGACTGGATGAATGAACAGGTATTCGTAACTGTCTTACCACAGTTGAGCTCCTCTGCGGTGAGAGTGGCCACAGATCGGCCCTGCAGGCGGCTGGGGTATTCACACGTGGCGGCGGCCTGGGCGTTGCCAGACTCTGCGTACTGCTTCAGTAGGTCTGCCAGCCATAGCAGCTCGCAGTCACAGTTCAGTGTGTTTGAGTCCAGACGCCTGAGCAGGGACACACAGATTTTACTTAACCTCCTGTCCATTAGATTTTATTGCCTGATAGTGTAGGATAAGAACAGGAGTTAGATTTTACCAGAAGTGGACAGTAACGAAGTACATTTACTTGAGTACTGTACTTAAGTACACTTTTTGAGTATCTGTACTTTACTTGAGTTTTTTTTTTTTTTGGAAACTTATGACTTTAGCTTCACTACATTTGAAAGGCAAATATCGTACTTTTCCCTCCACTACATTTCTATCAAGGTCCTCGTTACTCGTTACTATGAAGCAGCTTTGAAAGTGGATGTTTTTTTCTTTTCTTTTCTAAAACGTGATTGGTTTTTTCCCAGCCCATCCTTAAAAAAAAATCCGTTTCCTGTCCACCAGGTGGGCAAAAAAAATTTCAGTCGGGAGGGAGGGATTTATTTATTTATTTATTTTTATTATATATGGATGGATAAGAAATCGCAATGCTGTGTTTGCTTTTTCTTTCAGTACTTTTTTATTACAAAAGCAGACACATTTAATAAAATATGACGGTTTAATCAACTGAAACTTGGACAAAAACTTTAAGTTAGCATTTTAAATGCTGACTGCAACATTTGCAAAACTTTTACAAAGGTACTTAAAATGTCCGACACACGGACTTTTTGTAGTTCTAAATCGACCGTTAGGCCTAGTTCGGATGAAATTACACTATTAAAATGATCACTGAATGATTTGTTTTTCTGAATCTTTACTATTTTGTTGTTCGCTAGAATACCATTTTGCGATTTCACACTTCAGCAAATGTTTGAAAACTCCGGATCTCCTTCCTTCATGGTGGCTGCCATTTTTTTGTGCAGCACGGTGCATGCGCAGAGCTGATTCGACAGGGCTTTCTACAAGCGCCGGCTGCCGGCCATACAATTAAGTCCAGCCGGCTACTTTAATGACTGTTATTTTTGTAGCCCACAGGCTCTAAATATTAATTTTCGATTTTAATAAAATTAAATGTTTATCTAACGGACTGACAATAATGTCAAATTGAACCGTTGATCAAGGGAGAGTAACTCATCCGCGCCCCGACATGCGGTGTGCGCGCGCACTCAGCTGCGTGAATGTGTCATGCACCGAAAATAAGAGACTTACAAGCCAGGAACGCCTCATGATGCAATACGCAAGAAAAGAAAGAAGATTTACTGCCATTTTACTTTGTATTTGAGTAAAGTGAATAAATAAATGGTCTGTGGAAAATACATTTAATCCTGGGAACTGCGTGCACAGGAGTTTATTTTGTGTTTACTCCGCCCCCCCCGGCTGGCTACTTATTTGTCATGGCTGGCTAGTATGAGCCTTAGTGGAAAGCCCTGGGAATGCGGAAATGTCAAGTTCGATTTTAGATTTACAAACCCGAAAAAAATGTCGAAAAACCGGCGTTAAAAAAAAAAAAAATTCACCCGCACAAACGGCACTCACCCGGCCGATGGACCGGAAACAGAACATTTTTTAATAATGGCCCCAGGTGACACTGAGACAGCTGATCAGTAATCACTAGGGTCACATCCATAGACTGTATAAAATCAAGTTCAGTGATTTCTCAGCAGCGTTATTTAACACGATCAGTTGATGGCAGAATGGAAGGAGGCGGTTCTTCTGGGGAATGTACTGTACGCACCCATGGCCCATGAACCCATGCTTCAGTTTTCTGCAAGGATTAAAGATTGCTTTCGTTTTGAATGTTTGCTTTGTTTACCTAAAACGAACCACATCACGGCCTCCAAAAACTCGCCGTCCGACCTGCGGAAGCATATCGAGGTATATAAACGTTTTATTCCAAGAGAAAGGTTGCAACGAAGTTGTCTGTGCTTTTCGAGCTCGCGATAACGTTGCAATAGCTATGCAGTCTGGTTAGTCACATGACTTTCTATGGATTTGCCCGCCAAGTTGCCGTAGCCTTGTCCACGGCTAACGTTAACACATAGCTAGTTAACTTGGACACCGTTAGTTAGCATGTAAAAACGGAGTTACGCTAACATGAATAACGTTAACTTATCCGAAGTCTTTCAGAAAAATGTTTCAGCATCATGTTGCCAAATAAACAGAATGTAGAAATCTTTCTTTTCTAGTAGCGTTAGCTACACAATATGATTTCGAGTTTGAAAAGAGTTTGCTGGCATGTCAGATAGAGCTTCACTGACTAGCTAGCTTAACGCTAAACCACAACGATGGCACAGCACGCGTTCAGTTTGTGAATTCACAAAATAATCCAGTCGGTTGCTTCAGAGGCATGAGGTATTATAAGCGCTGTGGCAATAATACAACAATGCGTTGACAGAAAATGTACTTTTAATACTTAAGTATTTTTAAAAGCAAGCACTTTAACTTAAGTAAGAATTTGACTGGAGAACTTTCACTTGTATCAGCGTAACATCTGACCTGTACTTTCACTTAAGTAATAAAGTTGGGTACTTTGTCCAGCTCTGCATTTTACACATTGTTATCAAACAGCACTGTCATGTAAACACGGTAAGTGTAATATAAATCATAAAAGAAAAGCTCTTTTTAAGAGGCCCTTAGATCACTGTAGTTTTTAAACATTAAATATCTAATCAGACTTTATAAACTTACACAGATAATAACGTCCTGCTCATACGGTTTAATAACTTCTAATCTCTCAACGTCATGTTCCTGAGAGACAAATCAAGCTGCCCGTTTGTACGCTATCTTAACTCTCAGAATACGAGATTGCCCTGCAGTGTGTGACCTTCCTCTTTTGTGCTGTTTTGCATTCGCTCAGAGCACTCACAGTCTCTTCATGGACTTTAGATGGGAGAAAGTCCCCAGTGCAAGGTGTGTTATTCTGTTGTTGTGCAAAAACCTGTAAAAGGCAGACAGACAAAAAAAAAAAAAAATCACACAAAGAATTAAGTGCAATCATCTCTTTCCACATATAAGACACATCAACTACAGAGAAGAGTTCTATATAATTATTTTTATTCTATCCACATTCACTGGATATGAACAATCGCATGCTCTGATTGGCTTTTCTACTACTAGGCTATCAGCTCATATACCATGAGTAGAGAAAAACAAAATGGCGGCGCGCAGGCTTGTAGTACTCGAGTCTGACTTGTGCTCTAATTTTAAGGACTCGTGACTTGACTTGGACTTGAGCACTGATGACTCGGACTCGTGCGTTAACTGCATTCGGACTCGTAAACTGGACACAAGGACTCGGATTTTTTCTTTATTTTTTGTAACATATCATAATAATTTGGCATAAGATATTTATATCTACATTAATTTTTATACTAATTTCGTGCAAGAGAATGCACATTCACCTGTTCATACGTCATGTTCAGGAACAAACTAACGTTCATGGCGCTAAAACGCCTGGAGAGAACGCCGCTAGGATCGTCCGCTTTGCTTATACAGACTTCTCGTGCAGTGGGAAAAAAATGCACTGCTATGTGTTCCATATGTAGAAGAACTAGGGCGGCACGGTGGTGTAGTGGTTAGCGCTGTCGCCTCACAGCAAGAAGGTCCTGGGTTCGAGCCCCGGGGCCGGCGAGGGCCTTTCTGTGTGGAGTTTGCATGTTCTCCCCGTGTCTGCATGGGTTTCCTCCGGGTGCTCCGGCTTCCCCCACAGTCCAAAGACATGCAGGTTAGGTTAACTGGTGACTCTAAATTGAGCGTAGGTGTGAATGTGAGTGTGAATGGTTGTCTGTGTCTATGTGTCAGCCCTGTGATGACCTGGCGACTTGTCCAGGGTGTACCCCGCCTTTCACCCGTAGTCAGCTGGGATAGGCTCCAGCTTGCCTGCGACCCTGTAGAAGGATAAAGCGGCTAGAGATAATGAGATGAGATGTAGAAGAACTATCGAGGAGACGACGGGGACGACCTCGAACTTCAATCGTTATTTGGTAAGACTCCACCCAGAGAAGGAAGTGACACGCTATGTTCATTGTCTGTTGATAGTGGGCGGGGCTTGCTGAGTGATGAATGAGGTTTTTATCTGTAGCCTGTTAACTCAGGCCCTGTCCACATGGCAACGGATTCAGGTGAATCTGATAAAATTGTTTATCGTTTCGGCCTGGCGTCCACATGGCACCGGCGTTTTGGGTGCCCCAAAACGAAATCTTTTGAGAACGGGTTCCAGAGTGGAAAGATCTGGCAACGGCGCCATTGCGAAGTCGTCTGGATGAGTAGAATGGATTTGTTTACGATGACGTCACAACCACATGACTGTGAGTGCTTCACGCCGGGTAGAAGTGTAACGAACTCGATGCGAGTTGTCAACAAATCCTATAACTTGGTTCATGAAACGCGCTTACAAAATATTTTCACTGTGAATATTTATTGTGTAATGGTGCAAAGTGAGAGAGAGAGAGAGAGAGAATAGCCCTTAGGGCAGAGTCAATCCCACCAGCAAAAATAGGGAAAAAAAGGAGCGATCTCACCTCTTCAGATGTTGGTTTAAGTCCTACAATACATTCCTCAAAAAGGGCGTAGAAGAACAAATTAATCCATCAACGTGTAGCATTCAATTTATTCCGGACCATTAAAGACGCCGCCTTCCGCGTAGAATCATACATCATCCTTGCCGCCATACTGGATGGGTCAAAGCGGAGAATAAAGATGCCTCATTCATGTGCTGCGTTTAACTGTACCAACAGGTTTACCGTCCAAACGAGATCACATGGGATTACCTTTCACAGGCGAGACTGGAAAAATACTTTTCATTGTATTTGGTCATTCTAACGTAATTTTATGAACAGATTTTTCTGACTTTGTGGCTAATATGAAGTCTCGCGCATAATAGTTTATGCGCATGCGTCCTTACTTCTTCTATTGTTGTGGTGTCTCCAAAGGGACTGTCTTACAGCGCCCCTAGAGGTGTGGCATGTGTATTCCATCGTTTTCAGCAAGCGCTGCGTTGCCATATGGACCTGATATTTTACTGATCCGTTGCCCATGTGGACGCGATATTTTTTTTTTTTAAATCTTGTTGCCGTTGTGTGGATGTAGCCTAAAATGGGGCAGTCAAGCAGGAACGTTAGTCCGACACAGTAGCAGAGACGCTTTCACATAAAGGCAGCAACAGCCACTGTCAGATGGTGCGGATGGAGTCTTGTTCTCAGACTTGACTCGAAATTTTCTTTAATGACTTCGACTTGACTCAGACTTGAACACTGGGGGCTTGAGACTGGACTCAGACTCGAGGTTTAGTGACTCGACTACAACACTGTTGGAGCGTTTTGCTGAACCAACTGAGGACGAAATAAAAACTCGACTCGAAAACAAAACTCCAAAAAGTACAAAAACAAGCAACAAAACACGGTATGAAAGTATCTGATGGTAAGAACATATTTTTTTTCTTTTTCAAGAATTATTATTATTATTATCGCAGGCAGCACGGTGGTGTAGTGGTTAGCGCTGTCGCCTCACAGCAAGAAGGTCCTGGGTTCGAGCCCCGTGGCCGGCGAAGGCCTTTCTGTGTGGAGTTTGCATGTTCTCCCCGTGTCCGCGTGGGTTTCCTCCGGGTGCTCCGGTTTCCCCCACAGTCCAAAGACATGCAGGTTAGGTTAACTGGTGACTCTAAATTGACCGTAGGTGTGAATGTGAGTGTGAATGGTTGTCTGTGTCTATGTGTCAGCCCTGTGATGACCTGGCGACTTGTCCAGGGTGTACCCTGCCTTTCGCCCGTAGTCAGCTGGGATAGGCTCCAGCTCGCCTGCGACCCTGTAGAACAGGATAAAGCGGCTAGAGATAATGAGACGAATGAGATGAAAAATAAAAATGCTGTTTCTCAAAATCCAGTGAATGTGGATATAATAATGCAGTTACTCCACTCAATTTCGTTATACATGGCTTATAGTCAGCTCGGCGCTACGTGCCTCGTCGGCTATCAGCTCATGTACGACTCGATCTCGTGGAACAGCTGGAAAAAAATATACTGTGACTAAGGTACATTGTATAAAACACCGTAAGCATTCGACTATTAGAGTGGATACGTTCTTTCCAAAGCATTTACAAGACCTTTTACAGCGTGTACATAAGGAGACTCTTGTATAACATTTATAGCAATGCGAAGAATTTCACTGCAACCAGTCATCTACAAAATACTGGACTTTTAATGGGAATCGGTTGCAAAACGTTTGTAAGAAGCGACTCGATGCTCTATTCCCAGCTGTGAGGACTATATGCTCTCTGAAAGGCCAGTCCTCTGAGACGCTCTTATTTTACACAGGAAATAATATGACTTCTTTCCCAGAGTTTGTGTAATCACTCCTTCGCTCTTTACCAAACATGTTCTGGAACTTCAAACAGCATCCATCACCGATCACATATCAGTATTAAAAACAGATGACCGTGCTCACTGGATATTGAGAAGCAGTGCCATCTTCCATTAAGCATGGGCTGAGCTGAGAGACACTTCCTCTTCCCATCTGGCAGACGTCCCATGGACACACTAACCTAGAAAAATATTCCGTTCTAATACGTCTGAGAGAAAAGGAAAAAAAAACAACCCTACATTGATTTTTCATATGCGCCAGCTTTATAAGCACTTCCTGCACCTGGGATCTTTAAGAGGTCTCTCTCTCTCTCTCTCTCTCTCTCTCTCTCTCCTTTCCTTCTTTGTGTTAGCCCAGGTGGCTCCTCCATCGTGTTCTCAGAGGGGCTGGAAAAGGAGGCTGGATTCCAGCACGTCACCCGTAAACAGAGGTGGAAAAAGGAATCGGAGCAGCTACCACAATTCCAAACATCTGGTTTGAAATCCAAGAGGAGGGTTGTTGGGAAGCAATCTTTTCCAGAGTTCATCTTCACTGCAAGTCGGGCTCATGTACAGTTTTGGGTGAAGTAAGCCAGACTTTCATTTTCATACACCAAACTTCCACAGATGCAACACTGAAAACTGATACCGCTCTCCCAAAGGCACGAGGCGATAAAACTTTAACCCTCTGGGGTCTGAGGGTATTTTCTGGCTCGGATTTTGTCGTCAATTTCAACAAATCTAAGCAGTATTTTCAAAGTCATGTGACTTTTTTGTATTCAGCACAAGTTCAGCTACAATAATATCTCTGTAGTCTGTATGTCATGATTGCACTTTTTAAAAAATAACATAAATAAAGATGTTGTAAAAAGCAGGTTTAGAACTGTGTTGGAATGGGTGAAAAACATGACCGTACCCATCGTGTCGAACCGTTTTGGTCACTTGAGGTCATTCTGTTCAGTCTGAGGAATGGATCGAGCACGAAAACTTAAATCTGCTCCACTGATTTGGACAATTAACTGGCCATCAAAAAATTATGTCCTATTGTTTTGGGATAAAGGGTTGGCAGTGGGAGGGATATTCAGTGAGAAGGGTAAAACATTTCCATTCCATTCAATGAGAAGAGTGTAAACCCCTCCTATTGCCATCTCTTAATCCCATCAGGTCAGGTCACAATGGGTAAGGTCGTGTTTTTTCACACATTCCAACACAGTTCTAAAACTGCTTTTTACAACAGCCTCATTTATCTGGTATTTGACTTTATTTTGGTATTTGACTTTATTCAGTGTGTCTTGAAATTAACTCTTGTCCTATTTTACTCAGTTCAGAGCCACAACCAACTCTGTTACTCTGTTACACAATTACCCTGCCATTTTGCTCCCACTCCAACTCCGCATTTTACTCTCTAAACTCAAAATCGAGCAAAATTAACTATTTGAGGAAAATACTTTTAATTCTGGAAAAATTACGCAGTCATTTTTCCTGTGTATGCACTAACAGCGCACGCATATCAACCGATCTGCTCATAATAAATAGAAGAAATATTTACACTTACTTGAGTTGATCTTCGGCTGGATCAAGTCGAAGTAAATTAATTAATTAATTTTTTAATTAATTTTAAAAAAAGGCACCGCTCATTCAGTGTCGCAGTTCTCAAGATTGAATTGAATCGCTGTCCTGAATCATCCGAAGCGCATAAAATCCATGTGCCAGCTCATAAGTTTTACCTCCAAATAGCCTAGACTATGTCTGATACCCCTTTTCCACCAAATCAGTTCCAGGGCTGGTTCGGGGCTGGTGCTGGTGCTGGTTCACAACTCGTTCAACTTGCGAGCCAGCTGAGAACCAGTTTGCTTTTCCATAGCTCGCGGTGCTAAGGGAAGCCATGTCATTACGTCGCTGTATACGTCAGTTACGTCGCTGTATACGTCAGTTATGTCGCTACGTTTGCATAAACCTTGGCGCGAATATCGAAGCAAAAATAATGCGGAAGAAGCAGCAGCAGCAACAACAGCAACAATAATAATGGCTGACTTTGCGTTTGTACAGCTGCTGCTTCTCGTCGCTTAAAAATGGTGATCTTTCGCGGTCTTGTTATTGTTGTCGGTCTTAACAACTCCGCCCCCCTGCTGACGTAAGCGGTTCTTTCCTCTGGCCCAGCAGAGAGTTGGTGCTAGCCTGGAACCGGTTTTTCTGGCCCCAGAGCCAGTTCTTTGTCAGTGGAAACAGAAAACCCGGTTCCAAACTAAGCACTGGCCCCGAACCAGCCCTGGAACTGCTTTGGTGGAAAAGGGGCACGAAAGATTTTATCCTGTTTACGGTGGCCGTCCCCACCGCGAAAGAGAAACCAGTCGAAACTGAAAGAGTGAAAGTGATGATCATGCCGTTACCACGTGAACAGTCTTTTATGAATGCATAAGTGCGCGCTCAGCGCTTCGACTCTGGTGTGACTGAGTACGGTGACAAGTTTTATGTTCCATCTAATTTAGGCAATTTAAAAACTATAACGTTATTTGCCCGTGGGCACACAGGAAAGTGTAAAAGTATACAGTTTCTGTCGATATGTTTATCATGCTTGTATGATGAAAAACCCGCAAAGATATTTATCTAAATACGGTACATGACCTACTCATTCTAAACCTGTCGAGCTTCACCGGCGAAGCTCTCGACCCCAGAGGGTTAAAACGTCTCCATATCACGACAAAGCTGATTCCATTTATGATCACACACAAAAATAGAACTTTTGAAACTGGATAATCAGAGAGACTAATTGAAAGAGTTATCGCGCCAGCTTTTACAGGAATCCGTGAACAGAAACTTATGTTGGAGGCGTTATGTGATTTTCATCTTACCGTCAATGCCAAGGCCCTGTCATTGCAAAATAAGCAATATGATCACTATTATCATGAAGAGAGGTTGGATTAGTGTGTGAGATCACCCTCATGCATCTACATGTCTGCTTTGATCTCCAGGCCAAAGACTCATTAACATGCTGAAAAATGGGACAACGAATGAATCCTAGAGGATGAACGTCAGAGAGATGATATCCTACAGAGAGACTCACAGCCGTTCCAGCTTGGGCAAGTGAACGAAGGACTCCGGTTCTAACGCTTCAATGTTGTTGAAATGGAGATATCTGTAAGAAAAGAAAGAAGAGACAGAGCATAAGAGATAGAGTACGTTCATTTACGACAGGAATTTTATTTTTGCTCTTCTTTTTCTGCTTTGAAATTCCAAATGTCTTCCATTTTCAACGTAAATAAGAATTTGGTAGGCACTTGGTTGAATACAAACACGAGCAGAAGAGATTTATGAGCTGAGACTGCTATCAAAAACGCCCATGAGAGAAAGCGATCTTGCCAGTATTTGCTGAACTGGCTGAAATTCAAATCGTAAACAAAGCAGATCAACTTGATTGTTTGCAACCATTTTTGGCAACAAGTGTAAGCCTGGCAAATTTCATATCCATTTCACTTATTCGTACCCGGTTTGTTTCGACACAAATAAATTATTCATGTCTGTTACTTTCTACAAAAAGAGTCAATGATGTAAGCTAAAATTTCATAATCCTTGATTGTTACTGGCTGTATCAGTGCACTAAGTGCTGGTTAGAATGATGCAGATAAATTACATTAAAGGCCGAGCCAAAAGTCTGGACACACCTTCTAATTCAATGGTTTTTCTTAATTTTATTAGCAAGAAAACAGAGTCATCTATATCCCCTGCCCTATTTATCAACTATATACCAAGTTTCAAGATATTATTTGCCACATTTTTCAAGTTCTGCTGCAGGAAACCAACCCGACCTCTTTACACTGACCTCAGCAGCCCATGGCATAAACCCAGCGGACCTTTGGTCCAGGTGAGCTAAAAATTAACATTTCTCACATTTCTTAGTATCAAAAGGCACAAATACATTACTTAAATCAACACATATACCAACTTTCAAAACCATACCACTCATAGTTTTCAAGTTCTGCTCCGAAAACAAAACCTACCCCTAAGACTAACCTGAGAGACTAAGTCTGAAATTGTTTCCATGGAAACATCTCATCTCATCATCTCTAGCCGCTTTATCCTTCTACAGGGTCGCAGGCAAGCTGGAGCCTATCCCAGCTGACTACGGGCGAAAGGCGGGGTACACCCTGGACAAGTCGCCAGGTCATCACAGGGCTGACACATAGACACAGACAACCATTCACACTCACATTCACACCTACGGTCAATTTAGAGTCACCAGTTAACCTAACCTGCATGTCTTTGGACTGTGGGGGAAACCGGAGCACCCGGAGGAAACCCACGCGGACACGGGGAGAACATGCAAACTCCGCACAGAAAGGCCCTCGCCGGCCCCGGGGCTCGAACCCAGGACCTTCTTGCTGTGAGGCGACAGCGCTAACCACTACACCACCATGCCGCCCCTCCATGGAAACATGAAAAATTAAAATTTCTCAAATTTCTTAGTATGAAAAGGCACATCTACATCACCTTGTTAACATGTATACCAAGTTTCAAATACGTATCATGAATAGTTTTGGACATACGCTCCGGAAACGAACATTGCTCTTAGAAACTAAGTCAAAATCTATTTTTTATGTAAAAATTTGAAAAATACTTTTTTTCAAAAATTCAAAATGGCAAAATGCACCACGTCACATGTTGCTTGATAGGTATACAAAGTTTCATGAAGATATCTTCAGTAGTTTTAAAGATACGGCCCAGAAAAGAAAATGTGACCAGACGGACAGACCCAGTTTGTATATCGAAGTTGTGGGGGATAAAAAAAAAAAAAAAAAGTTACTTCATGTCTTAAAGTAATAATGGATGACGTTTCTCTTTACTCAGCTGAGCGGTTCTTGACATAACATGGATTACGACAGTTGTGGAATCGGGCCATTTACTGTATTTTTATTATTTAATGTTTACTGTTTGAGCTCAAACATTAAAAGTAGACGACCTTTTGATTTCATAAAATCGGTGAAATTTAGTTCCCTCTGAAATTTGGTCATTGTGATATATATGTTATTTACCAGCTGGGAGGTCCGTATGGTGAAATACCGTGACCGAGGTCTTGAAAGTACTGGTAAATAATATATTTATTTTTTTCTTTACCAAATTCTAACAGAAAACGAGAGCGCCGGAAAGGGAAAACCCAGCCGAGCCGCCATTTTGAATCCTCATTCACGGCTGTAATGCAAATGGCTTCCTCCTCGGTATACAAGTGCACTTCCATGGCAGGAAAAAAACTAGCCTGGCTAACGCGACTTCAAAGCTCTACGAGCTATTGGTCTGGCCAAGCTATTAAGCCAAACCGTTTCCCAGAGCCCGTGGTTGACCCGCCTCCCTGAAATGCCTCAGTTTGCTACTGGTCGAAGCCAGAAAAGGCTGTGACGAAGCTTAAACCAATCACATCACTCTTTCCTCTGACGTATGCGACGCGACGGGGCTAACTGGTAGATTAAACTCTTACCGAAGCCGGTCGGGAGCAAGGCGAAAATGTCCTTCCTTTCAATAAATACCCCCAGGGCTGCTCTTTGCTCCGTTTTCAATGAGAACTTCCCGTTGAATGCTTTCAATACAGCATCTACCGCTGTGTTAAAGGCTTGCCGCTGCTCCATGTTCGTGATGTGAATGAAGCGCTTCCGGCATAGATTCTGTAAACAATCTATGGCTTCCAGTCGCAGTTCTACTACGTCAGTGCCTTGAACACGCCTCTACCCAGGGCCGTTGGAGATGCTCAAAGTTGATTGGTTCCCGATTTTTCGGGAGCTTGGAAATGCTGTAGATAGCCTGCCTGGCCAGACTAAGCTCAGAACAGGCCCTCGTGTTGCATCACGCTTAGGATGGGCGGGCCCAGGCTAGAAAAAAACTACATTTTGCCGCCTATGTAGTCCCCTATTTATACAAAATTGAATCATTCAGGATTCAGCCATGTTTTTGCTCGGGGTTAGCAACAGTTACAGGTTTTTAGCTTTCTCCTGAAATGTTTCCTTTTATTTCTTCTTCCTCAGGGTAATAAAACTCGCTTTCGCTGTGAACACTGTCGCTATCGCGATCCATGCTGCAAAATTAATGCTATTCTCCTGAGAAATGCTGGCAAAAATGTATAAGATTTTTGATAATCTTATAAATAAATTTTATAAAAAAAAGATAAATGTTGACAAAAATA
Organism: Neoarius graeffei; assembly: GCF_027579695.1. Classification (NCBI taxonomy): domain Eukaryota; kingdom Metazoa; phylum Chordata; class Actinopteri; order Siluriformes; family Ariidae; genus Neoarius; species Neoarius graeffei. The sequence goes on from NC_083579.1 coordinate 70,401,163, forward strand.
ATTCTACTACGTTTGCTGTTGTTGTGAACGAGCGAGTCGCCAGAGGTCCGTAACCGGGATCCGTAACTGGGGTCCGTACCGTAGGATACGGACCTGCTCGCCAGCCAATCAGAGCACAGGATTTGATGGAAACCGCACCGCGAAAAAAAAATATGTTTATTTCTGCAATATCTAAAAAACAACAATAAATATCTGCTGACAGATGATATTTATTACCGGTAGTTTGGTCCTGCGTTTCCTTTCCTTCACAAATAACAACGTCTTTTCTTCTCACTTTCCGTTACTATAGTCGGTCTTTCACGTTTCATTCACACACTCGCGTCCTCCATTTTTCTCTCCTGTTTCAAATCTGTATCCCACAATGCCTTGCGTGAACGGGTAAAGCCCACCACATCATGCATGACGTAGTATCTTGAATCAGGTCATGATGAAGCAGGAAAAAATAGCGGAGAATTTAGGGCCACGTGGCTCTAAATTCATTAATTGTTCTTTTTTTTATTTATTTAAAAACCTAATAAAATTGGAAGTCTGTGATTTGAATTCAGTAGCTTTCAGTCCACTAAACAAAAATAACTGGGTGTCGGGGAAAATTCATTTTATGACCTAAACTTGAAAAATCTGAAAGGCGGTCACATTTAAGAACGCAAGTAATTGCACTAATTAACTTTTAACGAGGCACCAGTTAATTGAAAAGCGTTCCAGGTGACGACCTCATGAAGCTGGTTAAGATAATGCCAATGGTCTGCAAAGCGTCATCGAGGTAAACGCTGGCTACTTTGAAGAATCGAATGCATGAAACAGATTTTTGAACGTGTTTTTGTTTACCAAATAATTCCATACATGTTCCATGTGTTATTTCATAGTTTTGATGTCCTCAGTATTGTTCTACAGCAGGCATCACCAAATGGCGGACCTCGGTCTGGATCCGGACCCAGTGATGGTTCTGTCCGGACCCGTGACCAATGGTAAATTCACGAGATTAAGTAATTTTCATGGAGCATTATTTTGGACGGTCGTGGCTATTGACAGCGGGCGCTGCTACTCCAGTTAATACGACAATAGCTTCACTCAGTTGAGCCAATAAAATCGTTAGTTTACCCAGCGCACCACAGCACAGCAACAAGCAGAGAGGAAGAGAGTTAAGCTCAGAGACAACATGGCTTGCTCCAAAAGGCGGCGGAAAGTAGACAAGGAAAATCGTTGTTTTAAAGATGAATGGACGGAGAAATATATGTTCATTCTTCCGGCGAGCAGTTCAAAACCAGTGTGCCTCATATGCTCCGAAAACGTGGCATTAATTAAAAGCGGCAACGTGAAGCGCCACTACGAAACAAAGCACAGCTCTTTTGAGCAAAGTTACCCCCTGAAGTCCGAGCTGAGGGCACGCAAAATAACCCAACTGCAAGCACAGTATGACAGGTCTACCCGACTCATCACACATATGCGGCTTTTCCACTACCAACGCGGCTGAGTCGGGCTGAGCCGTGCCGTGCTGAGTTGGGCTGAGTCGGGCTGAGCGGGGCTGTTGGAGTTGCATTTCGACTACAACCGCGCTGAACCGTGCTGGCTGGAAGTGGGTGGACACATTGGGTGGAGTTAGAGAAAGTGGGTGGACGTCACGTGATGTCGTTAGGCGGCGCAAACAGTGACATCAGTGAGCTTTTAAGCGGTAGTCTCACGACCTGGATAGTAAACAATAAACATGGAGGACATGGAGTCGTTAGTGTTGCTGGTCTTGGTGCTGTGGCTTGTTGTCACCGACAACGCCAACAGATACTGGCAAGAGCGTATAGATGAGGCGAGGCGCATAAGGCTTCAGAAATTCTTGTAATTCGTAATTCTTCTTCTTCCGGGTTTACGGTGTTTACAGATCCCAGCGTGCTCGCGGGGCGTGTGTGGGCGTGTGAGGACACTCCTCCTCACCAATCAGTGCACAGGGGAGTGTCTGCTCACGCCCCTAGCCCCACTCGGCTCGGTTTGGCTCGCTTCAGCCCCACTCCAAAACCGTGCGAGTTTTGGGTGCTAAGCAGGGCTGAAGCGAGCTGAGTCGTGCTGCTCTGAGGTAGTCGAAACGCGAGCCGTGTCGGGCTGAAGTGAGCTGAAGCAAGCTGAAAAAGGGTAGTGGAAAAGGGCCAATACATTTACAGCCCAGCAACGTGCAAACGAATGTTCCTTAAAAGTAGCGTGGATTTTGGGGCAACATAAACACGTTGGGGGCGGCACGGTGGTGTAGTGGTTAGTGCTGTCGCCTCACAGCAAGAAGGTCCTGGGTTTGAGCCCCGGGGTCGGCGAGGGCCTTTCTGTGCGGAGTTTGCAAGTTCTCCCCGTGTCCGCGTGGGTTTCCTCCAGGTGCTCCGGTTTCCCCCACAGTCCAAAGACATGCAGGTTAGGTTAACTGGTGACTCTAAATTGACCGTAGGTGTGAATGTGAGTGTGAATGGTTGTCTGTGTCTATGTGTCAGCCCTGTGATGACCTGGCGACTTGTCCAGGGTGTACCCCGCCTTTCGCCCGTAGTCAGCTGGGATAGGCTCCAGCTTGCCTGCGACCCTGTAGAAGGATAAAGCGGCTAGAGATAATGAGATGAGATGAGATAAACACATTGGAGTGTGTTCCCTGGTCTAATCAAAGGAGCACTGCACACCTTGACTATGTTTGGATCAACTTACAGCTGTGAGTCGGCTTTTTCCACTATGAACATTGTCAAAACCAAGTACCGTTCTAGGCTCAACAATGAACACCTACATATCTGCATGAGAATGGCACTCCAACCAAGATTTAAATTACTGGCAGGTCAGCCACATGCCCGTTTTTCTCATTAAGAAGAGTAAAAGAAGAATTAAAAGAGAAAAGTTCAAAGAAAAATGTTCTGTCTGCATTCCCCCACTTGTTTTCTGAAGATGTGGACTTTTCTTTCTTGAAAAGTAGGCCCTCATTTTTTTAGGCTGGGACCTCCTTACAGTATTTTAAGAACAAAGAAGAGAAAATGTGAAGTCAATGCTCTGTTTGCACTTTTTAGTTAATGTTTTCTGAGTTGACTTTTTTACTTGAAGTGTAGGCCTTCAATTCTTCAGGTTGGGACCTCTTTAATTTAAAGTGCCATTCCACCATTGGATGTATTTTTTTGGCATAAAATACAATATATTTTATGACAACATGACTAGACAGATAAATCTTTTAGCTTCAAAATGATATATCAAACATCATTTTTTTGACAAGTATATTAATTTTGCGACCAAAGTCACCTACCCTTTTAATTTCCGCGCGGTAGTGAAACGTGATGTCATCGGCAGGTTCCCCTTCTTGTGTACCATGTCACGTGTGACGTGGCACAGATTATCAGCAATGGCGGATAGAACGCGATTGTCAGCTTCGGAAAAGAAGCGAAGGAAAATAGCAAGTGATGCCCAAAGGAGACGGTCGATGGTGAATATCGGCACAGCAATCGACAAGTGGAAATCGCGTTCTATCCGCCATTGCTGATAATCTGTGCCACGTCACACATGACGTGGTACACAAGAAGGGGAACCTGCCGATGACATCACGTTTCACTACCGCGCGGAAATTAAAAGGGTGGGTGACTTTGGTCGCAAAATTAATATACTTGTCGTTGTCAAAAAATTATGTTTGATATATCATTTTGAAGCTAAAAGATTTCTCTGTCTAGTCATGTTGTCATAAAATATATTGTATTTTATGCCAAAGAATACATCCAATGGTGGAATGGCACTTTAACGCTACGTTCACACTGCAAGGCTTAATGCTCAATTCCAATTTTTTTGTGAAATCCGATTTTTTTGTGAGGTCGTTCACATTAACAAATATATGCGACTTGTATGTGATCCTCAGTATGAACGAAAAGCGACCTAAAAGTGTTCCGCATGCGCATTGCAGGATACGACGACGTCACACGCAGTGAGCATGGCCAGTGTTTACGGAAGTAAAACCGCCCGGTTGCGGTATGACCCATCCAATCTAGCTTGAATAGCTGCATCCCCCCAAATGGAAATCAGCTCCCTAACCTCTGCGTCCTTCCATTGAGAAGATTCAGAACCTTCACAGCCTGAAGCATCCCTCGCATTGATGTCATGCGCAGGGGCGCAGATACGTTTTTTGAACTGGGGGGGACAAAGCTGCCAGCAAACCAACCCCAACCCCGATATGCCTGTCAAACTTGTTATGGGTTACCATAGCAACCAAGCTCGAGCTCGCAACCTGTGCAGTCTGCGCAGCTCAACCAACCGAATATCAGTCTTTGTTTTGTTTTATGTGAGTTGTTGCAACTATGTATACACTGCTGTGCACCTCAATAAACCGAATGGTAATTAGTCTTTTGATTTTTACGTGAGGTTTGCCTTATGCAAAGAAAGACAGCATAGACGTTTTTTCCTCCCTATAAGTGGGGGGGGACCGAACGAAGTGAATTTAAATCTGGGTGGGACGAGTCCCACCCTCTATCTGCGCCCGTGATTATGCGCCATGTTGTTGTAACTTTTTTTGAGAGACCCGCCGCCTACTTCAGCGCAGAATAGTGACGTTTGTGGCTTGTTGATGACGTGTAAGTCAGATGAATGCGACCTGGCGGTTCAGACTGAAGTCGCATATGAAAAGAGCGGATAGGAATCGGAATTAGGACCACATATCCAAACGGCCTGGGTCGGATTTGAAAAAATCGGATCTGTGTCGTTCATATTGTCAATAAAAGATCGGATACAGGTCACATATGGGCGAAAAGATCGGATTTGAGTCACTTCAGCCTGCAGTGTGAACGTAGCCTATGAGAAAAAGGAGTTATTCCACTCTGTTTGCACTTTTTTATTTATTTTATTCTGAGGTTTCTGTTTTCTTTAATCTGAAATAAAGGCCTTGAATTTATTTTCCTGGGACGACTTTTATTTATGGTAAAAGAGATAGTTGTGCACTCAGTTCATTTCCTGCATTGGAAATGAACAATAAATATTGTTGAAACCATATGAAAATGTGGACATAGGGGAAGGCTATAAGACACAAGCTGGACTTCGGTTCGGACCTTCTACTTGGAAAAAATTTAATAACTGGACCTCAGTGACTTTTAATTGAATACCCCTGCTCTACAGTGTTGAAAAGAGTCCAAATACAGAAAAGCCTATGAAGGAGTAGGATTAAAATGGTTAAAATAGTTAAAATGGTTAGATGTGATGTGAAAGCCGACGTGTAAATGAAACACGAGTACAGGCTTTAAATCTGAAACAGCGATCGAACACATTTCAGTCTTCGATCAAGACACAGCGACTCGATTTTGTTGGTTGTTGTTATTTAATGTCCAGTCAAACCAGTCTGAACTGACATAGCCAAAAGAACGTACAAGTGGTCAGGTTTGTCATTATCTAATCAAACTGAACTGAAAATGTTCTGAAAACACAGAACGCAAGTTCTGTTCCTATTACATTTGACTTTCTCACACGTATTTGAGATTACAGAGACTTTCGTTTTCCTGGGAAAAGTAATGATGTGTAAAGATGAGTAGCATGCTACAGTAGATGCACAATGGTGTAACATAGGGAACAAATTAAAAATTCAGGTTTTGATTTTATGTACTGAAATAACTATTAGGCACAATTTTTACAATATCTATATAAATTAGTTGTTTTTACCCATTTTAACCTTGAAATCAGCATTTTAATGATTACCCATAAAGCATTGTTTATCGCGCTAAAACAAGCAAAAATGTCATAAGACAGTGGAAATACTACCTTTACTACCTTCACGTAGCGTCTTTCTCGATCGCACGTGCCTAGAAGCGTACCTTCTAGAACAGGGCTTTTCAAAGTGTGGGGCACGCCCCCCCTGGGGGGCGCCAGAGTTCTTCGGGGGGGCGCAACGTGAGAGACAAAATGGATCGATTCTTAGTACCTAAAGCTACAGGGAGTGAGGAGACGGCCAAGCAAAAAAACAGAGCCTCCAGGATGTTGCGATTTGCAACTTCAGCGCAAATTCAACCAATCCCCGCGAATTCAGGGCGGTGTCGCAATTATATCCAATCACCGCAACTTTCCCGCAAATTTGACCAATCGTTGGCATCGTCTTGAGGTGACGTCGACAAACTACCTTCCGCCTTACTTCCGGATGTCTATGTTCAAGAGAAGCAGCATGTGCGCAGTGTTGCCAGATTGGCGGTTTCAAGTGCATTTTGGCGGGTTTTGAATATATTTTGGACTGGAAAATGTCAGCAGTATCTGGCAACATTGCATGATGTGCGAGTCAGTGTTTATATAGGCTTAAATTCTGTTACTGAAAGTGTGTTATGTTTACAGTGAAGGACTGTGTGCACTTTATTTTTTTTTTTTACTTAATACAAGAAATTAATGGATGCCAACATTTTTGCCAAAATGGTATTTTATTTTCCATTGTTTAGGCAGCTTCAGCATCATACTGTGAGATTCTGTTCAAATTGATTTTTTTCTTCTATGAAGCCTGAGCCATTTATTTTATTAGTTTATAATTATTGTTTAATTTAGTCTTCAGGAGAGACTGCCTGCACACAGTACTAGTATTAATAGTTTTTTTTTCTTACATGAAAGCTGAGGCATTTATATTATATTTGAAGGTAACTTCATGTTGTGCTGTGAGGTTCTCTGCACTTTAACTTTTGAACCAACAGGTGCATTTGGATAAGTAAAGCCTATTTTTCTGCATTTTTGTAGTCCTGGTAATCTTTTATATTGGTAAAGTTGTTTATAGGACCATTTCTCAGTGTCTTTGTTTTTTTAATCAATAGTTTTTTGGTAATAACTTAATATTTAACATATCACTCAATTTTAATCACAAAAAGAGAAAATTTCAACAATTTCTCGCAACTTTCACTTCCTCCCGCAATGTAATCGCAACAAAAACCTAAAAAACACCGCAACTTTCATCGCAATTTTTTGGAAACCCCCGCAACATCAGACATTTTAGCCCGCAACAATCACAAAAAAGGCCCGCGGAATCCTGGGGGGACTGAAAAAAGAAGGAAGTATGACCACGATTATTTAAAGTTTGGATTTTCATGGACTGGATCTGAAGATGCTCCACTGCCACAGTGTGTTGTCTGCCAAGAGGTGCTAGCTAACGATGCTATGAGAGGTTTAAAATGTGTAAAACAAGATGTTTTAAAAAGCACAGATGTTTAAAATGTGAAAAATAAAAAAATAAAAGTGTACAACAACCATTTTTTAAAAATACGAATGGAACATTAAGTATAGCAACAACAAAAATTGTAAGGGGGGGCGCTGTTGTTTATTTGCTCTCCGAGGGGGGGGCTCACTCTCCCACACTTTGAAAACCCCTATTCTAGAACATTCCTGGGTGGTCACGGACTGTCACGTAGCCTAGTTCGGTTGTGAAACTCGCTAGGATGGAGTATTTTCGCGAGTTTAGTGGCAAACTTTTGCACCGCAATTTCTCTATTCTCGAAATTTGTAACCTGAAACCCTACAAGAAATGTTTCATAATGTCTGGGATTTTGAAAAATGCTTCTAGTAAGTTTATTTCGCTGTATTTTTCCGTGAAACTTGGCATAAATCATCCTTAAGTGATGAGCGTGACATTGTTACTTTGGTCTGGGTCACGGAGTTAGTTGGAAGCGGGAGGAATGAGAGTTTCTCAATTACAGCAGCACTTCTCACCATAGCTGGCTGGCGTGTTTCACAGCGTTTGGGATTTACTAAATCGACTAAATCTCTAGATCTACTGAAGCTACGAGGATATAAATCACCAGGATTCTAATTTACTGGGTGAGAAGTATTATATATTTTTTTGAAAGGTTTATTCGCGCTACAAGTCCATGAAAGTCGGAATAGTTCGTGAAGGGGTTAGTTAGATTTTGGTAGCGTGACGCGCACAACAAGCAAAAGAAAACACAGATTTTCTTCCGAATTTCCTTGCTTTATCAAAAATATTTTTTGATACATTAAAAGACTGTGTGTTTATAATATTTAAGCAATTTTTTTATTACAGAGAATATTTGATCAAAACTTTCAAAACAGCATTCAAAGTGATTTTTCACGGGTGTAAATGTTACGCGTGACGTCCATAATTGTGACCCCTCACCGAATCCAGGGACACATGTCGGCCGAAACGAATCCGAGATAATCGCAAAAGAAGCATTTTTTTTTTAAATTTGTGATTTTTGTTTTTTTCCATCATGTGCAAGTTGAGATCTTGAAGAATGCAATCAGTATTTCAGATAATAGATTGTTTTGTTGGAAAAGCATACGTTTTTTGTTGCAAATTGTCTCGTTTTTGTCAGGACTGTAGCCTGCTGGGGGGTGTGGGTAAATTACCATATGGGCCATTCACATGATGATTTAAGTCATTTGTTTTTTTTTTCCACGAATCAGCTGTATGATACGAGCTGAGCGCATGGCTACTTAACCTGCATACAGGCGTGTGATTTCACTATGGAATGAGTTACTAAACAGAGCGCAGAGGAGCAAACACCGCGAAGCAAACAGACACACGGTATTTACATCGGAGATAACCATTTCTAGCAAAAAAAAAAAAACACAACCTCGTTTTCCAGATTGAATGGAATACTTGAATGATTGGATGATACACGGACCGTTCTAGGATTACATTCCATCGGAGGCATTGGTGTGTGCAAGGCGCCGTTTCTCTTTCTGATGGGGTAAGTTTATTAATCTAAGGCTGTGTGGTTATTTTTGCATGTAACGGAGAGTGTTGTGGTTTGGTTAAGCCTAGGTCACAACCGGACGTACGATTTTTTGGCTGTGTGATTTTGGCGTTTCCCAAATCGCTGCGGTTTTTTTTTTTGTTCACGGAGAAAGACGCGCGTTGGCCGTAAGTTTGTCTTGCAACCTGAAAAAAACGTAAGCGCCCGTAGAGTTTGTTTGACATGACAAAGAACCTCTGCGGCCGGTCTGCGGCTCGAAAATCAGCACATCACACGCGCGCTCTCGTGCGTTTCATGCGCGCTCTCCGTGCGTTTCTTGCGTTTTTTGCATGTAGACCGGCTGTAGGAGCACATACGGCCGGTTGTGACCGAGGCTTTACATGAAACTAGTGTTGTGTTAGTTGTGTCATCATCGTGCTATCTTTCTTTCTTACGGTGTGAGTAATTTTTCAACCACAAAACGTTAAAGTATACTTTAGGACTTATTTTTGTACTTCATAATTGTGTTGGGCATACTTTGCATGGAAGGAAAACTGACGTGGTGATCTTTGTTTACATGAAAGTAGTATCGTGCTAGCTCGTAGGGGGTAGGGCTTTCCTTAATGTCATGCAAATGAGCACCATTATGTGCCCGCCCTACACCCAGAGTAGCTGAGAAGGAAAACTTTGAGGGCGATTTTCTCCCTTTCCTGTTTTAAGAAGTATACACTTTCAAAAGGCCACACATTCTTCAAATATTGTCAGATCTCCACATGGAAGGCATCATTGGAAAGCTTAGAAACTGTACTTTCTGAATCTGTCAATAACTCAAAATGCCCCCGGGCCGACATGTGTCCCTGGATTCTGTGATCTGCCACAATTACATTAAATTTTAAGAACTAAAAAAATTCTGTTAAAAATTCTAGATTTGTGCTATCATTCTGGGGTTTTGCTGAATAATACTTTAGGGAGTTCTCTTACAATGCTGAAAATTCAATGAGTTTTGGTGAAATTCTAGAAAAGTTATTTACATTTTAACCCGCCTGATAGCGATTGTGCTCACACAGCGTGCTACTCATATAAAGCAGAAAAAGTCCAATAGCAATAAACATACACAGCAAATGGGGGAAAAAAAATATCATGAGTTTTAAACATCTGATTAAGAGTTCTGCTTTCCAGGCGCAACAGAAAAGGGTTCGCCCTGTTGTTCGGAGAGTGCTAATATTAGCAATTATTGCTAATATTACTACCCCTACTAGTCTCTTGGCCAATTTTGCGTGCCTGTGTATTCAGATGAGAGGCCCTGAAATCTCCAGGTTTTGTCATGGGAACTAGATGTGCCAGATCCAGAGGTGAGGGGTCATGGTTTAACATGACAAAAACAGCTCGCTGCACATGCTGCATGCATGGCTTAGCTGTCAAAATGATTCATGGCTTTGCCAGAGACTTATACACGACGCGATGAGGACATACACCGATCAGCCATAAAATTATGACCACTGACAGGTGAAGTGAGTAACAGTGATTATCTCATTACAGTGGCATCTGTCAAGAGGTGTGATACATTAGGCAGCAAGAGAACAGTCGGTTCTTGAAGTTGAGGTGTTGGAAGCAGGAAAAATAGGCAAGCGTAAGGATCTGAGCCACTTTAACGAGTGCCAAATTGTGAAAAAGTTAATGCTGGCTAAAACAGAAAGGTTTCAGCATTAACCTTTTTCAGCAGTTTGTGCTATAGTAGCTCTTCTATGGGATTCGATCATATGGGTGAGCCTTCGTGCCTCATGAGAATCAATGAGCCTTCGACACCCATGACCCTGTTGCCGGTTTACCGGTTGTCCTTTGGATCCTTGGACCACTTTTGGTAGGTACTAACCACTGCATACTGGCAACACCGCACAAGATGTCCCATTTTGGAGATGCTCAGACCTCGCTATCACAATTTGGCCCTTGTCAAAGTAGCTCAGATTCTTACGCTTGGCCATTTTCCTGCTTCCAACTAGAGGTCTGCGTGGGACAGAATTTTCAGTCCCGCTCCCGCCTGCTCCCGCATTGTGCAGTCCCGCTCCCGCCCGCTCCCGCAAAGAATTATGATTTTCAGTCCCGCTCCCGCCCGCGCCTGCCATATTTTGTCCCGCTCCCGCCCGCAAATCCCACATGATGCAGACGTTCGCGTTATTTCTCACGAAAGTTCTTGTCATTGGCTTGGGGAATTAAACATGCGGAGCTTAGCTGAGCTCTCCACTGACCGATCCTTCACATAGCGCACATAGCGAGGGTGCGCGTTGCCAGGCGGCATGCGCAGCTGAGGCTTTACAGAGATACCCAACACACCTACCAAAATCTCAAACACGGAAGAGCGGAAAGGAATCGGAAACGTACGCGAGATTAGACCACATCCGCAAATTTATGCATCTTAAAATGTTTTTATTAATGCCAAATAAAATATACAGCACAAATTATATATGATAGACATAAATTAATAATTTATAAATTTTATTTTAAACACGTTTTTAGTTAGCGGGACTGCAGCTTATCACCTCTCCCGCCCGCTCCCGCATTGTGCACTCCCCCTCCCGCCCACGGCTGCAATGCGCTTTCAAAATTTGTCCCATGCCGCACTGCTTTGCGTCGGGTCCCGTGGGAGTGCAGGGCTCTACTTCCATAGCCTGGCTAACGCGACTTCAAAGCTCTCCGAGCTATTGGTCTGGCCAAGATATTAAGCCCAACCTTTTCTCAGAGCCCGTGGTTGACCCGCCTCCCTGAAATGCCTCAGTTTGCTACTGGTCGAAGCCAGAAAAGGCTGTGACGAAGCTTAAACCAATCACATCACTCTTTCCTCTGACGTATGCGACACGACGGGGCTAACCGGTAGATTAAACTCTTACCGAAGCCGGTCGGGAGCAAGGCGAAAACGTCCTTCCTTTCAATAAATATCTCCAGGGCTGCTCTTTGCTCCGTTTTCAGTGAGAACTTCCCGTTGAATGCTTTCAATACAGCATCTATGCGTAATAGATGCGGAAGCGTGAATGAAGCGCTTCCGGCATAGATTCTGTAAACAATCTATGGCTTCCGGTTGCAGTTCTACTACGTCACTGCCTTGAACACGCCTCTACCCAGGGCCGTTGGAGATGCTCAAAGTTGATTGGTTCCCAGTTTTTCGGGAGCTTGGAAGAGCTGTAGATAGCTTGCCTGGCCAGACTAAGCTCGCAACAGGCCCTCGCGTTGCGTCACGCTTAGGATGGGCGGGCCCAGGCTACTACTTCCAACCACTGAACTCTAGATAAAATCTGAAGAGCTCATAGCCTATTCCCCGCTGTAGAGACAGGTGAAGCCATCTGGCCGCCATATTACCATTCCCATCGTGTGCATTTGGCTTGTGTGTTAAACCGGGGTATCCGATCAAATTTGCCCCAAGAAAAGTATCTCCTGACTTTTTCCCCCCTTTCATTTTCTCAACTTTACCCACATTCCTTACATATCTTTATAGCGCTCCCCGGCACTGTTATTGTTTTTTTTTCCTTTTCCAGTTCAGTCTCTGATAATTTTTTCTTTGAACGGCTCCTTTTTATGACTATAATTTCAGTTTTTCTCTGATATAGTGTACCTTTCTCTTTCATATATAAATACACACACACACACACACATGAAGTGCGTTGCAAAGTACTCCCCCCCCTTTGGCTTTTTACCTATTTTGTTACATGACAACCTGTAATTTAAATGTTTTTTAATATGAATTTTATGTTATGGATCTGCACAAAATAGTCTAAGCCGGTGAAGTGAAATGATAAAAAAATGTTTTTAAAAAAAATTCAAAAATAAAAAATTGAAAATTGCCAGGGGGGCGGCACGGTGGTGTAGTGGTTAGCGCTGTCACCTCACAGCAAGAAGGTCCTGGGTTCGAGCCCCGGGGCCGGCGAGGGCCCTTCTGTGTGGAGTTTGCATGTTCTCCCTGTGTCCGCGTGGGTTTCCTCCGGGTGCTCCGGTTTCCCCCACAGTCCAAAGACATGCAGGTTAGGTTAACTGGTGACTCTAAATTGAGCGTAGGTGTGAATGTGAGTGTGAATGGTTGTCTGTGTCTATGTGTCAGCCCTGTGATGACCTGGCGACTTGTCCAGGGTGTACCCCGCCTTTCGCCCGTAGTCAGCTGGGATAGGCTCCAGCTTGCCTGCGACCCTGTAGAAGGATAAAGCGGCTAGAGATAATAAGATGAGAAAATTGCCAGGTGCATATGTATTCACCCCCTTTGCTATGAAGCCCCTAAAAAGTTCTGGTGCAACCAGTTACCTTCAGAAGTCACATAACTAGTAAAATAAAGTTCACCTGTGTGCAATCTAAGTGCCACATGATCTGTCAGTATATATACACCTTTTATGAAAGGATCCAGAGGCTGCAACACCACTAAGCAAGAGGCTCCACTAACCAAACGAGACCATGAAGACTAAAGAGCGCTCCAAACAAGTCAGGGACAAAGTTGTTGAGAAGTACAAGTCAGGGTTGGGTTATAAAAAAATATCCAAATCTTTGATGATCCCCCAGAGCACCATCAAATCCATCATCATGAAAGAACATGGTACCACAACAAACCTGCCGCCCACCATAACTGGACCGGGCAAGGAGGGCATTAATCAGAGAGGCAGCACAGAGACTAAAGGTAACTGTGAAGGAGCTGCAGAGATCCACAGCAGAGACTGGAGCATCTGTACATAGGACCACAATAAGCCGTACACTCCACAGAGTGGGGCTTTATGGAAGAGTGGCCAGAAAAAAAAAAAAAGTCATTGCTTAAGAAAACACGTTTGGAGTTTGCCCAGCAGCATGTGGCAGACTCCCCAAACACATGGAAGAAGATTCTCTGGTCAAATGAGACTAAAATTAATCTTTTTGTCCATCATGGGAAACGCCATGTGTGGTGCAAACCCAACACCCTGAGAACACCATTCCTACAGTGAAGCATGGTGGTGGCAACATCATGCTGTGGGGATATTTTTCATCTGCAGGGACAGGAAATCTGGTCAGGACTGAAGGAAAGATGGGTGGCACTAAATACAGGGCAATTCTGGAGGAAAACCTGTTTGAGTCGGCCAGAGGTTTGAGACTGGGACGAAGGTTCACGTTCCAGCAGGACAACAACCCTAAACATACTGCTAAAGCTACACTGGAGTGGTCTAAAGGGAAACATTTAAATGTGTTGGAATGGGCTAGTCAAAGCCCAGACCTCAATCCAATTGAGAATCTGTGGTCAGACTTGAAGATTGATGTTCACCAGCAGAACCCATCTACGTAACTTGAAGGAGTTGGAGCAGTTTTGCCTTGAGGAATGGGCAAAAATCCCAATGGCTAGATGTGGCAAGCTTATAGAGACTTATCCTGTTAGGGTTTTGCACCCAGGTCGCTGGTATGATAATCCAGCAAACCCCCACTAGGCCACCAGGGGGATGACTTACGTGCAGAGGCGTGAGGCGAAAGTAGAGTATCAAAAACAGTTTATTTACAATATATACACAATCCAAGGGAAAAACAAAATGGATAATCCAAAAGCTCAGAAGATATACAAAATAAAAATATCCAAAAGGTTCAATGTCCAAAATCCAAACCCAGAAAAGAAGAGGCAAAAACCCAAACGCTCAGAAGATCCAAAGGTCAAAACAAAAATCCACAAAGTCCAAAAGAAAGCAACAAAAAACAAGCATACTAGGACACAGGCAAGGTACATGGGACAGAGGGAACTAGCACTAACAGCATAGCATAAAGACTCCATGACTAGAGACTGAACTGAGGGAGTATATATACACAAAATAAATGGGAAACAGGTGACAATAATGAGGACTAAACAGGCAATAAAGACAAACACAAAACACAGAAGCAATAGCGGCCTCTAGAGGCCAAAATAAACATGACAAGACAGAATAATAGCGGCCTCTAGAGGCCAAGATCGTCCAAGTCCTAACATATCCAAAGCGACTTGCAGCTATAATTGCCGCAAATGGTGGCTCTGCAAAGTACTGACATTAGGGGGGTGAACAGTTATGCACTTTGAAGTTCTGTAATTTTGTCCTATTTGTTGTTTGCCTCACAATAAATGAAAAAAAAATTCACATCTTCAAAGTTGTAGGCATGTTCTATGAATGAAATGATCCAAAGCCTGAAACAATCCATTTTAATTCCAGGTTGTGAGGCAACAAAGCCCGAAAAATGCCAAGGAGGGTGAATAGTTTTGCAAGGCACGGTATATCTCAATACTCACAGGTGAAATGTCCGTCCACAACCTTTGACCTGACTATTTGTGCAGTTCGCTGCTGCACATGCAGGCATTTTTCTTCGAATTTTTCTCACCAACTACATAAATAACTTGTCCAATTTTGTGTAGCTTCCAGTAGTCTGAATGACAGTTCCGCTCCGCGATGCGAGTGGTAAGACGGTGGCTTCACTCTGACGAGCCTATGAGGGTGATTCTCATGAAGACCTTCACATTAACAAAGTTTTTCACCTCATTTTAGTATTTTTTTTTCAAGTTGAGAGCCTAAAATAGAGTGTGAACTTTACTATGTTGATCTTTTTTTAATGGAAAAATATTTTAATGGAATTTTATTCTTATTTGAGGCTTACATGATCCAGAATAATTCTCATCACTGTTACAGTAAATGATGAAGCTAGATCATGAGTTAAAAACATTTTTTGACAATTTATTTCATATTTCCACAAAATATCCCATTAAATGAACAGCACAGTCCATGACAATTACTTTTTTTTTTTTACATTTATTTTTTGCCCTCACAGTGCATGGTAATGAGAATATTGAATAACGGTAATGAGATACTCTTGGCAATTTTCACAAATAACCTGAAATGCTAGCATGCTAGCAACCTATAACTTTGCCACATGTTAAAGCCTTATATTGTGATAATAATCATAAAATATATATATTTTTTTTATTTTTAAAAGTAATGAGTATTAAACCATAACGGTAATGATAATAGACAGTGTAACTGAGGACAGATTTAGCAACATTAACATAAATATCACAAAGTAAGAGAAGAGTGAGCAACTGACCTTGTCTCCATTTTGAATCTTGTATCTGAAGTGATGCATCATGGGATAGCTGATCAATTTAAAGGCACGGTGTACTTTTTATGGGGGGGTGAAATCATGAAACGGTAATGAGAAACATTTGGTGCGGACACAGTTATTTTGTTTAAAATCAAGTACCTTTTTTTGTTCAACACAAAAAATATTAATATTATGCATAAATATAGATGTTTTAAAATAACTTTACACTGTATTATTTTTTATATAATTAGGAATTTTTATATGATTTAAAGTAAACATTAAAAAAAGGGATGCGGACACATGACGGTAATGAGAATTTCCATAGATTTTTTTGTTTAATTGATATAAAAATTAGTTTATATGATGATGAAAACCATTTGTCCATACAGTGCTCCCTATTTTCTTTACACAAAATATCAGAGCTTATGTGAATTAAGTATTGATTTTGGAAAATGCGTCCTGGACATGTTCACTGCAGCTTCATGAGAATCACCCATGAGCTCTCCAGATTTTATATAGAGCTCGGTGCTTCCAACACATCGACTTCGAGAACCGACTGTTCTCTTGCTGCCGAATAGACCCCACCCCTTGACAGGTGCCACTGTAATGAGATATTCATTTCACCTGTCAGTGGTCATAATGTTATGGCTGCTCAGTGCGTGTTTCCATATCATGTGACCCTTTGCAAAGTTTGCAAAGTCTTTTCAAAAGAAGACAAATTTAAAATGAAAGCGGAGCGTAAGGAAGACTAAAATGAGATAGGAAAAGATAAAACGGTTACTTACAGTTGTTCTAGAGAGACAAGTCCCTTGAATGCTTCTCGGTCTATCGACTGGATTTCATTCTTGTACAAATAGCTGCACAGAGAAATAAACAAGAATGTTTGAAAAACATAGAAAGTATCAATTAATGTGAGGAGACTAATTATACCATTATTTCATTCCCCAAATCATTTTGACTTTGGATATGGGTCTGTCTCAGAAACTGGGTACTGTGGGGGTACCCCACTAAATATTCTCACAGTCAATAAACTATACGGTTTTGAATGGTGATGTTGGTTTTAATTTGAAATAAAATGATGAAAGAAATAATACAGATAAAACTAAATCTTTGACGTGAATATTCAGAATTTGGCAAAAATTCTGCAAATTTGTGGAAAAATGGCGGCTTGATCTGGGACATGATAAATGGTTGACTACATCGCGTTCCCTTAAAAAGGTTGTGGTCCACTGAAAAGTCTACAGTTATCACTAATTGCATTTTAAGTTGTAACTTTATACACCTAAGGATTGGTGCGCTCACAGAATAATCATAACCGTAATAAAACATCATGCAAAATATTTCATCACCGTTGTAACTCTATTTTCCGCAAACCCAAAACCAATACGATCGTGTGTTTTGATCTAAACGGAAAGCCTCAGGGTCGAGGTCACTACCTCACCAAAAGTAGGAACTTAAAATCACTACGCCGTATAAAAATTTAGTTATAAATCTGCGATTTTGTTTTTTAAAACGAAAGCTGAAAGTTAGGTATAGAATATGTTTCTTACAGAATATGTTACGATGGTAGCTGGTCTTGTATGAATTTCTGAGCTATAAAATGAGTTGTGGTCTATTTTTTACCGTAGCGTGTTATTTGTGTGCGGGAAAGGACACACATTAACAATCTGCATGTGTAGAATGGAATTTTCCACTCCAGCAGTTAGAAGTTGATCGCGCTTCCATTTGCGGTCTTTCTGTTACATGGGTGATCTGTTCGGACGTTATCACTGAAAAGGTGAGTTTAGACAGTTTTATTTTGTTTTAGTCTTGCAGTATAAGGCAATAGAATGTTTCTTTTTCATCCTACTTTCATATTTTGTAGTGTTTGCGTATTTTTGGCCAATATTTTGCAACCATGGTCAATTTAGATCGAACTTTTGATAGAATCTACGGCCAGTCATTTTGCCCCGCCCCCGCCTCGCGCTCCGTCCGGCGCGGTAGCGATGTCCCGTTGCTCGCGCGCCGCAGCAGAGACCCGCGCGACCTTCAGCCGGTACAGTCGCTGTTCTTTTCCCACCGCCGTTAATCTCATCTTTCCGGTGTGTTCTTGATTTTTCCATTGTGTCCTATTTCACCATATCAAATACCCAAATTATTCATATTTAAGGTAATAATCCATTCAGTCATCATAACTTGGCATTTTTAACCCAAGCAATCAAAAAGAAGAAATGTATTCAATATTTTCACTCATCTGTGAAGGAGGGGCTTTAATTCTTCATGATGGAGTTATTTTATATGAAAATCAATTTTACAAAAGCATTTGAATTGTAATCAAAAAACATTTCCGCAGTGGAGGCCAGATAAAGCAAGACGCTATCTTTATTCTTATTAAACACGACAAAAGAAACATTGAGTGTTAGGTAAATGCAAAAAAAATAGTAAAATTAGAAAATGTATTTTTTGACCATAATGTCCCAAATGAGAGTCCAGTTTCTGAGACGGACCCGTATATGAGAGCACTTTATTAACTGGATAACAATTGCAGGATTTAAATAACCATGTGATGCTTTTCAAGCCTTGACTTGGAGATAAACAAATCTTTTCATTGTTATACATAAATAAAAAAGCTAGCAGCTAACAATCAGTCCAATACCCAACATCTAACAGAAACAGAACACATACAGAACCTGTGCTGGGATTGCTGGTGGAAAGAGTACTTTGAGGATTTATTAAATGAGGAGAATCCGAGAGAGAAAAGGTCAGATTCGTTGGAGACGGCAAATCAGGAAGCAGAGTTGGTTAGTAAGGATGAGGTGAGGGCAGCCATGAAAAGAATGAAGACTGGGAAAGCAGTCGGACCAGATGGTATCCCGATTGAGGCTTGGAGATGTTTGTGTGAGACGGCTGTGGAGCTCCTAACGAGATTGTTTAATAAGATCCTAGAGAATGAGAAAATGCCAAATGAATGGAGAGTGTGCTAGTCCCAATATACAAGAATAAGGGAGATGTACAGAGCTGCAGTAATTACAGAGGAATAAAATCGATGAGCCACACCATGAAGCTATGGGAAAGGGTATTGGAGGCGAGATTGAGAAGAGAGGTAGCAATCTGTGAACAGCAGTACGGGTTTATGCCAAGGAAGAGCACGTCGGATGCAATTTTTGCTCTAAAAATGTTCATGGAGAAGTACAGAGAAGGCCGGAGAAAGCTACATTGTGTGTTTGTAGACCTGGAGAAGGCATACGATAGAGTGCCGAGAGATGAGTTATGGTATTGTATGAGGAAGTGTGGAGTGAATGAGAAGTATATCAGAGTGGTGCAAGACATGTATGAGAACAGTGAAACAGCAATGAGGTGTGCAGTTGGAAAGACTGGCTGGTTCAAGGTGAAGGTGGGACTCCATCAAGGATCTGCTTTGAGTCCTTTCTTGTTTGCCATAGTGATGGATAGCTTGACGGACGAAGTGAGGCAAGAGTCACCATGGAACATGATGTTTGCGGATGATATTGTGATGTGTGGTGAAATTAGAAAGGAGGTTGAGTTGGGTTTGGAGAGATGGAGGTATGCATTGGAACGAAGAGGAATGAAGGTGAGCAGTGGCAAAACAGAATACATGTACATCAATGAGAACGGGGATGAGAGTGTAGTGAAGATGCAAGGAGCAGACGTAAAGAAAGTTGGTGAATTCAAGTACCTGGGGTCAACTGTGCAGGAAAATGGGGGCTGCGATAGTGAGGTGAGAAAGAGAGTGCAGGCAGGGTGGA
This sequence comes from Neoarius graeffei, assembly GCF_027579695.1. Classification (NCBI taxonomy): domain Eukaryota; kingdom Metazoa; phylum Chordata; class Actinopteri; order Siluriformes; family Ariidae; genus Neoarius; species Neoarius graeffei. The sequence continues at coordinate 70,420,586 of NC_083579.1, forward strand.
GCAGTTGGAGAAGGATTTCGGGAGTCATTTGTGACCAGCAAAAGTGAAAGGTAAGATGTATAAGACAGTAGTGAGACCAGGTGTGATGTACGGATTGGAGACCGTACCCTTAACGAAGAGACAGGAGGTAAAGTCGGAGGTGGCGGAGTTGAGGATGTTAAGGTTTGCGATGGGAGTGACGAGGTTGGACAGGATAAGGAACGAGCACATCAGAGGGACAGCACGTGTGGAGAGCTTGGGAATTAAGCTAAGAGAGATGAGACTGAGACCCCGTCCACACGTAGCCGGGTATCTGCTAAATCGAAGATATTTTTCTACGTTTTGGCCTGTCATCCACATGAAAACACATCAAAAACGAATATTTAAAAAAACTCCGGGCAAAGTGAAGATTTTTGAAAACTCCGTGTATGCCTTTTCGTGTAGACAGAGATAACCGGAGTTTTGCGTTTTAGAACGTCACAATCTGCGCCAAAAAAATGACAACAAATCTGCCCTGACGTCAAACGTGCGACCTTTGTTTACTGCAGAAGCCAGATTAAGCATGGACAAAGAGTAATGGATCGGAGTAGTGCCTTGAAAGCGTTAATTATTGTGCAGGTGCTATTTACATGTTTAATTTTAGAAGCCCAACTACTGACAAGATTCCCAATCAACGTTTTCTTGCGTCTTTTGAAGTTTATACTCCAAAATTGTGTTTAGAAGCAATTCTGTCTCCGAGTCTGTCCAGACGAACGAGCTTGGCGCCATGTTTTATGTTTAGGCGGAAGTGACGCCAACAGAGGGCTATTCTGATGTGATTAGGGGGTAGGATTTGGGGAAATAATGCCATCTACAGGTTTGGAATGCTTATGAATGTGATTGAAAACGCAGATGTTCGGTTATGTGTGGAAGGGATTTTTTTCGAAGACGAGATGGTGTGGATAAAACATTTTTATAAACGGAGGGGGGGGAAAATGTTCGGTTTTAAAAATACCCGGCTACGTGTGTACATGGCCTGAGATGGTATGGGCACATCCTGAGAAGAGATGCAGAGCATGTGGGAAGGAGAATGTTGAGGATGGAGCTGCCAGGCAAACGAAAACGAGGAAGGCTAAAGAGGAGATACATGGATGTGGTGAGAGAGGACATGAAAGTGGCAGGTGTGGTAGAGAAGGATGCGGAAGACAGGGAGCAATGGAGACGAAAGATCTGCTGTGGCGACCCCTAATTGGGAGCAGCCAGAAGAAGACGACGACGACATACAGAACCTGTGCTGGGATTGCTGCTGTATCAGATCACTTCAGTGGAATAAAAGCTGCCTGTGTGATGGGTACTGATTTGAACATACACTCTCAGAAAACAAAGTACGTCATTGTACCTTTAGGGGTACCACAGCTTGTCACTGGGGCAGTACCCTCTAAGGTACTAATCTGTACCCTTTATATACTGATTGAGAACATGTATGCACCTTTTTGGCTCTAAAAAGGTACACATAATTACCTTGAGATCCAATAATGAGCCTTAGAGGGTACATTAGTGTAGCTTGTACCTTGGGGGACAGAAATGGACTCCTACTGCACCCCTATTTCTGACAATGTAGCTGTGTAATAATTATGGCTGAGCGATATAGCTGAACAAATTATCACGAAAAATTTTTATTTCAGTCAATATTGATTATTATTATACATACAGGCCACTTTTTCCATGGAACAAAAACACATATTCTATTCCCTTCTAGTGGGTTTACTGATGGCATGCAATATTGTTACCATATCGCTTATCCTCCACATATTACGCCACTCTCCCTAATGGAGAATGAGCGTGCAATATTGCTATAATAATGCACGTTGTCAAGACAACACGACGTCACACGTCGGCGCTCATGCGAAGATCCAATGACAAAAGTTTTCTGCTGTGCATGCGCACAATCATTTCTTTATCGGCTGGGAGAGAGAGAAGACGAGGCTAATCCAGTGCTAGGTTTAAGCACTAAATAAATAAACTGAAAACTGAAAGTAAAGATGCGCTGAACACCCAAAAAGCTACCAAAACTTCATTATATATTCTTCACGTATGTTTACAAGAGAAAAACAGACCAACGGACATTGAAAAACTGGAAAAGAGACACGTCAGAGATGTAAAATTTCCGCGCTAGTGAGTGAGTGTGACGGTTTCTATACAAACATGGCTGTGAGGTTTGCTTCATTAAAAACGGAAGATTTAAAGAGACAGACGCACTGAACTCCTGAAAGGCTACAAAAACTTCACTGGATATTCTTCACGCATACTTACAAGAGAAAAACAGACCAACGGACATCGTAAAACTGGAAAAGAGAGCAATAGCAGAAACATTGTCAAAGTTCTACTTGGAGGTGACATACATGTCAACTTATACGGAATGTCCGTATTTTATACGGATTGGATTCAATAAACGTAGTATACGGGCGTACAAATAAAGTTATACGGATTCTTTAAAAAACCTTCAATATTTATTTAGAGCTATAATCAACTCCCACGATGATAAAAGAGCGCATAACATTTACAAACGTACGGTACACCACAGACAGCCAGTAAAGAGTCTTATGAAATTGCGCGTTATCTTGTGGTAGCAAGACTTCGTTCCACTTCTGATCATGCGCACACCACATTGTGAGAATCCCGCCAACCGGGAAGTAACATTTTGTTTGAAATGCGTATTTCCACCTGATCGACTTTCACTAGCGACTGAAAAGATTCTGAATGGGCACTCCGGCAAGATCAACACAGACACTTGCTGTGATATGCAGCCTCGTGAGGTATTGGTGCAGCGTGCTAAAAAAAGCTGTCATGGAGTACAATTCAGAACATTAGAGTGACGCTTTGTGTTTTTGTCGAACATTGGAGCTTTGTATTCATTCTGAAGGTTTATTGTTATTAATATTGAATAAAAAGTAACTTGGATATATCATTGTTAATTATCATTCAAATTTTAGGTAAATTATTTTAATTTGCATCTTATACGGATTTTATCAGGGAAATACGGATTTTGGAGGTTGGTTATACAGGTTTGATTGACCAAAGGTTGACATGTATGAGGTGAGGAAAAGTGACGGAGACTTTTACAAGAGGACGTCACTCGTGAGCTTCACTCAGCAAAGCCCTTTTGTTCTGAACAACTGCAATGTAACAATTAACTACGACCAAAAGTAGCTGTGAACTTGAACCGCCAACCTGTATACAGCTTGTATATAAGTCGGGTTGTTGTTCAGGCTTTTTGGACTTGTACCATTTTTATTGTTAGAACTTTGACTTTGACATTGGATTGACAGAACATTGAATTACATTCGATCAGAATCAGCATTCAATATTGAAGTTACCGCCCTGTTCTTCACTTTTTGTAGAATCTATAATTGTTCCATCGAATGTCTATGTATAATAATAATAATAATGGCGGCACGGTGGTGTAGTGGTTAGCGCTGTCGCCTCACAGCAAGAAGGTCCTGGGTTCGAGCCCCGGGGCCGGCGAGGGCCTTTCTGTGTGGAGTTTGCATGTTCTCCCCGTGTCCGCGTGGGTTTCCTCCGGGTGCTCCGGTTTCCCCCACAGTCCAAAGACATGCAGGTTAGGTTAACTGGTGACTCTAAATTGAGCGTAGGTGTGAATGTGAGTGTGAATGGTTGTCTGTGTCTATGTGTCAGCCCTGTGATGACCTGGCGACTTGTCCAGGGTGTACCCCGCCTTTCGCCCGTAGTCAGCTGGGATAGGCTCCAGCTTGCCTGCTACCCTGTAGAAGGATAAAGCGGCTAGAGATAATGAATGAATGAATGAATGAATAATAATAATGGCTGTCTTTTTTCATGGTCTATCAGATATATTCCATTCAGCTTAGCTACTCCTCATCTTCGACTCATTCAATATCATGCTAGCTGAATGGAATATATCTGATATACCACGAAAAAAAGCCAGCCAATATTATTTAATCATTGATCCTTTTTAGTGACCTATTTTTAATAATTACCAGGAGAAAATAGGTTGAATTTAACCTTTAACCAGTGTTTCGCACATTGACTTTACTCGGGTGGGCTGCCTAGGAATATTAATGCCCACCAAAGAATATCTGGCAACCCATTTTAGCAAATAAGTATGAAGAACGATAATGTTCTATAAGTGATGGATAAATAATAATGAACATAATGTACTGTATCACTCAAAGGAAGTGTGTTGTGCTGGGATGATCGGCCAAATAGCCGACCGCACGAACGGAGAGCTTTCACACTGTACAAAACCAATCAGTGTGTCGTGCTTTTTTCTTTTTTTCCCCTATTTAACTGATTATTAAAAGGAAATTAATGATCTGTGTACATTTGGTCATTCTGTTTTGATGTCAGTAACAGAAATTAATAGGCCACTTGTTTTTTTTAGACTTCTTTTTCTTCTTTGTAAGTAAAAAATGAAATCGTTAACCAAATGAAAATAAAAGACTCCAGTGCAACACAAAGTCAAATGTACGCTAGTCAACCATTTTTGTGCTGGTCGGTAACGTTGACCCTTTCCGCCAGCCACCACCACCAGAAATTCAATGTTTGCAGGTCTATCGTTATTTTTAAATTCACTTACATATTTTCTAGCACGAATGAAAAATGAATTCTAAATTTGGAAATATGTATAATTTGCATTATTTAAAAAAAATTACAACATATGATGTAAATGACAGCATGTGATGGAAATGACAGTGAAAGTTTTGTCCCTCGTTGTTTTTATTGAAACTGTCAGTCAAAATGTTATACACCACGCCCACCATGTCTTAAGTAATTAAGTGATATATATATATATATATATATATATATATATATATATATATATATATATATACGGCTCGAAATTCGCAGTGGTCCGGTCGCCCGAGGCGACTTAATTTGTCATTTGGCGGGTAATTCCTGTCACTAGCCGGCCCGGCTGGCTAGTTGAAAATAAAAAATATATATGAAGCGAAGATTCAGACACACCGTCAACTAAAGCCGCCACATATTAAGCGTGTGCCGTGTCGGTGTTAATCGATGTGTTTATCGGCAGGACGGAAAATACCGAAGAATTCCGAATCATATTGTGTACGAGTCAGGCTACTGGTCTTTTCACTACTGCGCATACATATAATGCATCTCGTTGAATATCGCGGTAATCACGTTATCAAATTCAATAGATGTGGCCACATTATCGCCCATTTAAACACGTGTTTTTGTTGTTGTTTACATCTACATCTGCTAAAGCTATGTTGCGATGTGGAATTTTCTGAAAGGTGTACAGAAACCGCCAGAGACGGGGCTAAAGCAACCTCGGTCTGAAGAGGAGAAAAAGGCCGCCGATAAAGCATACGAGAAGGAGGAACGATAAAGAACTTATAAACAAACGTGGGAGCAGGGTAGGCCTCGGCTGCGATACGATTTTTATGGAATAATTAATTTTTTTCAAGTTGATTCCTCGTCAATATGAAGCTCCTAATGCTTTCTCTCTCATAAATGGTTAAATACAAAAAGCATGTTGGACATATTTTGGGTGCGATAGTCATGATAGTAAGTATATTTGCTTTCAAAACTCATACACCAAGTTTTCCAATATATTATTATTTGTTGATATTATATTATGGTGCTCTGTGTTGTTCTCATTTATGTATTTAACAACAGTATCAAAATACTCGGGTCTTGAAATAAATGCGCATTAGTCATGAACAATGGTAACTACTCTCTTTTGCGTTATTTTTGACAGAAGTAAAATTCATACATGAACAAGTTTTGGCGAGTTGATTTTCTGTTTGGCTCGTTACTTTGGAAGGGAACTAGTCCGGCTGGCTGGTGAAAAAATATACAGGTAGTCGTCGACTTACGACTGCGTTTGGTTACGACTGACCGGTCGTAAACCGATCAGGTCGTAAGTCGGCCGATGTTAAATGAACGTAAGTATATTGTGATGTGTAATGATATTGTAATCATCTTAAAGTCTTATTTTATCAACATTTTTTTATTTCATTACCTTGGCTCATTATTTGGTTCAAGTCAAACACTGCATACTCAGGGGTGAAAGTAACTTTTATTTCTTGCTGGTATATTAATTTGAGTCACAGTGCGCGCGTCGAAAAATACACCTAATTATTTATTATTGTCTACTTATCAAGCATTCACTAGGACTTCTCATCACTCAGTCGTACTAGTATAGTACTTTATCACACTATCACTCTTTCATCCACCTGCATCAGTTTTTGATTATAAATAAATTGCAAACACATCATTTCAACAACACAATCGTTTTAATTACATTTTTTTTAGCTGAACAGTTGAAAACTAACTTTTCATTTTGGACACAGAACAGTGTAACAGAACAGGAAAGTGAAAGTTACTTTGATTACCAGCTGCGCACGTTATAGCACAAGATCTGGTTAAGCTGTACGTGCGCTGTAGCTCGCTCGTTGTTTGTCCAGAGAAACACTGCACACATAATAGAAGAGGCTGGATGCAGTGTTGCCAGATTGGGCGGTTTTAAGTGCATTTTGGCGGGTTTTGAACATATTTTGGGCTGGAAACCGTCAGCAGTATCTGGCTGGATGCTGGGCGCTGCCGGGAGCTGGGGTGGAAACTGTCGTACGCTCAGCTAGCTCAGCTGGGAAACACTTGCCAGTCATAACCAGACGGTCGTAAAGTCGATCGGTCGTAAGTCGCATAGGTCGTAAGTCGACGACTACCTGTGCAGAAGTCTGAGGTACATGTTAAGAAATGCTGTAGACCAAAAATGGATTAAAAGTAATGAAATTAAATGTTTCAACATCAAAAAAAATACTATAAATAGTAATCAGTAAGCCATAATAAATGAAACAAAGTCAATATTTGGTGTGAGACGACCCTTTGCCTTAAAAAAAATAGTCGTCTCAGGTACAATGAGTGCAGTTTTATAAGGAAATGAAACAAAGCTGTAGGTTTTACTGAGCATCTTACAGAACCAGCCACAGTGATCCAGTTCTTCTGGACACTGACTGTCAGACTCGCTTCTTAATTTTGCACCAAAACCCAGTAGCCTTCATTATGTTTTCTTTTTTCATCTGAAAAGTGCTCTCTTATGGGATATGCTGCTCAGATACAAACATTTTTTTCTGTAACATTTAATTTTGTGCCGGAAAACAAACGTTTGGACTCTAAAATGTTTTTGTGATGTTTTGACTCGATAATGTACAACCCCGATTCCAAAAAAGTTGGGACAAAGTACAAATTGTAAATAAAAACGGAATGCAATAATTTACAAATCTCAAAAACTGATATTGTATTCACAATAGAACATAGACAACATACCAAATGTCGAAAGTGAGACATTTTGAAATTTCATGCCAAATATTGGCTCATCTGAAATTTCATGACAGCAACACATCTCAAAAAAGTTGGGACGGGGCAATAAGAGGCTGGAAAAGTTAAAGGTACAAAAAAGGAACAGCTGGAGGACCAAATTGCAACTCATTAGGTCAACTGGCAATAGGTCATTAACATGACTGGGTATAAAAAGAGCATCTTGGAGTGGCAGCGGCTCTCAGAAGTAAAGATGGGAAGAGGATCACCAATCCCCCTAATTCTGCACCGACAAATAGTGGAGCAATATCAGAAAGGAGTTCGACAGTGTAAAATTGCAAAGAGTTTGAACATATCATCATCTACAGTGCATAATATCATCAAAAGATTCAGAGAATCTGGAAGAATCTCTGTGCGTAAGGGTCAAGGCCGGAAAACCGTACTGGGTGCCCGTGATCTTCGGGCCCTTAGACGGCACTGCATCACATACAGGCATGCTTCTGTATTGGAAATCACAAAATGGGCTCAGGAATATTTCCAGAGAACATTATCTGTGAACACAATTCACCGTGCCATCGGCCATTGCCAGCTAAAACTCTATAGTTCAAAGAAGAAGCCGTATCTAAACATGATCCAGAAGCGCAGACGTCTTCTCTGGGCCAAGGCTCATTTAAAATGGACTGTGGCAAAGTGGAAAACTGTTCTGTGGTCAGACGAATCAAAATGTGAAGTTCTTTATGGAAATCAGGGACGCCGTGTCATTCGGACTAAAGAGGAGAAGGACGACCCAAGTTGTTATCAGCGCTCAGTTCAGAAGCCTGCATCTCTGATGGTATGGGGTTGCATTAGTGCGTGTGGCATGGGCAGCTTACACATCTGGAAAGACACCATCAATGCTGAAAGGTATATCCAGGTTCTAGAGCAACATATGCTCCCATCCAGACGACGTCTCTTTCAGGGAAGACCTTGCATTTTCCAACATGACAATGCCAAACCACATACTGCATCAATTACAGCATCATGGCTGCGTAGAAGAAGGGTCCGGGTACTGAACTGGCCAGCCTGCAGTCCAGATCTTTCACCCATAGAAAACATTTGGCGCATCATAAAACGGAAGATACGACAAAGAAGACCTAAGACAGTTGAGCAACTAGAATCCTACATTAGACAAGAATGGGTTAACATTCCTATCCCTAAACTTGAGCAACTTGTCTCCTCAGTCCCCAGACGTTTACAGACTGTTGTAAAGAGAAAAGGGGATGTCTCACAGTGGTAAACATGGCCTTGTCCCAACTTTTTTGAGATGTGTTGTTGTCATGAAATTTAAAATCACCTAATTTTTCTCTTTAAATGATGCATTTTCTCAGTTTAAACATTTGATATGTCATCTATGTTCTATTCTGAATAAAATATGGAATTTTGAAACTTCCACATCATTGCATTCCGTTTTTATTTACAATTTGTACTTTGCCCCAACTTATCGGGGTTGTAGAAGTCATAAAATCGAAATCGATAACAAAGTTTGTACGAATGAAAAAAAAAAGGGTGCCTAATATTTTTGCACAGTACTGTGTGTGTATATATATATATATATATATATATATATATATATATATATATATATATAAATAAAATATATAATTGGAGTATTTGTGGACCTAAAAAAAGCATTCGATACCATTGATCATAGTGTATTATTAAGTAAACTAGAAAAGTGTGGTGTTAGGGGAGTTGGGTGGAGTTGGCTGTCGAGCTATCTAAGAAACAGGCAACAGTTTGTGCAGATAGGTGACCATAAATCTGATTTCATGAACATTACATGCGGGGTACCACAGGGGTCAATATTAGGTCCGAAATTATTCATATTATATATCAATGACATATGTAGAGTTTTTCAAGTATAGTCCGGGAGCCATGGGGTCGGACCCGGAATTTTTGGTTAAAGTTTTTTTTTTTGCTTTATCTTATAGATTTGAGGTAGCTCTTCAAGATTTAAGAGGGTGCCCGGTGATATCCCTTGGGCAATTTAATATATTAACCCTTTAATGCCCTATATGCCCAAATAATGGAAGAAAATACAAAAAAATAATATCAGTGTAAATACTGATATTAAATGCACCAAGTTGGCTGTATCTGATAGGTATTCACATTTTTCTCTATATTTGTCATTCAGGGGCGGCACGGTGGTGTAGTGGTTAGCGCTGTCGCCTCACAGCAAGAAGGTCCGGGTTCGAGCCCCGGGGCCGGCGAGGGCCTTTCTGTGTGGAGTTTGCATGTTCTCCCCGTGTCCGCGTGGGTTTCCTCCGGTTTCCCCCACAGTCCAAAGACATGCAGGTTAGGTTAACTGGTGACTCTAAATTGACCGTAGGTGTGAATGTGAGTGTGAATGGTTGTCTGTGTCTATGTGTCAGCCCTGTGATGACCTGGCGACTTGTCCAGGGTGTACCCCGCCTTTCGCCCGTAGTCAGCTGGGATAGGCTCCAGCTTGCCTGCGACCCTGTAGAAGGATAAAGCGGCTACAGATAATGAGATGAGATGAGATTTGTCATTCAAATACATCAAATGTGGATTAATTAACCCTTTCATAACTTTTCCAAATTAGCGATTTTTATACAAGTATTACATAAACTCTACAGTTAATACAAAATAATGATCAATATCTATGTAAGAACTATACAGCATGCAAAAGAACTATATACAGCATGCACACACACACACACTAATGACCAATAACTATGTAAATGAACTATATACAGCATGCATACACTCACACCAATGATCCACTATGTAAATGAACTATATACAGCATGTATACACTCACACCAGTGATCCACTATGTAAATGAACTATATACAGCATGTATACACTCACACCAGTGATCCACTATGTAAAAGAACTACAGCATGCAATAGAACTATATACAGCATGTATACACTCACACCAGTGATCCACTATGTAAAAGAACTACAGCATGCAATAGAACTATATACAGCATGCATACACTCACACCAGTGATCCACTATGTAAAAGAACTACAGCATGCAATAGAACTATATACAGCATGTATACACTCACACCAGTGATCCACTATGTAAAAGAACTACAGCATGCAATAGAACTATATACAGCATGCATACACTCACACCAGTGATCCACTATGTAAAAGAACTACAGCATGCAATAGAACTATATACAGCATGTATACACTCACACCAGTGATCCACTATGTAAAAGAACTACAGCATGCAATAGAACTATATACAGCATGCATACACTCACACCAGTGATCCACTATGTAAAAGAACTACAGCATGCAATAGAACTATATACAGCATGCATACACTCACACCAGTGATCCACTATGTAAAAGAACTACAGCATGCAATAGAACTATATACAGCATGTATACACTCACACCAGTGATCCACTATGTAAAAGAACTACAGCATGCAATAGAACTATATACAGCATGCATACACTCACACCAGTGATCCACTATGTAAAAGAACTACAGCATGCAATAGAACTATATACAGCATGCATACACTCACACCAGTGATCCACTATGTAAAAGAACTACAGCATGCAATAGAACTATATACAGCATGCATACACTCACACCAGTGATCCACTATGTAAAAGAACTACTGTATATACAGCATGAAATAGAACTATATACAGCATGCATATACACTCACACCAGTGATCCACTATGTAAAACTACAGTATGCAATATATCAAGCATGCAAAATGGCATATACAGCATGCGCACACACACACAAGAATAGCAAAAGATACTGATTTTCAATTAACCAAATTGGCTGTACAGTATTCACGCTTTACTGTCATTCAAATTAGTCAAACGTGTAATTGACCCTTTCATAAATTTGCAAAATTAACAATTTTGATACAAGAACTACAGTACATAAAGCATGTACGTGCATGCATGCATGCACACGCACACACATACACACGCACACACACTAATGAGCAATAATTATGTAAAATAATTACATACAGTATGCAAACACACACACAAAACACAAAAACTATTTAAGGAAAGAACTAAGAGTTCAGATGAAAAAAAAAACCCTCTAAACCCTTTGCCATTGCTTAGTGTCTGTAAAAATATGCTTATGTACTGGATGCCAGCTAGTACAGAGGAGAATGTTAAGTAAACCTTACTCCCCAACGTTTTAAAAGTCGTGCTAGTCAGTGGAAGAGCAGTGTGGTTTGGAGTGGGGGTGAATCGGGGACAATGCCCTGAATTTTACTAGGGAACCAGGAACATTACTATTTCAACAGTCAATATCGTACAAATAAGCAATCTATTAGCTTAAAAAAATCAGTGACTAGCATTTACTAGGTGAGAGCTGGGTGTGCTAGCCAGTGTTGTGAAACTATGGGTCTAGTTCACTGGTGAGCAGTGAGTACATGTCACTGCTCTTTCATGATTACAGTCAAATAGTTTCTCTGCTTAGCTTATGCGTGCTGTGATCTTTTAGGGGCAGTGTGATTGACAGAGTTAGCAAGATAGCTACACAAGTTGGCTTGAATTAGCTAATTGTGTCCCTCATATGCCCCTGCAGAAGTAAACACAAGGATGACAATGGAGTGTATGCCTAATAATTTAAGGCTCGCATTAACAACCAAAGTAATAGAGTAATAAAGGGCTTTTTGGTATAAGCCCCGCCCCCAATTGCATGGCCACACCCCCAACCATGGCTGGAACCCCACCCCCAGGCCTTAAACTCATCTTATTATGTTAACAAACACAAAAATAAGTATGATATATAGACTTTGGTGAACATAAAGTGAAGAATGTCAAAATGTCAGAATTTAGGCTATGACTGCAGCACATCCAACAATAAAGGGCCAATATCCGGAATTGCCCAAGGGATATCACCGGGCACCCTCTCTTATCTTAATGAGTAGACCTTGGACAACAACAAACAGCAAAAAAAAAAAACTTAAACCGACGAAGCCAGGTTCAGCCAAATTTGGGCCTTTGGCTCCCGGACTAGTACTGAAATTTGTTTTGTTTGCAGATGACACCAATATTTTTTGTTCCGGTGAGAATTTGCAGCAGACTTTGGAGACAATCACGACTGAAATAAATAAACTAAAACTATGGTTTGACAAAAATAAATTATCATTAAATCTAAGCAAAACAAAGATCATGTTGTTTGGGAGACACAAAATAGATTGTAATGTAGAATTGATAATAGACAATACTAAGATAGAAATGGTACAGGAAATTAAATTTCTTGGTGTGATTTTGGATCCTAAAGTCTGCTGGAAACCTCATGTAGGATATGTACGAGCAAAACTGGCAAAGTGCTCGGCAATTCTGTGGAAAACAAAACATATTCTTGATAGTAAATCTTTGCATTCTCTATATTACTCATTATTTTTGCCATATCTGACTTACTGTGTCGAAGTCTGGGGAAACACCTACAAAACCACTCTGCAGCCGATATGTACAATACAGAAAAGAGCAATAAGGACAATAAACAAAACAGGATACAGAGATCACACAAACCCACTATTCATAAAATCACACATGTTGAAATTTATGGATCTGGTCAAATTCAGAACAGCACAAATAATGTACAAAGCGAGAAATAATCTATTGCCAAAAAATATACAAGGAATGTTTAGTGAGAGAGAGGGGGGATATAATCTAAGGGGAGACCTAAATTTTAAAAAACCAAAGGTTCGAACAAATATGAAAAACATGTGCGTATCGAGCTGTGGGGTGACTTTATGGAACAGACTGGAGGCAGAAATAAAACAAAGTGCAAATATAAATCTGTTTAAAAAAAGGTACAAAAAATATTTTTAAACAAGTATATAGAAGAGGAGGTATGTTAATGGAGGATGATGAGGGATAAATAGAATAGGGTTGATTGTTATATTAGAACTAACTTAGTATATGGTATATATGGTATATAATTATTTATGGGGATAGTTTATATATTTATATTTACAGGGATAGGTATGTAGTAGATATTTACTTTTGTAATTATATATTTATATAGATATTTATGAAGTGTATATATGGTAAATAGTGTATATATATATTTTTTTGTAGTTATATATTTATATAGATATTTATGAAGTGTATATATGTATATAGTGTATATATATTTTTGTAATTATATATTAATATAGATATTTATGATGTGTATATATGGTATGCAGTATATATTTATTTTTGTAATTATATATTTATATAGATATTTATGAAGTGTATATATGGTATATAGTATATATATTTTTTGTAATTATATATTAATATAGATATTTATGATGTGTATATATGGTATGTAGTATATATTTATTTTTGTAATTATACATTTATATAGATATTTATGAAGTGTATATATGGTAAATAGTGTATATATATATTTTTTTGTAGTTATATATTTATATAGATATTTATGAAGTGTATATATGGTAAATAGTGTATATATATATTTTTTGTAGTTATATATTTATATAGATATTTATGAAGTGTATACATGTATATAGTGTATATATATTTTTGTAATTATATATTAATATAGATATTTATGATGTGTATATATGGTATGTAGTATATATTTATTTTTGTAATTATATATTTATATAGATATTTATGAAGTGTATATATGGTATGTAGTATATATTTATTTTTGTAATTAAATATTTATATAGATATTTATGAAGTGTATATATGGTATATAGTGTATATATATTTTTTTGTAATTATATATTTATATAGATATTTATGAAGTGTATATATGGTAAATAGTGTATATATATTTTTTTTTGTAGTTATACATTTATATAGATATTTATGAAGTGTATATATGGTAAATAGTGTATATGTATATTTTTTGTAGTTATATATTTATATAGATATTTATGAAGTATATACATGTATATAGTGTATATATATTTTTGTAATTATATATTAATATAGATATTTATGATGTGTATATATGGTATGTAGTATATATTTATTTTTGTAATTATATATTTATATAGATATTTATGAAGTGTATATATGGTATGTAGTATATATTTATTTTTGTAATTAAATATTTATATAGATATTAATGAAGTGTATATATGGTATATAGTGTATATATATTTTTTTGTAATTATATATTAATATAGATATTTATGATGTGTATATATGGTATGTAGTATATATTTTTGTAATTAAATATTTATGTAGATATTCATGAAGTGTATATATGGTATGTATTTTTATAGGTATATTAATGTAGTTTGGATTTCGGGGTAGTTAAAAAGGGGGTGGGAAATTAAAAAAGTATTGTACTTCTTCCCCCTCCTTTTTCAAACAGTGTGCGGTGTTTTGTAATGTCTTAGCTCTTTATGTTATTTTATTTATTTTTTTAATTTCTCGTTTTCTTTCTTTTGTATGTACAAATAGTTACATACATTTTTTATACATGTTCAAAATAAATAAATAAATAAATACATATATACACTATGCGTTCATGTTGTTAGCAGTTCATAAATCAAAAAGCAAAGTATATCTATATTAGACACTAACAGGATACGCTGCATGTAAAAAAATCTGCACATCTAGCACAGGGCTGGGATCTGACAGGACAAGAAGGCCAATGTATTGTCTGGGACTGAAATGGTTTACTTTATCAATCAGAGTGGAATGTGAAGGGGTGACTGCATACATGAACATGAAAGTTTGGAGTTGGCAAAGCAGAGATGCACCGTGGGAAACAGGAACTCAGGATGATGAGTTTCTCCTCTAGGGAGTGGGGGGTTGAAGTGGTCAGCTGTTCAGAGTTTTGCTAACTAACGATAAATGCTCTTGAAGCTTGGCTGATGATTTTCCACATCTTATGTTACAAAAATACACTTCGGTCATACTCGTCAGCTGTTGAGTGTTTCGTCAAGCAATCTAAATACTCTGAGAACCAGAAGGGCTCCATTAACCATTCATTATAGTACACGAACGAAGCCCAGACAATTCATTCATACTTACTGGACTGTCAAACAACTTAAACATATGAAGAATGTGAGCTAACAAACTATAATATGCACTACACGACAGTGCACATATATATATATATATATATATATATATATATATATATATATATATACACACATATATATATATATATATATATATATATATATATATGTGTATATATATATATGTGTATATATATATATATATATATATATATATATATATATATATATATATGTGTGTGTGTATATATATATATATATATATATATATATATGTGTGTGTATATATATATGTGTATATATATATATATATATATACACACACATATATATATATATATATATATATATATATATATATATATATATACACACACACACACACATATATATATATATATATATATATATATATATATATATATGTGTGTGTGTGTGTGTGTGTGTAAGTATATAAACTTCTATTTACAACTTGAACATTCCAAATTCCACAGGTCACTTTATACGACTGTACTTTATAATATTTTTGCTGCTGCATAATTTAATTTAATACACTTCATATTTATTTCTGTGCTGAGCCAAATTGCAATGAAATTTCGTTCGGTGTACACTTGTTGCAGACTGAATGACAATAAAGGCTGTCTAAGTCTAAGTCATATATCTGGGGAAAAACCTTCAGATGTTACTGTGGCTCAATTTTCACAAACTACCAAAAAGATAAAAACACACCTGAATTGGGGTTTTCTGCCCATAACACACCCCCAGTTGAAATCTAAATAACCCTAAACACACCTAAACAACACAGAAATTTTTATTTACTTTTTAATCTTGCCGAGGCGATAGTGCAAGGACTGTGTTTGTATCAGCAGCCATTTTAACAAACACAACACAGTCAGCTTAAAGATGACTAAAACTTTACGAGCTGAGCTAATGTCCTCTAACAGTCAATGTCACGATTTAATCAAGTTATTGGCTCACTACACGCAACAGATTAACTCGCATAAGCCTAACTGGTTCAGCTTGTAATCAGATACTGTATGGGAAAAGGCCTGTGAGGCTCCTACACTGCAGTAAATTTGTCTAAAGAGGAACTGAAGTCATTTTTAAACTTGCTTTATTTCTTAATTAACGTGTTATTCAATTATGTTTTCGGTTTTAGTAACCTTATATCGTGACTCGTACTGGCAGCTAATTGCAATTAAATATCATACTTATCGGCCTATTCGGTTTTTAGCCGTGTTGAATTTAGTTCGTTTGGTCCACGGAAGGCGTCGCTTATCCGCGCGATCTTCACGAGACTTGTGCGAGACTTCGAAACGTCAAGTGTCAGCCAGGCGTCCGTGCCGCCATTTTGAAAACTGTTTTTCAAACGAAGTATTGCACAAAAACGAGTTTAAATGATGATTACTGCCTACTTTTTTCAAACTTTCCTGATTGCTATCAAAACAAACAAAACTTCCGGCTTGATTACGTCAGCATTCGAAAGAGGGCGCGCGTCTTTTGACAACGTTGGCAGATGTCGGCCGCTTTGATTTCCGCTGTACGTTTTACTTCCGTCCTACGATGTCTCGCACAGGTCTCAACGAATCTCGTTTACGACCATTGCTTTGACATATGGACTGATATATTACAGAGCATATTTCAAACACTCATAACTTGCTATATTACAGCGACAAACTAGTGATCAAAAATGCATTCCGATATTTAATAAAATGAGAAATAGAATTTTGATAATAATAAATTTGCCTTCAGTTCTCCTATAAATGTGATTTTCTCCATTTTCTTTTTTGCTTTTTGGCGAAACCAGATTTTAAAACACTACAACTTATGAGATGCATGCAAAAGAGAAACACACTTCAGTTTGAAAAGTCTGTTGTTTTCAGATTTATATACATCATATGAAAAAATTCTCAGTATTTCCCCATGTATCAGTTTTTCCCGGGACACCAAACAAAAATACGGATGAGACGAAAATGTTGTTGCTTGTTAACTGCAAAAATACATGGTTAGAAATTCAAATAGGGCGGCGGCTACAATTATTGACAGTCCATGATTATCGACACCTTTTCAGATTTACCAATAAAAACAATTTTACTAAACTGAGTTTCAGTTACAACAGTTATTGGTTAATTAATCAACTGGAAGACCCACCCTCACCCTTTAATCTTGTTGTCTGATGACACAGCTCGTTACCTGAGATGGAATTTTTTCAGCATGATCAGCAATTTGAGGAAAACCCGGACGTTATCGTCGCAGGTAAGCATGGTGGAAAGATCATGGACATGTTTTTACTGATCAAATTCACCGATATCTCATGATCTCCTTGTCGAAACCTAGTTTGTTTCTTACTTTTTCACTTGACAGCCGCTATTTTGTATCTAAACACGCGTTTGAGAAGTCACGTGAGGTGTCGATAATAATGATCACTTTCACCGGTGTCCACCATTATCAACACCCTGTGGGATTAAGGGACATTTACAACTGTTATGGATCGATCTTTGTGTAACATTGTTGAAGTAGATGAAATACTTAAAAAAAATAAAAGTGCTGTGATTTATAAAAAATTTTTCTGATCCATAACAGAATGGAATGTTTATAGAGTATTTGGAATCCGATTGCAATAAATAGAATTAGACCAGAATTAAATTGCGAGCATATAAAAAATTACATGCTTGAAATATTCAGATTTTTCTATTCCATTCAGAATTTTTTTTTTGCAGTTTGCTGTAAATATCTACCACATATTACAATATCAGTAGACGTTTTATATTTTGGTTTGAGGAATGCGACCTTTGACCTGGATTTCCATGTGGTTACAGTGTCGATTCCCTGTTGATATTTATTGGTAAACTACAAAACTAGAAATTAATACAAACAACAATGAATGATTAACAAAATGTGATCTACGAAAAGACTTAGAAAGTGGGTCGAAAGTGGAACAGAAAGATTTTCTGACGCGGGTTAAACATTATCACTTCATTTGTTTGCAAACATTAGAATTACTTCCTCATTTACGTAAACACCGACATCCATATATTTATATAAAAGATATTTTGTACTAAATATACAGTGGTGCTTGAAAGTTTGTGAACCCTTTAGAATTTTCTATATTTCTGCATAAATATGACCTAAAACATCATCAGATTTTCACACAAGCCCTAAAAGTAGATAAAGAGAACCCAGTTAAACAAATGAGACAAAAATATTATACTTGGTCATTTATTTATTGAGGAAAATGATCCAATATTACATATCTGTGAGTGGCAAAAGTATGTGAACCTCTAGGATTAGCAGTTAATTTGAAGGTGAAATTAGAGTCAGGTGTTTTCAATCAATGGGATGACAATCAGGTGTGAGTGGGCACCCTGTTTTATTTAAAGAGCAGGGATCTATCAAAGTCTGATCTTCACAACACATGTTTGTGGAAGTGTATCATGGCACGAACAAAGGAGATTTCTGAGGACCTCAGAAAAAGTGTTGTTGATGCTCATCAGGCTGGAAAAGGTTACAAAGCCATCTCTAAAGAGTTTGGACTCCACCAATCCACAGTCAGACAGATTGTGTACAAATGGAGGAAATTCAAGACCATTGTTATCCTCCCCAGGAGTGGTCAACCAACAAAGATCACTCCAAGAGCAAGGTGTGTAATAGTCGGCGAGGTCACAAAGGACCCCAGGGTAACTTCTAAGCAACTGAAGGCCTCTCTCACATTGGCTAATGTTAATGTTCATGAGTCCACCATCAGAAGAACACTGAACAACAATGGTTGCAAGGAGAAAGCCACTGCTCTCCAAAAAGAACATTGCTGCTCGTCTGCAGTTTGCTAAAGATCACGTGGACAAGCCAGAAGGCTATTGGAAAAATGTTTTGTGGACAGATGAGACCAAAATAGAACTTTTTGGTTTAAATGAGAAGCGTTATGTTTGGAGAAAGGAAAACACTACATTCCAGCATAAGAACCTTATCCCATCTGTGAAACATGGTGGTGGTACAATAGTATCATGGTTTGAGCCTGTTTTGCTGCATCTGGGCCAGGACGGCTTGCCATCATTGATGGAGCAATTAATTCTGAATTATACCAGCGAATTCTAAAGGAAAATGTCAGGACATCTGTCCAGGAACTGAATCTCAAGAGAAGGTGAGTCATGCAGCAAGACAATGACCCTAAACACACAAGTTGTTCACCCAAAGAATGGTTAAAGAAGAATAAAGTTAATGTTCTGGAATGGCCAAGTCAAAGTCCTGACCTTAATCCAATCGAAATGTTGTGGAAGGACCTGAAGCGAGCAGTTCATGTGAGGAAACCCACCAACATCCCAGAGTTGAAGCTGTTCTGTACGGAGGAACGGGCTAAAATTCCTCCAAGCCGGTGTGCAGGACTGATCAACAGTTACCGCAAACGTTTAGTTGCAGTTATTGCTGCACAAGGAGGTCACACCAGATACTGAAAGCAAAGGTTCACATACTTTTGCCACTCACAGATATGCAAGACTGGATCATTTTCCTCAATAAATAAATGACCAAGTATAATATTTTTGTCTCATTTGTTTAACTGGGTTCTCTTTATCTACTTTTAGGACTTGTGTGAAATTCTGATGATGTTTTAGATCATATTTATGCAGAAATATAGAAAATTCTAAAGGGTTCACAAACTTTCAAGCACCACTGTAAGTCTATGTAAAACACATTTTAAATAAAAACTATGCTTTGTTAACTTAATACCACATACCAGGTATTATTATTTATAAATAATCATCTGTCAATAATTGTGGAACGGTGTTGATAATTGTGGACAAAGGTGTCGATAATTGTGTAACGGTGTCGATAACTGTGGACAAAGGTGTCGATAATTGTGGAACGGTGTCGATAACTGTGGACAAAGGTGTCGATAATTGTGGAACGGTGTCGATAACTGTGGACAAAGGTGTCGATAATTGTGGAACGGTGTCGATAACTGTGGACAAAGGTGTCGACAATTGTGGAACGGTGTCGATAACTGTGGACAAAGGTGTCGATAATTGTGGAACGGTGTCAATAACTGTGGACAAAGGTGTCGATAATTGTGGAACGGTGTCGATAACTGTGGACAAAGGTGTCGATAATTGTGGAACGGTGTCGATAACTGTGGACAAAGGTGTCGATAATTGTGGAACGGTGTCGATAACTGTGGACAAAGGTGTCGATAATTGTGGAACGGTGTCGATAGCTGTGGACAAAAGTGTCGATAATTGTGGAACGGTGTCGATCAATGTGGACAAAGGTGTCGATAACTGTGGACAAAGGTGTCGATAATTGTGGAACGGTGTCGATCAATGTGGACAAAGGTGTCGATAACTGTGGACAAAGGTGTCGATAATTGTGGAATGGTGTTGATAACTGTGGACAAAGGTGTCGATAATTGTGGAATGGTGTCGATAACTGTGGACAAAGGTGTCGATAATTGTGGAACGGTGTCATATAATCTGATACGTTAAGTAATCAAGATTCAACTCTTTTTTTTTCCAGTGGAAGTTTGAATAATTATTCATGCAAAATTCACGTATCGAAAGTCTTTTCTACTTTTGCAACGGCCTAAAGATTGTTAAGGTGTCCATAATTGTAGTCGCTGCTCTAGGAAGGACATTTTTTAACCTTATATAGGTACACAGAGATGGCAGGAATAAATCAGGCTTAATTTGCATGTGGAGCACCAAGTTAGTACATCAGACCCTCATTCGGAGATACAAGTCTAAACACTTTTAGCAGATGCCTGAAATTTAAAGACAGCCCCGTAAATCATCCTTAATACCCTCGTCTTTTCTATCGCAGATTCAAAAATCCGATTCCGAATTACATTCAGATTCAATCATCTTAGACGCATTACTGGTGCCTTTTTATTTTTTCAAATAACTGTCTCAGGACGTCTCTTCTAATATCTAGTCCAGAAACGTCATTTTGTCATGCTTGGCACGAATCTGATTCAGGAGTCATTTCAAGACAACTTGAATGAAGCAAACCCACATAGCAGAGGTCATGTGATTGAGCTGTTGTCTAAAGTTGAGTCATTTTCAAAACTGGGCTAATCTGAGTCAACTTGAAAGAGTCTTTTCCAAACCACAGTTTTGGACGAGAGGCATAATGATATCAGATGTAATAACAGGAAAATTAATTCAAATGTGCGGTTTGGACTTTTTGACCTAACTGTAGTGATATTTGAAGTGGTCGTGGTGGTGACAGATGCAACTTTATTTAACAAAAGGACTGACTTTAGAAAATGGACTTCATGCTGTCTACTGAAAAACATAATGGAGAATTCAAAAGTAGCTTGTGTTCTGGCGATTATATGATTATATTTCTGTATTTCTAAGCAAAGCTGCACCATTTTGTACAAAGGTCTTTGGAGGCCAACCTCTGAAGACTGACAAAGACGTGCCCCAAGAATGAACTTAGCAATCTGCAACTTGTTTACAGCTGCATGCTGACTAATTACACTTTGCTGCAAACGGGTTTAATTACCATGATAATTACAGGCACGCAGAGTTCCCCACACTGTGAACAATATCCTCTCCATTATAGAGCGCATCCCGTCCCTTAGAAGAAGCAGTGTTTCCCCTAGGTTTACTGGATTCCCATCCCTGCGACATTTGGACCTGAACAAACAGTGAAAGGGGAACTGAAGTCATTTTTAAACTTGCTTTATTTCTTAATTAACGTGTTATTCAATTACATTTTCGGTTTTAGTAACCTTATATCATGACTCGTATTGCCAACTACTTGCAATTAAATATTATACTTATCGGCCTATTCGGTTTTTAGCCGTGTTGAATTTAGTTCGTTTGGTCCACGGCAGGCGTCGCTTATCCGCACGATCTTCACGAGACTTGTGCGAGACTTCAAAACGTCAAGTGTCAGCCAGGTGTCAGTGCCGCCATTTTGAAAATTGTTTTCCAAACGAAGTATTGCACAAAAACGAGTTTAAATGAGGATTCCTGCCTACTTTTTTCAAACTTTCCTGATTGCTATCAAAACAAACAAAACTTCCAGCTTGATTACATCAGCATTCGAAAGAGGGCGCGCACGTCTTTTGACAACGTTGGCAGATGTTGGTCGCTTTGATTTCCGCTGTACGTTTTACTTCCGTCCTACGATGTCTCGCACAGGTCTCAGCGAATCTCGTTTACGGCCATTGCTTTGACATATGGACTGATATATTACAGAGCATATTTCAAACACTCATAACTTGCAGTAGCAGCGACAAAATAGCAATCAAAAATGCATTCCGAAATTTAATAAAATGAGATCAATCGAATTTTGATAATAAATTTGCCTTCAGTTCTCAGGGATGAGAGTGGGTGGTCATCAAAAAAGCAGAAAACAAGATGGTGCCCAAAGCCATGGGGGGGCTTCAGGATGCCCCCCCGGAAAATTTTAGAAAAAAAAATAAAGCCTTACAAACCACTTGTCCTGTAATCTGAGCTGTAGTAGATAAAAAAAAAAATATATATATATATATATATATATATATATATATATATATATATATATATATATATATCTGTTGTCTTTTTTATATATTTACATGAAAATATGTTTCAAATCAATAATTGTTTGAATTCAAAATAAAATCACATTCTACATTCAAGGGTATGGTTATAATTCATGATCAACAAAAACGACAAACTAAATTCACATTAAACTTAAGTTCTATTAATTATCAAAATGTTCATATCTCATCTCATTATCTCTAGCTGCTTTATCCTGTTCTACAGGGTCGCAGGTAAGCTGGAGCCTATCCCAGCTGACTACGGGCGAAAGGCGGGGTACACCCTGGACAAGTCGCCAGGTCATCACAGGGCTGACACATAGACACAGACAACCATTCACACTCACATTCACACCTACGCTCAATTTAGAGTCACCAGTTAACCTAACCTGCATGTCTTTGGACTGTGGGGGAAACCGGAGCACCCGGAGGAAACCCACGCGGACACGGGGAGAACATGCAAACTCCACACAGAAAGGCCCTCGCCGGCCCCGGGGCTCGAACCCGGACCTTCTTGCTGTGAGGCGACAGTGCTAACCACTACACCACCGTGCCGCTCCAAAATGTTCATATATTAAATAAAATTTCTTAGGGTGACTGACCTTTTCTCCCTATGTCCTCATTAGTTGCATATGATTTCTTCAAAAAGTCTTTGGAAATATTTAAGTTTTCAAAACTGTCAGCATTAATTCAGATTTACTGACTATCTTAGCCTAGTAAACTAGACCCAACCGCCTAGCGGCCAAAAATATTTTTTGCCTAGCGAATGGGTCTAGCCTCGCACCATATAAACAAAAACACCCTGGGCATCAAATCGTGCCCGCCAATCACAACGCAAGGTTTTTGTTCGGATTCTTTGGGCGGGCTTTTGCAGGAGTGACGACAAAGCTGCGCGACGCTGGAGAAAGCGCAACAGGAAAGATGGCTACGGCTAGAGAACAGCGCTAGTTTGACTCCGCTTTGGAATCAGTTTTAGAAGAATTAGACTTGGAGTTTTCGTTGAAACATGAGCAGGAAGAGGCTCTCCGCTCATTCCTTTTCAAGAAGGACGTTTTCGCTGTTTTGCCAACCGGCTATGGCAAAAGTCTGATCTACCAGCTGGCTCCGCTCGTAGCCAAAAGGATGGGGCTAGTTTGTGCAGTACGAAGAATTAATAAACAGCTTTGAAACATTACTTTTTGATTGTTTCTTGTTTTCCCGTTATTTTAAATTTAAGGGAAATTATTTCACCAAACACCACTAAATAAAAACTCTCAAAAACAGTTTAAGCAAACCCTTGAAAAACACTTGGAAAAAAATGTGTATGTGGTACAGACTCCAAACTTGTGGTCATTATCTCCAAACTTCTTAATATCTAGAACCTGTTTATTAATTAATACGCATTTTGAAAAATTATTTAATTTCAAGGTCTCCCCCACTGCTTTCTGTCGCTCTGACTACGTCACAGTCACTGTTGCGCTGATTGGTCAGAGCGTTGGCCTATACGCACAGAGACAGTTTGAAAGACAGCGGTTTGTTCCTCCTACCCGCTTCGGAAATGTCTACGGATCGAGGCCAGACTAAATATTCACATTTAGTCTGGCTTGCCAGGCTATGACTATCTATCATATACATGTTCAATGTATTAAATCAAACGAATGCTAAGTTTATGGGATAATGTCTATGTACACTTTATGCAATTATTTATAGTTCACAGTCACTTCTCATTTTCATTTAATCATTTCGACTTCTTCTTCAGCTTTTTGGCCAAAGACAAGACCTTGGTCAGTCCTCTCTGTTTTTTATACCAGCATTGATTTCACGTCCCTTCGCTTCGTCTCGCTTGTCAATTGTATTCGGCGTTTTGAGTAAAAAAGCCGATACGAAAGAGAAACGTATTTTTGAAGCGCAGCGACGATGAACATGTGCAAGTTTCGATAAAATAGAACAGATGCGGGTACTTTTGTAAGAACTGTTATGATTGGCTTTTGTTCTCTCTCGCACTCTTGTAAGAACTGTTATGATTGGCTATCATGCTCTCGCCAGCGATGTTTTGGCCAATTACATTGTAGATAACACGTATTCTACCGCGAGACTTAGCGAGACTAAAGATGGCGAAAATGTAAACATGTAACATCATTGTAGGAATGAATTATGCTTGAGTATCACGAAGGAACATACCCCAACCCCCATCAATAAATGAAAAAAAAAAATCTCAACGGATTTGGCATAATATAAAAAGGTTGATTTTTACTCAGAAAAAGCGGAAATCCGCCGAAAAGCGGAACACTCTCATCCCTGAGTTCTCTTTTAAATGTGATTTTCTCTCTCTCTCTCTTTTTTTTTTGCTTTTTGGCAAAACCAGATTTTAAAACACTACAACTTATGAGGGGCGGCACGGTGGTGTAGTGGTTAGCGCTGTCGCCTCACAGCGAGAAGGTCCGGGTTCGAGCCCCGTGGCCGGCGAGGGCCTTTCTGTGTGGAGTTTGCATGTTCTCCCCGTGTCCGCGTGGGTTTCCTCCGGGTGCTCCGGTTTCCCCCACAGTCCAAAGACATGCAGGTTAGGTTAACTGGTGACTCTAAATTGACCGTAGGTGTGAATGTGAGTGTGAATGGTTGTCTGTGTCTATGTGTCGGCCCTGTGATGACCTGGCGACTTGTCCAGGGTGTACCCCGCCTTTCGCCCGTAGTCAGCTGGGATAGGCTCCAGCTTGCCTGCGACCCTGTAGAACAGGATAAAGCGGCTAGAGATAATGAGATGAGATGAGATGAGACAACTTATGAGATGCATGCAAAAGAGAAACACACTTCAGTTTGAAAAGTCTGTTGTTTTCAGATTTATATATCTCATCTCATTATCTCTAGCCGCTTTATCCTGTTCTACAGGGTCGCAGGCAAGCTGGAGCCTATCCCAGCTGACTACGGGCGAAAGGCGGGGTACACCCTGGACAAGTCGCCAGGTCATCACAGGGCTGACACATAGACACAGACAACCATTCACACTCACATTCACACCTACGGTCAATTTAGAGTCACCAGTTAACCTAACCTGCATGTCTTTGGACTGTGGGGGAAACCGGAGCACCCGGAGGAAACCCACGCGGACACGGGGAGAACATGCAAACTCCGCACAGAAAGGCCCTCGCCGGCCACGGGGCTCGAACCCAGGACCTTCTTGCTGTGAGGCGACAGCGCTAACCACCACACCACCGTGCCGCCCAGATTTATATATATCATATGAAAAAATTCTCAGTATTTCCCCATGTATCAGTTTTTCCCGGGACACCAAACAAAAATACGGATGAGATGAAAATGTTGTTGCTTGTTAACTGCAAAAATACATGGTTAGAAATTCAAATAGGGCGGCGGCTACAACTGACAGTCCATGATTATCGACACCTTTTCAGATTTACCAATAAAAACAATTTTACTAAAGTGAGTTTCAGTTACAACAGTTATTGGTTAATTAATCAACTGGAAGACACCCCCCCCCCCCGCCTCGCCCTTTGATCTTGTCGTCTGATGATACAGCTCGTTACCTGAGATGGAATTTTTTTAGCACGATCAGTAATTTGAGGAAAACTTGCACGTTATCAAAGCAGGTAAGCCTGGTGGAAAGATCATGGATTTTTGATAATAAAAAAATTGCCTTCCGTTCTCCTTTAAAGGAGCGATATTTAAGCCTTCACATTTATTTTAGAACGATAATTAGAACAGTTTTGCCGAACGTGCTGAATTACTGACACAAGAAATTGTTTCCAAATAAAAAAAAACATTCACGAATGAAAGTGTTATATCTACTGCCGTGATTTAGAGATTAAAATGAACCATTTATAGTTCTGATTTATAATTCTAATGAGAAAGTCGGAGAGCTTATTTCTTCTCTCTGCTATGTGTTTTCACTCCCCTCTGCACCGCCCGTCACTCCTCTGATTTACGTGTTGAGTGAAGAAGTGCAGCAGGAGACTGACTGTGTTCGTTTGAAATAACATGTAAAAAAAAAGTCATTTTTCTATGGCTAGCTAACTTGAAGATGTTTCCAAAGTGATATCGTACTCCAACATGACCTCACTATGAATATTCGTAACATAACATTGTCTAACCTAATATAGAGTGTGTCTGAAGACATCACTCATACTTCTTTTTTGGGGGGAAAAAAATATCGCATGTCTTCCATCTTTTGTTGCTTGACGGGTTCTGACATTGCTAACTATTGTTTGAATTGAATTATTTGAATCGTTTCTGAGCACACGAGAAGACAGCGAAGCGAGCTTGAGCGGCGGATGTTTCTGCATGGTCCTAGTGCCTGCATCCTATGCTGTTTTTGAGCAGGCGCTCTTTCCGCGTGGTCCTAGTGCCTGCAATCCTGGTACTTTTCTCTTTTTTTTTTTGGACCTGAAAATGTGTGTGTGTGTGGGGGGGGGGGGGGGGGGGGGGGGGGCTTTCGGGAGTGACCCGTAGGGAGGGGGGCACCCCCAAATATAATGGTAGAGGAAACACTGAAGACTAACAAGAAAATGACTTCAAATAGATTTCTGTCTTTTGTGCCCCTAAAGTACCTTCATTAAAAATACCAGGATCTATAAATATATACATGGATATGCAGTGGAAATGCTTCTCTGGCCATTCTCAATAGCTAGCTGACTGTTGGTAAACTAGCCCGAAATGGTCATATATACGAGTAGAATTGCGAATCTCATCTCATTATCTGTAGCCGCTTTATCCTGTTCTACAGGGTCGCAGGCAAGCTGGAGCCTATCCCAGCTGACTACGGGTGAAAGGCGGGGTACACCCTGGACAAGTCGCCAGGTCATCACAGGGCTGACACATAGACACACAGGGTTTTTAATTTATTATGAGAGCGCTCACCATGGCGGGGGGGGATGGTGCCGGTTGTCCCCCCCGCCGTGCAAAGCCTTTGAAAAATGCTCCAATGGGACATTCTGAGGCTATCTGAGAGGGAAATTGTA
This sequence comes from Neoarius graeffei, assembly GCF_027579695.1. NCBI lineage: Eukaryota > Metazoa > Chordata > Actinopteri > Siluriformes > Ariidae > Neoarius > Neoarius graeffei. The sequence goes on from NC_083579.1 coordinate 70,448,351, forward strand.
ACAAATTGTCTGTCAACATTGAAAAAGAAAGAAGTAAGGTCAAAAAAAAATAAAATTGTGTGTTTCCGGTAACATGAAATACTAAAATAAGGTCGGTAGGTAGGAAAGTTTTTTTTTTCCTTAATTTTTTTTTTATTTTGTTCGAAAAAATTAACACAAGTAAACATCTTACAAAATAGTATTTTGGCACAGAATCCTTTATACCACACATCATAATAAAATAAGTGTTTTAAATCTTTAAACGAATAAAAAAAATATCGCGAGAGTTCGAGTTATGATCTACGGAAGCGATATTTCATGATATTTTCATGTAATAACGTGAAAACACCTTATCAAGAAATAACGTGAAAATAACGTCCTAGGCTAGGCTACTTCCATTAAAAGCAGACGGCCTCGCCTAGCCTACTGTAGAACTTGGGTCGAGCAAAAACATGGCTGAATCCTGAATGACTCCTATTTGTATAAATAGGGGACTACATAGGTGGCAAAATGTAGTGTTTTTCCCTGCCATGGAAGTGCACTTGTATACTGAAAAGGAAGCAATTTGCATTACAGCCTTGAATGAGGATTCAAAATGGCGACTCGGCTCAGTTTATGCAGGAGGGCTGATAGAAGTGGCGAAACATTTTACTTTTTATCGTTTCTTTCACAACTTGAATGCGTTGAAACAAAAAATTATGACAAACTAACGCCGCTTACACTAAAATATCGAGGGAAATTTGTAATAAAAACTTTACGGTCGGCAATTTCGACGCGGAAATTCTCGATCGGTCGGGTTACCGGAAACACACTATTTTTTTTATTTGGCCTAATCTTCTTCTGCCCCGGACAGTCTTTGGCTTTCTTCCGCTTCGTGCCGTGGGATGACATCTTTAAATGCCCAAGTGTCAACAAAAACAACTCGCGAACTACTTCTGTCAAAAGCTCCCGCGCCGGTGGGTGAAAGGTCATTCAGTCTCGAGAAATCTCGCGCTACAAGTCAGCTGACCTTGTATGTAACCCATGTCAAATCTCGCGAGAGCAGCCGCGACAAGTAAACAACATGGCGCCTCAGTCTGGAAAACGCCAATTCGGATTGTTTTTGCACCGTCTGGCGGTGTATCTACTATGATTGGAATATTTTTGGAGCAATTATAACGTATTTGATGATCAGACACATTGTCACGTAGTGTTGCTGGGATGTTTTCACGGAGTCGGTAAGGGGGCGCACGCTGAGAGTAAGAGGGCGCAGCGCCCCTGTTCCCCCGTTTAGACGAAAGCCTGGACACAGACAACCATTCACACTCACATTCACACCTACGGTCAATTTAGAGTCACCAGTTAACCTAACCTGCATGTCTTTGGACTGTGGGGGAAACCGGAGCACCCGGAGGAAACCCACGCGGACAACATGCAAACTCCACACAGAAAGGCCCTCGCCGGCCCCGGGGCTCGAACCCAGGACCTTCTTGCTGTGAGGCGACAGCGCTAACCACTACACCACCGTGCTGCCCGAATCGCGAATCAAGATTTGAAATTCTACATCATATTTTTAGTGATTTATAGAAGGAAAACGATCAACGAAGGTGTAATCTATAGTATATACAGTATATTACAGTGTATGTATATTATAGTATATGACACTGTATATTACAGAATAATTTCTGTTTAATTTTTAACACCTATGAAGTACTGATGGTGACCAGGAGGAATTTCCTTATACAGTGCCTGTTTTACTATGCGTACGACAATAAAAGGATGTAAAAGCGATCCTATCTGTGTCATTTGACTCGGACCACAGACTAGTTAAAGACAAACTGAAAATATAGCCGCAAGCGGCAATGAAGTTCCTGAGCACTTCCGGTGTACCAAATCTGGCATGAATCCAACAAACTGCCTAGGAGGAGAACGTCAAAACGTAACGTGTCAAATTGCATAAAACTAAAAATAACTCACTTCCTGTTGAGCATGGCTAACACAATGTACCTTACAATTTTGTTCGTCTTGGGACACCCCACCTACCTACCAACTTTGACACGGATAGGTGAAACTATATACCGGGCAAATCTCAATGACATGTAGGGGTGCTATGGAGTCCCCCTGACAGACGCGGGGCCAAGCCTTAATCCTTGCATAGCAGTGGCCAGGACTGATGTGTGCACCAAATTTCATGAGTTTTCACCCATGGGAACCAAGTCTTGAAGAAAAATAATAATAAGAAGAATATAATAAGAATCCGGGCGGCACGGTGGTGTAGTGGTTAGCGCTGTCGCCTCACAGCAAGAAGGTCCTGGGTTCGAGCCCCGGGGCCGGCGAGGGCCTTTCTGTGTGGAGTTTGCATGTTCTCCCCGTGTCCGCGTGGGTTTCCTCCGGGTGCTCCGGTTTCCCCCACAGTCCAAAGACATGCAGGTTAGGTTAACTGGTGACTCTAAATTGACCGTAGGTGTGAATGTGAGTGTGAATGGTTGTCTGTGTCTATGTGTCAGCCCTGTGATGACCTGGCGACTTGTCCAGGGTGTACCCCGCCTTTCGCCCATAGTCAGCTGGGATTGGCTCCAGCTTGCCTGCGACCCTGTAGAAGGATAAAGCGGCTAGAGATAATGAGATGAGATAATAAGAATCCCTTAGGAAACCAATAGAGCCCTGCACCTTGGTGCAGCGCCCTCTGGTGGACACCGGAGGCCACGCCCCTCCGGTGCACGGGCCCTAAATACACCTGCCAAAAGTGGACAAGAAGTTTGCCAGAAAGAGACTCAAAACAGAAAACTTGAAAGACACCAAGACCAAGATAGAAAAAATATTGCAGACAGAGAGAGAAAACATAAACGGAGAAAACACTGAAGGCCACTGGAAATGCTGAAGAAACTGCATCCATACTATTCAAGAAAAGGTCGTCGGAATGACGGTTGTTGGCAAATTGAAAAAGAAAATAACTGGCTGGTGGACAGAGGAGGTAGAAGCTGAAGTGGAGCGAAAAGAAAAGTGCTTCAGGCAGTGGCTCAAGAAAAAGACTCCAGAAAGCAGATCTACATATGAACAACAAAGAAATCATGTCAAAAGGATGAAAAGGAAAGCTTGGAAGGAAGTGTGGGAAAGGATAGGGAAAGATTTACAGGCATCCAAGGCACCAAAGAGCTCCTCTACAAGAACAGATTCCGTAGCACGATTCCGTAGCACGATATACTCCAGGCGGGTTGCTGGCCTGTTATGGAGGGTTTTCTGTCAGGGTTTTCCTTCCTTTACCCCTTTTAGTCGCCTCTTACAACACGCACGGGTTACGGTGGCGGTATTCTTACTGCCCACTCCACAGGCTATATCAAGCTGTATTGATCTCAACCTTACTATATGGCGCTGAAGCTTGGAACACCACCCTACAAGAAGAGAAGCGCTTAGCAGCTTTTCATACTAGATGCCGTCGCAGAATTCTTGGTGTGTCCTGGAGAGACCACATCTCAAATGCAGAGATCTTTGAAAGAACTGGTCGGGCTCCTCTAATTACTATCCTGCGACAGAAAAGGCCATCGTGGCTCGGCCACGTCGTATGCATGCCTCTAAAATGCTTACCGCGCCGCTTGCTCCATTGGTTACCATCAGGACGGCATCTTCCAGGCAGGCAGCGCATGCGATGGAGCGATGCGGTCTCAAGAGACTTATGGTGATGATACACGGGGCAACTTTTTGGGCAATGTTGCCGAGCAATGTTGCTGGGCAATTGCGTTTTGACTCTTTTCTATTGAGATTGGGCAACATTGTTTCTTTCTGAATGGTTTTGATAATCTCTGGCAACTTTTTGAGATAAGCCAATCAGAACGCGAGTATCGAGTCATGTGACCTCCGGTGAGGTTCGGATCAGAAATTTCAAACAAATATGGCGGCCGCTCAGTGTCAGTGGAGTGAAGAGATGGAGAGACTCCTCATCTGTTTTTACGCCGGTAAGTTGTTATTTTAATATTCTATATGGAGGAATTTCCCTCACCAAAGCTCTAAAAAACAACAGACAGCTTGATTAAATGGTCACAGCAAAAATTAAGACATCGATTTTTTTTAGCTAACTGTAAACTGCCGTTGCTAACTGTTGTTGCCCATTGTTAGTTGCCCTGAAAAGTTGCCCTGTGTCTCACCTAGTTGCCCGTTGCCAGCAACATTGCTCGGCAACATTGCCCAAAAAGTTGCCCCGTGTATCATCACCATTACAGGAGTCGGGTATCTCGTTTGAGGAGGCAGTGGTGGCAGCGCAGGACAGGAAGCAATGGTGATCCTTTGTGTTGGCACTAGTATGTGGGCATGGCCCACTGTGGCAGTAAGCAAGTTCAAGAACAGAAACAGTGACAAACCTAAAAATTCAATCTTAAAAAAAGCGTTACAGGTGAAATAATCACCGGGGAAAGTAACATTACAGACAGGTGGAAAGAATATTTCCAGGGTCTGTTAGATATCAAGGAGGATGACGTACGAATTGCACAAGAATCACAAGAGCAGATGGAAGAAACATCTCATTCTGATATGACGGAAGACATGATAACCATGGAAGAACTAGAAACAGCCTTGAGATTGAGAAAGAACAATAACGCTCCAGGCCTTTGATATTTTAAGTATCACGTGATTGAGGTAAATGATGAACAGTCGGGGTGACAAGACACTTCCTTGTCTGACACCAGTGTTGACATCGAAGTAGCGAGTTCCTCCTCAGACAGTGCTTCTTTGATGCTTGTATGTGCTCTTAATACCAACAAGTAGTCTTTTGCTAATTCCAGACTTTTCTGTCACTTTCCACGTCTTTTCCCTTGGGATCCTGTCAAAAGCTTTTTCCAGGTCTAGGAAGCAGATATTCTGGTTGATTTCATGCTTCTAGCTCTTCTCCAGCTATAGTCTCAATGATCTGGTCTATTGCTCCTCTCCCTGGTCAGAAACCACACTGGCTTTCTGAGAGAGTTTTCTACCTGGGTTCTTCGTCTTCTTTCAAGTATCCTTTCATATAATTTTCCAAAATGACTCATGAGTGATATAGATGACTTGCAGCCACGTGATCAAAACGTGCTGCGTCATGAGCGTCCGCCATGATGGTGGATCTACAAAGCGACTAGGACGGCAGCTGCTGAAAGCGTGTCTGTAACTGATGCTGAATTTCTCACGATATGAACGCTCGAGTGAAGATTCGATACAAAGAGAAGATAGATATGTATGGGTTTTGACCCATATTATTTAAAAAAGTCGGACTTTTCTGAAGATAAGACGCTTTTACCGACCATCGAGTACCCAGATATTGCGTTCTATCTGGTTTGGCTGCTGAATCAAGTCTGACCTTGGACTTTCCCATTTTCTGAGTGGGTGCCCGGTCTGGATTGTTTCTATCGTATAATTTCACTGGCGCTCCTTGAAGCGAAATGGTAATACACGTGTTAAAATGATAACAACGACCGAGTGAACCACGACAAGAGAATGCTCATTTTATAGCAAAATTCTAGCGACACAAAATAAAACTCTTCCGTGATATCATCGAGAAAACTTTTGAATCTCACTTGAGATAAACTGATTACTGCAAACACGAGCTGTTTTGGTTTGAGCCTCTGTTAGATCAGCCCTGCCGATGTTCAGCCGTGCTCGTCTCCTCTCCGTACTGAGCCTCAGAGTTTCCTCGCCCTCTTTCCGAATCACAGACGGAATTCTAAAAAATCGGAACGTGCCACGGTCACGAGTACTCTTATGACCATGACCATACACAGCACAAAGATATGGCATCGCTAAAAGGACGCTTAAAGCAGTGGAAAAATAAAGACAGATGTGCACGCGTGACTGTTTTGTATGGAACGTCGCTTGACCCCGCATTTGTATCTCCACCAACATGGCCGACATCCGGGTTTCTATTTTGCTTTGGTGTCACTTGCAAGTCAAGGATGCCAGGAACACTGGGTTTTATTTGCACTTTGTTTAAAAAAATAAATAAAAATAAACACTGTGAATGTAGCTTAAGCAGCACATTGCTATGTTGGAACCCTGAGTTTAAAGGACATGGGACATGAAACATAAAAGCACGCTATATCAGTTTCTTTCCATTAAAAATATAAATTAATTGCATCAACAAATACAAAATCATCTATTAAATTCAGCAAAATCGTTATATTCGTGATGATTATATGGCATTTCTGCTCGAGCTCCGATATGCATATTTTACAACCGGAAGAGCCGCTGTCACGTGATCATACGTCACAAAAACTTTCGGGCACAGCACAAGCGGGTAGATGAATGGAGAAGTGGATGACAAGAAAATTGTTTTTATAGTCTTTAACGTACATTGAACATCATGGTGTATTGTGCTGCTTATGGTTGCAATAATTCCAATGGGAAATGCCCTGGAGTAAGTTTTTTTGCATTCCTCAAGGACCCGAAGCTGAGGAAAGTGTGGGCTCACTACTGCCGTAGAAAAAACTTTGCACCTACTGTTTCCCACAAACTGTATTCGGACCATTTCACTGAGGATTCTTTCAACATTAATACTCAGGTACTGAGCGATATTAATTGCCAAGCCAAATTTAAGAGGCTACTTAAAGATGGAGCCGTTCCCAACGTCCCAATTCAGGAACAAGACGGCGGAGTGAAACCAGAAGTGCTACGGCCACCACGAGGTGCATTCGCTAAGCCACTGAAAGCCGAGGTAAGGATTAGTATTATAATTTTGGGTGTATCAATTATTGATTATCATAATTCTGACTGGGCAGCACGGTGGTGTAGTGGTTAGCGCTGTCGCCTCACAGCAAGAAGGTCCGGGTTCGAGCCCCGTGGCCGGCGAGGGCCTTTCTGTGCGGAGTTTGCATGTTCTCCCCGTGTCCGCGTGGGTTTCCTCCGGGTGCTCCGGTTTCCCCCACAGTCCAAAGACATGCAGGTTAGGTTAACTGGTGACTCTAAATTGACCGTAGGTGTGAATGTGAGTGTGAATGGTTGTCTGTGTCTATGTGTCAGCCCTGTGATGACCTGGCGACTTGTCCAGGGTGTACCCCGCCTTTCGCCCGTAGTCAGCTGGGATAGGCTCCAGCTTGCCTGCGACCCTGTAGAACAGGATAAAGCGGCTAGAGATAATGAGATGAGATAATTCTGACTCATTTACTCTTATATCTGTCCTTCTTTGTTTACGTACCAAATCGAAGAGTTGTAGTGAAGTTGTAGGCCGTATAGCCGGGTTCATGGAGGCAGTGATAGCGCCATAATATACAGGGCCTAACATTCCTACAACTGTAGAGACAGTCAAGAAATCCTGTAACATTAATGGACATTTAAATAAATGTTAAGTTATGTTGGAAAGTTTGTTTAACTTTTCTTAATTTTCATCTCTTTCGCCAAATGGCGTCGTGTTGTTGGCTGTGTGATGGCGTTTCGCCATTTTGAATGTTTTCATCTCGGACTCTGGAAGCATTGTATCTCAATCAATCTCGAAAAATATCAGCAAAAAAAAAAAAAACTAGCTTGCAACGGACTTTAGCTAGATCTATGATGAACTTTCAATGTATGATACAAAAATAATACTTCTTTCAACAGATCATTAGCCTTTGAGCAGAATTGTTTTTAACTTACCAGGATGTGTTATCCAGCCGACCGCTTTCAGTTTCATGGGGATTGAATGAACTCTCACTCTCAGAATCATCTGACCCGTCAGAGTAAAGACAAGATCCATGTTCATGTGAATTTCCAGCTATCGGTTCGAATTGATCGGGTCTAACTTCACATCTCTGTGAAACATCGGGAATATCACTGTCGATGGTGTCCATTTCGGTAACCTGTTTACATTAGATTCCCAAGCGCTGGCTCCTTGGAAAGTTTTTGTGACGTCACGGGTCACGTGACCACCTAGCTCATTAACGAATCCTTGTTTTACGCTGATGTATAAAAAAGTTGAATAATGTGATGATTTTCACATTTTTGACGCCCTGCAGTGATTTAGATGGCATTTCTTATGTCCTTTATACATAATTATACCCAGAAAAAAATCCATGTCCCATGTCCTTTAACGGAAATGTCCTAATACACAATATTCAATATTATTAATGCAACATTTATTAACGTGCATTAACATAAGAGTCAACCGGACACCCTGACTTCAGTACAAATCTCCACACACATAAAGAAGTTAAAACAGGTAAAGCAGGTGTTATGCAGGCCAAAATTCCTGTATACACACTACCGTTCAAAAGTTTGGGGTCACCCAGACAATTTTGTGTTTTCCATGAAAAGTCACACTTTTATTTACCACCATAAGTTGTAAAATGAATAGAAAATATAGTCGAGACATTTTTCTGGCCATTTTGAGCATTTAATCGACCCCACAAATGTGATGCTCCAGAAACTCAATCTGCTCAAAGGAAGGTCAGTTTTATAGCTTCTCTAAAGAGCTCAACTGTTTTCAGCTGTGCTAACATGATTGTACAAGGGTTTTCTAATCATCCATTAGCCTTCTGAGGCAATGAGCAAACACATTGTACCATTAGAACACTGGAGTGAGAGTTGCTGGAAATGGGCCTCTAGACACCTATGGAGATATTGCACCAAAAACCAGACATTTGCAGCTAGAATAGTCATTTACCACATTAGCAATGTATAGAGTGGATTTCTGATTAGCTTAAAGTGATCTTCATTGAAAAGAACAGTGCTTTTCTTTCAAAAATAAGGACATTTCAAAGTGACCCCAAACTTTTGAACGGTAGTGTCAATGTAAACAAAGGCAGCACAGCTGAAGCTTTCTGAATAGATCCATGACTAATAACAGTAAGAAGCGTGGGAAGGACTGTTATTCAAGCCGTCTCTCTTCGCCCGTGCCTGTAGGTGATAAATCTCAGACAGCAATTAAGTGCCGTAATGTGTGAGATTTGTTTTCCTTCTCAAACAATGGTTCTCAACTGTCGAGATTCAAAACACCAGCCCAGAAAGCACTCTTAAGGGGGACGTGCACTCAAAATGACTGATATTCATGTGACATTAATGTCTACATCAAATACAAATGGCACACATCATCACCTCTCCTCAAAAATCAGTCAAACACTTGAGATCAGTGAGAAGAAATATCAGTGCATGAGTCAACTCACAGATATTTCAAGTTCTCCAAGTCCTCAAACGCTCCTTTTGGGATTCTTCTGATGAGATTGTTGTTTAAAAGGCTTTGGGGAGAAGAAAAAAAAAAAAAAACACAAACAACAACACATGTTATACAGATGGTTATACAGTGGAGGCATACATCAAGACTTCTGTCAAACAACACTTTTGGGGAAGTGAAGAAAACAAATCGAATCAAACTGAAAACCTTTTTTTAAAGATATTTTTTGGGGCTTTTTTCACCTTTATTATTGGATAGGACAGTGTAGAGACAGGAAATAAGCAGGAGAGGGATCGGGAAATGACCTCGGGCCGGAATCGAGCCCGGGTCCCCGGATTTATGGTATGGCGCCTTATCCACCTGAGCCACGACGCCCCCAACTGAAAACCTTTCATTGCAAACAGAATCTTCGACTAGATTTTTCAAAGTCAAGGACTTTAACAGAATTCAGGTTCTCGTGGAAATCAGCTGTGCTATTAACCCCTTCAGTGCCCTTGGACGAGTCATGTACGTCATGAAATCTTTTACCGCTGGGCCTTATGACGTACGCTACTCGTCATAAACACCTCCTTTTATGTACCTTACATGGCACGTTACTTTTACTTCACAGTGGCACATATGAACTACAGTCAATACCTAAAACATTCTTCCGTCATAAGGCACAGCGGTTAAAGATTTCATAACGTACGTGACTTGTCCAAGGGCATTGAAGGGGTTAAAATAACCCATTAGATTCCTTCAGGTTCAGAATAACCTTAGTGCAGCTGTCGGTGATTCATAAAGTGTCAGTGGATGGTTTAGAAAAACGCGTCAAACTCCATTCCAGAGACGGATCTATTCCAAGATTCACTCTTCTGGTGACTTGGGTCGTCTCAATAAATTTTTAAGACAATTTGTTGTTTTTTCCAATTTTAATTTTAATTTGTCGTTTGTCTGTATATACTATATTCAACCCTGATTCCAAAAAACGTTGCGACACTGTGTAAAACATAAATAAAAACAGAATGCAATGATTTGCGACTCGTCTTCAACCTATATTCAACTGAATACAATACAATGACAAGATATTTAATGTTCAAACTGATAAACTTCAGGGGGGTTTTTTTTTGGTAAATATATACTCATTATGAATTTAATGCCTGCTCCAAAAAAGTTGGGACAAAAAAGTTTAGACATTATTTTGTGCTTCATAATGCATCACACATTTCAAATAGAAGGCAGGCAGGCCAGTTTAGCACCTGCACTCTTTTACTATGCAGACTCACTGTTGTAACACGTGCAGAATGTGGCTTGGCATTGTCTTGCTGGAATAAGCAGGGACGTCCCTGAAAAAGATGTCATCTGGACGGCAGCATATGTTGCTCCAAAACCTGTATGTACTTTTCAGCATTAAATGTAGACTGCCTTTCAGATTTTTCAAGTTCAGGTCATAAAAAGAATTTTCCCCGACACCCAATTATTTTTGTTTAGTGGACCGAAAGCTACTGAATTCGAACCACAGACTTCCAATTTTATTAGGTTTTTTTTAATAGAACAACTAATGAATTTAGAGCCACGTGGCCCTAAATTATCTGCTATTTTTTCCTGCTTCACCATGACTCAATACAAGATACTGCATCATGCATGACGTGGTGGGCTTTCCCCATTCGCACAAGGCATTGTGGGATACAAATTTGAAACACGGAGAACGTGAGTGTGCGAATGAAACGTGAAAGCCCGACTACAGTAACAGAAAGCGAGAAGAAGAAAAGATGTTATGTTATACGTGAAGGAAAGGAAACGCAGGACCAAACTAATAAATATCGGCGGTCAGCGAGCACCTCGGTGTGATCAGCTGTTCGTTTAGCGACAAAATGATGGAACTGTCGGTGCACGCTCAAAGGTAAACCTGCGCATGCGCACACTGACTTCCTCTGTTTGCTTGACTGCGCGAAGCGAGCAATTTCATGCACATTATTTACTCGGGAATCCCCTCAAATTAAATAACTTCCCAGCCACAGAATGGCCTGGGTTTTTTTTTAGATATTACAGAAATAAACATATCACAATGACCAAATTTCAGAGAGAACTAAATTTCACTGATTTTATGAAATCGAAAGGCCGTCTCGCTTTAATGATACCTTTACAGATGTGTAAGTTACCCATGCCATGGGCACTAACACACCCCTATACCATCACAGATGCTGGTGACAGTCTGGATGATCTTTTTCCTCTTTAGTCCAGAGGACACAATGTCCATGATTTCCAAAAACAATTCGAAATGTGTATTTGTCATACCACAGCACACTTTTCCACTTTGCGCAGTCCATCTTAGATGAGATCGGGGCGAGAAAATTTGGCAGCTTTTCTGGATGGTGTTGATTTCTGGCTTTCGTTTTGTACAGTAGATCCAGCGATAAACTGTGTTTACCGACAGCAGTTTTCTGAAGTGCTCCTGAGCCCATCCTTTATACAGTCATGTTGGATTTTAGTGCAGTGCCACCTGAGGGATCAAAGGTCACGGGCATTCTTTGTTGGTTTTCGACCTTTCCCCTTACGTCTAGAGATTTCTCTGGATTCTCTGAATCTTTTGATGATATTATGGATCATTGATGGTGAAATCCCTAAATTCCTTGCAATTGTATATTAAGATACGTTGTTCTTGAACCTCGCCCAATCCTTGCTTGTGAACGAATAAGTCTTTCCAATTACCAATTAACCTTTTTACCTGTTGAACGGGGGCGGCACGGTGGTGCAGTGGTTAGCGCTGTCGCCTCACAGTAAGAAGGTCCGGGTTCGAGCCCCGGGGCCGGCGAGGGCCTTTCTGTGTGGAGTTTGCATGTTCTCCCCGTGTCCGCGTGGGTTTCCTCTGGGTGCTCCGGTTTCCCCCACAGTCCAAAGACATGCAGGTTAGGTTAACTGGTGACTCTAAATTGACCATAGGTGTGAATGTGAGTGTGAATGGTTGTCTGTGTCTATGTGTCAGCCCTGTGATGACCTGGCGACTTGTCCAGGGTGTACCCCGCCTTTCGCCCGTAGTCAGCTGGGATAGGCTCCAGCTTGCCTGCGACCCTGTAGAAGGATAAAGCGGCTAGAGATAATGAGATGAGATGAGATGAGAATAGAATGCCTTTATTGTCACTGCACACTCACACTGCACATTTAACAAACTGGAGATGAACGAATTGTTCAGATTACATTCTAACCAATCAAATTCAAGAATCCAACAGTGCTGTTGAATATTTATATTAATTTTCTTGTCTTTGTATTATATTCAGTTCAATACAGGTTAAAACATCATTGCATTCTGTTTTTATTTACACAGCGTAATATAAATAAAAGTCTATTTGCCTTGTATACATGCATACAGTGTCTTGCAAAAGTATTCATCCCCCTAGGTTTTACAAGCTGGAATTAAAATGGATTTTTGGAGGGTTAGCACCATTTGATTTACACAACATGCCTACCACTTTAAAGGTGAAAATTGTTGTTTTGTTGTGACGCAAACAATAATTAATTAAAATGAAAAGAAAAAAAAACCACCCAGAAATCTGGAGTGTGCATAGGTATCCCCCCCTTTCGTATGAAACCCCTAAATAAGAGCTGGTCCAACCAATTCACTTCATAAGTCGCATAATTAGTTGATTAAGCTCCACCTGTGTGCAATCAAAGTGTCACATGATCTGTCACATGATGTCTGTATAAATCAACCTGTTCTGAAGGACCCTGACTCTGCTACACTACTAAGCAAGCAACATGAAAACCAAGGAGCCTCCAAACAGGTCAGAGACAAAGTTGTGGAGAAGTATAGATCAGGGTTGGGTTATAAAAAATATCCCAAACTTTGAATATCCCACGGAGCTCCATTAAATCCATTATAGCAAAACGGAAAGAATATAGTACCACTACAAACCTGACAACAGAAGGCCCCGCCCACCAAAACTCACAGACTGGTCAAGGACGGCATTAATCAGAGATGCAACAAAGACACGAGTGATAACGCTGATGGAGCTGCAAAGATCCACAGTAGAGATGGGAGTATCTGTCCATAGGACCACTTTAAAGGAGAGACGCAGAACCATGGCCTCACTTTTCGTTTATAAATGCCTTGAGACCTCAAGAATGGCACAGGAATAGCTTTAAACGTTAACAATAAATCTAATATAGACATTTTTATGATTAAAATGATTCATATAGGTAGCGGTCTGATTGAATGACCTTGGCATCTGTGACATTACCGCAGGAAGGCTATCGGTCTCATCGCCATTTCCGCTATACTAAAACACACCGCTAACTGCAACTTCGATCCTCTATTTTGAGCTAATTTATCGCCATGCCACGTAGATGTGTTGCTGGCAGATGCAGCAACAACAGAAGGTGGATTTATGTTGCATTTGTGGCCCAAGAATGTTCAAACTGTAAACATTTGGACGCGTTTTGCGAGAAGTTCACGGGCACATTGGGTGCCTACTGTACGAAGTGGTCTCTCCTCTGCTCTGTACATTTTACTGAGGACTCGTACGAAACCTCTGATCTGTTGAGGAGTGTTGGCTATAAACCCATACTGAAAGAGGGTGCAGTACCAACAATTAAAGGAAAAGAAAACTACAAGAAAAGGAAAGTAAGTTCAGTTGCACCAGTTCTCCAGGAATGTAAGCTGAGCAGTAATGGCGGAGTACTCAATATGGAGAAAATGGAGAATAAGTGGACCAGCTGTCTGATTTCTCCGCTGGATATGCTTGCCTCAGCAGCAATGTTTCGCCCTTACGTGAAAGAAGCGAATGAACGAAGAACTGAAAGTCAGATTGTTTCAAAACAATCAACCACAAGATTGGCCTTCCAGAAGCATAACACAGACGGGTAAGGCGCGACTCTCATTTGGTTACATAACAACAACAACAACAGTCGTTGTTTTCCTGCATTTAGATTAATACATGTAACTTGTATTGTGTGTTTAAGTTACCGGTATAAGATTATTTAATTTGCTTCAGAATGTGATTGTCTCAGATTATTTAAATCGCCTTTTACGTTTTATCAGTGAAAATGCATGCATGTACATGTACAACCCCGATTCCAAAAAAAGTTGGGACAAAGTACAAATTGTAAATAAAAACGGAATGCAATGATGTGGAAGTTTCAAAATTCCATATTTTATTCAGAATAGAACATAGATGACATATCAAATGTTTAAACTGAGAAAATGTATCATTTAAAGAGAAAAATTAGGTGATTTTAAATTTCATGACAACAACACATCTCAAAAAAGTTGGGACAAGGCCATGTTTACCACTGTGAGACATCCCCTTTTCTCTTTACAACAGTCTGTAAACGTCTGGAGACTGAGGAGACAAGTTGCTCAAGTTTAGGGATAGGAATGTTAACCCATTCTTGTCTAATGTAGGATTCTAGTTGCTCAACTGTCTTAGGTCTTTTTTGTCGTATCTTCCGTTTTATGATGCGCCAAATGTTTTCTATGGGTGAAAGATCTGGACTGCAGGCTGGCCAGTTCAGTACCCGGACCCTTCTTCTACGCAGCCATGATGCTGTAATTGATGCAGTATGTGGTTTGGCATTGTCATGTTGGAAAATGCAAGGTCTTCCCTGAAAGAGACGTCGTCTGGATGGGAGCATATGTTGCTCTAGAACCTGGATATACCTTTCAGCATTGATGGTGTCTTTCCAGATGTGTAAGCTGCCCATGCCACACGCACTAATGCAACCCCATACCATCAGAGATGCAGGCTTCTGAACTGAGCGCTGATAACAACTTGGGTGTCCTTCTCCTCTTTAGTCCGAATGACACGGCGTCCCCGATTTCCATAAAGAACTTAAAATTTTGATTCGTCTGACCACAGAACAGTTTTCCACTTTGCCACAGTCCATTTTAAATGAGCCTTGGCCCAGAGAAGACGTCTGCACTTCTGGATCATGTTTAGATACGGCTTCTTCTTTGAACTATAGAGTTTTAGCTGGCAATGACGGATGGCACGGTGAATTGTGTTCACAGATAATGTTCTCTGGAAATATTCCTGAGCCCATTTTGTGATTTCCAATACAGAAGCATGCCTGTATGTGATGCAGTGCCGTCTAAGGGCCCGAAGATCACGGGCATCCAGTATAGTTTTCCGGCCTTGACCCTTACGCACAGAGATTCTTCCAGATTCTCTGAATCTTTTGATGATATTATGCACTGTAGATGATGATATGTTCAAACTCTTTACAATTTTACACTGTCGAACTCCTTTCTGATATTGCTCCACTATTTGTCGGTGCAGAATTAGGGGGATTGGTGATCCTCTTCCCATCTTTACTTCTGAGAGCTGCTGCCACTCCAAGATGCTCTTTTTATACCCAGTCATGTTAATGACCTATTGCCAATTGACCTAATGAGTTGCAATTTGGTCCTCCAGCTGTTCCTTTTTTGTACCTTTAACTTTTCCAGCCTCTTATTGCCCCTGTCCCAACTTTTTTGAGATGTGTTGCTGTCATGAAATTTCAATCGAGCCAATATTTGGCATGAAATTTCAAAATGTCTCACTTTCGACATTTGATATGTTGTCTATGTTTTATTGTGAATACAATATCAGTTTTTGAGATTTGTAAATTATTGCATTCCATTTTTATTTACAATTTGTACTTTGTCCCAACTTTTTTGGAATTGGGGTTGTATGTTGCACAAGTTATAACACCTATCCTGTTTTAATGAGAGTCACATGAGACCGTCAGTTCAATTCCATCTAATTCTCTAGACGGCTTTGTTCTCTGGCTTTATTTCGTAAGGTGAATTCCAGAGAATTTCCAATAAATCCGAACGAAGAGGCCATTGCAACCACTCTCGTCTGCCGAGTCTGGCTGGCTCAGCCGGGTAGCTCGAATGCCAACTTTGCGGTTGATTTAAAATCTCATCTCATCTCATTATCTCCAGCCGCTCTATCCCTCTACAGGGTCGCAGGCAAGCTGGAGCCTATCCCAGCTGACTACGGGCGAAAGGCGGGGTACACCCTGGACAAGTCGCCAGGTCAACACAGGGCTGATTTAAAATCTCAAAAATATATTTTTTATTCCCAATTGTGCAGCATACAAGAGTCAAGGATGGAGATACTATCCACTCAGAAATTTATTCAAAAATAAAGGTTCTGCGGATCTCCATTAAGCCGTACACTCCACAGAGTGGGGCTTTATGGAAGAGTGGCCAAAAAAAGTAATTGCTTAAGAAAACACGTTTGGAGTTTGCCCAACAGCATGTGGCAGACTCCCCAAACACATGGAAGAAGATTCTCTGGTCAAATGAGACTAAAATTGAACTTTTTGTCCATCATGGGAAATGCCATGTGTGGCGCAAACCCATCACCCTGAGAACACCATTCCTACAGTGAAGCATGGTGGTGGCAGCATCATGCTGTGGGGATGTTTTTCATCTGCAGGGACAGGAAAGCTGGTCAGGACTGAAGGAAAGATGGATGGCACTAAATACAGGGCAGTTCTGGAGGAAAACCTGTTTGAGTCAGCCAGAGGTTTGAGACTGGGACGAAGGTTCACATTCCAGCAGAACAATGACCCTAAACATACTGCTAAAGCTACACTGGAGTGGTCTAAAGGGAAACATTTAAATGTCTTGGAATGGCCTAATCAAAGCCCAGACCTCAATCCAATCGATAATCTGTGGCATAACTTGAAGACTGCTGTACACCAACGCAACCCATTGAACTTGAAAGAGTTGGAGCAGTTTGGCCTTGAGGAATGGGCAAAAATCCCAGTGGCTAGATGTGCTAAACTAATAGAGATAAACCCCAAGAGACTTGCAGCTGTAACTGCAGCAAAAGGTGGGTCAACAAAGTACTGAATTTGGGGGGATGAATACTGATGCACACTGTTATTTTCATCTTATTGTTTCTGTCACAATAATAAAATAACAATTTGCACCTTTAAAGTGGTCGGTAAGTTGTGTACAACCCCGATTCCAAAAAAAGTTGGGTCAAAGTACAAATTGTAAATAAAAACAGAATGCAATAATTTACAAATCTCAAAAACTGATATTGTATTCACAACAGAACATAGACAACATATCAAATGTCCAAAGTGAGACATTTTGAAATTTCATGCCAAATATTGGCTCATTTGAAATTTCATGGCAGCAACACATCTCAAAAAAGTTGGGACAGGGGCAATAAGAGGCTGGAAAAGTTAAAGGTACAAAAAAGGAACAGCTGGAGGACCAAATTGCAACTCATTAGGTCAATTGGCAATAGGTCATTAACATGACTGGGTATAAAAAGAGCATCTTGGAGTGGCAGCGGCTCTCAGAAGTAAAGATGGGAAGAGGATCACCAATCCCCCTAATTCTGCGCCGACAAATAGTGGAGCATGTGGCAGCGGGGGCGTGGTCAAGCGCCGGTCGGTGACAGGAGGGCGGAGTCAGGGAAGGTAAGTGGCAGAATCACGACACCTGAGAACAATTAACCTGTGTTTGTGTGTGTCTTCCCAGTGACCGCGCCCTATTTAAGGAGGGAGAGTGAGAGCAGAAGGGAGGCTCCGGACTAGACGCTGGCTGTGTGTGTGTGTTTGTCTAGTCCCCATAAACATTGTTCACTGAAAAGTGTGGCAATAAAGCCTGTTTCCAAACCTGATCTCTGTCCTGCCGTCCTCAGTGCTCCACCCACACGTAGGGAGTCTTACAGTGGTGCTGAAACCTGGGACGTGGAGCACCAAACCAGCAGCCCCATGGAATCCTCCCCGTTCGCCGATCTGGTCCACGCCCTCGCCACGGCTCAGCAAAGCCAGCACCAGGCACTCGTCACGCTCCGAAAGGAGCAGGAGCAGCTTTTGATTCCAAAGAGCCGCCGGGAATTGGTATTCCAGGCGGCTCACTTTAATCCCATGGCTGGACACTTAGGGCAGGATAAAACACTAGCCCGAATAATGGCCCGATTCTATTGGCCGGGGATTCGCGGCGATGTCCGTAGGTGGTGTACGGCATGCCGCGAATGCCAGTTAGTAAATCCAGCGGCCATTCCAAAAGCGCCATTGCGCCCTCTACCGTTAATCGAGACCCCGTTTGAAAGAATTGGGATGGATCTCGTCGGGCCATTAGATCGGTCAGCACGAGGGTACCGCTTTATATTAGTTCTAGTGGACTATGCAACGCGATACCCGGAAGCAGTGCCTCTGCGCAATATCTCAGCACGCAGTATTGCAGAGGCACTCTTCCGCGTCATCTCCCGAGTTGGAATCCCGAAAGAGATTCTGACTGATCAAGGCACTACGTTTATGTCACGAACACTACGCGAACTGTATGGGTTACTGGGGATTAAGCCGATCCGCACCAGTGTATATCACCCACAAACGGACGGTTTAGTAGAACGGTTCAACCGCACCCTCAAAAATATCATTAAGAAATTCGTAAGTGAGGACGCACGTAATTGGGATAAGTGGCTCGAACCCTTGCTGTTCTCAGTGCGAGAGGTCCCTCAAGCCTCCACGGGGTTCTCCCCGTTCGAATTATTATATGGGCGTAAGCCGCGCGGCATCCTGGACGTGCTGCGGGAAAATTGGGAGGAGGGACCTTCACAAAGTAAGAATGAAATTCAGTACGTTATGGACCTGCGCGCAAAACTCCACACGCTCACCCACCTAACTCAGGAGAATTTGCGGCAGGCCCAGGAACGGCAAGCCCGCCTGTACAACAAGGGTACGCGCCTTAGAGAGTTCACACCGGGAGATAAAGTACTCGTACTCTTGCCCACGTCGAGCTCCAAATTAATCGCCAAGTGGCAAGGACCCTTTGAGGTCACACGGCGAGTCGGGGACGTCGACTATGAGGTGAGGCGAACAGACAGGGGTGGGGCGCTACAGATTTACCACCTCAATCTGCTCAAACTCTGGAACGAGGAGGTCCCCGTGGCGTTGGTGTCGGTAGTTCCAGAGAAGGCGGAGCTGGGGCCGGAGGTTCAAAAAGGGAGTTTGGCATCACGTACCTCTCCGGTCCCCTGTGGAGACCACCTCTCCCCGACCCAGCTCACGGAGGTCGCCCAGTTGCAGGCCGAGTTTTCGGATGTGTTCTCGCCCCTGCCCGGTTGCACTAACCTCATAGAACACCACATAGAGACACCCCCGGGGGTGGTAGTGCGTAGCCGCCCTTATAGACTACCCGAACACAAAAAAAAGGTGGTTCGGGAAGAACTTCAGGCCATGCTCGAAATGGGCATCGTCGAGGAGTCCCACAGCGACTGGAGCAGCCCGGTGGTCTTGGTTCCCAAGGCCGACGGCTCGGTCCGGTTCTGTGTGGACTATAGAAAAGTCAACGCGGTGTCTAAATTTGACGCGTACCCAATGCCTCGTATTGATGAGCTGCTCGATCGACTAGGCACGGCTCGCTTCTACTCGACACTGGATTTAACGAAGGGATATTGGCAGATCCCCTTGACTCCATTATCCCGGGAGAAAACGGCCTTTTCCACACCGTTTGGCTTACACCAGTTCGTCACACTTCCGTTTGGGCTGTTTGGGGCGCCCGCTACGTTTCAGCGGCTGATGGACCGGGTCCTCCGGCCCCACGCCACCTATGCGGCCGCCTACCTGGACGACATTATCGTTTATAGTAACGACTGGCAGCGGCACCTGCAACACCTGAGGGCCGTCCTTAGGTCACTGAGGCGGGCGGGGCTCACTGCCAACCCAAAGAAGTGTGCGATTGGGCGGGTGGAAGTACGGTATCTGGGCTTCCACTTGGGCAACGGGCAGGTGCGTCCCCAAATTAATAAGACAGCAGCGATTGCGGCCTGCCCGAGGCCCAAGACCAAAAAGGGGGTGAGACAGTTCCTGGGGCTGGCTGGCTACTATCGTAGGTTTATACCTAATTATTCGGACGTCACCAGCCCGCTGACTGACCTCACTAAAAAGGGGGCGCCAGATCCGGTCCAGTGGACGGAGCAGTGCCAGCGGGCTTTCTCGGAGGTAAAGGCTGCACTGTGTGGGGGGCCACTTTTACACTCCCCTGACTTCTCTCTCCCTTTTATGTTACAGACGGAGGCGTCGGACAGAGGGCTGGGGGCCGTTTTGTCCCAGCAGGTGGAGGGGGAGGATCGCCCGGTCTTATACATCAGCCGGAAGCTGTCAGTGCGTGAGGGGCACTACAGCACGATTGAAAAGGAGTGCCTGGCGATCAAATGGGCGGTCCTCGCCCTCCGGTACTACCTGCTGGGGCGCTCTTTCACCCTCTGTTCGGACCACGCGCCCCTCCAGTGGCTCCACCGCATGAAAGATGCCAACGCGCGGATCACCCGTTGGTATCTGGCGCTCCAACCCTTTAATTTCAAGGTGGTCCACAGGCCGGGGGCGCAGATGGTCGTGGCGGACTTCCTCTCCCGTCAAGGGGGGGGGGAGTCGGCTGCAGGCCGGACGGCCGCCCGGCCTGAGTCGGGCGGTGGGGGTATGTGGCAGCGGGGGCGTGGTCAAGCGCCGGTCGGTGACAGGAGGGCGGAGTCAGGGAAGGTAAGTGGCAGAATCACGACACCTGAGAACAATTAACCTGTGTTTGTGTGTGTCTTCCCAGTGACCGCGCCCTATTTAAGGAGGGAGAGTGAGAGCAGAAGGGAGGCTCCGGACTAGACGCTGGCTGTGTGTGTGTGTTTGTCTAGTCCCCATAAACATTGTTCACTGAAAAGTGTGGCAATAAAGCCTGTTTCCAAACCTGATCTCTGTCCTGCCGTCCTCAGTGCTCCACCCACACGTAGGGAGTCTTACAGAGCAATATCAGAAAGGAGTTCGACAGTGTAAAATTGCAAAGAGTTTGAACATATCATCATCTACAGTGCATAATATCATCAAAAGATTCAGAGAATCTGGAAGAATCTCTGTGCGTAAGGGTCAAGGCCGGAAAACCATACTGGGTGCCCGTGATTACCGGGCCCTTAGATGGCACTGCATCACATACAGGCATGCTTCTGTATTGGAGATCACAAAATGGGCTCAGGAATATTTCCAGAGAACATTATCTGTGAACACAATTCACCGTGCCATCCGCCGTTGCCAGCTAAAAGTCTATAGTTCAAAGAAGAAACCGTATCTAAACATGATCCAGAAGCGCAGACGTCTTCTCTGGGCCAAGGCTCGTTTAAAATGGACTGTGGCAAAGTGGAAAACTGTTCTGTGGTCAGACGAATCAAAATTTGAAGTTCTTTATGGAAATCAGGGACGCCGTGTCATTCGGACTAAAGAGGAGAAGGACGACCCAAGTTGTTATCAGCGCTCAGTTCAGAAGCCTGCATCTCTGATGGTATGGGGTTGCATTAGTGCGTGTGGCATGGGCAGCTTACACATCTGGAAAGACACCATCAATGCTGGAAGGTATATCCAGGTTCTAGAGCAACATATGCTCCCATCCAGGCGACGTCTCTTTCAGGGAAGACCTTGCATTTTCCAACATCACAATGCCAAACCACATACTGCATCAATTACAGCATCATGGCTGCGTAGAAGAAGGGTCCGGGTACTGAACTGGCCAGCTTGCAGTCCAGATCTTTCATCCATAGAAAACATTTGGCGCATCATAAAACGGAAGATACGACAAAGAAGACCTAAGACAGTTGAGCAACTAGAATCCTACATTAGACAAGAATGGGTTAACATTCCTATCCCTAAACTTGAGCAACTTGTCTCCTCAGTCCCCAGACGTTTACAGACTGTTGTAAAGAGAAAAGGGGATGTCTCACAGTGGTAAACATGGCCTTGTCCCAACTTTTTTGAGATGTGTTGTTGTCATGAAATTTAAAATCACCTAATTTTTCTCTTTAAATGATACATTTTCTCAGTTTAAACATTTGATATGCCATCTATGTTCTGTTCTGAATAAAATATGGAATTTTGAAACTTCCACATCATTGCATTCCGTTTTTATTTACAATTTGTACTTTGTCCCAACTTTTATGGAATCGGGGTTGTAAATCAAATGATGCTAAGTCTCCAAAAATCTATTTTAATTCCCGTTTGTAATGCGACAAAACAGGAAGAACACCAAGGGGGACGAATACTTTTGCAAGACACTGTATCTTCGAAAAGTATATTAGCAGAGCAGCTGTGTGATGTTGAACAGTGGCCTACGAGAGGAGGAAAAATAAATTCTGCAAGGATTATGAGGTGACCTGCATGTGTGGCCTGCAGCAGAAACCAGTGGCCCAGAGCACACTGTCAAAGTAAACACACGCTCGTAAAAGTTTGTTGGAGCATGAAAACAAAGTGAGGCAGCTTAATGGCACGGGAAACTTACAGTGTGTTGAGGTTCCTCAGTCGTCTGAAAGAGCCCGGCCTCAAGTCTTTAATTTTGTTAAACCTCAGGTCTCTGTTAAAATAGAAACATCCGGTCAGGATGATTAGGTAATGACACAAGATAACACAAGGACACACACTTGACGAGATACTGAACATATAAACAAGAGCTGAAATTTTATTATTGCATTTTCTGGCTGGAGGAATAAAATAACATGCACCTTCTGAAAATCTTACTTTTGAAAATTTAATTTAATTATAAATTTTCAATTCAAAGAACATTTCATTATAAAGAACGTTACACGGTGGCGTGACGATATGAAGTTTATCTTCTCGTGTTAAAAATATTTTCACTTCGGTCACTCATGAATGTATGCATTCACCACTTGAAGATGCACTTCACACAAGCATGCAATATTCTCTCTCTCTCTAAGATACAGTGGATGGATGGATGGATGGATAGATAGATAGATAGATAGATAGATAGATAGATAGATAGATAGATAGATAGATAGATAGATAGATCATCCATCCATCCATTGGATAGATAGATAGATAGATAGATAGATAGATAGATAGATAGATAGATAGATAGATAGATAGATAGATAGATAGATCATCCATCCATCCATCCATTGGATAGATAGATAGATAGATAGATAGATAGATAGATAGATAGATAGATAGATAGATGCAATATTCTCTCTCTCTCTTTAAGATACAGTGGATGGATGGATGGATGGATGGATAGATAGATAGATAGATAGATAGATAGATAGATAGATCATCCATCCATCCATTGGACAGATAGATAGATAGATAGATAGATAGATAGATAGATAGATAGATAGATAGATAGATCATCCATCCATCCATTGGATGGATGGATGGATGGATGGATGGATGGATGGATAGATAGATGCAATATTCTCTCTCTCTCTTTAAGATACAGTGGATGGATGGATGGATGGATGGATGGATGGATGGATGGATAGATCATCCATCCATCCATTGGATAGATAGATAGATAGATAGATAGATAGATAGATAGATAGATAGATAGATAGATAGATAGATAGATCATCCATCCATCCATCCATTAGATAGATAGATAGATAGATAGATAGATAGATAGATAGATAGATCATCCATCCATCCATTGGATAGATAGATAGATAGATAGATAGATAGATAGATAGATAGATAGATCATCCATCCATCCATCCATTGGATAGATAGATAGATAGATAGATAGATAGATAGATAGATAGATAGATAGATAGATAGATAGATAGATGCAATATTCTCTCTCTCTCTTTAAGATACAGTGGATGGATGGATGGATGGATGGATGGATAGATAGATAGATAGATAGATAGATAGATAGATAGATAGATAGATAGATAGATAGATAGATAGATAGATCATCCATCCATCCATTGGACAGATAGATAGATAGATAGATAGATAGATAGATAGATAGATAGATAGATAGATAGATAGATCATCCATCCATCCATTGGATGGATGGATGGATGGATGGATGGATGGATGCAATATTCTCTCTCTCTCTTTAAGATACAGTGGATGGATGGATGGATGGATGGATGGATAGATCATCCATCCATCCATTGGATAGATAGATAGATAGATAGATAGATAGATAGATAGATAGATAGATAGATAGATAGATAGATAGATAGATAGATCATCCATCCATCCATCCATCCATTAGATAGATAGATAGATAGATAGATAGATAGATAGATAGATCATCCATCCATCCATTGGATAGATAGATAGATAGATAGATAGATAGATAGATAGATAGATAGATAGATAGATAGATAGATAGATAGATAGATAGATGCAATATTCTCTCTCTCTCTTTAAGATACAGTGGATAGATAGATAGATAGATAGATAGATAGATAGATAGATAGATAGATAGATAGATAGATAGATAGATGCAATATTCTCTCTCTCTCTTTAAGATACAGTGGATAGATAGATAGATAGATAGATAGATAGATAGATAGATAGATAGATAGATAGATAGATAGATAGATGCAATATTCTCTCTCTCTCTTTAAGATACAGTGGATGGATGGATGGATGGATGGATAGATAGATAGATAGATAGATAGATAGATAGATAGATAGATAGATGCAATATTCTCTCTCTCTTTAAGATACAGTGGATGGATGGATGGATAGATAGATCATCCATCCATCCATTGGATAGATAGATAGATAGATAGATAGATAGATAGATAGATAGATAGATAGATGCAATATTCTCTCTCTCTCTTTAAGATACAGTGGATGGATGGATGGATGGATGGATGGATAGATAGATAGATAGATAGATAGATAGATAGATAGATAGATAGATAGATAGATAGATAGATAGATAGATGCAATATTCTCTCTCTCTCTTTAAGATACAGTGGATGGATGGATGGATAGATAGATAGATAGATAGATAGATAGATAGATAGATAGATAGATAGATAGATGCAATATTCTCTCTCTCTCTTTAAGATACAGTGGATAGATAGATAGATAGATAGATAGATAGATAGATAGATAGATAGATAGATAGATAGATAGATAGATAGATAGATAGATGCAATATTCTCTCTCTCTCTTTAAGATACAGTGGATGGATGGATGGATGGATGGATGGATAGATAGATAGATAGATAGATAGATAGATAGATAGATAGATAGATAGATAGATAGATAGATGCAATATTCTCTCTCTCTCTTTAAGATACAGTGGATGGATGGATGGATAGATAGATCATCCATCCATCCATTGGATAGATAGATAGATAGATAGATAGATAGATAGATAGATAGATAGATAGATAGATAGATAGATAGATCATCCATCCATCCATCCATTGGATGGATAGATAGATAGATAGATAGATAGATAGATAGATAGATAGATAGATAGATAGATAGATAGATAGATAGATGCAATATTCTCTCTCTCTCTTTAAGATACAGTGGATAGATAGATAGATAGATAGATAGATAGATAGATAGATAGATAGATAGATAGATAGATAGATAGATCATCCATCCATCCATCCATTGGACAGATAGATAGATAGATAGATAGATAGATAGATAGATAGATAGATAGATAGATAGATAGATAGATAGATCATCCATCCATCCATTGGATAGATAGATAGATAGATAGATAGATAGATAGATAGATAGATAGATAGATAGATAGATAGATAGATGCAATATTCTCTCTCTCTCTTTAAGATACAGTAGATAGATAGATAGATAGATAGATAGATAGATAGATAGATAGATAGATAGATAGATAGATAGATCATCCATCCATCCATTGGATAGATAGATAGATAGATAGATAGATAGATAGATAGATAGATAGATAGATAGATAGATAGATAGATAGATCATCCATCCATCCATTGGACAGATAGATAGATAGATAGATAGATAGATAGATAGATAGATAGATAGATAGATAGATCATCCATCCATCCATTGGATGGATAGATAGATAGATAGATAGATAGATAGATAGATAGATAGATAGATAGATAGATAGATAATCCATCCATCCATCCATTGGATAGATAGATAGATAGATAGATAGATAGATAGATAGATAGATAGATAGATAGATAGATAGATAGATAGATAGATAGATAGATAGATAGATAGATAGATAGATAGATGAAATAAACCCTGGTGAGAAGCTGTAGCCCAGGTGGACACATGTTCCTGATTGAAAATAATTTGAGAAAAGGTCACCATTTTCTGATTTTACTCAGTTTTACTATAAGACGTATTTTGGAGTCCTGAGTTTCATCTAAATGAAGGCGACGAGGACTGGGGTTTAAGCTTTTAAAATATTCCTCATCAGTTATCATTACTGTTTCATATCCTCAAGATAAAACCAAAATGTCAAGATTAAGTTGTAAATCGCCTGGATTTACTTTTATTATACTCCATTTTGACTCAGATGTAGGAGTTTCTTGCAAATGTCTGGAACTAAGTCACATCTGACAAGAGGAAAAAAAAATATATATTTTTTATTTCATTCATTGACAGAGTGACAAAAATGATAATCAGAAGGGGAAAGCGTCACAGAACCACCATGTGACTGGAACATGACCGCTGTACCGCTGTCCCCTGCTCATCTGACATCAGACGGGTCGGTGCTGCTACAACAATTATGTATACGTTACAGAGAATAGGTGAAAAAACTTGCTAAAACATGGTATGGCATTTATGTTTCATGGTCAGTGCGAGGTTCACCCTCTGGGGTCTGAGGGTATTTTCTGGCTCTGATTTTGTTGTCAGTTTCAACAAATCTAAACAGTATTTTCAAAGTCATGTGACTTTTTTGTATTCAGCACAAGTTCAGCTACAATAATATCTCTGTAGTCTGTATGTCATGATTGCACTTTTAAAAAAATAACAGATAAATGAAGATGTTGTAAAAAGCAGGTTTAGAACTGTGTTGGAATGGGTGAAAAACATGACCGTACCCATCGTGTCGAACCGTTTTGGTCACTTGAGGTGATTCTGTTCAGTCTGAGGAATGGATCGAGCACGAAAACTTAAATCTGCTCCACTGATTTGGACAATTAACTGGCCATCAAAAAATTATGTCCTATTGTTTTGGGATAAAGGGTTGGCAGTGGGAGGGATATTCAGTGAGAAGGGTAAAACATTTCCATTCCATTCAATGAGAAGAGTGAAAACCCCTCCTACTGCCATCTCTTAATCCCATCAGGTCAAGTCATAATGGGTAAGGTCGTGTTTTTTCACACATTCCAACACAGTTCTAAAGCCTAGGTCACAACCGGATGTACGATTTTTTGGCCGTGCGATTTTTGGCGTTTCCCAAATCGCTGCGTTTTTTTTTGTTCGTGGAGAAAGACGCACATTGGCCGTAAGTTTGTCTTGCAACCTGAAAAAAACGTAAGCGCCCGTAGACTTTGTTTGACATGACAAAGAACCTCTGCGGCCAGTCTGCGGCCAGTCCACAGCTCGAAAATCAGCACATCACACGTGCACCCTCCGTGCGTTTCTTGCGTTTTTTGCAAGTAGACCGGCCATAGGAGCACGTACAGCCAGTTGTGACCGAGGCATAAAACTGCTTTTTACAACAGCTTCATTTATCTGGTATTTGACTTTATTTTGGTATTTGACTCGATTCAGTGTGTCTTGAAATTAACTCTTGTCCTATTTTACTCAGTTCAGAGCCACAACCAACTCTGTTACTCTGTTAGACAATTACGCTGTAATTTTGCTCCCACTCCAACTCCACATTTTACTCTCTAAACTCAAAATCGAGCAAAATTAACTATTTCTGAGTAAAATACTTTTAACTCTGGAAAGATTACTCAGTCATTTTTCCTGTGTATGCACTACAGCGCTAGCCTGGGCCCGCCCATCCTAAGCATGACGCAACACGAGGGCCTGTTGCGAGCTTGGTCTGGCCAGGCAAGCTATCTACAGCTCTTCCAAGCTCCCGAAAAATTGGGAACCAATCAACTTTGAGCATCTCCAACGGCCCTGGGTAGAGGCGTGTTCAAGGCACTGACGTAGTAGAACTGCGACCGGAAGTCATAGATTGTTTACAGAATCTATGCCGGAAGCGCTTCATTCACAAATGCTGTATTGAAAGCATTCAACAGGAAGTTCTCATTGAAAACGGAGCAAAGAGCAGCCCTGGAGGTATTTATTGAAAGGAAGGACGTTTTCGCCTTGCTTCCGACCGGCTTCGGTAAGAGTTTAATAATAGGATGTCTATGGTTTAATCTACCAGTTAGCCCCGTCGCGTCGCATACGTCAGAGGAAAGAGTGATGTGATTGGTTTAAGCTTCGTCACAGCCTTTTCTGGCTTCGACCAGTAGCAAACTGAGGCATTTCAGGGAGGCGGGTCAACCACAGGCTCTGGGAAACGGTTGGGCTTAATATCTTGGCCAGACCAATAGCTCATAGAGCTTTGCAGTCGCGTTAGCCAGACTACTACAGCGCACGCATATCAACCGATCTGCTCATAATAAATAGAAGAAATATTTACACTTACTCGAGCTGATCTTCGGCTGGATCGAGTCGATGTAAAAAAAAAAAAAATTAATTTGAAAAAGCATCGCTCATCACCAGTGTCGCAGTTCTCAAGATTGAATTGAATCGCTGTCCTGAATCATCCGAAGCGCATAAAATCCACATGCCATTTCACAACAAGTTTCACCTCCAGATAGCCTAAACTATGTCTGACAGATTTTGTCCTGTTTATGGTGGGCGTTCTCACCGCGAAAGAGAAACCAATCAAAACTGAAAGACTGAAAGTGATGATCATGCCGTTACCACGTGAACAGTCTTTTATGAATGCGTAAATGCGCGCTCAGTGCTTCGACTCCGGTGTGACTGAGTAAAGTGACAAATTTTATGTTTCATCTAATTTAGACAATTTAAAAACTATAATATTATTTGGCCGTGGGCACACAGGAAAGTGTAAAGTATAAAGTTTCTGTCAATATGTTTATCATGCTTGTATGATGAAAAACTTAATGCATGACCTACTCATTCTAAACCTGTCGAGCTTCGCCGGCGAAGCTCTCGACCCCAGAGGGTTAACCGATCTGAGTGAGCAGAGCAGTGTCAGCAAGCGTGCTCATTACAAATAAACTGTGTGCACACAAAGATATTCACAAGAGTGGAGAGAAACTGTCATGCATGAGAGTAGTTCACATATGCGAGCACTGAGCACTGAGACACTTGCACATCCTTTCTGTCTGCTCACTCGGTCGTCCTCATGCTCTCTGTTACAGACATTGACTACGTTTACATGCACGTCCAAATCGAGCTGCTGTTGGTAATCGAGCAAAGGGTCCCAGCAGGGGTGCCAGAGAAATCCAATCCTACATGCACAAGTGAAATCGGGCTATTGTGCAAGGTGCATTGTGCACCCGAGCCACACGTGGCGCTACACGCCCCATCGTGTTGGTACACTTCCGGTTGTCATCATGAAGAAGAGCTATAGTGTTGCCAGATACTGCTGACGTTTTCCAGCCCAAAACATGTTCAAATCCGCTAAAATGCACTTAAAACCCCCAATCTGGCAACACTGGCAGTTCCGTGTTCAAGCTGTTAGGCTTGCTCTAACAGACTATGGCTACAAACTGTCCGGCGCAGACCACTGTTTTGTAAGACAACTTATTTTGCACAATAATATTTTTCTAAAGTCCATTTTTTGCTTACAAAAAAAAATTTTTTTTTTTGCTTACAATTTAACTTATGTCTTAATAAACACACAAAAAGTTCAATTGTTTTGTTTTTATTGACATTCTTCAGATGTTGGACATATATATATATATATATATATATATATATATATATATATATATATATACACACACACACACACAAATACAATGACTTGTTTATGTACACAATTCACAGCTATGCAACAGCTGTACAGATGTATTTGGTGATACAGTAAGTGAGCTAAATTTTAACAATGCAAACAATGCCACAAAAAGAAAAGATTCATGCCGTTGTCATGATTCGTTGTCATGCCGACCGAGGCTGTTGTGTTTCCCGCTTGTGGTCTCGTCACTCGTCACTTCCGGAAGTAGCTCGACAACTAGCTCGATAGGGTATACATGCACAAAGTAGCTCGGCAGAAATCGCATAACCTAGGTCGTGTAGCTCGATTCCGAGAAATCAAGTTCGGTTCAATTTCAGCCGAATTAAGGTGTATACATGGCATTTTGAACTTCGATTTCAGTCGAGCAACGGCAGAAATTCGATTCTCTCTATGTGCATGTAAACGTAGTGACTGTTAGATGTCTCAAATATAAAACTCACAAGAACTTCACTGCTCGCACTGAAGCACAAGGCAGCAACCGACATAAAAAAAAACAAAACAAAAAAATCTTCCATGGCATTCATGATTGTACGGTATAGAATACTCATTTTGGTATCAGTATCGATCTCGACGAGCACTAAAACCCATATACTGGTACCCAATCTGAAAAATAAACGGTATCCATGCATCCCCATCACCAACGAAGTAGCCTTATGACAGCTTTTTTGTTCCTTCAGCTGTAACGATTGCATTATCTGATGTCCATGTTCTTCGGAATGCTATCTGCTGTCTAATCAAATAGAACGTCAGCAGGTTTATCGAAAGAATACCCAAACATTATGTTGTAGTCACAACAGAGACAGCTTTCTGCTCACACGGGAGTTAAAATCTCCTGATTTATAAAACTCAGCCATGTTCATAAGCTCAAATGATTATTTCATAATTCATGGATTGTCATCGAGCATAAAGGATAACTTTTTCAAAGGGAAAATGAAAGGCTTGAAATGTTTACAGAGACACTATTTCGGCGAAAAGAAAAATAAACCTCGATTTATGTTTAAGAAGAGCATACAGAATTCTGTGCTTTGGATCTCTCTCTCTCTCTCTCTCTCTCTCTCTCTCTCTATATATATATATATATATATATATATATATATATATATACACACACACACACACACATACATACAGCGCTCAGCGTAAATGAGTGCACCCCCTTTGAAAAGTAACATTTTAAACAATATCTCAATGAACACAAACAATTTCCAAAATGTTGACAAGACAAAGTTTAATATAACATCTGTTTAACTTATAACGGGAAAGTAAGGTTAATAATATAACTTAGATTACACATTTTTCAGTTTTACTCAAATTAGGGTGGTGCAAAAATGAGTACACCCCACAACAAAAACTACTACATCTAGTACTTTGTATGGCCTCCATGATTTTTAATGACAGCACCAAGTCTTCTAGGCATGGAATGAACAAGTTGGCGACATTTTGCAACATCAATCTTTTTCCATTCTTCAACAACGACCTCTTTTAGTGACTGGATGCTGGATGGAGAGTGATGCTCAACTTGTCTCTTCAGAATTCCCCATAGGTGTTCGATTGGGTTCAGATCAGGAGACATACTTGGCCACTGAATCACTTTCACCCTGTTCTTCTTCAGAAATCCAACAGTGGCCTTAGATGTGTGTTTAGGATCATTGTCATGTTGGAAAAGTGATGGTATTATCTTCTCTTTCAGTATAGAGCAATACGTCTGTGAATTCATGATGCCATCAATGAAATGCAGCTCCCCGACACCAGCAGCACTCATGCAGCCCCACATAAGGACACTACCACCACCATGTTTCACTGTAGGCACCAGGCATTTTTCTTTGTATTCCTCACCTTTGCGACGCCATACAGTTTTGAAGCCGTCAGTTCCAAAAACATTTATCTTGGTCTCATCACTCCAGAGTATAGAGTCCCAGTAGTCTTCATCTTTGTCAGCATGGGCCCTGGCAA
The DNA here is from genome assembly GCF_027579695.1 of Neoarius graeffei. Classification (NCBI taxonomy): domain Eukaryota; kingdom Metazoa; phylum Chordata; class Actinopteri; order Siluriformes; family Ariidae; genus Neoarius; species Neoarius graeffei. Next base: position 70,480,045 of record NC_083579.1, read on the forward strand.
ACTCTAGGCGGGCTTTTCTGTGCCTGGGCTTTAGGAGAGGCTTCTTTCATGGACGGCGTCCATGCATGCCATTCCTCTGCAGTGTACGCCGTATTGTGTCACAGGAAATAGTCACCCCAGTTTGGCTTTCTACTTCTTTAGATAACTGCAGTGAACTTGCATGCTGATTTTCTTCAACTCTTCTCATCAGAAGACGCTCCTGTCGAGGTGTTAACTTCCGTGGACGACCTGGACGTCTCTGTGAGATGGTTGCAGTTCCATCTTTCTTAAACTTTTGTACCACTTTTGCTACAGTATTCTGACTGATAAGTAAAGCTTTGCTGATCTTCTTGTAGCCTTCACCTTTGTGGTGGAAAGAAATTATTTTCTTTGGGGAATTCTGAAAAGACAAGTTGAGCATCACTCTCCATCCAGCATCCAGTCACTAAAAGAGGTCGTTGTTGAAGAATGGAAAAAGATTGATGCTGCAAAATGTCGCCAACTTGTTCATTCCATGCCTAGAAGACTTGGTGCTGTCATTAAAAATCATGGAGGCCATACAAAGTACTAGATGTAGTCGTTTTTGTTGTGGGGTGTACTCATTTTTGCACCACCCTAATTTGAGTAAAACTGAAAAATGTGTAATCTAAGTTTATATTATTAACCTTACTTCCACGTTATAAGTTAAACAGATGTTATATTAAACTTTGTCTTTTCAACATTTTGGAAATTGTTTGTGTTCATTGAGATATCGTTTAAAATGTTACTTTTCAAAGGGGGTGGACTCATTTACGCTGAGCACTGTATATATATATATATTAGTGCTGTCAAGCGATTAAAATATTTAATCGCGATTAATGTCGCGACTGTCATAGTTAACTCGCGATTAATCGCAATTTAATCGCACATTTTTGTCACATGAAAAACCATGTAATTCTCTTATCAGCATAAAAAAGTGAATGGGCTTGCTCACCGTTCGAACTATGGGGGTACTCGGGGGATCCGAGATCCCCTGAAACAGACATGAGATCCCTTGAAAACATGATTTGGGAAATGTTGGGGGGTCTCTAAAATATTGGCCAAATGATGTTTATTGACATAGCAATCGTGTGTAACGGGAAGCATTTGCATATCCGAAGTGAGCGCGCGATGGAGATCCCCGCTCTGAGACAAGCGCAAGCACCCCCCCCCCCCCCCCCCCAAGGGAAAAAAAGGGACCCCCCGAAAATATCGGCATAGTTCGAACACTGGTTGTACCAATGTTGTTTGTTTGTTTTTTTTATTGCAGAGCATAACACGTCTTGTCACAGCCACTGCAAAGTCGGGCTGGAGCCACGGATGGGAAAACGAAACCTAAGCCGAGCACCGTGGCTCTTCGGGGGAGGCCAGAGGACTCTGGCTGTGCGGGGCGTGGCATTACAGTCTAACTGCTGTCGTTTTTCTAAGCAAAGTCTCTGTTCCAAGTTCCTGGCAGTTTCAAAAGCTTATGAAAAACCTACATCATGTCACAGAGCGTTAATCTCGCGATAAAAAAATTATCGCCATTAAAATTGAGTCAAGTTAACGCGTTAATAACGCGACATTTTTGACAGCACTAATATATATATATATATATATGAGTGATTCCACGCTTATGGGTACTGAAATGGGGACATGAACTTATTCACCTAAAACCATTTCTTTTTTTACCATCAGGTCACAAAACATGTAATCTTTAATGAATGATATGTTAAAAGATAACTTTAATTTTCTGAGATGTAATAAAAACATATTTATATGCCAAAGTCAAGCCTATGAGTTCCAAAATGATGTCTGTTACATTACTTCTGTTACGATTGTCCATCTCGCGTCTGTTACAAATTAATTACGATCTAGCTATATACCATGTTAATCTTATTGAAAGAATGTGTATGTTTATTCTACTACACATGTTTATTAATTATATTTGCTAAAACATCACCTTCCTATGTTTCAAAAAGTAATTCTACATTGTTAAAATTGAGAATCTATATGTCCACAACACTTCTGTTACGTTCTGACTTTGGCATATAAATATGTTTTTATTACATCTCAGAAAATTAAAGTTATCTTTTAACATATCATTCATTAAAGATTACATGTTTTGTGACCTGATGGTAAAAAAAAGAAATGGTTTTAGGTGAATTTTTAAAAATAAGTTCATGTCCCCATTTCAGTACCCATAAGCGTGGAATCACTCATATATATATATATATATATATATATATATATATATATATATATATATAATTTTTTTTTTTTTGGGGAGCTCTTGTTAGGCAAAACTCAACTTTTCAGAATGAATATTGGAACATTGCTTTTTTAAAATTTTTTTAGCACTGCTTAAGCCGAATAAAGGCAGTAAAAGCCTCGGCCCGATCTGTTACTCATCTACCATGTATGGCTAGCCTGTTTGCAGATGCTGGGCCCGGTTTGAGCGCTGTGGCATGCTCAGACAGGGCCAGGGCTGAATTCCACAGGCCTTCCACATTGCTGCAGGCGATACTTTCAGCAAAAGCGCAGAGACGCTGCAGCACGGCGTGGAAACTATTTAGCACTCGGACAAACATTGCTGATTGTTTGGACTTGCTTAAATGGATCAATTTTCTCCAGTATAAAGTTAACTGTCTGACTCAAAATTCCAACAAAAATACAGTCTTCCCACCACTTCCAGTACCTCATTGCTCAGAGTGCCTGAATGAAAAATAGAAAAATAATGTGCAAAAAAAAAAAATCAAACCAGTTTGGAACAGGAAATCGGTCATTTGTAGAATGAGAACTTAATATCAAGTCTACAGAAGAGTGTATAGTATAAATGGAATTGGCCATGAAAATGAAATTGTCTACACGTTTCTGTATCAATCGAATGTAGGCCATGTATGGTAGAAATATTTAGTGAAATCTATACATTACGTATTACATGAGAGAAGAGAAACAAAGAGAGAGTTTTATCTCCTGTAGCCTCAGAAGCACTTTGCTTGCATTTGCAGACTGTACAGTGGTGCTTGAAAGTTTGTGAACCCTTTAGAATTTTCTATATTTCTGTATAAATATGACCTAAAACATCATCAGATTTTCACACAAGTTCTAAAAGTAGATAAAGAGAACCCAGTTAAACAAATGAGACAAAAATATTATACTTGGTCATTTATTTATTTATTGAGGAAAATGATCCAATATTACATATCTGTGAGTGGCAAAAGTATGTGAACCTCTAGGATTAGCAGTTAATTTGAAGGTGAAATTAGAGTCAGGTGTTTTCAATCAATGGGATGACAATCAGGTGTGAGTGGGCACCCTGTTTTATTTAAAGAACAGGGATCTATCAAAGTCTGATCTTCACAACACATGTTTGTGGAAGTGTATCATGGCACGAACAAAGGAGATTTCTGAGGACCTCAGAAAAAAGCGTTGTTGATGCTCATCAGGCTGGAAAAGGTTACAAAACCATCTCTAAAGAGTTTGGACTCCACCAATCCACAGTCAGACAGATTGTGTACAAATGGAGGAAATTCAAGACCATTGTTACCCTCCCCAGGAGTGGTCAGCCAACAAAGATCACTCCAAGAGCAAGGCGTGTAATAGTTGGCGAGGTCACAAAGGACCCCAGGGTAACTTCTAAGCAACTGAAGGCCTCTCTAACCTTGGCTAATGTTAATGTTCATGAGTCCACCATCAGGAGAACACTGAACAACAATGGTGTGCATGGCAGGGTTGCAAGGAGAAAGCCACTGCTCTCCAAAAACAACATTGCTGCTCGTCTGCAGTTTGCTAAAGATCATGTGGACAAGCCAGAAGGCTAATGGAAAAATGTTTTGTGGATGGATGAGACCAAAATATAAATTTTTGGTTTAAATGAGAAGTATTATGTTTGGAGAAAGGAAAACACTGCATTCCAGCATAAGAACCTTATCCCATCTGTGAAACATGGTGGTGGTAGTATCATGGTTTGGGCCCGTTTTGCTGCATCTGGGCCAGGACGGCTTGCCATCATTGATGGAGCAATTAATTCTGAATTATACCAGCGAATCCTAAAGGAAAATGTCAGGACATCTGTCCATGAACAGAATCTCAAGAGAAGGTGGGTCATGCAGCAAGACAACAACCCTAAGCACACAAGTCGTTCTACCAAAGAATGGTTAAAGAAGAATAAAGTTAATGTTTTGGAATGGCCAAGTCAAAGTCCTGACCTTAATCCAATCGAAATGTTGTGGAAGGACCTGAAGTGAGCAGTTCATGTGAGGAAACCCACCAACATCCCAGAGTTGAAGCTGTTCTGTATGGAGGAACGGGCTAAAATTCCTCCAAGCCGGTGTGCAGGACTGATCAACAGTTACCGCAAACGTTTAGTTGCAGTTATTGCTGCACAAGGGGGTCACACCAGATACTGAAAGCAAAGGTTCACATACTTTTGCCACTCACAGATATGTAATATTGGATCATTTTCCTCAATAAATAAATGCCCAAGTATAATATTTTTGTCTCATTTGTTTAACTGGGTTCTCTTTATCTACTTTTAGGACTTGTGTGAAAATCTGATGATGTTTTAGGTCATATTTATGTAGAAATATAGAAAATTCTAAAGGGTTCACAAACTTTCAAGCACCACTGTATCTCAGGGGTTCTCAACCTTTTCTACTTTAAGGCCCACCTATTTATAGTTGTACCAAGTTGGGGCCCGTTAAAAAGATCCCCAATTTTTTGGCTCCTCTATTCTATTAGAATCTAATAATCTATTGTAAAGTGTATTCATGGGATGCGACATCACTCCCTGTTACAGATGTGAGCCCAGGAATTAAATAAATGCAATAAAAACAAACTGTTTATAACTGTAGGTTTTGTATTTAAAGCTGTATGGATCTGCCAGAAGCCAAACCACGCGTGCAGGGCATTCTCAGTCAAAAGGGATTAATGATCCAAAAGCAGAGGTGGACAGTAACGAAGTACATTTACTTGAGTACTGTACTTAAGTACACTTTTTGAGTATCTGTACTTTACTTAAGTTTTTTTTTTGGAAACTTATGACTTTAACTTCACTACATTTGAAAGACAAATATCGTACTTTTCCCTCCACTACATTTCTATCAAGGTCCTCGTCACTCGTTACTATGAAGCAGCTTTGAAAGTGGATGTTTTTTTTCTTTTCTAAAACCTGATTGATTTTTTCCGCGGGTGACGCTGAGACAGCCGATCAGTAATCACTAGGGTCACGTCCATAGACTGTATAAAATCAAGCTCAGTGATTTCTCAGCAGCGTTATTTAACACGATCAGTTGATGGCAGAATGGAAGGAGGCGGTTCTTCTGGAGAATGTACGCACCCATGGCCCATGAACCCATGTTTCAGTTTTCTGCAAGGATTAAAGATTCGTTTCGTTTTAAATGTTTGCTTTGTTTGCCTAAAACGAACCACATCACGGCCTCCAAAAACTCGCCGTCCGGCCTGCGGAAGCATATTGAGGTCTGTAAACGTTTTATTCCAAGAGAAAGCTTGCAATGAAGTTGTCTGTGCTTTTACAGCTAGCGATAACGTTACAAACGTAGCTATGCAGTCTGGTTAGTCACATGACTTTCTCTGGGTTTTCCCGCCACGTTGCCGTAGCCTTGTCCACGGCTAACGTTAACACATAGCTAGTTAACTTGGACACCATTAGTTAGCATGTAAAAATTGGAGTTACGCTAACATGAATAACGTTAACTTATCTGAAGTCCTTTCAGAAATATGTTTTAGCATAATCTTGCCAAATAAACAGAATGTAGAAATCTTTCTTTTCTAGTAGCGTTAGCTACCCAATATGATTTCGAGTTTGAAAAGAGTTTGCTAGCATGTCAGGTGGAGCTTCACTGACTAGCTAGCTTAACGCTAAACCACCATGATGGCATAGCATGTGTTCATTTTGTGAATTCACAAAATAATCCAGTCGGTTGCTTCAGAGGCATGAGGTATTATAAGCGCTGTGGCAATAATACAACAATGCGTTGACAGAAAATGTACTTTTAATACTTAAGTATTTTTAAAAGCAAGTACTTTAACTTAAGTAAGAATCTGACTGGAGAACTTTCACTTGTATCGGAGGAACATTTAACCACTGGGATCTGTACTTTCACTTAAGTCATGAAGTTGGGTACTTTGTCCACCTCTGTCCAAAAGTGGAGTCTGGATGATTAACACGAGAACTTATTGCCATGTTTGTGTTCAGCGAACAAGCAAGTTATTAAAACCAGGAAGTCCGCTCAAAAGAAGTGGATATAGAAACCACTCAAATGGGATTAGTTCCTTACACGCTAACAAAGAAGGATTTTTCCTACGAGTTGGAAAATTATCCATTAGGGTTATGACTGTGAAAGTGTTTTCAAAATTTCTAATTTCCTGATGTTGCATTTGCTGAACCTAACAATTGTTGTAATAATAATTATAATTGTTAATTAATACAATTTGTATTAATTAACAATTATAATTATTATTACAACAATTGTTAAGCAATTTGTTATATAAAAGTACTTTACACATCTTTCAATGAACTTATTTTATAATCATGATTTATTTATTTATTGGGCGGCACGGTGGTGTAGTGGTTAGCGCTGTCGCCTCACAGCAAGAAGGTCCTGGGTTCGAGCCCCGGGGCCGGCGAGGGCCTTTCTGTGTGGAGTTTGCATGTTCTCCCCGTGTCCGCGTGGGTTTCCTCCGGGTGCTCCGGTTTCCCCCAAAGACATGCAGGTTAGGTTAACTGGTGACTCTAAATTGAGCGTAGGTGTGAATGTGAGTGTGAATGGTTGTCTGTGTCTATTGGCCCTTTTCCACTACCCTTTTTCAGCTCGCTTCAGCTCACTTCAGCCCGACACGGCTCGCGTTTCGACTACCAAAAACCAGCACGACTCAGCTCGCTTCAGCCCTGCTTAGCCCCTAAAACTCGCACCGTTTTGGAGTGGGGCTGAAGCGAGCCAAAGCAAGCCGAGTGAGGTTGGGGGCGTGAGCAGACACTCCCCTGTGCACTGATTGGTGAGGAGGAGTGTCCTCACATGCCCACACACGCCCCGCGAGCGCGCTGGGATCTGTAAACACCGCAAACCCGGAAGAAGAAGAAGAATTACGAATTACGAGAATTTCTGAAGCCTTATGCGCCTCGCCTCATCTATACGCTCTTGCCAGTATCTGTTGGCGTTGTCGGTGACAACAAGCCACAGCACCAAGACCAGCAACACTAACGACTCCATGTCCTCCATGTTTATTGTTTACTATCCGGGTTGTGAGACTACCGCTTAAAAGATCACTGATGTCACTGTTTGCGCTGCTTAACGACATCGCCTGACGTCCACCCACTTTCGCTAACTCCACCCAATGTGTCCACCCACTTCCAGCCAGCACGGCTCAGCGCGGTTGTAGTCGAAATGCAACTCCAACAGCCCCGCTCAGCCCGACTCAGCACGGCACGGCTCAGCCCGACTCAGCCGCGTTTGTAGTGGAAAAGCGGCATATGTGTCAGCCCTGTGATGACCTGGCGACTTGTCCAGGGTGTACCCCGCCTTTTGCCCGTAGTCAGCTGGGATAGGCTCCAGCTTGCCTGCGACCCTGTAGAACAGGATAAAGCGGCTAGAGATAATGAGATGAGATGAGATTTCTTTATTTAATATACATGTATTTATCAAAAGTGAGGTGATGTTGGGTGCGGGAGGTTTTTGCATGACCCAATAAAAATAACTTCAAAAAAGTAATATATGAGTAAAAGTTCACCAAATGCAACATCAGGAAAGTAGAAATTTTGAAAACACTTTCACAGTCATAACCCTATTATCCATCCGTTGAGTTTTCCGACATCTCAAACGACCTGGTGCTGCAGACATCGTTCTACACGGACAAACAGATGAAAACCTGGAAGAGCATGGAGGAGTATAACTTTTTATATGTGGCTGGGTTAAAGAGCTGGGGATCAGGACACTACAAGATAGACGGCGGTAGACGGATCTAAGTGCAGGAAGTGTGTTTATTACCAGGTGTGATATTTATAAAAGCAAATCATAAAGCAGAGTATTTAAACAGCGTTATAAGCATGGCGAGAAACAAACGTGACCGTGATAACGATGATGCTTCGTGAACCCTCTGTGAAAACAGCTTCTGTATCTGTGCGTGCCGACTGCGCTCAAATCAGCATCAGGTGTTTCCCATAGCGACTGGGTCCCAAGCACGTGCGGCCGCTCGAGCTGCGCCAGACTGAAGCGTGCAAAGGCATGACAGTCGAGTGTTCACCTGTTGTGTGACCACAACTTTTAGCTCACACGTACTATATCGCCATCGAAATGCCTCATTTTCATCGATAATCCATCGCAAAGCATCGCGAGCTGTAGTGTGACCGTAGCTTAATGAGGTGGATGTGACGTCCAATGCAACCCAGCAATTGTACCCTACTAAGAGTAAAAGTTAGCGTCAACTTGGAAAAAAATTAATTGCGGCCCACTAGATAACACTTCCCGCGGCCCAGTGGTTGAGAAACACTGCTGTACATGATGCACTTTTATCTAAAAAGTCCTGTTTCTATTAAGATTTCGTGTCCCGTGCATAAATTTCACTCTATCATTGTAGTTAACTCCACTGATATCATTGTATCACTGTAGTTAATTCTGCAATGCGTGCAATCCAGGTATGTACTAGTCTGGTTAACACCAGACCATATCACAAGTGAAATATGGTCTGGAATCCGCCTATTGAATTTCTCGTAGGGGAGGTGTGGTTTACGATTGTCAACGGCCGTTTATTGGACGTTGCGAATGTCTATCATTTGGCGTATACGTAGCCCATGGCCAACCATGGCAGTTGTACCCGGTGACGTAGTTAGAGCGACGAAGAAGACGAAGAGGCAACTCTTGATGGCATTTTCCTGCTCTGGACCAAGCTGTGCCGCAGAAATCCCGAGATCGCCTGCCTCCTTTACCTGGTCTTCCACCAAGGCAGTCAGTGGCGCGACTACCGCAACGACCGGGGTTTGGCTAAACCCCATCTGCTTACCCACTAAGGGGGCTAGTTGGTAAATGAGACTTTTACCAAACCCTGTCGGAAGCAAGGCAAAGGCATCTGTCTTCGTGTCAACGAAAGACTGTAACGCCAAACGCTGTTCTTTTTATTAAAACAAACTTTCGCTCTAAACTATTCAGAACAGTGTCTAAAGCTTGATCAAAAGTTTGGTTCGTATCGCTCGTCGCCATGTTAAATGTGATCCGTAAACAGTCCCAAATAAACTACAAGCTTCCGTTTGTCGAGTAGTACGCGTCACCGTCTTTCCACCCCTCCCCACTCTCTGATTGGCTCCCTCACTCAGGCGAGCCTTTAGACCATAGTTTCCATGCTGTCTTTTCAGATCGGAACGATTGTGCAAAGCAGCATGGGATTTCCCAGGCTAGGTATGTACAGTATGACCCATATTATTCTATCCACATTCACTGGATATGAGCAATCGTGCGCTCTGATTGGCTACTCTACTACTAGGATATCAGCTCATATACCGTGAGTAGAGAAAAACAAAACGGCGGAGCGTTTTGCTGAACCAACCGAGGATGAAATAAACAGGGATGTGATTTGGGGCTGGTGAAATTATCTGAAAATTTTAGGCGGGGGTCTGGGGGCTGCAGGCCCCCAGCTGGTCCAGGGCCTGGTGGGGGGACAAGGGGGGAAGCCCCCCGAAGCTCCTGGGTTTTGGGGTTTTCTGACTTAAAAATTGTACTAAAATGGCAAGCAAACACACAAGAAAAAACTTGTCATGATTAACAAATTCAAGCCAATTTAATGGTCAACATGCAACTCTGACACACACTCTCTCACTCGCGCGCGCACGCACGCACTCTCACTCACTCGCTCTCTCTCTCTCACTCGCTCTCTCTCTCTCACTCGCTTGCTCTCTCTCTCTCACTCACTCGCTCTCTCTCTCTCACTCGCTCTCTCTCTCTCACTCGCTTGCTCTCTCTCTCTCACTCACTCGCTCTCTCTCTCTCACTCGCTCTCTCTCTCTCACTCGCTTGCTCTCTCTCTCTCGCGCTCTCTCTCTCTCACTCGCTTGCTCTCTCTCTCACTCGCTCGCTCTCTTTCTCACTCGCTTGCGCTCTCTCTCCCACTCGCTCGCGCTCTCTCTCACTCGCTGGCTCTCTCTCTCACTCGCTCGCGCTCTCTCTCTCACTCGCGCTCTCTCTCTCTCACTCGCGCTCTCTCTCTCTCACTCGCGCTCTCTCTCTCACTCACTCGCGCTCTCTCTCTCACTCGCTCGCTCTCTCTCTCACTCGCTTGCGCTCTCTCTCTCTCGCTTTCTCTCTCACTCGCTCTCTCTCTCTCTCTCGCTCTCTCACTCGCTCTCTCTCTCGCTCTCTCTCTCTCGCTCTCTCTCTCACTCGCTCGCTCTCTCTCTCTCTCTCTCTCACTCGCGCTCTCTCTCTCTCTCACTCGCGCTCTCTCTCTCACTCGCTCGCTCGCTCTCTCTCGCTCTCTCTCTCACTCGCTTGCTCTCTCTCTCTCGCGCTCTCTCTCTCTCACTCGCTTGCTCTCTCTCTCACTCGCTCTCTCTCTCTCACTCGCTTGCTCTCTCTCTCTCGCGCTCTCTCTTTCTCACTCGCTTGCGCTCTCTCTCTCACTCGCTGGCTCTCTCTCTCACTCGCTCGCGCTCTCTCTCTCACGCTCTCTCTCTCTCACTCGCGCTCTCTCTCTCTCACTCGCGCTCTCTCTCTCACTCACTCGCGCTCTCTCTCTCACTCGCTCGCTCTCTCTCTCACTCGCTTGCGCTCTCTCTCTCTCGCTTTCTCTCTCACTCGCTCGCTCTCTCTCTCTCGCTCTCTCACTCGCTCTCTCTCTCTCTCACTCGCTCTCTCTCGCTCTCTCTCTCACTCGCTCGCTCTCTCTCTCTCTCTCTCTCTCACTCGCGCTCTCTCTCTCACTCGCTCGCTCTCTCTCTCACTCACTCGCTCGCTCTCTCTCTCTCGCTCTCTCTCTCACTCGCTTGCGCTCTCTCTCTCTCGCTTTCTCTCTCACTCGCTCGCTCTCTCTCTCTCTCTCACTCGCGCTCTCTCTCTCACTCGCTCGCTCTCTCTCTCACTCACTCGCTCGCTCTCTCTCTCTCTCACTCGCGCTCTCTCTCTCTCGCTCTCTCTCACTGGCTCTCTCTCTCTCTTGCTCGCTCGCTCTCTCGTGCTCTCTCACTCGCTCGCTCTCTCTCTCGCGCTCTCTCACTGGCTCTCTCTCTCTCTCTCGCGCGCTCTCTCACTCGCGCGCGCGCACTCTCTCTCTCACTCATGCGCGCGCACTTTACGCTCGATCACGGAGGCTGCCATCTTTCAACTCTGTTTGAAGCGAGCTTACGTACAGCTATCTAACAAGCGCGTTCATTGGTTGTTACAGAGCGATGGGCCAATCACGTACCTCGTTTCATCTCAATGATGTAATTGCGTAAATGACGTAATTACGTCAATGAGATGAAACGAGGTACGTGATTGGCCCATCACTCTGTAACAACCAATGAATGCGCTCGCTTCAAACAAAGAGTTGAAAGATGGCAGCCTCCGTGATCGAGGCGTAAAGATGCAAATCCGAGGCTGCCATCTTTCAAACAAAGTCGGAACGAATAGGATATGAATGTAGATTTGAGGGAAAAATCGGAAACATTTTTTTTTTCAAGTTTTGAGGTGAAAAAAGCGGAATTCCGCGAATTCGCAGAAAAATCACATCCCTGAATAAAAACTCAACTCGAAAACAAAACACCAAAAAATCCCAAAAAAAAAAAATCAACAAAATATGGAATAAAAAGTATTTGATAGTCAGAACATATATCTTTTATTTTTCAAGAATTATTCTTAGAGCATTTTTTCACAAATTGCTCCCGTCATTTCGCCGGTTTGTTTACATTCTAAGCGGAAATGATTTTGTCGGACATTTTGTATAAAGTTTTTATTGATCGAATTTGCAAAAAATACAAATAAAAATGCTCCGTTTCTCAAAATCCAGTGAATGTGAATAGAATAAAACAGTTATTCCACTCAATCTTGTCGTACGTGACTTATAGCCGACTCAGGGCATATCAGCTCACGTACAATTTGATTACGTGGAATAATTGTTAAATATGTTCATCCATTTATAGTTATATGTACACTAACGGAATGTCCATGAAACAAGCTGGTTCCGGTAATCACTTGCGTTACAGCAGCTATAAACAGTTGTCCCATCACCAGCCTCTATTTTTTTCCTTGGTCTTGGACAAAAGAACGTTTACCAAAAAATCCAGAAACCACAAAATTAAACAAACATCTCCTTCCAGAAAGCTTTACCGTACCAACAATTACACATTTTTCTTTCCATATACAGTGGTATGCAAAAGTTTGGGCACCCCTGGTCAAAATTGCTGTTAAGCAAGTTGAAGATGAAATGATCTCCAAAAGGCATAAAGTTAAAGATGACTCGTTCCCTTTATATTTTAAGCAAAAACAATTTTTTATTTTCATCTTTTACATTTTCAAAATGTCAAAAAAGGAAAAGGGCCCGAAGCAAAAGTTTGGGCACCCTGCATGGTTAGTACCTAGTAACACCCCCTTTGGCAAGTATCACAGCTTGTAAACACTTTTTGTAGCCGGATAATAATCTTTCAGTTCTTACCTGGGGGATTTTCACACATTCGTCCTTGCAAAAGGCTTCCAGTTCTACAAGTTTCTTGGGCTGTCTTACATGCACTGCTCTTTTTTAAACAGATTTTCAATGATGTTTAGGTCAGAGGACTGTGAGGGCCCGGGCAAAACCTTCAGCTTGGGCCTCGAGGTATTCCATTGTAGAGTTTGAGGTGTGTTTTGGATCATCGTCTTATTGTAGGACCCGTCCTCTTTTTAACTTCAACTTTTTTACAGATGGTGTGATGTTTGCTTCCAGAATTTGCTGGTATTTCTTCGAATCCATGCGTCCCTTGACCAATGAAATGTGCCCTGTGCTACCGGCTGCAACACAACCCCAAAGCATGATCGATCCACACCCATGCTTCAGAGTTGGAGAGGTGTTCTTTTCCTGGAATTTGGCCCCCTTTTTTCTCCAAACATACCTTTGCACATTGTGGCCAGAAAGATCTATTTTGATTTCATCAGTCCACAGGACTTGTTTCCAAAATGCATCAGGCTTATTTAGTTGTTCATTTGCAAACTTCAGACGCTGAATTTTGTGGCTAGGATGCAGGAAAGGTTTTCTTCTGATGACTCTCCCATGAAGGTCATATTTGTTCAGGTGTCGCTGCATAGTAGAGCAGTGCACCACCACTCCAGGGTCTGCTAAATCTTTCTGAAGGTCTTTTGCAGTCAAACAGGGGTTTTTATTTGCCTTTCTAGCAATCCAACGAGCAGTTCTTTCAGACAGTTTTCTTAATCTTCCAGACCTCACCTTGATCTCCACTGTTTCTGTTAACTGTCATTTCTTGATAGCATTACAATCTGAGGAAACGGCTACCTGAAAACACTTTGCTACGTTCTTGTAGCCTTCTCCTGCTTTGTGAGCATCAATTATTTTATTACCGTATTTTCTGGACTATAAGCCGCTACTTTTTTCCTAGGTTTTGAACCATGCGGCTTATACAAAGGTGCGGCTATTCTGTGGATTTTTCTTCCACCGCTAGGGGCGCTCTAACCGGAAGTAGAATCAAAAATAAGATAGACGAAAAATCAATGCAAAGAAGAATTAGCAGATCTTTAGCAGATAGAACACGCACGACAAATTACTAACTGGTAATTATTTTCAAATCCAGCGAAGATGATTAAAGTGACTTGTGGTTTCAAACACAGGAGAAATGAAGGTAAATAAATACCGGTTATTTTCTCTTGGTTCTGTTCCGTTTTAATCAGCAAAGTTGCTGCTGTGTTAAAAGGCACTGTTCGGAAAGAATCTGTTCAGGTACATACATGTACATTTACAGTACAAAATTGTTCTGTACATGCAGTAAATATCTAATTTTTCAACATAGATATCTGCGGCTTATAGCCCGGTGCGGCTTGTATATCTTTTTTTTTTTATTTTTTTTTAAAAATAGAGCGGCTGCGGCTTATATACAGGTGCGCTCTATAGTCCAGAAAATACGGTATTCAGAATGCGAGGGAGTTGCTTAGAGGAGCCCATGGCTGTTGATTTTAGGGACAAGTCTGAGGAGTCAGAGAATTTATACAGCTTTGAAATCTGCATCATCTGACCTTTCCTAACGAAGAATTTGAACAAGCCACAGCTCAGTAAGCTAATTAAGGTCTGGAACCTTGGTAAAAGTTACCTTAGAACTCAAATGTATTGGGGTGCCCAAACTTTCACATGGTGTTCCTTTTCTTTTTTCACTCTCCAATTGTACAAAACAAAAATAATGCACAAATCTTGCAGAAAATGCTGAAATGTCGTCTTTACCCTTATGCCTTTTGGTGATCAGTTCATCTTCTGCTCACTTAACTATTCACAGTAACAGACATTTTCAGTAAGGGTGCCCAAACTTTTGCATGCCATTGTAATGATAAACCTGTTTATTATTGGTCTTTATTATGTGGCACATCGGTCACACAAGTCCCTGTGAACGAGCTGTGACCACAGAAACATTAGTAACATTAGAACAAGCACGGTAATGAAAACTTACTGAGACAATATGTTCCTCTAGATATACTTTGACTGCGTTACCCAGATAACTCGGAACATACCGATTATCTTTGACCACGATTTTATAATTATAGTCTGATAACATTTAAAAGTCTGGTGATTTAAACATGATATCATCTCGTAAAGGCAAAATAACTTCAGGTTTAACGGATGCTCGTATTCACTGGAACGTTTCCCAACTCTGGGTTTTGAAAGCAGATTGTTTCAGTGTGGCTGAGGTTGAAGTTTTTGCATTGTGTTGTATAGATTACACGATGAGGAAATTGCCTGGGCTGAATAGTTGCCTTAAGAAGGCTTAAAGACAGACAGACAATGTGGTATTGTGTGTAATCAGGACATTATTATACTCTTCAGAGACCCCTGCGGTGTTTACAGTGTAGTCTGTGATGGTGGTTTATCAGTTCAGGGCTCGACGTTAACTTTTAAACCCACTTGGGGGTAAATTTCCATTTGCCCCCCCCCCAAATTATCACTTTCCCCCTATTTTGCGAGTACTACTTTTTTTTGTTTTTTAGGAAAACCATAGAATAGTTGTGAATTGCAACATAAAATGAAGATCACACTTGTAACGAACAATAACAATTTTATCCAAAATAGTTTTTCCTGCCTTAGTCGATTTATTTCCATTTCACATGCATGCAGCTGTTGTAAAGTTCGGTGTGTTTGTGTAGAACTCTCTCTCAGACTGTAGGTTCATTACTCGATAATGTAGAAATCATAAAATAAAAATCTATAACAAAGTTTGTATGGGGCGGCACGGTGGTGTAGTGGTTAGCGCTGTCGCCTCACAGCAAGAAGGTCTGGGTTTGAGCCCCGGGGCCGGCGAGGGCCTTTCTGTGTGGAGTTTGCATGTTCTCCCCGTGTCCGCGTGGGTTTCCTCCGGGTGCTCCGGTTTCCCCCACAGTCCAAAGACATGCAGGTTAGGTTAACTGGTGACTCTAAATTGACCGTAGGTGTGAATGTGAGTGTGAATGGTTGTCTGTGTCTATGTGTCAGCCCTGTGATGACCTGGCGACTTGTCCAGGGTGTACCCCGCCTTTCGCCCGTAGTCAGCTGGGATAGGCTCCAGCTTGCCTGCGACCCTGTAGAAGGATAAAGCGGCTAGAGATAATGAGATGAGATGAAAGTTTGTATGAAGAAAACAATAGGGTGCCAAGACTTTTGAACAGTACTGTGTTTGAGAATATATACGGTATAAATATATATATATATTTTTTTGTGTTATATCATCCACCTCTAGGTTTAAAGAAAAAAAATACCCGCGCTGCGTCATGACAGGCAGTATAATGTTTGAGTTTAAAATGATTTAACATGTAGGTTATGGGTGTTTTATACAGACTTGGCAACCTGTAACTGAATCAGTGCAGCCGGTCTGTCATGATACAGTGCGTTTTTTTTTTTTTTTAATCCTCGAGGTGGATGATATTACACAAAATAAATAAATGAATAAATAAAAGCTATATTAATATTTTGCACAGGACTGTGTTGCTCTGATAACAGAAACAAAGCTCCAGCTCTCTCTGCTATTAATCTGTTCTGTTCTTTCAGGATTTATCGCGCATGTCAGTCGTTGTTGAGTTTTTTTATGCCTGAGTTGTCTGAAACCAATCTGGGTTTTCTGTGTCGAATAAGGAAGCGGCTTCACCTGTAAGAAAATCAAACACTTTCATGAAGGAGCTAACTCGAATGCGACTTCCTCACTTCCGACTTTCTGTTTTTGTAAAATACATTTTAAATACAATCGTGAATTTCTCTGGAGTTTTCAGGCTGAGCTCCTCTCTTCGTATTCTTTAACCGCTCATTTACTCGTTGCTCTTGAAGCATTTGTTTCTATTTGTTAACATTTTTCTTGATAGCGGGGAGACGGTAACGCCTTTTATCTATTTCTCTGTTTGAACAAGCAAAAGCAGCGCAAAAATTAACCATATTGAAGACGGATTAAGCCTTGCTTGCATGAAAGACGGTGTCTGTCTGACCCCAGCTGTAATTATCACGTGATACCTGACGTCATGCACAAGGGGTCTGTAAACAGTACGCATACCATACTACAACAGCGGGGGAGATATAAAATAACTTACAAAGCAGTAAATGAAACCGAGACTAAGAAAACAGCCAAGGCATAATGGCGGATACGTAGTGAGGGACGCTTTTAGGAACCGAAGTTAAAAAAAATAAAAAAATGTGTGGTGCTAGTTCGTAATATATGCTCATTCCAACTTGCCCGGTCGGGGACATATCCCACTTGCCCAAATGCATGTTTCACTTGCCCCGGGCAATCGGGCAGTCCTTAATGTCGAGCCCTGCATGAGATGAAACAACTGGGAATATGGCTTAACTCATCATCACAACACAAACATGTGCTATACAAAGTTCGTAAATCTCATGCTTTACGGTTTTAAAACCCATCCTGATCCTCTTCTTGAGCAGAAACGATATTCAGCGGTTGAAATCATTCTCAGACTCTAACCACAGCGTCATCTCATCTCATCTCATTATCTCTAGCCGCTTTATCCTTCTACAGGGTCGCAGGCAAGCTGGAGCCTATCCCAGCTGACTACGGGCGAAAGGCGGGGTACACCCTGGACAAGTCGCCAGGTCATCACAGGGCTGACACATAGACACAGACAACCATTCACACCCACATTCACACCTACGCTCAATTTAGAGTCACCAGTTAACCTAACCTGCATGTCTTTGGACTGTGGGGGAAACCGGAGCACCCGGAGGAAACCCACGCGGACACGGGGAGAACATGCAAACTCCGCACAGAAAGGCCCTCGCCGGCCCCGGGGCTCGAACCCAGGACCTTCTTGCTGTGAGGCGACAGCGCTAACCACTACACCACTGTGCCGCCCACCACGGCGTCAACGTTTGTGAAATTATGAGAACAGTATGTCATTTCTCATGCAAAACATTTGTACATCATATATCATATACCGCACTATAATACACAATGATACTGCAAGAGGAATTACACCAGTCCCAGAAATCGCAGAAACACTGTGCTTAAGAAGAGTGAAGTATTTCTCTAGCATTGTGTTTAAACATTAGTATTAACATTAACATTGTGATTACAGAATTATAAACCGGTAAAACGGCTGGATTTATTTCACTCCTTACCTTTGCAATGCTCTAAATGTAAGGAATAAACAAACAAACATTCTGTTCGCACCATGAATAAAGGAATTAGAGCTTTTCGGACCTCGTTGTTGCCATCATGAAGTGGAATGGAGTCTCTTTCAGCTCTTTAGGTGTCTAAAAGCAGCTGGGTTATAAATTACCACCCATTTGGGGTTTCCCCCCCCCAGCTAAATCACTGTGAGGACAGAGAATGGGCGAACTGTCAACATGTAACTAAATATCTCATTATCTCATTATCTCTAGCCGCTTTATCCTGTTCTACAGGGTCGCAGGCAAGCTGGAGCCTATCCCAGCTGACTACGGGTGAAAGGCGGGGTACACCCTGGACAAGTCGCCAGGTCATCACAGGGCTGACACATAGACACAGACAACCATTCACACTCACATTCACACCTACGCTCAATTTAGAGTCACCAGTTAACCTAACCTGCATGTCTTTGGACTGTGGGGGAAACCGGAGCACCCGGAGGAAACCCACGCGGACACGGGGAGAACATGCAAACTCCACACAGAAAGGCCCTCGCCGGCCCCGGGGCTCGAACCCGGACCTTCTTGCTGTGAGGCGACAGCGCTAACCACTACACCACCGTGCCGCCCGTAACTAAATATAACGTATAATTAACCATATCAGGAGGAAGTGAATGGTGCTTTACAGCACCTGCCATAAACCAGCTTTCAAACTGACTGGAGAATTTGGCTTAAAACAATGAATCGCATTACTGGCAAGAACACACACACACACACACACACACACAACTGGTGGCCACCTTCCACTGATTTCATATGATCCTAGAGGGGAAAAAAACCCAAAAAACCCACCTTGGCGTGTTTACTTTCTCGGCCAGCCTGAATCAACAGGAAAGTGCTGGGAATAAAATCACAAAAATCACAGCCACACTCCATTCCAGTCTGTCGGAACAACTGATAGCCAAGAAAATTACTCAAAAAAAAAAAAGCAGTGTCTGTGAAGAGAATCGGATCTGTTCTTAAAGGTAGACTGCCTTTTAGATTGTTCAAGTTTAGATCATAAAAATAATTTTCCCTGACACCCAGTTATTTTTGTTTAGTGGACCAAAAGCTACTGAATTCGAATCACAGACTTCCAATTTTATTAGTTTTTTAAAATGGAACAATTAATAAATTTAGAGCCACGTGGCCTTAAATTCTCCATTATTTTTTCCTGCTTCACCATGACTCAATATAAGATACTACAGTATGTCATGCATGACGTTGTAGGCTTTCCCCGTTCGCGCAAGGCATTGTGGGATACAAATTTGAAACACGGAGGACGCGAGTGTGTGAATGAAACGTGAAAGCCCGACTACAGTAACGGAAAATGAGAAGAAAAGACGTTATGTTATATACGAAGGAAAGGAAACGCAGGCCTAAACTAATAAATCTCGGCGCTCAGCGAGCACCTCGGTGTGATCAGCTGTTCGTTTAGCGACGGAATGATGGAACTGTCAGCGCACGCTCAAAGGTAAACCTGTAGATGGCAGTAATGCAACACTGTGGATCCCAGCTGCTGTAAAACCCAAAAGAAGAAGAAAAAGAAGGTAAACCTGCGCATGCGCACACACACGGACTTCCTCTGTCTGCTTGACTGCACGAAGCGAGCGATTTCATGCACATTATTTGCTTTAATCCGCTCAAATTAAAGGAGAACTGAAGGCAAATTTTTTATTCTCAAAATTCTATTTCTCATTTTATTAAATATCGGAATGCATTTTTGAGAGCTATTTTGTCACTGCTATAGCAAGTTATGAGTGTTTGAAATATGCTCTGTAATATATCAGTCCGTATGTCAAAGCAACGGCCGTAAACGAGATTCGTTGAGACCTGTGCGAGACATCGTAGGACGAAAGTAAAACGTACAGCGCAAATCAAAGTGACCGACATCTGCCAACGTCGTCAAAAGACGCGCGCTCCCTCTTTCGAATGCTGATGTAATCAAGCCGGAAGTTTTGTTTGTTTTGAGAGCGATCAGGAAAGTTTGCAAAAAGTAGGCAGTAATCGTCATTTAAACTCATTTTTGTGCAATACTTCATTTGGAAAACAGTTTTCAAAACGGTGGCGCTGACACCTGGCTGACACTTCTTCACATTTCGAAGTCTCGCACAAGTCTCGTGAAGATCACGCGGATAAGCGACGCCTGCCGTGGACCAAACGAACTAAATTCAACACGGCTAAAAAACAAATAGGCCGATAAGTATAATATTTAATTGCAAGTAGTTGCCAATACGAGTCACGATATACTGTAAGGTTACTAAAACCGAAAACGTAATTGAATAACACGTTAATTAAGAAATAAAGCAAGTTTAAAAATGACTTCAGTTCCCCTTTAAATAACTTCCCAGCCACAGAATGGTCTGGTTTTTTTTTTATTTTGAGATATTACAGAAATAAACATATATCACAATGACCAAATTTCAGAGGGAACTAAATTTCACAGATTTTCTGAAATTGAAAGGCCGTCTAGCTTTCAAATATATAAGTAGCCTGTTCCAAAAACAAACGAACAAAAAATAAATAAATAAAACTGGCTTGGTGTTCAAAATGAGATGCGTTCAAAATATTTTTATGAAGTCAACTAAGTTTCAAGTAGCACACTTTGTCATATGTGAGAAGAAGCTTTGCATGTACAATGATCAAAGAAGTTATGGAGAAGGTCTTTCAAAATGCCACATGATCCTGTGAAGTACAGGAAACCTTCTGTAAGCACAGCTGAGAAGATACAGCCAGTAGAAGTGCTATTAATGCTTACGACCTATGAAGGCTAGCTGAATAAATACCGACAGCTGACCCAGTTTTAGACGACAGGGCGGTATATCGGAGCACAGGGTGGGACTGGGTGAGATTAGATTCTGAGTGTGACTCAGTGATTCAGTGAAGTTGGTGCTTTCTTGGCACAGAGTAAAGACTTATTGGAGCTTGATTTGTAACTGAAAAGGTAATGTGCTTTACAGTGGTGTGACGTGCCTTCAATCTGTAACTTTAGCGGAGGTGACTTGTTTTTATTCCCATTGCCTGCTGCACCACATACATCCACTGATGTGTGATCTGGATAACTGTAGAACAGTTTTCGTAGGCGGATTAGTAGAGTAGAGTAGAGTAACTTTATTGATCCCTAGAGGGAAATTAAAGTGTCAAGTAGCTTATACAAAAATACAAAAAAAACAAAAACAAAAAACATATTAAGATACAGAGAGGGAAGAAATTACACTAGATCAACATTACACTAAATTACACTAAATCAACACTAAATTACTCTAATTCAACAAAGAGCAAAAACTTCTAGTATGGTGCAAAGAGAGATATTAAAGTAAAACATTAAGTGAACAAATAACAAGTAAACAAATAGCAAGTGTCAATAGCAAGGATTAATTAGCATGGATGGATGGATTTACACTACTGTTCAAAAGTTTGGGGTCACCCAGACAATTCTGTGTTTTCCATGAAAAGTCACACTTTTATTTACCACCATAAGTTGTAAAATGAATAGAAAATATAGTCGAGACATTTTTCTGGCCATTTTGAGCATTTAATCGACCCCACAAATGTGATGCTCCAGAAACTCAATCTGCTCAAAGGAAGGTCAGTTTTATAGCTTCTCTAAAGAGCTCAACTGTTTTCAGCTGTGCTAACATGATTGTACAAGGGTTTTCTAATCATCCATGAAGGCCAATTTATGCTGACAACCCAGTCCTCGCAGATAGCGTCGCAGACAGTGTCTGCGTAGCCCCCCCACCTTCGCAGACGCTCTGCGCGCATCTCCCAAAAATTGTGACCACCGCAGAAGCCTCGCAGACAAGAGGGCTCTGATTGGTCCACTCTACATCCGCTGTACACGCACTTCCGCTTCCCTGCTTTCCCGGTTTGGTTTGTTTTCACGACCGCCATTTTTAAAAACACGAGCGAAGATGGAGCAGCACGAAGAGCGGTTGATCGAGGAAGTGAGGAAGTACGTACATCTATACGACTCCAGTTCTAGTCATTATAAGTAACCGGAGGATAAACACTCCACTAACCACACCCACCAACTACTCCTAGAGATTTTGCGACTTCGCGCCCCCTTGCGTTGTGGCGGTGAATAACATCGCGCACGCCTATTACTCCCCGCTCAACGATAAATTACAACTGTCTGCGAAAAGCTATCTATGAAAGCCTTGTCGCAAGAGCATGCAGAGGCCCTAAGCCTTCTGAGGCAATGAGCAAACACACTGTACCATTAGAACACTGGAGTGATAGTTGCTGGAAATGGGCCTCTATACACCTATGGAGATATTGCACCAAAAACCAGACATTTGCAGCTAGAATAGTCATTTACCACATTAGCAATGTATAGAGTGGATTTCTGATTAGTTTAAAGTGATCTTCATGGAAAAGAACAGTGCTTTTCTTTCAAAAATAAGGACATTTCAAAGTGACCCCAAACTTTTGAACGGTAGTGTACTTTAATAATCCCAAGCTGGGAAATTATGTTACAGCAGCAAGTTATCAGGCATGCGAAAAGAAAAAGACGCCCTGTACAACGAAATAGAATTAAAAAAAAAAAAAATTCAGAATGAGAAACGAGTCACTCCACAGTCACCTTGCTGAAAATGAAGAATTTGAATTTCCTTTACTTGCGATGTGAAGAGAGAAAACCATAACTCATCTCATCTCATTATCTCGAGCCGCTTTATCCTGTTCTACAGGGTCGCAGGCAAGCTGGAGCCTATCCCAGCTGACTACGGGTGAAAGGCGGGGTACACCCTGGACAAGTCGCCAGGTCATCACAGGGCTGACACATAGACACAGACAACCATTCACACTCACATTCACACCTACGGTCAATTTAGAGTCACCAGTTAACCTAACCTGCATGTCTTTGGACTGTGGGGGAAACCGGAGCACCCGGAGGAAACCCACGCGGACACGGGGAGAACATGCAAACTCCGCACAGAAAGGCCCTCGCCGGCCACGGGGCTCGAACCCGGACCTTCTTGCTGTGAGGCGACAGCGCTAACCACTACACCACCGTGCCGCCCCTAAAACCATAACTCACAGCCGAAAACTTCATAATGATCATAAACACTTTCATTTGCATTAAGCCAGTATCTCACTGGGCTGCGACAGCCTGCGACTAGTTGGAGACACAACAATTGCGATAAAATATGTGAATTAGCGACAATTTTCACTTGGAATCACACTGAATTGATATTTGCATATTTTACTGCAATTGTCGTGTCTCCAACTAGTCGCAGGCTGTCGCAGCCCGGCTTTCCCTCAGCAGGCAGGGAAGTAGAGGAAGCCTCACGGAAACTGACTTGAGAAGGGTTCGCGACGGCTTTGCGACACCAGCGGCGCATTTGCGGCTGTTTTGAGAGAAATTCTGTCGCACTAATTTTTTGAACATGCTTAAAATTTCAGCGACGAAGGAGCGACACTTTGCGACTCATGTGAGGAAATTGAGAAGCCCCGCCAATGTTTCAAGACACTTTTGAAACTCTCTCGCGAATGACGTTCGCAATTTGTCGCAAGCTGTCGCAGCCCAGTGAGATACTACCCTTAGTTTCTATTAAGGCTAGACGGCCTTTCAATTTCAGAAAATCTGTGAAATTTAGTTCCCTCTGAAATTTGGTCGTTGTGATAGATGTTTATTTCTGTAATATCTCAAAATATCAGGCCATTCTGTGGCTGGGAAGTTATTTACTGGTAATTTGAGGGGATTAAAGCAAATAATGTGCATGAAATCGCTCGCTTCGCGCAGTCAAGCAGACAGAGGAAGTCCGTGTGCATGCACATGCGCAGGTTTACCACCTTTTTTTCTTCTTCTTTTGGGTTTTACGGCAGCTGGCATTCACAGTGTTGCATTACTGCCATCTACAGGTTTACCTTTGAGCGTGCACTGACAGTTCCATCATTCTGTCGCTAAACGAACAGCTGATCACACCGAGGTGCTCGCTGACCGCCGATATTTATTAGTTTGGTCCTGCGTTTCTTTTCCTTCATATATAACATAACGTCTTTTCTTCTAGCTTTCCGTTACTGTAGTCGGGCTTTCACGTTTCATTCACACACTCACGTCCTCTGTGTTTCAAATTTGTATCCCACAATGCCTTGCGCAAACGGGGAAAGCCCACCACGTCATGCATGACATAGTATCTTGTATTGAGCCATAGTGAAGCAGGAAAAAATAGCAGGGCCACGTGGCTCTAAATTCATTAATTATTCTATTTTAAAAAAAGAATAAAATTGGAAGTCTGTGATTCAAATTCAGTAGGTTTCGGTCCATTAAACAAAAATAATTAAGTGTCAGGGAAAATTCTTTTTATGACCTACACTTAAAAAATCTGGAAGGCAGTCTACCTTTAATAGACTTGACTAGTTAACTAGCTCGCCATATTTTATTACATTACGTTACGTTAGCTACCACTTTTTAGCCTTTCAACCAAAACATGGGCAGCACACTGGAGTTTTGTCCAATAGTCTAGCTCATAAATGTATGATATATCTACTACCATGGTTCTCCAAAAAATCTGAAGTAGCTGGCTTAAAAAAAAAAAAAAAGTCGTAGGCAGTTAATGCTAATGCGCTAATGCTAACGAAGTTAGCCCCCTAAGAAAATTTTGAAATTTACATGCCTTCTGGTGCATTCTCAGCTAATAAATTACTAACTACTTCCATGTAAAATAATTGCAAAAAATATGTATGAAATTTCCCTCCAGATGTGTGTGTGCTTGGCTTTCTCAGTTCCCCTCTGTAGTACGCTGCCTGGCTCTGTAACATAACTACATGGTGTAACATAACTACACACGCTATGGCATGGTCACGTGGTCTGGCTCAGCCAATCAGACCGCGAGAATTAATCAACAAATATGGTGTCGGTTCTAGTCATGACCCGAATTAAAGACAATTTCGTGACGGAATAATTTGATTTGCAGCAAATTATGGGCAGCAGGGGTGATATAAATCACTTGAACATTGAAAGGCAAGTTCTGAGATCGAGTAGCCGGCGCAGACCGTCTGTGTAGGCGGAGAAAACCGCTGGTTGCCGGCGCTTGTGGACATCTCTGCCACTAGTGATACACTATATTTTTTATCTGTTGCATAGGTTATGAAGATTCTACAAATATATATAATCAGGCCTCAACGTTAATTTTTGACATCTTTTGCCCTGCAGGGCAAAAATTTTTTTGCCCCCTTTGAATTTCCTTTTGCCCTAAAATTTTGCGGTATTTTGGAAAGTTTTCAAGTACACGGTTCAAGGTAATGCTGATATGTTTTCTAGGGGTATAATTGACTTGTTTAAACAAAAGTACATGTTTTTAAAAAAAAAAAAAACATTTATTTTTAAAAACAACAGAAGAACAAGACGAGCCCTGAAAACATGAAACATAAATCAATATCACATATGTAAGCCTTACGTACGGTACGAGTACGTAATACGTCTTTTTATACAGAGTTTAGGACACAAAACACACTTTGTTTTGCCTAAAATGATGACTAGCGATATTGCAAAGATCTCATTATCTCTAGCCGCTTTATCCTTCTACAGGGTCACAGGCAAGCTGGAGCCTATCCCAGCTGACTACGGGTGAAAGGCGGGGTACACCCTGGACAAGTCGCCAGGTCATCACAGGGCCGACACATAGACACAGACAACCATTCACACCTACGCTCAATTTAGAGTCACCAGTTAACCTAACCTGCATGTCTTTGGGGGAAACCGGAGCACACCCACGCGGACAACATGCAAACTCCGCACAGAAAGGCCCTCGCCAGCCCCGGGGCTCGAACCCAGGACCTTCTTGCTGTGAGGCGACAGCGCTAACCACTACACCACCGTGCCGCCCTATTGCAAAGATGAATTATAAAACTAAAAACGTTATAAAACAGGAGCCTGTACTTCAGTACTGTCTTATCATTCAGTTTGCCGTTGCATTTAGGAGGAAATTAAACAACTTGTCGTCCTCATCTTCACAAGCATGAGGGGCCAATGTCAAATGATAAACGGGGTAAGATAGATTTATTTATGGGATAATTCACTATATAAATGATATATATTTACTGTAGAGGGTGTGGTTTACTATTTGTGACACAAAAGCATGTCTTTCCATTCACTGAACGTACTTACCACTAGCTTTTATTATTACAAGAATGATTATAGTTACTATATGACTATAGCTACAACTGGAACATGCTGATTCTGTTAGCTTTTGTAATTATTGTACCGTCCACTATGAGATAAAATTAAAATAAAAGCTTGTTTGAAAGTCTAGCACAATATATATGTGTGTTATTTACCAGCTGGGGGGTCCGTATGGTGAAATACCGTGACCGAGGTCTTGAAAGTATTCAAGGCCGAGGTCACGGTATTTCACGATACGGACCGACCTTAAGCTGGTAAATAATATATTTATTTTTTTCTTTACCAAATTCTAACAGAAAACGAGAGCGCCCGAAAGGGAAAACCGAGCCGAGCCGCCATTTGAATCCTCATTCACGGCTGTAATGCAAATGGCTTCTTCCTCGGTATCCAAGTGCACTTCCATGGCAGGAAAAAAACTACATTTTGCCGCCTATGTAGTCCCCTATTTATACAAAATTGAGTCATTCAGGACTCAGCCATGTTTTTGCTCGGCGTTAGCAACAGTTAGAGGTTTTTAGCTTTCTCCTGAAATGTTTTCTTTCATTTCTTCTTCCTCAGGGTAGTAAAACTCGCTTTCGCTGTGAACACTGTCGTTATCGCTATCCATGCTGTAAAATTAATGCTATTCTCCTGAGAAATGTGAAAATAAATGTTGACAAAAATTGCTACTATTTTTGTTGTTGTTGTGAACGAGCGAGTCGCCAGAGGTCCGTAACCGGGGTCCGTAACAGGGGTCCGGACCGTAGGATACGGAACCCGCTCGCCAGCCAATCAGAGTGCAGGATTTGATGGAAACCGGACCGCGAAAGAAATAAATTTTGTTATTTTACAAATAACACTTCAGATATTGTTTTAACAATAATAAGCATCAACGTATTAATGATAGAGTGCACATAGCTCTGTAACTAGATGTCCTTGGGGTTGCTGAGACATGGAGGGGTGGGAATACCATCCAGCCCACAGTTCAGGTCGGAGTCCTTTGAGAGAAAATGTTTTGGCTTTCACAACATTCTGTTCACAAAAGCTGATGTCAGGAAGAAGTCTTTACACAAAGGTTTTCTTGCTTTTGTAGTTTTTTTTTTCTTTTAACTGTTCTTCCGTGTCGGGACTCTTCGGGAAAAAGAAGGTATATTCCAACATGTAGCTAATGCTAACGCTAGACCAATAATCTACACAGTCACTCCGGTTGTTTTGAGGAATTCTGTACGGATCGTTACCGCTAATGAACTCTAATTTCTATGTATATCTATCCTGCGCTTCTTTCTGAATAAGATTATCCAAGTAATCCAGTCGTAGAGCTTTTTTAGCTGTAGTTTTCTTCAAACAGCAGCAACAGACGCTGGATATCTCCACATGGTTTCAGACCACTTGTAGTGATGAAAAGCACAAATGCGCATGCGCGCCTGAAGCGAGCCAGTCAGAATCGCCGTTACAAATCGGGAAGAAGAAACCAAAATGGCGATCACAGGGGAGGCGAGGATGCTGGTTAATATGTCTTCGTTTTTTGTAATGTACTCGCCAGAAAATCATTTTTGTGCTTAAAGAAGCCGACCACAGGTGTGCCTGAAAGGGCCTAACTCGCTAAAATATTTCTGTCCGAACGTCTTGGTCGGGCAAATTGGGTATTCGGGCTAGAGGTCTGCGCGGGACAGAATTTTCAGTCCCGCTCCCGCCCGCTCCCGCAAAGAATTATGATTTTCAGTCCCGCTCCCGCCCGCGCCTGCCATATTTTGTCCCGCTCCCGCCCGCAAATCCCGCATGATGCAGACGTTCGCGTTATTTCTCACGAAAGTTCTTGTCATTGGCTTGGGGAATTAAACATGCTGAGCTTAGCTGAGCTCTCCACTGACCGAGCCTTCATTTATTGTAAGTTTATTGTTTAGACTCTGACATTCTGCTGACACATTCCAAGTTCAGCGCTGCATGCGCTCATGATTGACAGCTCTCGCTTTGATTGACAGCTCTCGCTTTGATTGACAGCTCTCGCTTTGCGCACTCGCACTCCCACTTCCGAGTCTGTGGCGTTATGATTCCAACCGCGATTTCATTCTCCTTTCATATGAAGTGCTGCGCAACCACAACCAGCTCCTCAGATTATACACTGTCTATTTCTAGCTTTAAATTGAACAATCTGTGCGATACACAGTCCTTTTTAATACTAGTTAATATTTTTTAATACTTTTTAAAATACTTTTTAATATTTAGGACTAATACTCCTGACTTTTTAACGGTAAATGTACCTCTTTTTAAAGCAGCACTTACTTCTGAAGCACTGTGAGCTTCACTAGAGGAGCTCTGCTCTTCTGCCATGATCGGAGATCTCAAACACGGAAGAGTGGAAAGGAATCGGAAACGTACGCGAGATTAGACCACATCCGCAAATTTAGGCATCTTAAAATGTTTTTATTAATGGGGGCGTCGTGGCTCAGGTGGTTAAGGCGCCATACCATGAATGCGGGCGACCCGGGTTCGATTCCGGCCCGAGGTCATTTCCCGATCCCTTCCCGTCTCTCTCTCCTGCTCATTTCCTGTCTCTACACTGTCCTATCCAATAAAGGTGCAAAAAGCCCAAAAAAATATCTTTAAAAAAAAAAAATGTTTTTATTAATGCCAAATAAAATATCCAGCACAAATTATATACGATAGACATAAATTAATAATTTATAAATTTTATTTTAAACACATTTTTAGTTAGCGGGACTGCAGCTTATCACCTCTCCCGCCCGCGCCCGCATTGTGCACTCCCGCCCACGCCCGCAATGAGCTTTCAAAATTTGTCCCGCGCCGCACTGCTTTGCGCCGGGTCCCGCGGGACTCCCGCGGGAGTGCAGGGCTCTACTTCGGGCAATGCCTGGCGTTGAGGCTTGATAAGAAATGAAAAGAAATGAAAACAGCGCAGAGGACAAAGGACTATGCTTGTGCTCCACAACAATTTTATTGTGATACTAGACTGCCGTGATATTCCGTGACTCCAGTTATATTTCATCAGCAGACCTGCCAACGTTTTATAGATTTTGAATAACCACCAAACTCAACATCAGCACATGTTGCTACAAGTGATCACTCAAACATCTGACAAAGGAGCAGTCTTTTACTCTGAAATGAATCTGAATTGATCTGTACAGGTGTTTTGACCTCGGTATTACCTAGAAGCTCCGCCCCCTTCCTTCCCTCTCACATGCTCGTAGCTAAACTTGTGTGGCTCCCTCGCTTTCTGTCAAAGTTAAATGGAAAATATGTTCATTAATATGAAATAAGATTTATCACTGTACTGTAAGTTTGACTAATATTAGACAACTATGGCACAGAAAAAGAAAAAAAAAAAACCCAGCCTAAAATGATCAAACGTGACACTTTCAATTTTAAAACTGAGAAAAGGTTTTGATTATATTTTTATTGTGGAATCACTGAAAAATCCACCATCCAGCTTTTCACAACTGCAGCTACTGGCAAACATTTCCGACTGCACAGCTGGTAATACTATCAAGCCCTTCCCTGTACTCCTCTTCAGCCTGAAATGGTGGAAATGCTTGTTTTCCTGTCTTTTGTTCTGCATAATTCAATTGTTTATTGAGATTTATTACCTGTAAAATCATGAGGTGGCCAAGTTTAATACTGATCAAGCCTAGAAAAGGAGATTTTACCCTCTGGGGTCTGAGGGTATTTTCTGGCTCCGATTTTGTCGTCAATTTCAACAAATCTAAGCAGTATTTTTAAAGTCATGTGACTTTTTTTGTATTCAGCACAAGTTCAGCTACAATAATATCTCTGTAGTCTGTACATCATGATTGTACTTAAAAAAAAAAAACAGATAAATGAAGAAGATGTTGTAAAAAGCAGGTTTAGAACTGTGTTGGAATGGGTGAAAAACATGACCTTACCCATCGTGTCGAACCGTTTTGGTCACTTGACCAGTCTGACAACAGAATGGTCACTTGACCATTCTGTTCAGTCTGAGGAATGGATCGAGCACGAAAACTTAAATCTGATCCATTGATTTGGACAATTAACTGGCCATCAAAAAATTATGTCCTATTGTTTTGGGATAAAGGGTTGGCAGTGGGAGGGATATTCAGTGAGAAGGGTAAAACATTTCCATTCCATTCAATGAGAAGAGTGAAAACCCCTCCTACTGCCATCTCTTAATCCCATCAGGTCAAGTCACAATGGGTAAGGTCGTGTTTTTTCCACACATTCCAACACAGTTCTAAAACTGCTTTTTACAACAGCCTCATTTATCTGGTATTTGACTTTATTTTGGTATTTGACTTTATTCAGTGTCTTGAAATTAACTCTTGTCCTATTTTACTCGGTTCAGAGCCACAACCAACTCTGTTACTCTGTCACACAATTACTCTGCCATTTTGCTCCCACTCCAACTCCGCATTTTACTCTCTAAACTCAAAATCGAGCAAAATTAACTATTTTTGAGAAAAATACTTTTAACTGGAAAAACTGCTCAGTCATTTTTCCTATGTATGCACTACAACGCATGCATATCAACCGATCTGCTCATAATAAATAGAAGAAATATTTACACTTACTCGAGCTGATCTTCGGCTGGATCGAGTCGAAGTTAAAAAAAAAAAAACACAAGATCGAACTGAATTGCTGTTCTGAATCATGAACTGAATCGCCATCCTGAATCATCCGAAGCACATAAAATCAGAGTGCAATCTTACAACAAGTTTTACCTCCAAATAGCCTAAACTATGTCTGACAGATTTTATCCTGTTTACGGTGGGCGTTCCCACCGCGAAAGAGAAACCAATCAAAACCGAAAGAGTGAAAGTGATTATCGTGCCGTTACCACGTGAACAGTCTTTTATGAATGCGTAAGTGCGCGCTCAGCGCTTCGACTCTGGTGTGACTAAGTACGGTGACAAGTTTTATGTTTCATCTAATTTAGGTAATTTAAAAAATATAATATTATTTGGCCGTGGACACACAGGAAAGTGTAAAGTATAAAGTTTCTGTCAATATGTTTATCATGCTTGTATGATAAATATCTTCAAGTTTTTTTTTTTTAATCTAAATGACCTACTCATTCTAAACCTGTCGAGCTTCGCCGGTGAAGCTCTCGACCCAAGAGGTTAACTTTGAATAGGCCTACAGAATGCATGAAACGTGAAAGGCATCCACAAAGAGCAATTTAATATGCAAGATTTCACTTCATATATAAAGGGATAGCGAGTCAATAATACAAACCTATAGCCTCAGGAATGGTCACAAAATTGTGTTAGTATCTTTCCCAGTATTAAAAAAGTCCCTTCCCACGCCATGTGGCGCATAGGGCGGCGCCGATCTCTGTTTCCGTAGCCCTCAGCCTCTCGCCTATTACATAGCTAGGCTTACAGTGGGGGACTGGTCCTCTGATAACCACAAGAGTTTGATTCCCCATTCACATCTGTATTGCAGCGTGCCTTGCCAGATGGCAGTAGGTACCATTTTTATGATGGTCTTTGGTATGACCCAACCGTGAGTAGAACTCATGATTTCCCGATCGAGAGGCGGACACGCTAACCACTAGGCCAACTCACGGTCAGTATTAAAAAGCCCGGTCTCATCTGGAAATCGCTAGTTTGAATCCCAATGATGCTACAGCCATCTGTGGCCAGGAGCCCAAGAGAGCAAAATCGGCCTGTGTTCTCAGGGAAGGAGGGGTGGCATTGTTTGTCTGTCTCTTCTGTCTATTACAGCAATGCTAGCCAATCATGGGTGTCTGTGAGCTCATGTATATAGAAGTTGGCAGATAGCGCTTTATTCCAAGTGTGTTACCCCACCCCCTGACGCTGCATAGGCAGCAATTCAAAAAGATGCAGTCGGCTGGCGTCAAGTGGCTTGGAGGAATCACATGACGACCTTCGCCCTCCTTGGTTGGTAGTTGTCATGTGATACAGGAGATCTGTGTGGTGGGTGGGTGAGAATTATCCATGACTACATTAGGAAGAAAACTGGAGGGGGGAAAAAAAAAAAAGCACGGTCTGTGAAGGCATAAAGTTTGAAATAACAGAAAGGGATGTTGTTCGTAAACCGTCATAACAGAACACGGAGTAACCCTGTCTCTATGGAAAAGTGAAATCACATTATCCTCAAGAAGGTGAATCAGATTCTTTGGTGCATGTATTTCTCAAACCCAAAGATAACATCTCGGCAATCTTGATAACGTTAATTCTTGCGTGATTCCTGAAGGCTGGACACATTTCAACCGTGTCTTCCCTGAAATGCAGGCTTCTGGGGACCAAGACTGTGATGTGATCCAAAGTCATTCCATGACAACAGTTAAAAACAGGATGGAGCAGCTCTGCTTCTTGTAGCTTTGCTGCCTGCCAAAGGGATCCCTGAGGGGAAATTCCACCATTTTGACATCTGTATGATGAAACTCTTTAAGAATAATAACACAATGCGTTGTAAATCTTCTGAGTGTTATGCATAAACGTAGACGATATGAGGGTCCAGGTTGAGCTGGAAAAGGTCACCATTTAAACTGGATATAAATGATTAAACAAACAACGTACTACCTTCCCTGTGTGTATTGCTTTTGTGGTTATAAACCTAGGCTTCAGCTTTATTGTGAAAGCAGGATTCAATTCATAAAATAAGTTGCGCTCCTGTTACCACTCTGAAGTTGGCTGTGGAAGTGTTTTATTCCTTTTATACCACAAAATTTGCCACAATTTAAATATTTAATTATTAAAGAACGGCACACTTATTAACGTATTGTTTTTTTGAAAACAAGTTAGTTCCGGTCATCACTTACACCTACAAACATCCAGTCTCTCTCTCTCTCTCTCTCTCTGAAAGCTAAAAACACAAAACAGCACAACTTGTTACCAAGAAAACACAACCTCTGGTCTCCTGAAGACTTCCCCGTGCTGGAAAATGTAAAGCAGAGGTCAAAATCTACTCAATCCTTACCCATTTGCTCACAGTTGTTTTGTTTCCTGTTTACAGACGATGTAAGCACAAGCTTCTAGTTGCTACTTTGCGAAGTCTTGCCAACATATTCCATTTGGGTTTAATATGTCCATGTATCAAACAACACATTTAAACATGCTGTAGAATAAAATAGGCTAGTTGTTATTAAGATTATTAAACAAACAGGACACTTTTTCGATGGAATAAAACCGTGTTCTATTCCCTTCTAGCAGGTTTCATTCATTTGGTTTGATAGCATGCAATGTTGTTAGCATATCGCTTATCCTACGTGTATTACGTCACTCTACCCAATGGAGAATGAGCGTTGAATACACTACCGTTCAAAAGTTTGGGGTCACCCAGACAATTTTGTGTTTTCCATGAAAAGTCACACTTTTATTTACCACCATAAGTTGTAAAATGAATAGAAAATATAGTCGAGACATTTTTCTGGCCATTTTGAGCATTTAATCAACCCCACAAATGTGATGCTCCAGAAACTCAATCTGCTCAAAGGAAGGTCAGTTTTATAGCTTCTCTAAAGAGCTCAACTGTTTTCAGCTGTGCTAACATGATTGTACAAGGGTTTTCTAATCATCCATTAGCCTTCTGAGGCAATGAGCAAACACATTGTACCATTAGAACACTGGAGTGAGAGTTGCTGGAAATGGGCCTCTATACACCTATGGAGATATTGCACCAAAAACCAGACATTTGGGCAATTCCATGTAAATGTCAACCTCACCATGCAAAAATAAAGCAACATGTAATACATCAAAACCACTCCCAGAGATATCACCTAGGCCTGTATTTTACAGATGTGAATAAGTTGAACCAATTTGTAACCAACCTAATCTGTCACTGTCAGTCTTTCTTTCTTATAATGTAAACCCCAAGCTAAAATCAACTTTGATCATGTACAATTCTATATTATTGCCACAAGCCACAGAAATGTATGCTAAAATCCACAAAACAGCAAAACAATAGCCATCCTAAATATTATTTAAGAACTTTGATAGTTTTAGCTGATATTTAGAGAGTTTTTCAAAGGGTTATGGTGGTTAAATTGCTGATTTTCTAAACATATGCCATGTCTATTTCAGACGCGTCACATCCATAACGGAATTTCGTCACATCCATAACGCTGACTTTTCCTTCCGAAACTCTGCATGAAATACAAAATATTTTAAACAAAGATTTTTTAATATTCACCTTGGACCCCTCTATCAAATGGATATCTCCATTTCGACATTAGGTTTACAATTTCACAGAGTTTGATAAAAATGTACAGTCACCCAAGAAAAGTGATACTTTTTCTGTCACATCCATAACGCATCTTTTATTGGCATTTTCTGGCATGCCCTAGATGTACTATGGGAATTGTTCTTGTTCTATCACTTCTCCAGTATGGTACAGCCTTAAAATATGCAACACCTGTTTAAATACTGGGAGACAATAAAACATGCACTGGGTCATTTGTTGCCATTTTGAGTTCAAGTGTCACGTCCATAACGCTGGAATTGCTCATTTGCAGCTAGAATAGTCATTTACCACATTAGCAATGTCTCATCTCATCTCATTATCTCTAGCCGCTTTATCCTTCTACAGGGTCGCAGGCAAGCTGGAGCCTATCCCAGCTGACTACGGGCGAAAGGCGGGGTACACCCTGGACAAGTCACCAGGTCATCACAGGGCTGACACATAGACACAGACAACCATTCACACTCACATTCACACCTACGCTCAATTTAGAGTCACCAGTTAACCTAACCTGCATGTCTTTGGACTGTGGGGGAAACCGGAGCACCCGGAGGAAACCCACGCGGACACGGGGAGAACATGCAAACTCCGCACAGAAAGGCCCTCGCCGGCCACGGGGCTCGAACCCGGACCTTCTTGCTGTGAGGCGACAGCGCTAACCACTACACCACCGTGCCGACCATTAGCAATGTATAGAGTGGATTTCTGATTAGTTTAAAGTGATCTTCGTTGAAAAGAACAGTGCTTTTCTTTCAAAAATAAGGAAATTTCAAAAAGTGACCCCAAACTTTTGAACGGTAGTGTATGCCGTGTCCGAAATCACTCACTACTCACTATATAGTGGACTATACAGTGAGGTCGCCATTTTGTAGTGCTGTCCAAACGTATAGTGAGAATTATTACACCCTATATAGTGCACTCAAAGTATCCCAGAACGCACTGTGAAAAGTAGCGTACAAAGAAAGAAACTGCGTTGGGGTGAACGGACAGAGGAAGAAACACATTATAAACGGCCATTCGAGTCCAATTAAAAATAGTAAGAGAATAGAAAATAAGCTAAAACAGAATAAGACAGATAAAATACAAGAATAAAAGTTAGAGTGCAGAGCGAGGAATTAATCAAAGGCCTCAAATTTGATTTAATAAAATTCAGCGGCAAAGAAGAAAGAAAGTATTCAGCCTTGATTTAAAAGAACTGAAAGCTGCAGGTACTTTGTATTGAGTAATGTCGGAAATGCGCTCAGTATAATATGGATTTATCACAAAAACACATGCGTGTATTTATTATTTTGAAAAGCCACCAGCCGACTGATCCGGCACGTTTTAATTGTGCGACAGTAATGACGTAAATAACGAAGCGGCGGAGTAGTGTCCGAAAGCGTTTTTTCATTTTACCAATGAGCTCATTATATAGTCCTCTATACAGAATTCCCTAGATAGTGAGTAGGGAGTAGTGAACGAGTGAGTGATTTCGAACACAGCCATGGTTTACGATATCGCATGGTTGTCAAGACAACAAGACATCACACATCGGAGATGTAAAACTTCCGCGCTAACGAGTGACTGTGACAATTTGTAAGCAAACATGGCTGCCAGGTTTGCTTTGTTAAATACGGAAGATTTTGAGAGAATTTTGAAAGAGAAAGACGCGTTGAACACCCAAAAGGAATGTGTATGTAAAATAATAATAAAATAATAATAATAATATTGGGCGGCACGGTGGTGTAGTGGTTAGCGCTGTCGCCTCACAGCAAGAAGGTCCGGGTTCAAGCCCCGTGGCCGGCGAGGGCCTTTCTGTGCGGAGTTTGCATGTTCTCCCCGTGTCTGCGTGGGTTTCCTCCGGGTGCTCCGGTTTCCCCCACAGTCCAAAGACATGCAGGTTAGGTTAACTGGTGACTCTAAATTGACCGTAGGTGTGAATGTGAGTGTGAATGGTTGTCTGTGTCTATGTGTCAGCCCTGTGATGACCTGGCGACTTGTCCAGGGTGTACCCCGCCTTTCGCCCATAGTCAGCTGGGATAGGCTCCAGCTTGCCTGCGACCCTGTAGAACAGGATAAAGCGGCTAGAGATAATGAGATGAGATGAGATAATAATATTGGCTGGGTTTTTTTCGTGGTACATCAGACATACGGCATTCAGTTACTCGTCTTTGACTTGTTCAGTATCATGCTAGCTGAATGGAATATATCTGATATACCACTCAACACCAGCCAATATTATTGATATAGCTTATATTAGGTGTGGTACACAAATTATTTAAACTTAACCAAGTCCATACTCAATTTTCTGAAAACGTAACCCCCTTTTGATTTCCAATCAGGAGAAACCACTGAACTAGTTTATTAGCTTGTGAAAAAGAAGAACAGTGAGCATGAGCTGGAAGAGCCCACCATATCTTTATGGTTTGGTGTATGGGAGCCCTTTGGCTTCCCAGTAATATTCAATGCAGACAGTCAACAAGTGTTGGAGTGAAATCTTGTGCCGATTAAGAGTAACATAGATGAGATTATTTTTTCTGTACCAAAAAATATTTAATCAAGATATCATTACATTACAGGCATTTAGCAGATGCTCTTATCCAGAGTAATGTATAACCTACCCAGAATAGCCTGGGGAGTAGTTGGGGGTTAGGTGCCTTACTCAAGGGCACTTCATCTATTCCTGCTGGTCCATGGAATCAAACTGGTAACCTTTTGGTCCCAAAACTGCTTCTCTAACCATTAGACTATGGCTTCCCTGTATCATATTGAATTGGATACAGGGATCAAAACGGGCGGTCGCCCACTCGCCAATGCGAGTTGGAAAGGGTACGGGCGACTAGTGACAACATGTACTCGACCGAGTGGGTGACTGGCTCGCCACGCTATATATATCAAACTACTCACTGCCTCGATGGTTTCTATCAACGATTCTCGCCCATTTTAAGCAGAACTTGGTCAATTTTACGGTTTTTTACGATAATTTCAATAGATTTTGTGAGACATTTGTCAAGTTGGCACAGACGCGGGCGCCGCCATATTGTTTACGTGCGCAGTATACACCGCTACATGCAGCATGGCTGCGCGAAGTTTCATTTCTTCCCGTTCATTTTCGTTGCTGCCCGTGAAGACAAATGTAACTTGAACCGCTATTGGTCAGATAGATTAGACCCCCATGAAGTTTAAAAGTCCTTGGCTTGACATTTCTGACAGCTATCAAAACAAACGGATATCGCTCAACAAGTATGATGAGCCAGAGCAGCCTGCAGGTGATGAGAGGGAGTATGTGGCAGGAGATGTAGGGCCCCAGGAGAGACAGAATGAGGAGGTGGAAGATGAAGATGACGAGGAGGCGCAGCATGATGTGGTGTATGACCCGATAGATGATGATGATGATCTGGATGAGGGTTTCGAAGATTGTGATGATAATGAGATGACTGAGGAAGAAGTTTATAGACAGTTGAAATTGATCACTCATGTACAATATGGTTGTATTATATGAATAAATATATAAAATCGGCTTGAAATTTGTAATTATAAATACGGACCAGTGCTACTCCATTCGGACCAGTACCTCTGAGAGGCATGGACCAGTGCTCCCAAATTCCCGTTTCGATCCCTGGGATATCACTGTATCATAATGTGGGCGGCATGGTGGTGTAGTGGTTAGCACTGTCACCTCACAGCAAGAAGGTTCTGGGTTTGAACCCAGTGGCCGACAGGGGCCTTTCTGTGTGGAGTTTGCATGTTCTCCCCGTATCTGCATGGGTTTCCTCTGGGTGCTCCAGTTTCCCCACAGTCCAAAGACATGCAGGTTAGGCTAATTGGTGGCTCGAAATTGACTGTGAATGTGAGTGTGAATGGTTGTTT
Source organism: Neoarius graeffei (assembly GCF_027579695.1). Classification (NCBI taxonomy): domain Eukaryota; kingdom Metazoa; phylum Chordata; class Actinopteri; order Siluriformes; family Ariidae; genus Neoarius; species Neoarius graeffei. The sequence continues at coordinate 70,517,972 of NC_083579.1, forward strand.
GTCTCTGTGTCTCAGCCCTGCGATGATCTGGTGACTTGTCCAGGGTGTACCCCGCCTCTTACCCATAGTCAGCTGGGATAGGCTCCTAGCCTGGGCCCGCCCATCCTAAGCGTGACGCGACACGAGGGCCTGTTGCGAGCTTAGTCTGGCCAGGCAAGCTATCTACAGCTCTTCCAAGCTCCCGAAAAATCGGGAACCAATCAACTTTGAGCATCTCCAACGGCCCTGGGTAGAGGCGTGTTCAAGGCACTGACGTAGTAGAACTGCGACCGGAAGCCATAGATTGTTTACAGAATCTATGCCGGAAGCGCTTCATTCACGCTTCCGCATCTATTACGCATAGATGCTGTATTGAAAGCATTCAACGGGAAGTTCTCATTGAAAATGGAGCAAAGAGCAGCCCTGGAGGTATTTATTGAAAGGAAGGACGTTTTCGCCTTGCTCCCGACCGGCTTCGGTAAGAGTTTAATCTACCAGTTAGCCCCGTCGCGTCGCATACGTCAGAGGAAAGAGTGATGTGATTGGTTTAAGCTTCGTCACAGCCTTTTCTGGCTTCGACCAGTAGTAAACTGAGGCATTTCAGGGAGGCGGGTCAACCACACGCTTTGGGAAACGGTTGGGCTTAATATCTTGGCCAGACCAATAGCTCGGAGAGCTTTGAAGTCGCGTTAGCCAGGCTAATAGGCTCTAGCTTGCCCACGACCCTGCACAGGATAAGCGGTTACGGATAATGGATGGATGTATCATAATGTATCATAGGGGAAGCCATGGCCTAATGGTTAAAGAAGCAGCTTTGGGACCAAAAGGTTGCCGGGTTGATTCTCTGGACCAGTAGGAATAGCTGAACTGCTCTTGAGCAAGGTACCGAACCCCAACTGCTCCCCAGGCTGCTCTGGGTATGTTGTACATCGCTCTGGATTACAGCGTCTGCTAAATGCCTGTAATGTAATAATGAACTGGATATCGCTGTATCGGATTGGATTTTGAATTTTGCATGCTGCTACGCTCCTAATAATTCAGTGTGACTGCTTTTAAAACACTTGCTCTGAAGCCTGTGCCTCTCAGATGAGAGCATTTCAGTCCTGGCGAACATTTGTTTGCCATGTGTGAATCACAGTAAAACGTTAATTTGGGCTTTCACACAAACAGGTGGTAAAGAAGGATCATCTTGGGAGTCATAGACTGATGATGTCAGGCTCAACAAGAATAAAGCTGCCTCCCACATAGAGCAGGAACATTCCCAGCATACATTACCAGTCCACTGCGAGCAAAATCTCTGGAGTTGTAACTGTTTGGGAAACGTGCATTCCATGTTTCATTTGCATGCAAATGCTGGAGCGGAGAATAGCTTGAGGGAACAATGCAGCATATGTCATGATGTGAATCATTCACAACAAAATGATTTAATACGTTCAACGTGTTCCTGGTGTTCAAAATTATATCTCTGGTGGAGTGCATTTGGATGACACAATCCTTTACAAGATCCCAGACTGCATTGGATTTACGATCAATTCTATAAAAACGTTGTATTAAAAAAAAAAAAAACAGCGTATATTTTATATATTTTACGAATGTGCACAAGAAAGGCGTGCTACTTTCAATAACCATCGCCTCGCTGACTATCTCCCTGTGCAAATTAGTAAAGCTTTAGGGATTTTTCTGGCTTGGCATTCCACAATGCTGTGGAGGATGAGCTCCTGACAAAGCCTGACTGCAGCAAATTGCACACAATGCTGCTTCTCTTTCTCTCTGACTCACTCTGACTGGACTGTCTGTTTCAGAAAGATGACCCAATTCACAATGGGATAAATAAAAGGTGGGGAAACGAGGAAGGCTGTCGGCGCCTGACCATAATTTTGGTTAAATGAATTGGCCTGACTTTTGAAGCCTGCGTTTTAAGGGGTCATAAATGTGGCCACAAATCAAGTCATTATGCTGAGCTGGCTCTTTTTCAGTCATACCGCTGGTCTGTTACACACCACATCTCTGGGAACCTCCAGCATTACTCAGCCCAGCCAACAGTCCTTTAGTCAACACTCAGATGGTGTACTGTCCTTATCAACATGCGTTATTCTTGGGGCGAACGAAGGCAAGCGGCCTTGGTGAATCTTCTCCAACCAACATGGTCTTGGGCAGCATTCCTGACCTCTTCTGAACTCTTGTCATGTTCATGACACAGCAGTTGAGATATGTACTTGTAGAATTGCAAGAGGGTGGCATGGCGGTGTAGTGGTTAGCACTGTTGCCTCACAGCAAGAAGGTTCTGGATTCAAGCCCAGTGGCTGACGGGGGCCTTTCTGTGTGGAGTTTGCATGTTCTCCCCGTGTCTGCATGGGTTTCTTCTGGGTGCTCCGGTTTAACCCCACAGTCCAAAGACATGTGGTTAGGTTAACATGGGGCAGCCTTGGCCTGAGGTTGGAAGTGCCCATTGAACAAGACACCTAACACCCAACTGCTCCCTGATGGGGGCCTTTCTGTGTGGAGTTTGCATGTTCTCCCTGTGTCTGCATGGGTTTCTTCCGGGTGCTCCGGTTTAACCCCACAGTCCAAAGACATGTGGTTAGGTTAACATGGGGCAGCCTTGGCCTGAGGTTGGAAGTGCCCATTGAACAAGACACCTAACACCCAACTGCTCCCTGGGCGCTGTAGCATAGCTGCCCACTGCTCTTATGTGTGTGTGTGTGAGCTCACTGCTTCAGATGGGTTAAATGCTTGAGTGTCAAGTCAAGTCCCTCTCATGCCAGAATCTGGTCTTCCCAGGCAGTCTCCTGTCCCAGTACCAACCAACTCTTTAAGTGTACGGGTGTGGCGCCGATCTCTGTTTCGGCAGCCCTCGGCCTCTCACCTATACAGCTAGGGGGGCTAGTCCTCTGGTAACCGCGAGAATTGGACTCTCCACTCGCATCTGTATTGCAGCGTGCCTTGATGGTAATGGGTACCATTTTTATGATGGTCTTTGGTATGACCCGACTGCGAGTAGAACTCGCAATCTCCCGGTCGAGAGGCAGACATGCTAACCACTAGGCCAGCTCGCAGCATGCTTGAGTGTAGGTGTGATAAATAAAGGCTTCTTGATCTTTCGTCTTTCTCTTGATGTGGTCCTGTGAGTTGGAGAGTATAAAGCATACTTTGACACCAGATCTTTTGTGGGTCTCTGGATGGAAGGGCCAAGAAAGTGTAGATGATGATTGATGATAACGACAGAGAGAGAGAGAGAGAGAGAGAGAGAGAGACATGTGCACAGAGTGTGTGCACGAACCAAAATGGCTGAACACTTCCTTTCATGCACAGCAGCTAATATTAGCACTTACCAATTTTATTTTCAGATGCATTTCTCATCTATCGTTCACTACAGAGATTAAACTTGACTGGAAGTTCAATTAACTAAAACGCAGCAACTAATACAACTCAGTAGTAAGCTAATTATGTACAATAATAAAGATGATGGAAAATAAAATATTACTTGAATCAGGTGGCTTTTATTTATCATCTCCTGATCTTTGTATCCTCAACACAAAGGCAGAAACTTTCTGGCTAACGTTCCGCTATGAGCCGTGGTGTTCTCTCATGGCATGTAAAAAGCTTATTTGAGTCTGACTAGTGTCTCCATTTTCACTCAAAGTCTTTCAGTATGAGGTGATGGTATGTTGTGCTAGCATTAGTGTTATATAACGGGTCTTTAGGCTGCACTGTGTTGTACTGCACTGTTGTCACTCTTTCCACCTCCCTTCATACTTCTCATTCTGGAAAGATTGTCGAGCATCTGTTCGAGCTAATTAACATGGCGAGAAAAAATAGTTTCAACCAACAGCCACACCAAGTCGTCACCTCAGAGGCGGTGGGATTTGGAAAAGAGTGTGTGAAGGCACATGTCAAATGAAACATTTTCTTTGGGAAAGTCAACACGAAGTACTTGTCTTGAGTTGTTGGACGAATAAAATCATGCTGCAACTAGAAGCTGTAATTCCCAACCTCCAACTGGGAAAAAAAAACACCAAAGAAAATGCTGCATCAACTCTGAGTACACAAAAACTCGGGATGATGTCCTTGACTCCGAATTCCTCCGAGTTCAGCAAATGATCTCAAATCAACATGGCTCAGCACAACCTGAACAGTAAACAAAGTCGCACTTCTTCCCTTTATATGCTGCATAGATACATTTAGAACAATCAGCAGACAGACAAAAATCACTTGTCAAATGTACAACATAAATCTACAAGGACAGGAATACAGCATTCATCACAGTGAGCTCTGACTTCGCACTTTCAAGGCACAACACCGGTTCCAAAAATATCGGGACACTGTGTCAAATATAAATAAAAACAAAATGCGACAATTTGTAAAATCATGGAAACCTGATATTTCAGCGAAAATGGTACAAAGACAACATATCAAATGTTGAAACTGAGAAATTTTTTTTGTTTTTTGAAAAATACAGTATATGCTCATTGAGAATTTGATGTCAACAAGTTTCAGAAAAGTTTGGACGGAGCCATGTTTACCACTGTGTTGCATCACTTCTACTTTTAACAACGCTCTGTAAAATGTTTGGGAACTGAGGAGACCAGTTGCTGTAGTTTTGAAAGAAAAATGTTGTCCCATGCTTGCATGGTATAGGATTTCAGCTGCTCTACAGTTCGGGGTCTCCTTTGTCGTATTTTTTGTTTCATAATGCACCAAATGTTTTAAATGGGAAGCAGGTTTGGACTGTAGGCAGGCCAGTTTAGCACCCGGACTCTTTTACTATGGAGCCATGCAGGTGTAATATGTGCAAAATGCAGTTTGGCGATTTCTTTCTGATATAAGCAAGGCCTTCCCTGAAAAAGATTTTGTCTGGCAGCATACTGCTGTGAAACGTGTATATATCATTCAGCATTAATGATGCTGTCCCAGATGTACAAGCTACCCATGGCATGTGCACTAATGCCCCCTTATACCATCACAGATACTGGCTTTTGAACTGTGCACTGATAACAAGCCGGATGGTTCCTCTCCTCTTTAGCCTGGAAGACGTGGTGTCCATGATTTCTAAAAAGAATTTCTACTTTTGATTCGTCAGACCTCGGGACAATTTTCCACTTCACCTCAGTCCATCGTAAAAGAGCTCAGGCCCAGAGAAGGTGGAGGCATTTCTGGATATTGTTTAGATCTGGTTTTAACTTGCGTTTGTTGATGCAGTAATGAACTGTTTTCACAGACGATGGTTTTCTGAAGTGTTCCTGAGCCCATACAGTGATTTCCACTACAGACACGTGTTTGCTTTTAATGCAGTGTCGCCTGAGGGCCTGAAGATCACAGGCATCCAGTGTCAGTTTTCAGCCTTGTCTCTTGCATACAGAGATTTCTCCAGAGTCTCTGAATCTTTTCATGATGTTATGTACCACAGATCATGTGATCCCCAAATTCTTTGCAATTTTACAATGAGGAATGTTATTCTTAAATTGTTGCACTGTTTGCCCACACAATCTTTCACATGCCCCTTTTCCACCAAAGCAGTTCCAGGGCTGGTTCGGGGCCAGTGCTTAGTTTGGAACCGGGTTTTCTGTTTCCACTGACAAAGAACTGGCTCTGGGGCCAGAAAAACCGGTTCCAGGCTAGCACCAGCTCTCTGCTGGGCCAGTGGAAAGAACCGCTTACGTCAGCGGGGGGGGCGGAGTTGTTAAGACCAACAACAATAACAAGACCGTGAAAGATCGCCATTTTTAAGCGACGAGAAGCAGCAGCTGTACAAACGCGAAGTCATCCATTATTATTATTGTTGTTGTTCCTGCTTCTGCTTCTTCCGTGTTGTTTTTGCTTCGATATTCGCGCCAAGGTTTATGCAAATGTAGCGACGTAACTGACGTATACAGCGACGTAACTGACGTATACAGCGACGTAATGAGTGGCTTCCCTTAGCACCGTGAGCTATGGAAAAGCAAACTGATTCTCAGCTGGCTCGCGAGTTGAACGAGTTGTGAACCAGCACCAGCACTGGCCCCGAACCAGCCCTGGAACTGATTTGGTGGAAAAGGGGTAACAGAGCGCTGAACCCCTCCCCATCTTTACTTCTGAGAGACTCCACCTCTCTGGGATGCTCTTTTTGTTTGCAATCATGTTACTGACCTGTTGCCAATTAACCACATTAGATTTTTACACAACTTTTTCAGTCTTTTGTTTTCCCAACTTGAGCATAAAAAAAACCCAATAATATTTCTCAGTTTCACCATTTGATACGTAGTCTTTGTCATATTTTTAATGGAATATCATGTCTTTGTGATTTGCAAATCAGCACATTATCAGTTGCAGGATCCAGGGGTACAAGATGTATCCCGTGTATATATTGTTAAAATATGTAACAACGAAGAGGGCAATAAAATCGGTACTGCTCACACAGGTTACTAGAAGGGAAAACTACTTCCACACCAAAAGTCATAGGAATACAACCAACGTGTATTTTTTTAGCGATTTCCGTATTTGGAAATTTGAGCTAAATTTTGATGTAACGCATAACATGAAAGCCGCTCACCAACAGAACTTTTACTCACTATTTTTAAAAAATGCATCAATTTTCTTCAATTTTTGAATGAATTTTACACTTTGACTATTATGCTAACAATATAGACCCAAACTGGAGAATATAGAACTCGAGAATGAAAGATTTCAAGTAAAATAACAAAACACGCATGATGTAACGCTGTTTTAATTATACTCATATATAAAATAAATCACAAAGTGTTAACTTCATACAAGCTAAAGTTCTCTTCCAAAAAAATACACAAGAGTTCTCATACGATTTACTTACTGTTTGCGAATCTTCAGCTTTCTACTTCTAATAACGATTCCAAAATTACACTGAATTCTCAACCCTGAACACATTTATGCAGATAAAAATTGCAGGAAAACTCAACCATTTTTATTTGAAAAATGCTTTCTTAGGGTACGATGACACTTGCACGATTCCGTGGCACGCATTGGCACGACTCGAGTCGTGCCAGTGCGCAAACTAGTCGTAAACTGGCGTGAAGTGTGCGTAAACCCGTCGTGACTGCGTGCCATGTCGGGACGAGAATTTTGAAATGTTCAAAATTTTGGTCACGACAAAATTTCGCGACCGGGTCGTGAACTATGCGCAAACTGTTCGTGATCACGTCGTGAACTTGTCGGGACGATGCGGGAGGATGCGTGCCAGTGCGTGGAAGTGCGCGCCATGCCACGACTGTCACGAACTGCCACGAATAGTTCACGAACAGCTCACGTCGAGTTCACGAGTAGTTCACGACATGTTCACGAATTGGTGCGCGTCGCAGCGTGGCCGTGCCTTCCCACTGACACGGTCACGCATTGATGGCACGAGCAGTTCACGACTAGTTTACGCACTTCACGAACAGTTTGCGCATGGCACGAGCAGTTCACGACTACTGCGCGACAGTGGCGCTCGCGTCGGTGCGGGGGTATATATAGGGCTTCCCAGACACTTCTCGCCATTCGCAATTTTTTTTCTTGCTTTTTTCTTTAATGTCTTTTATTTTCTATTCCTTCATGACTTTTTTTTTTTTGGGGGGGGGGGGGAGTTTCATTTCTTTTATTTCAAAAATGGAACAACTGTGGATGCAGCTCATGAAGCTACTACCATTCTTTCTTGCCAAGGGACAGCACCAGCAGGGGACATGTAGTAATGTGACAGGTAGTCTCGCTGATCCTTTGCATCCTTCTGGGTATGATGGCCGGTTAGAGGCAGCAGCCCCTGCAGGTGTCCGTCAGTCCTCCATCCACCAGGGATCAGATCATGTGTGTCCGGATCTTCGCGGTCCACTTCTGAAATTGCGTGTGGGTATCTGATGAGGATGAGGTTGTGCATGACACAGGCGTGCCCAAGTCGGCATGACACTGTCCGAATTGCGCAAACTCGTCGTGCCAATGCGGGAAGTGCGTAAACTATGCGCAAACTATGCGTGAACTCGTCGTGCCAGTTCGTGAATGTGGACGGGCACGCATTCGTGAACTCGTCGTGAACTATGCGTGAACTAGTCGTGAACAGTGCGGGAGCCTCCCAGTTCGTGCCCCAAAATGGCACGACTTGCCACGACAAAATTGTGGCCAAAAGTCGTGCAAGTGTCAGCCTAGGGTTAGGATCGCGTACAATGCGTCTTAACAACAGCAAGACTTGACTGTCATATCCCAAATGTTCTTTTGGTACCAAATCTTCTTGATTCCATCATAAACAGCTCCCAAAACTATACATTTTCTGAAACCCGATGTCTAAGAATTGCTTCACAAAGCAAGCGAGCACGGTAAACAAAAAGGTTCGAACTTACTTCTTCTCCGCTCACTTTGCGGCCATTTCTTCTTTGTGTCAAGGTCTTTGATGAACCGTTAGAGGGGGGCTAATATAATAGTACCCCTAATAACGATAGATATGACGAACAGCCTTGATAACGTTGTGTGACTAGCGAAGACAGCGTGACTTTTTACGCTTCGCTTGCGAAACAACAATATCACAACGGAAGATTCTACGAATTCATTAGCGATTTGGAGAAAAAAACAAAAGGAAAAAAGGAACTTGAAGAAAATAGAGTATTATGAGAAAAAAGAAGGTTCAAGCTTATGCCTAGGCAGCATGAGGAACTAGTAATGTCTTCTTTTCAGAAATAAAAATGAACTTGTATGATTTCTGCACAAGAATGCAGACAATAAATGTGAAAATATCAAAAAAGACCACACCCACAGTGCATTCTGGGTATTCGTGAAAATGAATAATAGAATAGATAATCTCTCAAAATGACTAAAATATTTGTTCTCATGATCAAATCTAATAAATAATCAATATCCTGATGACAGGATTTTTCTCACGTTATCCCATCTCTACTAGCGCGCCCTGCCGCGCTGGTTCTGGGGGGGCAGAGGACTCTGGCTGTGTGGGGCGTGGCATTATAGTCTAGCTGCTATTGGTTTTCTAAGCAAAGTCTCTGTTCCAAGTTCCTGGCAGTTTCAAAAGCTTATGAAAAACCTACATCATGTCACAAAGCGTTAATCTCGCGATAAAAAAATTATCGCCGTTAAAATTGAGTCAAGTTAACGCGTTAATAACGCGACATTTTTGACAGCACTAGTGTAAACACAAAAGGTGATGTACGTGACCCAAAGACAGACATGTTTTGCACGTGCTACACTATCTACACCAGACCTGGGCATTTTCCGGCCCGCGGGCCGCATCCGGCCCTTTGGTTCATTCTGACCGGCCCGCGTAAGGTTAATTAGAAATTACAAAATAAACGTATTTTCTAATTTTACCTCATGCATGGACTGAATATGCATTGCTTTTATTTTGAAGTTGTGTTCAACAAAAACGCAATGCGCGCGACATGAACATGACATGAAATCCCACGAAACCTAATCCCGTGATAACTACTTCTGTAATTTGTCCAGACCAACCACAAACTTGTACGTCATCCTTCAAACGGTCCAGCCAATCACATAGTGTGACGTCACCAGCAGGCGCCGGAGCCCGAGCCGATCTGTAGATCTGATACCTACACCGAATCGACTGATGATCATCTGTCAGCTGTGCTTCGCATCTCCACCTCAGACATTCAACCTGACTCTGATGCACTCGTTAAAGACCAACAGAGACGAGATTTCTCTCACTGAACAAATAAAAAACACCAAATGAGGTGATTAGACTACAAATGTGGGCATCATTATTATAATATGATGTATCTTGCTTGATATTTGGAGTAGAAAGACAATATTGTGATGTCTTTATAGTGTTTTGGGGTGAATGTGACTGAAAAAAAATGGTACAAACGTTCACATTTTGTTAATCATTGTTTTGGGAAATATGATTGAATAAATGACATTTTTTGTAAGGCAACCTCGTTTTTTCCCCAAACTCTTACCAGTCTTAGCAGCTTGTAAAAACATTGATATGTATTGCTTTATATAAAGAAATACAATTAATATTATGCAGGATTTAGTTCAGCCTTATGGTTCGGCCCTCCACAAAATTTTCTGTTTCTCATGTGGCCCTATGGAAAAAATAATTGCCCACCCCTGATCTACACTGATCTCTAGCCTTTTCGTATTCTAAAGACTTCATTTAAGATGGTGCACATCATAATGAACATTCGCCAGCTGTGCAACATGGAGATACATATCGCAGGATGATAGAAGAATGTCTATTGCTAAATATTTTCCTGCATCACCATCGTTATAGCCGATTTACAATCGCTATGGTCGGAGATAGAAGCTATTAGCGGTGTGCTGTAACAAAAAAAAACAAAAACAAAAAGCAAGCATAGATGAGCGTTACACAGAGCGAAACTCACCGCAAGACTCCACCACGGAACAGCCATCAGTCCAAATTAAATGATGAGGAACATGGACCTAAAAAGGGAGATACTTCTCGTCGATTGCATTCCTGAAACTTGACGTTGAACAGCGTTTTAAGTGTTTCCGTTTGACATTTTGTATTCGTATTGTTCCTGTTTTGATTCTGTGATGTTTTTCTTGTTCTCGTTTGGGAGAGTTCTGTTCAGTGTCACTTCCAAAGAAAAGAAAGAAAAGGTGCCTTTCTCGAGTACTGTTTTTCTCAGTTCAGGGAACGATCAAAAAGGCAGCCGTGAATGCATGCACTCATATCGTATCGATCATAATTTCATCAATTTTAGAGAAAACGTAAAATTGTGATGTGTACGTATCCTTTCAAGATATAAAACAAGATTTTGTCCGTATCACCCAGTTCGACTAAAACGTTTACAGTATGACTATAATACTACGACATCGTGCATATGGTTGCAATCACAGCCACACTTCATTACACAATGAAACTGATGTACAGTGGTGCTTGAAAGTTTGTGAACCCTTTAGAATTTTCTATATTTCTGCATAAATATCACCTAAAACATCATCAGATTTTCACACACATCCTAAAAGTAGATAAAGAGAACCCAGTTAAACAAATGAGACAAAAATATTATACTTGGTCATTTATTTATTGAGTAAATGATCCAGTATTACATATCTGTGAGTGGCAAAAGTATGTGAACCTCTAGGATTAGCAGTTAATTTGAAGGTGGAATTAGAGTCAGGTGTTTTCAATCAATGGGATGACAATCAGGTGTGAGTGGGCACCCTGTTTTATTTAAAGAACAGGGATCGATCAAAGTCTGATCTTCACAACACATGTTTGTGGAAGTGTATCATGGCACGAACAAAGGAGATTTCTGAGGACCTCAGAAAAAACGTTGTTGATGCTCATCAGGCTGGAAAAGGTTACAAAACCATCTCTAAAGAGTTTGGACTCCACCAATCCACAGTCAGACAGACTGTGTACAAATGGAAGAAATTCAAGACCATTGTTACCCTCCCCAGGAGTGGTCGACCAACAAGGATCACTCCAAGAGCAAGGCGTGTAATAGTAGGCGAGGTCACAAAGGACCCCAGGGTAACTTCTAAGCAACTGAAGGCCTCTCTCACATTAACATTCGCCAATGTTCATGAGTCCACCATCAGGAGAACACTGAACAACAATGGTGTGCATGGCAGGGTTGCAAGGAGAAAGCCACTGCTCTCCAAAAAGAACATTGCTGCTCGTCTGCAGTTTGCTAAAGATCACGTGGACAAGCCAGAAGGCTATTGGAAAAATGTTTTGTGGACGGATGAGACCAAAATAGAACTTTTTGGTTTAAATGAGAAGCGTTATGTTTGGAGAAAGGAAAACACTGCATTCCAGCATAAGAACCTTATCCCATCTGTGAAACATGGTGGTGGTAGTATCATGGTTTGGGCCTGTTTTGCTGCATCTGGGCCAGGACGGCTTGCCATCATTGATGGAACAATGAATTCTGAATTATACCAGCGAATTCTAAAGGAAAATGTCAGGACATCTGTCCATGAACTGAATCTCAAGAGAAGGTGGGTCGTGCAGCAAGACAACGACCCTAAGCACACAAGTCGTTCTATCAAAGAATGGTTAAAGAAGAATAAAGTTAATGTTTTGGAATGGCCAAGTCAAAGTCCTGACCTTAATCCAACCGAAATGTTGTGGAAGGACCTGAAGCGAGCAGTTCATGTGAGGAAACCCACCAACATCCCAGAGTTGAAGCTGTTCTGTACAGAGGAATGAGCTAAAATTCCTCCAAGCCGGTGTGCAGGACTGATCAACAGTTACCGGAAACTTTTAGTTGCAGTTATTGCTGCACAAGGGGGTCACACCAGATACTGAAAGCAAAGGTTCACATACTTTTGCCACTCACAGATATGTAACATTGGATCATTTTCCTCAATAAATAAATGACCAAGTCTAATATTTTTGTCTCATTTGTTTAACTGGGTTCTCTTTATCTACTTTTAGGACTTGTGTGAAAATCTGATGATGTTTTAGGTCATATTTATGCAGAAATATAGAACATTCTAAAGGGTTCACAAACTTTCAAGCACCACTGAATGCCGGCTGGAAGGTAACTGGACTGCCACGACAACAGCACCGAGTAGCGGGTAAGCTAGTGTTGACCTTCGCTAACGCTACTGCTACACCGGCTGGAAGGTAACTGGACTGCCATGACAACAGCACTGAGTTACAGGTAAGCTAGTGCTGGCCTTTGAGAATGCTGATATAATATTGGCTGGCTTTTTTTTTCGTGGTATATCAGACATACTCTGTTCAACTACTTGTCTTCGATTCATTCAATATCATGCTAGCTGAATGGAATATATCTGATATACCACTCAACGCCAGCTAATATTATTTAAATATCACGCTGTCTAACTATCTGACCTTCCATCCCGCCTAAAGGTTACATTCTTTCCTGTCTGAAAATCACTGTACCCAAAGGAAGGATTTCTTTAACTAGTGTGTGTGTGTGTGTGTGTGTGTGTGTGTGTAATATACAGTTTACAGAAGAATAACTGGAAAGTGAAGTGGGAGGAGACTGAAGGAAGAGAACCCGGGCACATTCGTGTCCCAACGAGCACAGACAGCACACACAACAGGTGGCCACATTAAACCCTGCTGCAGGCGTGTGAAATGGAGGATGAAGCAACGTCTCTGACTGCACAGCTCTCCAGAAAAGCACACTGCATGAATGTAACGCTTGAATCCAGCAGGAGGGAAAGAATCATACCAATGATCAAATGCGTAACGGTGTCGTAAGCGATGGAGCGCTGTACACGGGCTGGCCCCGATTCAGTCATTGTGCGCTGACTCTGAGATCTGGTGGCCTCTTTGCAGATGTGTCACCCGTAGTTAGGGCTCGCTTACAGATTTACGCTCTGAATAGAAGCCTCTGTTTGTGCAGATGTCCACTAGTACGCAGATATCACACGGGACTATTAAATCCGGCAAGGGGAGCGAGGGATTACACACTCAAGCCTCAGACTCGAGACCTGGGGTCGTGTTCTCCTTCTGTTTAGCTGTTTACTTGGTGCAGTGTCGTCGAAACAGGCACTGATTTCTTTCTGATGCATGGAAAGATCCAACGCTGACTCCAACACTGACCTTCCGATGGCTAAATCGGGTGTGCGGCTCCAACTGATTTCCTTCTCTTGGCGAGAAAACGTTACGCAAGACAATAGCGTGTCTGTTTCGTGTGCAGTTAAAAGTCTCACGGCTTGACTCAATAATTCCACATGCCTGCCAGACTTATAAACAACAGTGAACCGAGGACACCGAATCGAATGTTATGTTCTGTATGTTCTCAAAACAGCGCCTACTTTTCAGAAACAAACATGTTTTCCCTGCTACTGCAAATTTAAATGGCCTAAGATTGTATAAGCCTTTATCTGCTGAAGTGCCTGTGTGTGTGTGTGTGTGTGTGTGTGTGTGTGTGTGTGTGTGTGTGTGTGTGCTGGCACGTGCTATGACATTCCACAGTCCTTACGGATGTTAAGGCGGCAATTTCAAAACATCCTTCCAAGACGGTGAATTATGGAAAGCGTAACTCGCTGGCTAACATTTCATCCCTTCACCTAAAAATTAATCCCACACATGCAGCTCTTGCAAAATGGTAAGATGTCGACACGACGTCATTTTGGACCCCTTGTAATGGATTTTTTTTTTCCTTTTGCAGTGTGTGATATTATAGGAAAATAATCACCTTGGTCATATTAACAGTAACTATGCTCCGTTTCAAGCTGCATCATCCCACTCTGTTGTTGATTATTTTTCAATAACAACATACTCAGCGGTGTTTATTAATTACTAGCAGGTTATCCAGCCTTCCCCGGGTTCTGGGGGTGGGGGGGGGTTGAAGCTCGGCCGTAATCTCTTTACTACGCAATACATTAAAAACAAACAATTCTAGTTTTATAGTCTTTATTACAGCAACACAAATATAAGCTATATATATCTCCTGAGAAAATATTTTCACTTTGTAGAGTTTTACATTCCAGGTTCTGACAAAATATGCTGTGTAGATACATATTAGGGATGGCGAAAACTAAAAAAAATCTTAACCGACCACCGAGCCTCATTAGCCGGTTAAAGTCGGTTAACCTATGAGTTTAAACAGGGATGCAAACGGCGCGCCTTTTTCACGGCTCGTGCAGATCCGATTTTTTTTGGGGGGGGCGTTGGAGTGTCTGAATAATTTCATCAGAGTAAATTCTGTATTAAAATTACTACATAAGCAAATGCCGTTACAGTCCATGAAAAAGCTGTGAAAAAGTCGGCATCTGCGCCTTTAGTTTGTGTGGAGAGATGTGATCTGCAATAACATGCATTGTTGGCTACAGACCGAAACATACTTTCAGAATGCACTGGCCAAGGCAGGACTAAACTCGATGTGCCTTCTAATAATAATTTAAAAAAAAAAAACAGAATAGTAATTTGTAAGCTAAAAAGCCTGTGTCTACACTTTTCTCTCGCCGAGTGGCAGCCAATGTTGCCAGATATTGCTGACATTTTCCAGCCCAAAATATGTTCAAAACCCGCCAAAATCCACTTAAAACTGCCCAAATGGGTGGGAAACCGCCCAATCTGGCAACACTGGTGGCAGCTGTGTTCAACTGGGGCGGGACATGACTGAATGGGTGTTTCTGACTTGTCAGCTGTCTTTAACTGGGGCGGGACATGACTGAATGGGTGTTTCTGATTTGTCAGCTGTCTTTAACTGGGGCGGGACATGACTGAATGGGTGTTTCTGATTTGTCAGCTGTCGTCCTTACACCGCATGGCGTGCCCCAAGCGTTTACAAACACAGAATTCCAGGTTCTCCTCTCCAAAATCGGCAGCTTCAAAACGATTGATTTTTTTTTTCACCGACAACCAAAAAAAAAATTAACCGGTTAACGTTGATTCAGTCAACCACCGGTCAAACGGTCATCGGTTAACATCCCTAATACATATATATTAGAAAAAGGGTTTTAAGAGTAACACAGAAGTCAGTGGGAAGGGTGGAGAGAAGATATCCACCAAGAAATGAAAGACATTTTGTTGCTACATATTTCTTACTTCATCCAAACATCCACCACCCAGGGGCCCACCAGGGACCCCTTGGGGCCCAAATATGGAATTTCTGAGTTCTGCCAAATTATGGCCATCTCCTGTACCTACGTGCCAAGTTTAGTGAAAATCTGTCGAGAGTTTGTGTTGATAAATGTAACGTGAAAGGCATTGAGGGAGGGGAGTAGGTGGATGTTGTTCCCCCCAGGAGCCTCTCTGGGGCCCATACATGAATTTTGTTTATATCTACAAAATTCCAGGTCATTCCCAGACCTACTTGCCAAATTTGGTGAAAATCCATCAAGAAATGTCAATGTTAGCTCAGCGTTCCTGCTGGGTTCTGAAAAATATTCCCCACTTTTTTCCCCCCTGAAGAACCAAGTCAAAGAAGAATTCTTCACTTTTTTCTGATTTTTTCTTCACTTAGTCTGTATTTTTTCTTAGTTACCGACTTATGAAAGTGGACTTAATACAGGTTTATTCCAACCAAACTGGCATGATTCAAATACTTCTAGAGATACGGCTCGGCTTTTCCATCACATATAAAATTTAGGCTCCACTCCAGCATCTAATCAGAAAGACTTGATATTGGGCAGCCTGTGTACCATCATGCTAAAATAAACCTCTTTAGTTTGAGCTCACTGAAGGTTATTTTAGCAGGGGATTATTCAAAAGAGGTATTAGGACTCCCTTTAGTCTTTACTTCAACACAAAACTTGATTTACAATTGAACAGAGTCAAGAAGAATCTTGGAACAACCAACAGTGAAGGAATCTGAATTTCCCGTCAATTTACGACCCGAATACAGAATGACACAGCGTTTTTCATCATAGCCACGAGAACTCAACACACCACGCTGCCCGAAACATAGCTCCCTTCAGTTGTTTACCAGCTGACCGCACTTTCACTTTGGCGGGGTTTTTTTTCCCTATTGATACTGTCCGATGTGCCCGGGGACGGTCGGGGCTCTGAGCCTGCCTGCCTGCCTCCCCCATGGCTGTTTCAGCCCTAAAATCATCTTCAGTGCTTGAAGAAGTTCAACCAAAAAACTTGGCCAGCTTAGACTGCACCATTGTTCGGTTCACACAGAGATAATTATATTACACCACCACACCAGGCTGATTAATTCGCACTGCGATTGGTCAAAAGCTTGGCGCTCATTTGGTCATTATGTGTAGTCAAATTTTACTGGTTACGAGTACGTGCTCATTGTTTATTTACACTCTGGCTTCCTGCCGTCTCTTCACTGGGGTTGGATTTCCCAAATGGGGTAATTTGTGGAGGGATTTCTAGAAAAGAGGACTTATGATAAATGATAAAGATGACACACGTTCGTCACTGTGGCGACTGCTAGTGATTTTCTCTTCGTCACTGATGTATCATGCAATGATGAGCGTGATGATCGCCAGCGGGAACCCTGGCTAATCTGAGTTTATAATTTTGTCTTGCAACTTAATTATGCTCTCTCATACTGCTTAGACGATTACATTAGTAGGTCAGCTAGCTAACTCACTGGTTCATATTAGTTTTTCTTGGTCAATGAAATATTCCCAATCAAGCCACCATTCTCCTCAATGACCACCAAGCTACGACTCATTGACAGGAAACCTCGGTGTTACAAAAACTGAAGCTGAACCCAGGTCCAGGTGAAGTCAAACACAAATCATGGAAAGAAATTGTTATGTAAATGTTAAATCAGTTTCATTTTGAATGTTCGATCCTCACAGGACATTCACACATTCGGTTCACGACATCACGGCATCCGATAGACATCTAAAAGGCTAACAATTAAAAAAGCAAACATGCTTACTCGAAGTCAGTGAAGGAGACGATGACCCCTAAGGCCATGCTCACATTTCGACTGGGTTTTAGGTTACTAATTTACAACCCCGATTCCAAAAAAGTTGGGACAAAGTACAAATTGTAAATAAAAATGGAATGCAATGATGTGGAAGTTTCAAAATTCCATATTTTATTCAGAATAGAACATAGATGACATATCAAATGTTTAAACTGAGAAAATGTATCATTTAAAGAGAAAAATTAGGTGATTTTAAATTTCATGACAACACATCTCAAAAAAGTTGGGACAAGGCCATGTTTACCACTGTGAGACATCCCCTTTTCTCTTTACAACAGTCTGTAAACGTCTGGGGACTGAGGAGACAGGTTGCTCAAGTTTAGGGATAGGAATGTTAACCCGTTCTTGTCTAATGTAGGATTCTAGTTGCTCAACTGTCTTAGGTCTTTTTTGTCGTATCTTCCGTTTTATGATGCGCCAAATGTTTTCTATGGGTGAAAGATCTGGACTGCAGGCTGGCCAGTTCAGTACCCGGACCCTTCTTCTACGCAGCCATGATGCTGTAATTGATGCAGTATGTGGTTTGGCATTGTCATGTTGGAAAATGCAAGGTCTTCCCTGAAAGAGACGTCGTCTGGATGGGAGCATATGTTGCTCTCGAACCTGGATATACCTTTCAGCATTGATGGTGTCTTTCCAGATGTGTAAGCTACCCATGCCACACGCACTAATGCAACCCCATACCATCAGAGATGCAGGCTTCTGAACTGAGCGCTGATAACAACTTGGGTCGTCCTTCTCCTCTTTAGTCCGAATGACACGGCGTCCCTGATTTCCATAAAGAACTTCAAATTTTGATTCGTCTGACCACAGAACAGTTTTCCACTTTGCCACAGTCCATTTTAAATGAGCCTTGGCCCAGAGAAGACGTCTGCGCTTCTGGATCATGTTTAGATACGGCTTCTTCTGTGAACTATAGAGTTTTAGCTGGCAACGGCGGATGGCACGGTGAATTGTGTTCACAGATAATGTTCTCTGGAAATATTCCTGAGCCCATTTTGTGATTTCCAATACAGAAGCATGCCTGTATGTGATGCAGTGCCGTCTAAGGGCCCAAAGTTCACGGGCACCCAGTATGGTTTTCCGGCCTTGACCCTTACGCACAGAGATTCTTCCAGATTCTCTGAATCTTTTGATGATATTATGCACTGTAGATGATGATATGTTCAAACTCTTTGCAAATTTACACTGTCGAACTCCTTTCTGATATTGCTCCACTATTTGTCGGCGCAGAATTAGGGGGATTGGTGATCCTCTTCCCATCTTTACTTCTGAGAGCTGCTGCCACTCCAAGATGCTCTTCTTATACCCAGTCATGTTAATGACCTATTGCCAATTGACCTAATGAGTTGCAATTTGGTCCTCCAGCTGTTCCTTTTTTGTACCTTTAACTTTTCCAGCCTCTTATTGCCCCTGTCCCAACTTTTTTGAGATGTGTTGCTGTCATGAAATTTCAAATGAGCCAATATTTGGCATGAAATTTCAAAATGTCTCACTTTCGACATTTGATATGTTGTCTATGTTCTATTGTGAATACAATATCAGTTTTTGAGATTTGTAAATTATTGCATTCCGTTTTTATTTACAATTTGTACTTTGTCCAAACTTTTTTGGAATCGGGGTTGTATCACGTGATGATGTAATCCTGGATATGACTTTAAACTGCAACCGGTGATGAGTCTCAGGTCCGGGAGGACTTGAGTATTGGGGAAAGGGGAGTCACCCCTTGCTCCCAGGTCCGCTTTGACCCAGAGTGGTAGCACCTGCCTGGGTTCCAGCTATGGGTTAAATAGTACGTCACCAATACGGCGCTGGCAGCAGGGCGCTTTTTGGTGTAATGTGGCAGATGAACCCAACAGGGTCAATGACACACCACCAGATGACATGCGGAACAGCCACTCGAATGGCCAACAAATGGGATCACTCAACAAGTCAGTTGTCACTGCAGGGCAATTTTCATACCCTCAGGTCTGTGGCACTTTTGTGCACCACTTGGCATCAGGTCTGGAGGTCCAGAGAGACAACATGCTGGGGTCACGACATTGTTTATCTTACCTTACTGTGCAAGACACTTCATTAGGAGAGGAGCTCTGGTGTGGGCCTCACGGCCCATCTCCATTTCTGCGCATCCTAACAAAGCATTCATCATCGCTAGCGATGGACAGCCGCCGATGACAACGAGGTTACTAATTGCTTTTGTTTTCTAAGCAGTTGGTTGAGGCTGAACGCTGATGCAGCAGTTGCGTAGTAAGTGAAACATTTTGAAGCAAATGATTTGAGCAGTTTAGTCTCTTATGCCGGGATCAGACTACGGTGGTGTTTACATTAGACCTTACCAGCGGATCATCAGATTAACGTTTTTAAAACGATTAGTGTGCACACAGCAACGCCAATACACGATTCGCGTGCACACAGCAACGCCAATACACGGATACGCTCGGCTCCGCAGGCATCCTGCGCTCCAAATCACTCCGCCCTGAACAGCGAGTGCCCTCTGGAGGGTGCGCACTCCGGCCCTGTGCAGCTCACAGAGCGCGCAAGTGGAGCGCACGAGCAGTGATTTGGGACTGAGCCGCTGTGTGTGTGATCTCAGTGCATGTCGGGCATGCGCGTCACTTACCACTTGCAAGTGGAAGGATGGCAAGCCTAAAGACAATCATAACTACACAATGGGCAGTATTTGCATCAGTATTTGCAGTATTTTCATACTTTTATACTCTTTAATGAAAGGTGATACAAGGCGGAAGTCCGCGCCGTTTTTCAGCAGTCGCGTCACATGACCAATGCCAGCGAATCAGGAAGGTGGATGTCACAGTGACGTTGTCCAATGACGACGCCAGCTAGAGCTCAGCGCAGCGTATCCGCGTATTCTCAATGTTTACACAGCACCGGACCAGACACGATCTGGATTGAATACGTGGACCCTGGTGGATTCCCGTTTCCCGGCGTTTCCAGGCGTTTTAATGTAAACGGACAGTGCATCCGCGAAGAAAACGAGACAGATACGGTCTAATGTAAACTTGGCCTATATTATATTTTTGTCTTGGTGTCTTGAACGGGAGTCTGGCAGCACTACTAGTTATGTCATGATATATTGCTTGACGATAAATCACAATACAAATTTATGACAATTTGAAATGATTAAATAAAAAAATGAATCATGATTATTATCAGGCTGTGTAATCTGTTTGTTTTTCATAACTATAAATGTATTGTTTAGACAGCAGAGGGCATGATAAAGTAAAATAGTGGGAATGCACATAACTTCACCCTAGGCGGAAGTAACACAGCTCTAATGGTACGAAAACACACACAGAAATCAGATCTAAAATTGGATGGAGCTGTAGTGCGACTGAATATACGAACAGATTGAACAAGAAATGGGAACTCTCTTTTAACACACTGCTGAAAGTGACAGAAAAGAGAAGCAAATGGAGGTCATACAAATGTTCATAAATGTTTATTTAAAAAATGTTAGGGTTTTGCTGGGATTCGAACCTGGTTCGTTGGTGTGATAATCCAGCAAACCCCCACTAGGCCACCAGGGGGATGACTCAAATGCAGAGGCGTGAGGCGGAAGTAGAAAAAGAATCAAAAGGTTTATTTAAACTATATACACTATATACAGGGCAAAACAAAAGACAAAAAAAAAACCAAAGAGTAAAATCCAAAAGAAAAGCAAAGTGCAAAAATACAAAAGCTAAGAAGATCAAAAAACACAGTACAAAGGAAACTGGAGATAAACATAACAGCACAAAGACTCCGTGACAAGAGGACTGAACTCAGGGGTATAAATAGACAAACTAATTAAGGACACAGGTGAAGATAATTAGGCAATTAACACAAACACAAGACACAGGAACAGTGGCGGCCTCTAGAGGCCAAAATAAACACGACATGAAAAGGAAATAACAGCGGCCTCTAGAGGCCAAAACAGTCCTAGTCCTAACAGGACCCCCCCCTCTAGGAGCGTCTCCTGACGTTCCCAGGGCGATCCGGATGGGCCGAATGGAAGTCCCGACATAGTTCTTTATCAAGGACATCCCGAGCAGGAACCCAGCAGCGCTCCTCAGGACCATAGCCCTCCCAGTCCACCAGATATTGCAACCCGCCGCGGACCCGGCGGGAGTCAAGCAGGCGATTCACAGTGAACACAGTCTGCCCCTGGAAGATGCGGGGGGGTGGGGGGTTCCTAGGGGCAGGGGCATACGTAGACGTCAGTACGGGCCGTAACAGGGAAACATGGAAAGTGGGGTTGATCCTCAGAGTCCGGGGCAACTGGAGCCGGTAGGAGACAGGGTTCACCCTGCGCACCACCTTGAAGGGGCCAATGTAGCGAGGAGCAAGCTTGCGGTTCTCCACCCGCAGTGGAAGGTCCTTAGTGGACAGCCAAACACGCTGCCCAGGGCGGAAAGCGTGTGCAGGTCTTCTATGGCGGTTGGCCTGAGTCTGGTTGGTTCTGGAGGTCTGTATGAGGGTCTTCCTGACCTTGCTCCAGGTCTTGCGACACCGTCTCACATATTGGTTGACCGAGGGCACCCCCGCGTCCTCCTCCTGGTCCGGGAACAGAGGTGGCTGGAACCCGAATTGGCACTGGAATGGCGACAGCTTGGTGGCCGATGACTGCAGGGTGTTGTGGGCGTACTCCGCCCATGGCAGCCAGGTGCTCCACGATGTCGGGTTATCCATAGCCAGGCCTCGCAGGGTGGTTTCCAGGTCCTGGTTGAGCCTCTCCGTCTGACCATTGGACTGTGGGTGAAACCCAGAGGAGAGGCTGGCAGTGGCTCCGATGACCTTGCAGAACCCGTGCCACACTCGGGAGGAGAACTGGGGCCCTCGGTCTGAGACGATGTCCTGTGGAAGACCAAAGACTCGGAAGACATGATTAAACAAAAGTTTCGCAGTTTCAAGAGCAGAGGGGAGTTTGCACAGTGGTATGAAGCGGCAGGCCTTGGAGAATCTGTCAACTAAGACCAAAATGACCGTGTTACCTTGTGACTCAGGGAGACCCGTGATAAAGTCGACTGCCACGTGGGACCAGGGACGCCGGGGAATGGTCAGAGGATGCAGGAGACCCTGGGGACGCTGTCGTGGGTTCTTGGTTCTGGTGCAAACCTCACAAGACAGGACAAATGACCTTACTTCCTTCTCCATGTTAGGCCACCAGAAGCGTCTTTTCAGGAAGTCCAGGGTCCTCCGAGCTCCCGGGTGGGCGGTGAGAGGGGAAGAGTGACCCCACTGGAGAACCTTGGCCCGGGCTTGATGTGGGACGTACAAGAGGCCTGGTGGCCCCGTCCCAGGACCGGGGTCCTGGCGTTGGGCTCGTCGGACAGCCTCCTCAATACCCCAGCGGACAGGGGCCACAATCCGGGACACAGGGATAATAGGCCCGACTTCATTCTCCCTGTTAGTGGCAGAGAACAGTCTGGACAGTGCGTCAGGTTTGGTGTTCTTGGAGCCGGGGCGGTATGAGAGGGTGAAGTCAAACCGACTGAAAAACAGGGCCCACCTAGCCTGTCGAGGGTTCAGTCTCTTGGCTTGCTGGAGGTACTCCAGGTTCTTGTGGTCAGTCCAAACCAGGAATGGATGTTGTGCTCCCTCCAGCCAGTGCCTCCACTCCTCAAGGGCCAGTTTGACCGCTAGCAGTTCTCGATCCCCCACATCGTACCGGGACTCAGCAGGACTCAGGCGGTGGGAGAAGTAAGCGCAGGGGTGCAGCTTTCCTTCCGAACGTTGAGAGAGCACCGCGCCGACACCACTGTCCGAGGCGTCCACCTCCACGATGAATGGTTGGGAGGTGTCCGGGAGAACCAGAATGGGTGCCGTGCAGAAGCGGTCCTTGAGGTCTTTGAACGCCTTTTCTGCCTGAGGAGACCAGCCATAAGATCCACCTGTCCCTTTGGTGAGGTCTGACATGGGTGCTGCCACAGAACTGAAGTTCCTGATGAACTTGCGGTAGAAGTTAGCGAATCCTAAGAACCGCTGAACCTCCTTAACGGACTTGGGAGTAGGCCAATCCCGGACGGCCAGGGTCTTGGCAGGGTCCATTTGGAGTTGGCCTGTCCGTACAATAAATCCCAGAAAGGAGACCTCGGGAACATGAAATTCGCATTTCTGGGCCTTGGCGAACAGATTGTTCTGTAGCAGCCTCTGGAGAACCTGGCGGACATGGTGGCGGTGCTCCTGCACGGTCTTGGAAAAGATAAGGATGTCGTCGAGGTAGACAAAAACGTATAGGTTAATCATGTCCCTTAAGACGTCGTTGATTAGGGCCTGAAAAACAGCTGGTGCGTTGGTGAGTCCGAAGGGCATCACCTGGTATTCGTAGTGCCCAGACGGGGTGTTAAAGGCAGTCTTCCACTCGTCTCCCTGTCGGATACGGATGAGGTGGTATGCGTTCCGTAGGTCCAACTTGGTGAAGACGGTGGCGCCTTGGAGCAGGTCGAAAGCTGTGGACATCAGCGGAAGGGGATATCGGTTGCGCACAGTGATCTTATTCAGGCCCCTGTAATCAATACATGGTCGGAGCCCCCCATCCTTCTTGCCGACAAAGAAGAAGCCGGCTCCAGCAGGTGAAGTGGAGGGTCGAATAAACCCAGAGACCAGGGCATCTTTGAGGTATTCCTCCATGGCCTTGCGTTCTGGCTGAGAGAGTGAAAACAGTCTGCCACGAGGAGGGGTAGTCCCAGGGAGCAAGTCGATGGCACAGTCGTAGGCCCGGTGCGGAGGAAGAACGGCGGCCCTGCTCTTGCTGAATACCTCCTTGAGATCCCAGTACTCTGTGGGAACTTGAGATAACTCGGTGAGATCAGGGGGCTCGGCAGGAGACACAGGAGAGCTAGAGAGCAGACAAGAGGCATGGCATGCAGGGCCCCATTCCACAACCTGGCTTGTTACCCAGTCTATGCGAGGGTTGTGGCGAGTAAGCCAAGGAAGGCCTAGAATAACTGGGAACTCAGGTGAAGGAATCAGGTGCAGGGATATTTCTTCCTTGTGACCTTGAGACTGGAGGAAAACTGGAGAAGTAACTTGGGTGACTCTTCCATCACCTAACGCTTGGCCATCGAGGGCAGACACAGACAGTGGGACTTCAAGAGGTGCAGTCGGAATATTGATGCTTTGGGCGAAGTGAATATCCATAAAGTTCCCAGCCGCCCCTGAGTCTATCAAAGCTTGACAAGAGTGGACAGACTCACCCCAGGAGATGGAGACCGGGATGTAGATTCCTTGGCCAGGGAGTCCGGGAGAGAGGGTAGGCCCCGTCACAACCCTCCCTCGGCTGGACGGGGCGGTCCTTTTCCCAAGAGTTCGGGACATGATGCTCGGAAGTGACCAGGCTTGCCACAGTAGATGCAGCACTTGTCCCTCCTTCTGCGCTCCCTCTCAGATGCGGAGAGGCGAGTACGACCCACTTGCATGGGTTCTGGACAGTCACTGAAGGAGGTAGACGGTCTCCAGGTAGAGGTAGGGAGGCTGGGGGGGCTCAAGGCTTGGTGGCGTTCTCTCATCCTGTTGTCCAGACGAATAGCATGTGAGATGAGGGTTTCGAGGTCACTTGGGCATCCAATAGAGGCCAGACCGTCCTTGATGGGGTCAGACAGACCATGGTGGAAGGCTGACACCAGGGCAGTCTCGTTCCATCCACTTACTGCTGCGAGTGTTCGGAACGAGATGGCGTAATCTGCGACGCTTCCTCCTTGCCGGATGGACATGAGCTTTCGGGCTGCGTCGGTACTGATGTCTGCCTGATCGAAGACCCGAAGCATCTCTTCAGAAAACAGCTGGAAATCAAAGCACTCAGGTCCCTGTCTTTGCCAGATAGCAGTAGCCCAGGCTCGCGCCTTACCAGCTAATAAGGTGATCACAAAGGCAATCTTGCGGCGATCCGTAGTGTAGGTGGTAGGCTGAAGCTCAAAGGTGAGTTGACACTGAGTAAGGAACTCTCGGCACTCACTGTGCTTGCCGTCATACCTCTGTGGTGCAGGAAGGCTGGGTTCGCGAGGTGAAGAAGGCAGCATTGCAGGAGGCACTGGAGCAGGAGTGGGAGCTGGATCAGGAGCAGGAACTGGATCAGGAGCAGGAGATGCAGGCAGAGATGTCAGCTGTGCCAGGGTTTTCCCAATTTGCTGAAGCAGTTCCTCGTGGCGAGCGAGGGCCTCACGTTGGCTGGTGAGCGTACGTCCATGAGCGTCCATGGTCGCTCCGAAGCGTGTCAAAGCTGCCATAATTCCCTGAAGGTTGGCCAGGTAGACAGTTGAAGCAGCCTCTGCTGAGTCGGTCATGACGGAGTCTTTCTGTTAGGGTTTTGCTGGGATTCGAACCTGGTTCGTTGGTGTGATAATCCAGCAAACCCCCACTAGGCCACCAGGGGGATGACTCAAATGCAGAGGCGTGAGGCGGAAGTAGAAAAAGAATCAAAAGGTTTATTTAAACTATATACACTATATACAGGGCAAAACAAAAGACAAAAAAAAAACCAAAGAGTAAAATCCAAAAGAAAAGCAAAGTGCAAAAATACAAAAGCTAAGAAGATCAAAAAACACAGTACAAAGGAAACTGGAGATAAACATAACAGCACAAAGACTCCGTGACAAGAGGACTGAACTCAGGGGTATAAATAGACAAACTAATTAAGGACACAGGTGAAGATAATTAGGCAATTAACACAAACACAAGACACAGGAACAGTGGCGGCCTCTAGAGGCCAAAATAAACACGACATGAAAAGGAAATAACAGCGGCCTCTAGAGGCCAAAACAGTCCTAGTCCTAACAAAAAAAGGCTGATTCATTATTAACTTTTTTCATTTTTAATGAAATGAATATTTTAGTTAATAGGCTATAATAGTTGATGTCAACATTTACAAATGTGAGTAAAAAAATACTGTCGTTATTAAGAAAATGAAACTTTTTTTAAATTTAACAAAAGGAATATTTAAGTTAATAAGGAATAGGAAAATAAACGTCGCATTTTTTTGTAGCAACGTTTTTATGTTTTTGGGGTTTTTTTGTGGGAAAATTGAATCATGAACCCAATACCCTGAAATGTATTAAATCATGAATTGTGTGAATCATTATGTGCCTAAACTAGAGATGATGATTTTCCACAATCGCGGTAAACGGACGGAAAACACGGAATCCAGTATTTGAAACGGAATGTCCAAAATGTTTATTTGCACAAATTAAAACTAAATATTTTGTATCGAATAAGCCATTACGGTGTCGGACTTCACCTTTAAATTCATTGGGGGATTTCCGAGGCTCGCTCATAGTGTGCATAAATCGTGTGTGCCTATTGGCTGTTTGGTATCTGAGCTGGGTGTCCTAGTCAACAGTGTTGCTGCTATCGTACAGAGACCGGTATTTATGCCGCTGTGCCGAAGTGAACAAAAATGGCGACCAGACCAGCATTTAAACGAGTGAAACGATCAGCGCCTGTACTGACAGTAAACGCATTATCAAGAGTGAATCAATTTCCCGATGAAGACAACAGTATTTTATTTTGCAAATACTGCCAACATTCGATAGATTATGTTCGCCTTGACATGATAAAAGACCACTTGAAAAGTCAGCAAAGCAAAGAGAGTCCCATATACGTTTTCGTACATTGGGGGAGTGCCTGTTAGAGAGCGCACTTGTCCTGGGCCATCGGCATAGTGAGGTAGGGTGGCCAGTTCCTTTCCTCGCCACCTTTACTTCCCCAGTGTTTCCACCAGGTCCCCATTCACTGCTGGGTGGACAGGGAGCGAGCCCCAGATCCCCGTCGAGCCGAGGCTCGAACCAGGGACCGTTCGCTTAGTGGTCAAGCGCTCTAACCACTTGGCCACCTGCGTTCCTTGAAAAGTCAGAAACGCCAACGATCCAAAGAATCTAAGTTCAAGACAAGGCCAAGCACTAGCAGTGGTACGGATGCCAGCGATGGGCCAAGACAGGTGACGCTTAAAACATCGTATGTTCGGGGAACTGAATCGAAAGACCTATGGGAACAATTTGTGCTTGATTTTGTAAAAATGTGTACAATTGCAGATATTCCTCTGCGGTAAGCTGAAACCGTTTATTTTGAAACACTGTAAACAGGGTGGAGCTTTACCACAGGCATAGACATTGTAATTATATTATTATTACTATTATTTTACTACTCACTTAAATTAGTTGCAGGTACTCAGCTTATGATGCTCTTCAGTCAGCATGTGCCAATACACTGTTATTTTACTAGTCATTTATATCACTCGCAACTAGTGCACTAGTCATTATATTCTTTCTTTTGTGGAAAATTTAAGAAACTGGGGTGAGTTTCCCAAAAGCATCGTAGCACCAAGACCATTGTTAAATGGTAGAGCGAGTATCACAATGAACACTCTCTCTCCTAGTTAAGATGCTCTTAGCGTTAAGAAGCTTTTGGGAAACCCACCCCTGTTAATCATGCAGGTGCTTTTGGTTCTGTTCACTACTTCACAACTAATTTGTTATTTCAACTTACTAAGTTGTTATTTTGACAACTCATTATGTTGACTTAATGCAAAACTTTAAGCTATTCAAAACATGTTCTGGAATTAAAATGGATTTTTGGAGGGTTAGCATCATTCGATTTACACAACCCACTTTAAAGGGGCAAATTGTTGTTTTATTGCGACACAAACAATAATTAAGATTAAAAAAAAAAACAGAAATCTGGAGTGTGCATAGGTATTCACCCCCTTTCGTATGAAACCCCTAAATAAGAGCTGGTCCAACCAATTCACTTCATAACTCACATAATTAGTTGATTAAGATCCACCTGTGTGCAATCAAAGTGTCACATGATCTGTCACATGATGTCTGTATAAATCAACCTGTTCTGGAAGGACTCTGACTCTGCAACACGACTAGGCAAGCAACATGAAAACCAAGGAGCCTCCAAACAGGTCAGAGACAAAGTTGTGGAGAAGTATAGATCAGGGTTGGGTTATAAAAAATATCCCAAACTTTGAATATCCCACGGAGCTCCATTAAATCCATTATAGCAAAATGGGAAGAATACGGCACCACTACAAACCTGACAAGAGAAGGCCGCCCACCAAAACTCACAGACTGGGCAAGGAGGGCATTAATCAGAGATGCAACAAAGACACCAAAGATAACACTGAAGGAGCTGCAAAGATCCACAGCGGAGATGGGAGTATCTGTCCATAGGAGCGCTTTAAGCCGTACACTCCACAGAGCGGGGCTTTATGGAAGAGTGGCCAGGAAAAAGCCATTGCTTAAGAAAACACTTTTGGAGTTTGCCCAACAGCATGTGGCAGACTCCCCAAACTCATGGAAGAAAATTCTCTGGTCAGATGAAACTAAAATTGATCTTTTTGTCCATCATGGGAAATGCCATGTGTGGCGCAAACCCTGAGAACACCATTCCTACAGTGAAGCATGGTGGTGGCAGCATCATGCTGTGGGGATATTTTTCATCTGCAGGGACAGGAAAGCTGGTCAGGACTGAAGGAAAGATGGATGGCACTAAATCCAGGGCAATTCTGGAGGAAGACCTGTTTGATCCACCCAGAGGTTTGAGACTGGGACGAAGGATCACATTCCAGCAGAACGATGACCCTAAACATACTGCTAAAGCTACACTGGAGTGGTTTAAAGGGAAACATTTAAATGTCTTAGAATGGCCTAATCAAAGCCCAGACCTCAATCCAATCGATAATCTGTGGCATAACTTGAAGACTGCTGTACACCAACGCAACCCATCAAACTTTAAAGAGTTGGAGCAGTTTTGCCTTGAGGAATGGGCAAAAATCCCAGTGGCTAGATGTGCTAAGCTAATAGAGACATACCCCAAGAGACTTGCAGCTGTAATTGTATCAAAAGGTGGTTCTACAAAGTATTGACTTGGGGGGGGAATACCTATGCACACTCCAGATTTCTGTTTTTTTTTTCATCTTAATTATCGCTTGTGTCGCAATAAAACAATTTTCTCCTTTAAAGTGGTCGGCATGTTGTGTAAATCAAATGGTGCTAACCCTCCAAAAATCCATTTTAATTTTAGCTTGTAATGCGACAAAACAGGACAAACACCAAGGGGGATGAATACTATTGCAAGACACTGTAAGTACTCTGTTGTATTTTTGAACGTGCCAATTTAAGAAGTTTGATCATTTTTATGAATTCAGCATTTATTAAACTTTACAAATATAAATCAAAATGTAACGTACAAGTGTGTTTCTTCATTTTATATTTACCACACATACACAAACAGTGTTTTAGAGCAGGCTTAAGTCCTTAAAATCTGTGTGTCATACAGGAAAACCTGAAACCGGTGTTGAAATGGAATTTACTAAAGCTGAAACGGAAAGATGCCGAATTACAAAGCGGAAAATCATTGTCTCGAGTCTAAACACTTCAAGTTTGACCCTGACCAGTCATTGTTCATGTCCTTGCATGTTCTCAGGGAGGAGGGTCAAGAAATTATCAGTCATGGCTCTCTAGGAGCACATCGTCGGAATTATCAATCTAGGTGAGGGAATACAAAAAATGTTTACGTGCTTGAGTTTTCAGTAGGGTGCTGGGGCACGTCCCAGACATCACATCACTGTTTTTTTGTTCACAGTTAGATTAGATGCTGGAAATGTGTCACACACACACACACACAAAAAAAAAAAAAATCATGTCAAAATCAGGTGTAATTCATCCAGTCTGATTAGTACGTACAAAGATATTTCACTGTTTTTGGAAACATGGCAGTCAGGAATCTGAGCAGAAAGAAGAATTGTCTCTGTGGATGGACGCAGACTCCGAGCCGCATCATGTTGAACCAGTGAGATTAAACCAAGCAGCAGTTGTGATATTACGATGGATAAAGGACGTACTACACCATACCATCGACTCTTTTTAACGAAGTGGATCAGATAGAGCTGGGGGTCTGTGATTTCATTACAGCAGTGGAAATCAGTCACAACCCAACATTATCAAAGTGGCGGCTACAATTATCTACAGTCCATAATTATCGACACCTTTTCAGATTTACCAATAAAAAACAATTGTACAAAGTTGAGTTTCAGTTAGGGCTGCACAATTAATCGAATTTAATCGAAAATCGCGATTTTGGCTGCCACGATTAAATTAAATGAAAATCAAGATTTATTTCCGGGGCGGCACGGTGGTGTAGTGGTTAGCGCTGTCGCCTCACAGCAAGAAGGTCCGGGTTCGAGCCCCGTGGCCGGTGAGGGCCTTTCTGTGCGGAGTTTGCATGTTCTCCCCGTGTCCACGTGGGTTTCCTCCGGGTGCTCCGGTTTCCCCCACAGTCCAAAGACATGCAGGTTAGGTTAACTGGTGACTCTAAATTGACTGTAGGTGTGGATGTGAGTGTGAATGGTTGTCTGTGTCTATGTGTCAGCCCTGTGATGACCCGGCGACTTGTCCAGGGTGTACCCCGCCTTTCGCCCGTAGTCAGCTGGGATAGGCTCCAGCTTGCCTGCGACCCTGTAGAACAGGATAAAGCAGCTAGAGATAATGAGATGAGATGAGATTTATTTCCATTTAAAATGCGGGCTCTACTGCATATCTAAGCACTTTTTGACCAGTACTCCGCCAAACCATTAGGGGGCGAACCGACGCATGTAAGGTTTCATTACTCCGCCTAAATAAGCAAGCAAGCCAAGCGTTGCCAGATTGTGCGGTTTTAAGTGCTTTTTGGCGGGTTTTGAACATATTTTGGGCTGGAAAACATTAGCAGTATCTGGCAACACTGGCCAATGCGCAGAGCTTCAGTGCAGCGGTTTCTTCTTCAAGGGGTGATAGCGTGAGAGTAGGTAACAGATTGAGGTGAGAGAGAAAAGCTAATTATGTCGGAACAACAGACTATTTAGCGCTGGAGGCAATGTTGTGACGTGCCTTCGCTCATGTTTAAAGCCAGAGCATGTTGATAGGCTGGTCTTTCTAGCTAAAAACTTGTAGGCCTCAGTATAATGCTATGTAATTGTTGCAATTGAGTTTTCAGTTCCTTCATCCTTTGGTAATTTCTTGGATAAATTTCATTTATTTGTCATTTGGAAATCAGAATTTCTCTTTTAAATTTCATTCTGCACTGAAAGCTGTTCATATTGTTTGTTTGAATATAGTGAAATAAAATTTAAGTGATTTCCCTAACATCAAGAATAATCGTGATTAATAATCGCGATTACAATTTTGATCAAGATGATCGTGATTATCATTTTTTCCATAATCGTGCAGCCCTAGTTTCAGTTACAACAGTTATTATTGGTTAATTAATCAACCGGAAGACCCGCCTCGCCCTTTGATCTTGTCGTCTGATGATGCAGCTCGTTACCTGAGATGGAATTTTTTTTAGCACGATCAGCAATTTGAGGAAAACCCGGACGTTATCATCGCAGGTAAGCATGGTGGAAAGATCATGGACATGTTTTTACTGATCAAATGCAGGCTTTCGTCTAAACGGGGGAACAGGGGCGCTGCGCCCTCTTACTCTCGGCGTGCGCCCCCTTACCGACTCCGTGAAAACATCCCAGCAACACTACGTGACAATGTGTCTGATCATCAAATACGTTATAATTGCTCCAAAAATATTCCAATCATAGTAGATACACCGCCAGACGGTGCAAAAACAATCCGAATTGGCGTTTTCCAGACTGAGGCGCCATGTTGTTTAGTTGTTTACTTGTCACGGCTGCTCTCGCGAGATTTGACATGGGGTACATACAAGGTCAGCTGACTTGTAGAGCGAGATTTCTCAAGACTGAATGACCTTTCACCCACCGGCGCGAGAGCTTTTGACAGAAGTAGTTCGCGAGTTGTTTTTGTTGACACTTGGGCATTTAAAGATGTCATCCCGCGGCACGAAGCGGAAGAAAGCCAAAGACTGTCCGGGGCAGAAGAAGATTACTTCTTTTTCAATGTTGACAGACAATTTGTTACAATTTCCCTCTCAGATAGCCTCAGAATGTCCCATTGGAGCATTTTTCAAAGGCTTTGCACGGCGGGGGGGGACAACCGGCACCATCTCCCCCCCCGCTTCGCTCCCTCGCCATGGTGAGCGCCCTCATACTAAATTTTTCTAGAAAAAACCCTGAAATTCACCGATATTTCATGATCTCCTTGTCGAAAGCTACTTTGTTTCTTACTTTTTCATTTGACAGCCGCCATTTTGTATCTAAACGCGTTTGAGAAGTCACGTGAGGTGTCGATAATAGTGATCACTTTCACCGGTGTCCACCATTATCGACACCCTGTGGGATTAAGGGACATTTACAACTGTTATGGATCGATCTTTGTGTAACATTGTTGAAGTAGATAAAGTACTTTAAAAAAAATAAAAGTGCTGTGATTTTATAATAATATTTTTTCTGATTCATAACAGAATGGAATGTTTATAGAGTACAGGTAGTCGTCGACTTATGACCTATGCGACTTACAACCGATCGACTTTATGACCATCTGGTTATGACTGGCAAGTGTTTCCCAGCTGAGCGTACAACAGTTTCCGCCCCAGCTCCCGGCAGCCTCTCGCCGCGTACAACAGCTTCCGCCCCAGGTCCTGGCAGAGCCTCTCGTCGCGTACAACAGTTTCCGCCCCAGCTCCCGGCACACGTGCAGTCTCTCTCGCGCTCCGTCATACAGTTTCCACCCCAGATCCTGGTTTATGAAAAGAGCAAATCCTCCCGCCAGCCCGAGCGCTGCAACAGCTGATGATGACGTAGACAACCCACAGCCAAGCGCCAGTGATGCCAGTGGTCACTAAGTTTTGTATTTTGCTATGTTTAACATTTGTATTTTGGTATGTTATAAACTAAAATGTTTTCTGTTTTTCACACCTGTATTTCGTATTTTTTGTTTTGCACATATTAAACGAATTGTACTGTACGCAGTGTAGTATGCAGTGTTTGACTTAAACCAATTAATGAGCCAAGGTAATGAAATAAGAAAATGTTGATAAAATAAGACTTTAAGATGATTACAATATCATTACACATCACAATATACTTACGTTCATTTAACATAGGCCGACTTACGACCAGATCGGTTTACGACCGGTCAGTCGTAACCAAACGCAGTCGTAAGTCGACGACTACCGTATTTTCTGGACTATAAGCCGCTACTTTTTTCCTAGGTTTTGAACCATGCGGCTTATACAAAGGTGCGGCTATTCTGTGGATTTTTCTTCCACCGCTAGGGGCGCTCTAACCGGAAGTAGAATCAAAAATAAGATAGACGAAAAATCAATGCAAAGAAGAATTAGCAGATCTTTAGCAGATAGAACACGCACGACAAATTACTAACTGGTAATTATTTTCAAATCCAGCGAAGATGATTAAAGTGACTTGTGGTTTCAAACACAGGAGAAATGAAGGTAAATAAATACCGGTTATTTTCTCTTGGTTCTGTTCCGTTTTAATCAGCAAAGTTGCTGCCGTGTTAAAAGGCACTGTTCGGAAAGAATCTGTTCAGGTACATACATGTACATTTACAGTACAAAATCGTTCTGTACATGCAGTAAATATCTAATTTTTCAACATGGATATCTGCGGCTTATAGCCCGGTGCGGCTTGTATATCTTTTTTTTATTTTATTTTTTAAAATAGAGCGGATGCGGCTTATATACAGGTGCGCTCTATAGTCCAGAAAATACGGTAACTGTATTTGGAATCCGATTGCAATAAATAGAATTAGACCAGAATTAAATTCCTAGTATATAAAAAATTACATGCTTGAAATATACAGATTTTTCGATTCCATTCAGAAAATACAGTGCCTTCCACAATTATTGGCACCCCTCGTTAAGATGTGTTAAATGCCTTAAAATAAATTCAATTTTTATTGCAGAAGCATAATCTCACACTGAAAATTGTAGAAAAATTTAACCCTTAACTCAAGTGAATTAAAAAATAATAATAAAAAATCCCTAAGACATAATTAGTATCTAGGAACCTTTAATTAGTAATTCATCACATCCTGTTTCCCTGGGGTATAAATATGATGTGACACAGAGGCCTGTTTCTCTTATCCACTCTTCAACATGGGAAAGACAAGAGAACACACCATTCAAGTAAGGCAGATGTGTGTCGGCCTTCATAAGTCAGGCAACGGCTACAAGAAAACAGCCGCTCACCTACACCGGCCCATATCTACAGTCAGAGGAATCATCGAGAAGTTTAAAACAACTGGAACAGTGGCAAACAAGCCTGGACGAGGATGCGAGTTTATCTTGCCACCACACGCAGTGAGGAGGATGGTAAGAGAAGTAAAAAGTTCTCCAAAGCTCACTGTTAGAGAATTGCATCAAAGAGGAGCATCTTGGGGTCACAAAGTCAGGCGCTATCTACACGCCAACAAGCTGTTTGGGAGGCATGCACGGAAAAAGCCTTTTCTCACTTACAAGCATAAACGTAAATGTTTGGAGTTCGTTAAGCAGTACTGGGACTTCAACTGGGACCGTGTGCTTTGGTCAGATGAGACCAAGATAGAGCTTTTTGGCAACAAACACTCTAATACATCACGAAAGATGAGTATGCAGAAAAGCACCTCATGCCCACTGTGAAGTATGGGGGAGGATCGGTGATGCTGTGGGCCTGTTTCTCTTCCAAAGGCCCCGGGAACCTTGTTAGGGTGCATGGCATCATGAACTCTTTGAAATACCAGGACATTTTAACTCAAAATCTGGTGGCCTCTGCCCGAAAGCTGAAGATGGGTCGTCACTGGGTCTTTCAGCAAGATAATGAGCCTAAACATGTGGCCAAATCTACACAAAAATGGTTCACCAGACACAAAATCACGCTCCTCTCATGGCCATCTCAGTCCCCAGACCTCAACCCAGTTGAAAACCTGTGGGGTGAGCTGAAGAGGAGAGTGCATAGGAGAGGACCCAGGACTCTGGATGATTTAGAGAGATTGTGCAAAGAGGAATGATCGAAGATCCCTCTCTCTGTATTCTCCCATCTTGTGAAATGTTATAGGAGAATATTAAGCGCTGTCTTGTTGGCAAAAGGGAGTTGTACAAAGTATTAACATCAGGGGTGCCAATAATTGTGGCACACATGATTTCATGTAAAAGAATTATTTCTTAATGTGGGATTTTTTCCCACTGAATAAATGCACTTGAATTAAAGGTTGGATTTTTCTGTTTTTTTTTGCACTGTTGTCCTATTTTATTTTTAAAAAAATGAATTTATTAGAAGCCTAATAACATCTTAACGAGGGGTGCCAATAATTGTGGAGGGCGTGGTATATATTTTTTTGCGGTTTGTTGTAAATATCTACCACATATTACAATATCAGGAGACATTTTATATTTTGGTTTGAGGAATGACATGCGACCTTTGACCTGGATTTCCATGTGGTTACAGTGTCGATTCCCTGTTGATATTTATTGGTAAACTACAAAACTAGAAATTAATACAAACAACAATGGATGATGAAGAAAATGCGATCTACGAAAAGACTTAGAAAGTGGGTAGAAAGTGGAACAAAAATATTTTCTGACACGGGTTAAACATTATCAGTTCGTTTGTTTACAAACATTAGAATTACTTCCTCATTTACGTAAACACCAACATCCATATATTTATCTCATCTCATTATCTCTAGCCGCTTTATCCTGTTCTACAGGGTCGCAGGCGAGCTGGAGCCTATCCCAGCTGACTACGGGCGAGAGGCGGGGTACACCCTGGACAAGTCGCCAGGTCATCACAGGGCCGACACATAGACACAGACAACCATTCACATTCACACCTACGGTCAATTTAGAGTCACCAGTTAACCTAACCTGCATGTCTTTGGACTGTGGGGGAAACCGGAGCACCCGGAGGAAACCCACGCGGACACGGGGAGAACATGCAAACCCCACACAGAAAGGCCCTCACCGGCCACGGGGCTTGAACCCGGACCTCCATATATTTATATAAAAGATATTTTGTACTAAATATAAGTCTATGTAAAACAAATTTTAAATAAAAACTATGTTTTGTTAACTTAATACCACATACTGATTATTATTATTATTATTTTTAAATAAATAATCATCCGGATGTCAATAACTGTGGACAAATAGAGCCAATGATTTTCCGTTTCAAAATCTGGCTTTTTCCGTTTCGGACAATGAAAAATTCCGTTTCAATTCCATTTCACAATTTCAGTTCAAAATTGTTCTGTTTGGCTCCAATTTAGTAATTCTGGCTGGCATAATTTTACTTGGGTTTCAAAGTATTGCATCTCTAGACACAAACGGTCCTTTGCATGATGAAGTCATTCATGAAAAAAAATATATAATAAAACAATTACACTGACAGTAAGCTGATAAATTGCATTAATAAAAAAAATTAAAGTGGGATCACAGATTGAGACAACTCAAAATATTTTACTTGACATACTGATAAAGCCTCGGTCACAACCGGCCGTACGTGCTCCTACGGCCGGTCTACGTGCAAAAAACAAAAGAAACGCACGGAGGGCACGCGTGTGACGTGCTGATTTTCGAGCCGTAGACTGGCCACAGACCAGCCGCAGAGGTTCTTTGTCATGTCAAACAAACTCTACGGGCGCTTATGTTTTTTTTTCAGGTTGCAAGACAAACTTACGGCCAACGTGCGTCTTTCTCCACGAACAAAAAAAAAAAAACGCAGCGATTTGGGAAACGCCAAAAATCGCACGGCCAAAAAATCGTACGTCCGATTGTGACCTAGGCTTAACAGATAAATCAAGAAACTAGGATCACCGTTAACGAAAAACCCATCTCATATATAATATATGCAATATAATAGCATATATAATATCTCAATATAATATTGAGTACTGATAAATTAATAGGGATAAATTAATATTCAGTAATACTTACTGAGCCTGTAATGACAATACTCATAACAGTCTGTTTTTTAGTACACCACAAACTCATGAAACAATGTTTCCTGACAAAACACAGAACACACTCTCAAACAGACTAGAACACACTCTCAAACAGACTAGAACACACTCTCAAACAGACTAGAACACACTCTCAAATAGACTAGAACACACTCTCAAACAGACTAGAACACATTCTCAAACAGACTAGAACACACTCTCAAACAGACTAGAACACACTCTCAAACAGACTAGAACACACTCTCAAACAGACTAGAACAGTTTAACTTTGATTGTAATGACAGTCCTGAATATTCCTTACAGATCAATCATTGCGTGCTCTCAGAGTACCGAGAAACGCTGCTCGATATCGCCATCATGACAGAGCATCATAAGTTGTTTAGTGTTGGTCTCCGTGAGACTGAATCTTCTGTCATTTAGAAGAGGTTTATACATGAAAAAGGAGCGCTCAACGTCCGCACTCGCCACTGGCAACCATATGGCGTCCTTGGCCACCAGAGCATTTGTTTCTTTTTCGCGGTCGCCATTCTGGTTGCGACGCGGGGAGCGAATCTGTAAACAAGCAGCTCATTGGCTGGCTAGGTGTGCCACAAGCCAATCACAATCACTGACAAAGCTGCCTTGACCGGAAAGGCATGTCTGCTTGGGCGTTAGCAGCAGTTACGCAGAAGCATTCTGCGGCAGTTACACTTTGACACGCGAGCAATGTTAAAAAAATGAATATCAGCGCAGATATACTAAAAAAACATTATTTCCAAAAATTCTGTTTGGCAGTCAAAAATCCGTTTCACTATAAAAATTCCGTAATTTCCGTCCGTTTTCCGCGATCGCGGAAAATCATTGGCCCTAGACAAAGGTGTTGATAATTGTGGACAAAGGTGTCGATAATTGTGGAATGGTGTCGATAACTGTGGACAAAGGTGTCGATAACTGTGGACAAAGGTGCTGACAATTGTGGATCAGTGTCGATAACTGTGGACAAAGGTGTTAATCATTGTGGACAAAGCTGTTGATAATTGTGGAACAGTGTCGATAACTATGGACAAAGGTATTGATAATTGTGGAACGGTGTCAATAACTGTGGACAAAGATGTTGATAATTGTGGAACGGTGTCAATAACTGTGGACAAAGGTGTCGATAATTGTAGAACGGTGTCGATAACTGTGGACAAAGGTGTCGATAATTGTGGAGTGGTGTCGATAACTGTGGACAAAGGTGTTGATAATTGTGGAACAGTGTCAATAACTGTGGACAAAGGTGTTGATAATTGTGGAACGGTGTCGATAACTGTGGACAAAGATGTTGATAATTGTGGAACGGTGTCGATAACTGTGGACAAAAGTGTCGATAATTGTGGAACGGTGTCGATAACTGTGGACAAAGATGTTGATAATTGTGGAACGGTGTCGATAACTGTGGACAAAGGTGTCGATAATTGTGGAACGGTGTCGATAACTGTGGACAAAGATGTCGATAATTGTGGAACGGTGTTGATAACTGTGGACAAAGATGTCGATAATTGTGGAACGGTGTCGATAACTGTGGACAAAGATGTCGATAATTGTGGAACGGTGTCGATAACTGTGGACAAAGATGTCGATAATTGTGGAACGGTGTCGATAACTGTGGACAAAGGTGTCGATAATTGTAGAATGGTGTCGATAACTGTGGACAAAGGTGTCGATAATTGTGGAACGGTGTCGATAACTGTGGACAAAGGTGTCGATAATTGTGGAACGGTGTCGATAACTGTGGACAAAGGTGTCGATAATTGTGGAACAGTGTCGATAACTGTGGACAAAGGTGTCGATAATTGTGGAACGGTGTCGATAACTGTGGACAAAGGTGTCGATAATTGTGGAACAGTGTCACATGACCTGATATGCTAATCAGGAATGGTAATCAGGAATCAACTCATTTTTTTCCAGTGGAAGTTTGAGTATTCATGCACAATTTACATATTAAAAGTCTTTTCTACTTTCCCAACGGCCAAAAGATCGTTAAGATGTCGATCTTTGTAGCTGCCGCCGCTCTCGGCTCTCGTTGTTCTGCGTTGTTATAAATTGTGGAAAATGGAAATGACTGTATTTTAATACCAATGGATTTTATGGATGGAAAGTTTAGGGACAAAATATCTCCAATCATAGAAATGAAAAGACAAATATTAATTTAGTTCGCTTACATTTGTGGAATTATTTTTAATAAACATTTTTGGTTTGTTTGTTTGTTTACAGTGAAGGGTGACCCTGCATACATAAAGTTTGAGAACTAGTGAAACAGACAACACAAAATGCATTTATTATTATAAAAGATGGACAGATTGGAAACTGTTTAAACCTTTAAAAATGACGTTTTGAGTGTGAAGTGTGAAGAATGAACCTGTTTATTTGAACACAACATTACCTCAGACTGTATTTAAGTGCTCAGGTGCTAATGCTAACATTTCCTGTCTATTTTAATGAGATATCGATAGACTCGTTAGTGCTAATAACTTTAGCACACAGAAAAGGGAGGCTGCAAGTTTGAGACTGGAAGGTTTAATAACACTGTAATACACCAGAAACAACAACAATAACAACGACAAACTTTTTAATTGGTAAACAGTTCAGGTTTCAGTTAAAGTTTTTTGTAAGCCAGTTGAATACTCACAGGATGGTGCTCTGGGGCGAGACCGTGGGCACTGTTTCCAGATTTAAGTGCATACATCTGACTGTGGTGCGGAAACACAGACAGCGGCTCGGACACGACCGAACCGGAACCGGTACCAGAACTAACACACCGAGCAGACTGATAAAGCAGGGCAAGGCTCGGGCCGTCCACAGCGCCATGGCGAACTGCTGCTAAACGTCCGGAGCATGAACACACACGGCCCGGTCTGCCTGCTCCTCCTGCACAACTAAACCCTGCAGCGGCTCAGCTGGAAACACACACACACTCTCTCTCTCTCTCTCTCTCTCACACACACACACACACTCTCTCTCTCTCTCTCACACACACACACACACACACTCTCTCTCTCTCTCTCTCACACACACACACACACACACTCTCTCTCTCTCTCTCTCTCACTCACACACACACACTCTCTCTCTCTCTCTCTCTCTCACACACACACACACACTCTCTCTCTCTCTCTCACACACACACACACACACACACACTCTCTCTCTCTCTCTCTCTCTCTCTCTCACACACACACACACACTCTCTCTCTCTCTCTCTCTCTCTCACACACACACACTCTCTCTCTCTCTCTCTCTCTCTCACACACACACACTCCACTCTTGCATTGAGAAACTAGGGCAGTGTTACACAGCAGACAGACAGACCGAGCGACCAATCAGCGCTCTCTCACACAGGTGCTACTGCTGATTGGCTGACTCCAGTTTTAAATCCCACCCACTTAGCCAGAAAAGACAACCCATACTTGAAGTGGTGCTTGAAAGTTTGTGAACCCTTTAGAATTTTCTATATTTCTGCATAAATATGACCTAAAACATCATCAGATTTTCACACAAGTCCTCAAAGTAGATAAAGAGAACCCAGTTACACAAATAAGACAAAAATATTATACTTGCTCATTTATTTATTGAGGAAAATGATCCAATATTACATATCTGTGAGTGGCAAAAGTATGTGAACCTTTGCTTTCAGTATCTGGTGTGACCCCCTTGTGCAGCAATAACTGCAACTGGACGTTTGCGGTAACTGTTGATCAGTCCTGCACACCGGCTTGGAGGAATTTTAGCCCATTCCTCCGTACAGAACAGCTTCAACTCTGGGATGTTGGTGGGTTTCTTCACATGAACTGCTCGCTTCAGGTCCTTGGATTAAGGTCAGGACTTTGACTTGGCCATTCCAAAACATTAACTTTATTCTTCTTTAACCATTCTTTGGTTGAACGACTTGTGTCTTGCTGCATGACCCACCTTCTCTTGAGATTCAGTTCATGGACAGATGTCCTGACATTTTCCTTTAGAATTCGCTGGTATAATTCAGAATTCATTGTTCCATCAATGATGGCAAGCCGTCCTGGCCCAGATGCAGCAAAACAGGCTCAAACCACGATACTACCACCACCATGTTTCACAGATGGGATAAGGTTCTTATGCTGGAATGCAGTGTTTTCCTTTCTCCAAACATAACGCTTCTCATTTAAACCAAAAAGTTCAATTTTGGTCTCATCCGTCCATAAAACATTTTTCCAGTAGCCTTCTGGCTTGTCCACGTGATCTTGAGCAAACTGCAGACGAGTAGCAATGTTCTTTTTGGAGAGCAGTGGCTTTCTCCTTGCAACCCTGCCATGCACACCATTGTTGTTCAGTCTTCTCCTGATCATGGACTCATGAACATTGGCTAATGTTAATGTGAGACAGGCTGTCAGTAGCTTAGAAGTTACCCTGGGGTCCTTTGTGATCTCACCAACTATTACACGCCTTGCTCATGGAGTGATCTTTGTTGGCTGACCACTCCTGGAGAGGGTAACAATGGTATTGAATTTCCTCCATTTGTACACAATCTGTCTGACTGTGGATTGGTGGAGTCCAAACTCTTTAGAGATGGCTTTGTAACCTTTTCCAGCCTGATGAGCATCAACAACGCTTTTTCTGAGGTCCTCAGAAATCTCCTTTGTTTGTGCCATGATACACTTCCACAAACATGTGTTGTGAAGATCAGACTTTGATAGATCCCTGTTCTTTAAATAAAACAGGGTGCCCACTCACACCTGATTGTCATCCCATTGATTGAAAACACCTGACTCTAATTTCACCTTCAAATTAACTGCTAATCCTAGAGGTTCACATACTTTTGCCACTCACAGATATGTAATATTGGATCATTTTCCTCAATAAATAAATGACCAAGTATAGTATTTTTGTCTCATTTGTGTAACTGGGTTCTCTTTATCTACTTTTAGGACTTGTGTGAAAATCTGATGATGTTTTAGGTCATATTTATGCAGAAATATAGAACATTCTAAAGGGTTCACAAACTTTCAAGCACCACTGTATAAGAAGAAGAAAAAGAAGAGCCAAGTGTTCTTTGGGCAAGGGAGTGAAGACCAAGCATGGCTAAGTGTAAACATTACTCCACAGAAAACAGCCGGCATAATGAACAAATGGTGGAAACCAAGAAATGGAAGGAAATCTGATGAATAGGAGATGCA
Source organism: Neoarius graeffei (assembly GCF_027579695.1). Classification (NCBI taxonomy): domain Eukaryota; kingdom Metazoa; phylum Chordata; class Actinopteri; order Siluriformes; family Ariidae; genus Neoarius; species Neoarius graeffei. Next base: position 70,560,269 of record NC_083579.1, read on the forward strand.
GACTGTGTGGCAAGTATGACGAGATGGTCCAGCACCTATTAGCAGGATGCAAAGTACTTGCTGGAACTGAATCCATCCATCCATCCATCCATCCATTATCTGTAGCCACTTATCCTGTTCTATAGGGTTGCAGGCAAGCTGGAGCCTATCCCAGCTGACTATGGGCGAGAGGCAGGGTACACCCTGGACAAGTCGCCACAGGGCTGACATACAGACACAGACAACCATTCACACTCATATCCAGAGTCAATTTAGAGTCACCAATTAACCTAACCTAGCCTGCATGTCTTTGGACTGTAGGGAAACCAGAGCACCTGGAGGAAACCCATGCGAACACGGGGAGAACATGCAAACTCGACACAGAAAGGCCCTCGTCAGCCGCTAGGCTCAAACCCAGTTGAATACTCACAGGATGGTGCTCTGGGGAGAGATCGTGGGCACTGTTTCCAGATTTAAGTGCATACATCTGACTGTGGTGCAGAAACACAGACAGCGGCTTGGATATGACCGGACCAGAACTGGTACTAGAACTAACACACTGAGCACGGGCTTGAACCCAGGACCTTCTTGCTGTGAGGCGACAGTGCTAACCGCTACACCACCATGCCGCCCGAACTGAATACCTACGAAGGCACAATAATGCACTAATGGTCCTAGCAGTCAGTTGGGCCATTGAGAAAGGCATTCTCTCAGAGAACACAGTGTGGTACAAAGAGAGATGGAAACAGGGTCAGGTGCTGGAGAAGGAAGGTTCCAAACTCTGTTGGGACTTTGAGTTCAAAATGAGGAAACAAACTGCAGCACGAAGACCTGAGGATGCAAATGAAAGAAAGATCTGGATTGTCGATATGGCCCGTCCCCAAGAGGAAAACCTGGAGCAAGCGTCAAGGAAGAAGCTTGACAAGTACCAACAACTTGCTTTCAAGACCAGAGAGAAAAGACTAGGGCTGGCAGTTGAGATTGTCCCAGTCATTACTGGATGTCTTGGCGGTGGCGTTGAGAAGGCAACAAGAGCAGTTAAGAAGTTAATCGATGAGAAAAACGCCTCCAGAGTAGTTACAAGGATGCAAGCGGCTGTTCTCCTGGAAGGAGAAACCATCATGAGGAAAGTCTTTGGTGGACTGATACAGAGGAGTGACTAAGCTAAGGAGTATAAATTGTAGGAGAAGTCTCAAACTCGAAGCAACATCCCAACAACTGCTTGGTGAGATCGTGATGTGGCCGGACACATAAGTGTTGGCTGATTTACAATAATAATAATAATAATAATAATAATAATAATAATAATAATAATAATAATAATGTGCTGCCAGGCAAAAAAAAACCTAGCCCAGTAGCATTTATGATGAATATGAAGGAAAATATCGCAAAAAAACAGGTACCCTATGGGTCCATGTGGCTACTGCTTATAAATAAAATTGTTTTCTGATCCCATGTCCATACAGTAAATATAGCATATATATTTACTCTATGAGGCAGTAGCCACAAAAATGAAGCATAATCCAAAAAATGAACAATTTAAAAATCACAGAAGTAAAATATACCAAGTGTCTGTACTTTATATTATTCTACTCTTACCTCTTACAGTTTTTGAAACCGAGGCTGACATACACACGCTGTCGCCATGACCCAAACTCTTATTTCCCGGAAATGGCCCGGCGCTAGAGCTCAGTGGAACGCACTTTCCCGCTGTAATAAGCATAAACATGTCTGAAAGTGATTTCTTTAGTCGAGTCCGTTTATTTCGAATGGTGAACCAAATTGTATTCACTCACCGGCCATTTTAATCGGAACACGTGTATGCACATGTGCAGTGTGTGATTGTTACACTCTTACATTCTTACAGCACGATGACGTAGTGGCTAGCGCCTCTATATGAGGCAGTAGCTACAACAAAAACAATTTTGACCTTTTTGGTGACCTTGACCGGATGACCCCCAAAATGTTGGAGGTTCTATTTGAGACCAATGCTCATCTATCTATCCTGAAAGTTTCATGAAGATTGATCCAGCTGTTTTCCCATAATATCATTAACAAAAAAACAAAGAAACCAGACCAAAAACAATACCTCGCCTCCTGGTGGACTCCGTCCCGGGCGAGGTAATAACAAGTGTTGCCAGGCAAAACAAACCTCGCCCGGCAGCACTTATTTTATACCTATATGTTGATAATGGTAATATTTCTCAATCATCAGCTGTCAGGTTACAGTCCAATGAAAATCCATGACCTTGAGTTTGACATCTCAAAGTCTGTCAAAGATCATGGTGCCAAATGAAAGCCCATATGGCAGTTCCTCATCTCATCTCATTATCTCTAGCCACTTTATCCTAATCTACAGGGTCGCAGGCGAGCTGGAGCCTATCCCAGCTGACTACGGGCGAAAGGCGGGGTACACCCTGGACAAGTCGCCAGGTCATCACAGGGCTGACACATAGACACAGACAACCATTCACACTCACATTCACACCTACGGTCAATTTAGAGTCACCAGTTAACCTAACCTGCATGTCTTTGGACTGTGGGGGAAACCGGAGCACCCGGAGGAAACCCACGCGGACACGGGGAGAACATGCAAACTCCGCACAGAAAGGCCCTCGCCGGCCACGGGGCTTGAACCTGGACCTTTGCTGTGAGGCAACAGCGCTAACCACTACACCACCATGCTGCCACTTCCTATAAATTGATAATGGTAAATATCTGTCTACCATCAACTGTTTTCAAGTTACAGCCCTCTGAAAATCCGTGACCTTGAGTTTGACCTTTCAAAGTCACTCAAGGTCAAAGATCATGGTGCCAAATTAAAGGCCATATGGCACTTCCTATAAGTTGATAATGGTAAATATCTGTCTGTCGGCAACTGTTTGGGAGTTATAATGGAAAATATGTTATTTTGACCGAAATGTTGACCTTCCTGGTGACCTTGACCTTCACCTTGATCCGATTACTCCCAAAATTTAATCAGGTAATCAATGGACCTTTGCGTACCTACCCTGAAAATTTGAAGTCAATCGGTGCAACCGTCTCGACGCTAGATTGTTAACAGGCAGACACACAAACAAACAAACAAATAAACAAACAAACCGCACTGATTACAATACCTCACCCTTCTTACTCCAACATGGGTGAGGTAATAGTAACTAGCGGTACTGTGCTAAGGGTACAGTGGTATCCCATTTCCACACCTGAGGCCTTGGGACAAAGGTCAAGGTCACAGACCTGAGAGAAATGAGGCCACTTGTCTGGAATCTGATGGCAAAGGGAAAAGGATATAATACTTCCATGGTTGATAATATTAACTAAGTTCCTATCTTTCACCAATTTCCTGATGCAGGCCAGTGAAAAATATGCAGATCATTGATCTGACCTGTCAAGGTCACTCCAGGGCAAAACCAATGTTTCCAAATGAAAGTCCATATATGACTTCCTATGCATGGTTAATAGTAACCATGGCCTTATCTTGCTCAGTTTTTGAGATATAGAGGTTTTCGACCCACGTGACCGTTGCCATGTCGACAAGTAGATGGCGCCATTTTGGCGGTCACAACAATGGCGACTCCCGCTAGATCTGTATACCTGTATATCTGTATCCCACATGATCTGTATACCTATGTCGTTAAAAACCCATCGCCATACACAGGTATTGATCTGAAAGCGTATAAGAGTTTGGATGCCTACAAATATTTTGTGTCAGGCTGGGTAACATGCCTACATCAGCGGGTCGTCCCTGGAGCCGGTGGTCGCCATCTTATTACAGCTAAGGTTTGTTCACATTTTCATTTACTTTCGGTCCTCAGGATAAACAAAATGTTATTAATGTCATTGAAATAACTTCTTAGTCTGTTGAGACATGGCCCGTTATAAATTTGCTGTTACCAGGCAATGACCAAGAACTGTATTATTAGGGTCTGTGTCTGTGTTGTAGCAGTGTACTAGCAGCTAGCTGTTAGCACTAGCTAATGTCAACAACATAGCTAGTATGTTACTGTAGCAATGTTTACGTTCAGTCATTTGGATGACTGTTAAAACCTTTCAGTCTCAAGTGTTTCCTTTACTGGATTTACTAGTTTACTGAGCTAGCGCGCTCGGGCAAGCTGGGAGCTAGCACGCTCCGGCGCGCGCTAGTTCCCAGCCTGCCCGAGCGCGCTAGTTCCCAGCCTGCCCGAGCGTGCTAGCTCAGTAAACTAGTAAATACAGTAAAGGAAAAACTTGAGACTGAAAGGTTTTAACAGTCATCCAAATGACTGAACGTAAACATTGCTACAGTAACATACCAGCTATGTTGTTGACATTAGCTAGCTTGACCTTCAAAATGGCGGACACCGGGGCGTCACGTGACCCTGTGACGTCAGGTGAAAAACCTCTATAGGCCACTGAAAATATGTGACAATATTGACCAAGGTCAAAGGCCAATAGGTTAAAAGTATAAATATTCATTAAAACACGTTTTTCTATGGCAAAGGAGCAAGGCTAGCTCAAAGACCATGAAAAATAGAAAAAAAAAACCCTCTGATTTTTTGCTATAGAGTCACCCAATTGACAAGTTCAAGGTCAAGTAACTCAGTGAAAATGGGTCAAATCTCTTAACTGATGTGAACTATTTTGAAGCCCCCCAAATACCGTAGGTTCTCCGTATCCCATTTGGTGAAAATTCATGCAAAAATGAGGGAGGAGTAGCGATTTAAAGCATAAGTGACCTTTGACCTAATTTTAGCAAAAGGTCAAGGTCAGAGGTCAAATGAGTGCGAGAAATGTATTAAGGTATAAGGGCTATGGAAGATGGCATAAAATTATTTTGTCAAGCTTGTCCTGGTACTGTACCAGGTGGTCCCATTTATAGCCATTCCTGAAATTTTTCCGACGTCATGCATGATACGGAGATCACAGATGGTCACCACCTATATGCACACCGTTTCATCCAGATATCTTGAAAACTGAGTGAGAAATGACCCTTTTCTAACTATTACTACGACATGCACACTAAACCTAAGCAATTTAAAGACAATAATAATAATAGTAGAGTGGCACGGTGGTGTAGTGGTTAGCACGGTCGCCTCACAGCAAGAAGGTTCTGGGTTCAAGCTCAGCAGCCAAGGGGGGCCTTTCTGTGTGGAGTTTGCATGTTCTCCCCGTGTCCGCGTGGGTTTCCCCCAGGTGCTCTGGTTTCCCCCACAGTCCAAAGACATGCAGGTTAGGTTAACATGGGGCAGCTGTGGCCTGAAGGTTGGGCTGAAGTGTTCTTGAGCAAGGCACCGAACCCCCAACTGCTCCCTGGGGCGCTGTAGCATAGCTGCCCACTGCTCTGGGTATGTGTGTGTGCTCACTGCTTCAGATGGGTTAAATGCAGAGTAGACATTTCACTGTGCTTAAATAAAGGCTTCTTGTCTTAATAATAATAGTTTATTTTTATTTTGTATATTTCTATATATTTTTACTGATATTATTTAAATAATTTAATTGATCAATCATATGTACTAAACTGTATATGAATCTGAAGAGGAATGCAGGGAGTAAGTGCTGGGTATTTAAGTAATTTTTCGAAGTATTGTTAAAGTTCAGGTTACGAAGTCTCCAGAGAAACAGGGAGCAAAAGTACTTTTTCAGCTGTGTGCTTCTGAGGCTGAAGGAGGAGAAAACATTGGCTGGTTCTTCTGAATGTCATAATAATAATAATAATAATAATAATAATAATACACTGAAAAACATTTCAAATTGGTTTAACTTGGAAATGCAGGTTCAACTGCTGACTTGAAAATGCAAGTTAACTCAATTAGATGATTATCTTTGTTTCAATTCAGAAAAAGTCTCAATTAGTCAAGACGACAAAGTAATTCAAGTCTAACCTTTGAAAACTTGCACAGATTAGTTCAAATTAAAACACTTTTCAGAGCTAATTGAATTACAGAGAAAAAGTAAGTGGACATAACTAAACAAGGCTAAATACGGTAATAATAATAATGGGCGGCACGGTGGTGTAGTGGTTAGCACTGTCGTCTCACAGTAAGAAGGTCCGGGTTCGAGCCCCGTGGCCGACGAGGGCCTTTCTGTGTGGAGTTTGCATGTTCTCCCTGTGTCCGCGTGGGTTTCCTCCGGGTGCTCCGGTTTCCCCCACAGTCCAAAGACATGCAGGTTAGGTTAACTGGTGACTCTAAATTGACCGTAGGTGTGAATGTGAGTGTGAATGGTTGTCTGTGTCTATGTGTCAGCCCTGTGATGACCTGGCGACTTGTCCAGGGTGTACCCCGCCTTTCGCCCGTAGTCAGCTGGGATAGGCTCCAGCTTGCCTGCGATCCTGTAGAACAGGATAAAGCGGCTAGAGATAATGAGATGAGATAATATCGGGGCGGCATGGTGGTGTAGTGGTTAAATGCAAGATGAAGTAGATCTTCTTTTTAATGCGATAGTTCTCCTGAAAATATTGTACGGCCTTCCAGTTTACACTGCTCGTGTTTCAGATCTTACTGTTGTCCAGTGCTTTTTAAAAAGATGCCATAAGAGTCGTTATACATCAATTAGTTTTAACATTTTGGAGATTGGCGGCATGCTGGTGTAGTGGTTAGCACTGTCACCTCACAGCAAGAAGGTTCCGGGTTTGAGCCCAGTGGCCGACGGGGGCCTTTCTGTGTGGAGTTTGCATGTTCTTTTCGTGTCTGCGTGGGTTTCTCCGGTTTCCCCGACAGTCCAAAGACATGCAGGTTCGGCTAATTGGTGGCTCGAAATTGACCGTAGGTGTGAATGTGAGTGTGAATGGTTGTTTGTCTCTGTGTCTCAGTCCTGCGATGATCCGGCGACTTGTCCAGGGTGCACCCCGCCTCTCGCCCGTACTCAGCTGGGATAGGCTCCAGCTTGCCCACGACCCTGCACAGGATAAGCGGTTACGGATAATGGATGGATGGATAATAATATATAATATTATAATAATATCTATTTTGTTGTTGTTGTTGGTGGTGCTGTATGACAGTTGTTTGGGTCCATCTTCGCTTGTCTCCTTAGAGCAAATGCTCACTACAAATGAATACTTTCTATGTCTCCCTACGATGAAACATCTTAATCATCTTAAAAGGCCTATTTAGTGACTAGTGTTACAGCCTCATCGCTCCAAGATCCCTGACTGGTTGTGTAGAGTGTCCCATGCTCTCGCCGTGTCCATATGGGTTTCCGTCTATGTCCCAAAGACAGGACGATTTGCTACGTTAAAGTGCGAATGAGTATGTGAATGGTGTGCTGGTTTTCCCTATGCATGCATTCCTTACGTATGTAGGTATTCCTTGAAGATTTTAGGAGTGATATGAATTTATTTAGTGATTCAGAATTAATGCTTAATGCTATAGAATGGCTGTGTAACTCACTTATCAATTGAAAAAAAAAACCGAGAGGGGGAGATTGAGCTCTCAGTCTCTCAGTAGTCGAAAAAGGAATTTGTGCTGGCTTGTGTGATTATCAATTTATTCGTTTTTGTCATTTCTATTTATAGTTAAGTTTTCAGTGACACATTCACAGTCATCAGAAACTTTTGCCTTATGATAATATTTGAGTTTCTGCTGCCCTCTGGTGGCCAAGCACCATAAATACACAATAAATCCAACAGCCACTTAAAATAACAGATGTGAGGGTTGTTGTTGTTGTTGTTGTTGTTGTTTTAATCAGTTTCCACACAGCCAGAATTCACTAGAGCTGTGCTTTAAAAAGAAAACGTTTATACAAGTGTTTAAAACTTTGAGCACATGTATACAATCCATTTATTACTGTAATATCTCAGATGTTTGAAAGATATTAGTTATACAATACTGTGGCAACACAATTTTTCTTTATTCAGAGTAAGATGTGTCAACATCCAGCATGACAAAAGTTGTACAAATTCCACAATTTAAAAATGAAATCAAAGAAACAAACAAACAAACGAACAAACAAACAAAAAGAAAAAATCACAGCAACTTGTGATCTTACACATTTATAGCAAAATTAAAACGTCAACAAATTCATGCTGTGTAGTACAAAAATAAATCAAACTTCAGTTCCACAGAGAGCACAATAGTTTATACAAAATCCTGTCTTCATCGATGAGTACTCAAATCAACCTTGAAATCAAAGGAATTTAAAATAAATAAACTCTGATGAATTCACAATAATTCATATGAAAGTTCAGCATTCTAATATGTGACACCTTTTTTTGTTTTTCCCAAGGTAAATAGTCACAGATATATATATTTTTTTAAATTATTTGATATCAATGTAGCAACAGTAGATGAGCAGCGTGTTTGTGCTTTAAATCCTTTTTCCATTGTACTGATAACAATAATTTATTCAAAAAACTGATACTAGCTATTATTCTATTGAAAGCATTACTATATTGGCAAAAAGCTGCAGACACAATGCTGTGATGAAAGGCAGATGCAGTTATGGAGGATGGCGTCCGAAAAGAGGCCAGAGCTGTACAACAATGGAGATCAGGTGAAAGACAAGCACCTTCGCATTCGCTCCCCAAAAGGCAAAATATTAATTAACATAGCTGCTACTCAAAACTAAATGTGAGAGAAACTAGACATACAGTAGAAGTGCAACATCCTGCAATTCTACTTTGGACTCCATCTTAGTGTCCCTTTATACTGGGATTTTCCTCCTTGTATTGTTATTATTATAATTATTATTATTATTATTATTAATCATGATGACGATGATGATTAATTTTCTTGTTAAATGATTTTGTACAGTGATTGACATAAAGTGCAGATGGGGATTTGTAATGATTATAGATGATACAAAAAAAAAAGAAAGAAAGAAATACCAAAAAAGTCATACTATTACTGGTAAAGATATTGTCCTCATTTTTATTCAGATTCCCTGCAGTCTCCTTCTGATACAATTGAACATCCTTGACGTAATGCGTTCCAATTGTGTGCCGAAGAGACACCTGGAGATTGCACACCACCAGTATTTAGTCATTATATATCTTTAGGACAAGTGCAAATAGTCTACTGGCACATAAGTGGGGACAATGACCCTGTTCGTCCCGCTTTCATAAATTATATTTATATATATTTATTCTACAAAACCCTTCTTTTTTTCCATTTCCCAAGTACTGCTTACGTTTATGTAAAACCATCAGAACATGGAAACAAAGGTGTCCCCGTGCAAAGGCATAAATAAAGGAAATGGATCTCACAAATCACTGCTTGCCTCTAAATTTTTATGTCCAAGTACAGTATACTATACCCCTGTTGAAAAATTTTGTATTACAAGATTTATATAAAAAAATCAATCATTTACATAGAGTAAAAAGTTTCAGTTGTTTCCCCACTAATGACTACAAACAGGAAATTGCATATAGCCCAACTGTCTTTTTTTTTTTCCCCCACAGATTGCTACTCATCGCCATAAATGTTGTCAAGTCGTATATTGCTGATATGATGTGAGACTCGTGCTACTGATATATCAGGATGAGGCTAAATGAACACTGATGCTGGGGCGAACCTCTGCTGCCATTACACTAATGCAGATTTAATGACAAAAGCTCTTTACCAACACAAAAATCACATAATGTTCATTGCTAAGTTCTGGGACTTCCACCATTAGGTTTCCGTGTCATGATGTTTACAATAGAACTGCGACATTCATACATCACGTTGATTTCCTTTCGCTGTTTGTTTTCCTCGAGTCTTCATCGACCCACCGTGTACAGGTGCCAATAATAAAACTCCTCAAGCATAGTCGAAAAATAAAACGCAGTCTGTCCTTTTGCACACAGAAAATTAAAAAAAAACCAAACAAAATCACAGAGGAGAAAATGGTTTAAAAAGTCGGTATACACTGAGTTCCCAGTTTATTAATTATTAGATCAATATACCTAATAAACCTTTTTTTCTTCAATAAATAGGTACATTGTTCTACGGTATAATAAACTGGTATAAAAGCGATCCCCTCAGTGTATCCCTGCATGTCCATTACTTTGATGCAGTTGTTTAACTTTCTCAAACTAAAATCTTTTTTTAAACAGCAAGCATTAAAAAAGAATGTATATCCAATATCATTTGCCTTACTGTTCAGAAATATACACTAAAATGTGCATACATGAGCAGCTAAAAATGTTACATCACACTATGTGAGCTCATATGAAAACGTACAAAATGTGAAATGCCTTCAAAAACTAGTTTGACATTAAATTTTTCAAAGCAAGACCCAAAATAAAGAGAAATTAAAAATCATGAATTGTAAGCATAACACTTTTTTTTTTTTTTTAAAGAACATATGTGAATATTTAACACTGTCTGCTAAATTACAGCAGCAAACCATGAGGCAATTTCGATCCCATATCTCCTGTGTCCTAATGGTCCCCTTCTTTCCCCCTTTGCTCTGAGGTTTGCTGAGTGGCTAGACTTGTATTCCTTGTACTGCTTGTTTTATATTCTCCAGTAGCGCTTTGTTCTCTGGACTCTGGTACTGCTCTTGATTTGTGTACATATCCGTCAGAGTCGTTACGTACGCGTCGAAGTTCTGTTCGTTTATTGGATCCTGTGAACACATAGACCAAAGATTATAATGGTGAAGGAGAGACACGGAGATGATTCTGTACCGTAAACACATCTTAGAACACCACAAACTGTCATCGGCTTTGATGTGATCACATGAAGAGCGTCACTCGAAGGGAACGGGGAAGAGTAGGATGTGGAATGTAAGACTGATAGAAGAGGTGGTCAGGACCCTGATTGGTGTATAGTGTTTATCTAGACTAGAGGATGATCAGATGTCAGATAGACGTGATGTAAATGTGCAGAACATGCACACGGATCAAAAGTATAAGCAACATGGCTGCACCACAATATCATGGCAACACTACATCTATTTTGTCCTTTCACTACTAACATACCAGGAAACTGGATCTTTCTCAAGGCTAAGCTGTGACAGGATAAAAAGAGTGTTTAAAATTTATTTAAAAAAAATATATAGGGTGATATTTACATCACTTAAATAGTTTAAGCGTAATTCGCCCAGTCACACTTCCAGTCTGCTGTATATACTTTACTTTGCATCTTCTTACTTTTTTTATTTAATTGTATCGCAGTAGTTTTCAAGTTTTTTGCATCCAGGGACCCCTTTAACTATAAAATGATCTGGCTATTTATAGAGCTTTTTATTCTGGAACTTTATACTCAACACATTAGGAACCAGAAGGGCACTCGGTAGAGTGCATATCTCCATGAAGCCACATATTATCAACATCAAAATCAAAAGAATTGAACCTAGGATAATACTAAAACTGTCCACCAAATTTCATCCAAATCCGTTCACTACTTTTTGAGTTACGTTGGGAAAAGGCACGGATATCCTGGATCTGCATACATATCCGGATTTGCATCAAAATCTAATCAATTGTTCCTTGGCCCATGGTTCACTTTTCCTCAAAATTTCATCAAAATCTGTTCACTGTTTTTTGAGTTATGTTGGGAACAGACAAACAAACAAAACATAACCTCCTTCAGCAACGTTGGTGGAGAAAATAAGTGGACATTATTTTTTTAGTATTATCCCAAACCCCTTATCCTGTGCAGGGTCGCGGGCAAGCTGGAGCCTATCCCAGCTGACTACGGGCGAAAGGCGGGGTACACCCTGGACAAGTCGCCAGGTCATCACAGGGCTGACACATAGACACAGACAACCATTCACACTCACATTCACACCTACGGTCAATTTAGAGTCACCAGTTAACCTAATCTGCATGTCTTTGGACTGTGGGGGAAACCGGAGCACCTGGAGGAAACCCACGTGGACACGGGGAGAACATGCAAACTCCGCACAGAAAGGTCCTCGCCGGCCACGGGGCTCGAACCCAGAACCTTCTTGCTGTGAGACGACAGTGCTAACCACTACACCACTGTGCTGCCTATTTTATTTTATTATTTATATTATTTGTTTTTGAGTTACTCAGATTTGGATTAAACCCTAATTGAATTCAAGTGACCAGTTAAACTTTCTAATAACTATAAGAACTCAATAACTAATAAAACAGCTTTGATAATTGTGGTTAGTATTTCCACCACTGTAACTACTACTACTACTATTACTACTACTACTAAAATCTCACCCCCCCGGCAATGTTTCACAAACCCCTGGGGGTCCCCCTGTCCCACTTTGAGAACCACTGTTATATGGTTTTAGGGTATTGCATTGGTTCATTTTTTACTTAAAGAGACTAAAACAATGAAGAGAGTGAGGTCATTATGCAGGGTTTTAAATGTCAGCTGTTCAGGTTACGTGTTTAAACTTCAAATGACTCAGTCAGTGAATGAAAGCATGGACAAAAAAAAAACCAACTACGCAAGCATGATAATATACATTTATCATGTATATGGAGACCAGTATATTGACAGTATATTGACAAGAAATGATTCAGGATTCATCAAATGGTTTATGATTCATCAAATGATTCATGATTCATCAAGTAACTCATGAATCATCAAATGATTTATCATTTATTAAATGACTCATGATTCATCAAATAATTTACAAATTATTAAATGAGTCATGATTCATTAAATGATACATTGATACATTGGGCACAAACACTGATCAGCAATAATATGACCACTGACAGGTGAAGTAAATAACATTGATGATCTCATTACATTGGCACCTGTCAAGGGGTGGGATACATTAGGCAGTAAGAGAACAGTCAGTTCTTGAAGTTGATGTGTTGGAAGCAGGAAAAATGGGCAAGCGTAAGGATATGAGCAACTTTGACAAGGGCCAAATTGTGATGGCTAGATAACTTGGTCTGAGCATCTCCAAATGGGACAGCTTGTGGGGTGTTCCCAGTCAAAGCCCCTCTTATGCCAGAATCTGGTCTTCCTAGGCAGTCTTCTGTCCCAGTACTAACCAGCTCTTTAAGGTGTATGGGTGCAGCACCAATCTCCATTTCAGTAGCCCTCAGCCTCTCACCTATACAGCTAGGGTTACAGTCTGGTCCTCTGGTAACCACAAGAGTTTGACTTCTCCACTCACATTTGTATTGTGCCTTGCCAGACAGTAGTTGGTACCATTTTTATGATGGTCTTTGGTATGACCTGACTGCGAGTAGAACTCACAACCTCCCAGGCAAGAGGTGGACACGCTAACCACTAGGCCAATTCGCTGTCTTGCAGTGGTTAGTACCTACTAAAAGTGGTCCAAGGAAGTGCAACCAGTGAACCGGCGACAGGGTCATGGATGTCAAAGGCTCATTGATTCGCGTGGGGCACAAAGGTTAGCTCATATGGTCCAATCCCACAGAAGAGCAACTGTAGCATAGAACAAACTGCTGAAAACGTTAATGCTGGCTAAAACAGAAAGGTATCAGCATTAACTTTTTCAGCAGTTTGTACTACACACTGTAAAAAAAAGTGTTGTTTTGAATTAAAAAAGTGAGTAACTTAGTTGCCTTAAAATTTTGAGTTCATTAAAACTCATATAGTAAGTTAGCATAATGAGGCATTCAAGTTGTGCTAACTTACTATACGAGTTTCAACAAATTTGAATGCAACCAGGTTAATCACTGTAGTAAAGTGAGAGAACAGTAACCTTATCCTGCCTTGAACCCAGGTCTACAGGGTGCCAAACCTGCACCCTGACCACAACACCAAAGAGCCAAGCTCATTGGTACAGCAGTCAGAGCACATACTCAACTGTAGTGATGGGCACTCCATCACACTGCCCTCCCCTTTGGGAGGCGCACCTGTGCACTTCATGCACACAGGCATCCCTCACGCATCCCCCAGCTGTACTTCTACCATGCCAGGGTGTGCCATACAGTCATGCTTCACTCATCTCTGGGGTCCCTCGCACAGTGGTCACCTATCCTGGTGGTCTCTCGTATGGCTCACACACAGGGCACACCTCCGATGGCCTCACGGCAAGCCATCCCACTTCTGACACCAACTGTACTGAAGGGAGAGAGCAGTCACCTCACTACAATCGCTTTTTTAAATTCCATCCATCCATTATCTGTCACCACTTATCCTGTTCTACAGGGTCGCAGGCAAGCTGGAGCCTATCCCAGCTGACTATAGGCGAGAGGAGGGGTACACCCTGGACAAATCGCCAGGTCATCGCAGGGCTGACACATAGGCCAAGTTTACATTAGACCGTATCTGTCTCGTTTTCTTCGCGGATGCACTGTCCGTTTACATTAAACCGCCTGGAAACGCCGGGAAACGGGAATCCGCCAGGGTCCACGTATTCAATCTAGATCGTGTCTGGTCCGGTGCTGTGTAAACATTGAGAATACGCGGATATGCTGTGCTGAGCTCTAGCTGGCGTCGTCATTGGACAACGTCACTGTGACATCCACCTTCCTGATTCGCTGGCATTGGTCATGTGACGCGACTGCTGAAAAACGGCGCAGACTTCCGCCTTGTATCACCTTTCATTAAAGAGTATAAAAGTATGAAAATACTGCAAATACTGATGCAAATACTGCCCATTGTGTAGTTATGATTGTCTTTAGGCTTGCCATCCTTCCACTTGCAAGTGGTAAGTGATATGCACTGGGATCACACACACAGCGGCTCAGTCCCGAATCGTGGCTCGTGCACTTCACTCGCGCGCAGGGCCGGAGTGCACACCCTCCAAAGGGCACTCGCTGTTCAGGGCAGAGTGATTTGGAGCGCAGGATGCCTGCGGAGCCGAGCGTATCCGTGTATTGGTGTTGCTGTGTGCACGTGAATCGTGTATTGGTGTTGCTGTGTGCACACTAATCGTTTTAAAAACGTTAATCTGATGATCCGCTGATACGGTCTAATGTAAACCCCACCATAGAGACACACAACCATTCACACTCACATTCACACCTACGGTCAATTTAGAGCCACCAATTAGCCTAACTTGCATGTCTTTGGACTGTGGGGGAAACCGGAGCACCCGGAGGAAACCCACACAGACACGGGGAGAACATGCAAACTCCACACAGAAAGGCCCTCGCTGGCCGCTGGGCTCGAACCCGAACCTTCTTGCTGTGAGGCGACAGTGCTAACCACTACACCACCACAGCTCTTCTGTGGGACTGGAGCATATGGGCTAGCCTTCGTGCCCCATGCGAATCAGTGAGCCTTTGACACCCATGACCCTGGGTTGTCCTTCCTTGGACCACTTTTGGTAGGTACTAACCAGTGCATACCAGGGACACCCCACAAGATGTTCCATTTTGGAGATGCTCAGACCCAGTCATCTAGCCATTACAATTTGGCCCTTGTCAAAGTCACTCAGATCCTTACGCTTGCCCATTTTTCCTGCTTCCAACACATCAACTTCAAGAACTGACTGTTCTCTTGCTGCCTAATGTATCCCACCCCTTGACAGGTGCCAACGTAATGAGATAATCAATGTTATTCACTTCACCTGTCAGTGGTCGTAATGTTATAGTTGATCAGTGTATACATGCATATGTACAATGAGTTACCCATAATACACTCGCAAATCCATGTATTTGAAGTAGTAACTGAAACACCACAAGTACAAATACAGCTGAGAACGAGGCTCATTTACTTCTTTAGCACTGGCTTGTGTAAACCATTGTACCAAATCATGTTCGTCATGTCCCATTTACCACAACAATGTATGCAAATTAAATGAGCTATACCACGATAAACAATATTTCTGTTCAAAGAAAACCATGCAAATAGTTTTGGAGAGATGAGAGTATGGAAAGGATGAAGGAAACAAAAGAGCAGGAGAGGAGTAGACTGTGAAAATGATTTCCTTACTCGCTGATGCAACTGTAAACAGCTGTTATTTCTAATCGGAGGTTCTTTGTGTAGCGGCGGTTTCTAGAGAGGAAGGCAGAAATCTATTAGCCGACTGTATTCAGCATGAAACATCTTCCATCTCTGTGGGCTTTTCCCATTTCTGCACATCATACCTGATCCAGGAATTAGTTTCACATCCCCAGACCTCATCACAATTCCTATCAGTCATTAAGTTCAAGGGCCACAAACCAGGTTTTTGAATAGATAATAGTGTTGATAGTGTTGATTTAACGTACTGGACATGACAAAGTCTGAAGAAAACCTGTCTGATCATTTAAAATTCATATACTCATATATCTACAAAACAGAGAGTAAGCATTAAACACATCTGATAAAACTCTGAACACACAAATACATTGATTATTTGAAAACTGACAATATATTTTTAATAGCATGTGTAAGCTTAAACATCATATTTTCTCGTATGTTTATCGTACTGCCATGATATCCGTTTGTGAAATGGATTCAAAGTGATTCTTCGCTGTCAATTCATTTCTCCTTATGTAAAGGTCTGAAAATAAAAAGCAAAATGAATGCTATGGAAGAAAGCCGGTTTTGGTGATGTCTTTTAAAATTGGTCAACTAAAACGTATACATACAGGATATGCATTGCAAATAATAGCTTAACACTCCATGTGGCATGTGAAGTAGCCTGGATAATTAATCTTTCATCTCATGTACACTACCTGTACAAAGGTTTTGATGTGTCACTGACAGAAATTTTGTCAAATGGTAAGAGATGAGTAAGACTTTTACTGAAATGCCATTTTATTAGTCGGATGATTCCACTGGGTTTCAGTCATGTGACTTTTCTTATCGGTTTTACCGGAAGTGAAATAGCTGGTGGTCTAAACGGCTGCCGTAGTGCAAACAAACTCGTGATAGCTTATCAGAGTACGCTCGTAATCTAGAAGCTACGTAAGCCGCGAGAGGCCCTTCATATAATCTTTTTTTATTCACCTTGTTATCCCGAGATAACGGTATAATTAATTCAGGATCTCGAGAAAACAACACAACTAATTCGAGATCTCGAGAAAACAAAACCGTTATTTCGAGATCTCGAGAAAACAAAACAATTATTTCATGATCTCAGCTGGATCACTGTATCTCCGTCGGTAGAGACGAAGCCGGGCCAGTCTTCTGCGGAGGTGCCGCGGACTAATTTTGAAATTATCCCTTATTAAAAGACTTAATGCAATCTCTCCCTGTGTCAACCCCTGATCAAAATATTGCCTTATTAGGTGATCGATTATTCCAGACATTCTAATGACCAAAGTTGCGTCTATACAGAATGAGAAATAGCCCCAAAGTCAGCATATCACAAGTCTCTTGGTGCACCTGAATGAACCATTTCTCAGCTGTTTACTCGAGATCATGAAATAATTGTTTTGTTTTCTCGAGATCTCGAAATAACGGTTTTGTTTTCTCGAGATCTCGAATTAGTTGTGTTGTTTTCTCGAGATCCTGAATTAATTATGTCGTTATCTCGGGATAACAAGGTGAATAAAAAAGGATTATATGAAGGGCCTCTCTCGGCTTCCGTAAGAAGCCACTGCTGGCTTTAGATATATTCAGAAGATTGCTACATGCAACGGAATCGACCCCTACAGTCTGGGAAAGAAGGATTTGTTGTACGGTCTCAAAAACTACCCTTCAGTCGAGTTCCCCGACATCTCGAACTATCTGGTGTTGCAGACGTCCTTCTACACAGCAAAACAGATGAAAGCGTGGAAGAGTATGGAGGCTTACAACTTTTCTGTATGTGGCTGGGTAAAGGACCTCGGGATCAAGTCGCTGCTGAATGAATCCTGTATTGTTTTTGCCCGTGTAAGTGTGTTTTTTTTTAAAGCTTTTCGTTCGTCTTTCAACGAAGCGCTGCAAGTTGAAGTGTACACAAACAACAATTGACTTGATTCTCACTTGTGTTGGCTCTTATCTCTCAGCTAAATCATTCACAAAGATCATCCCCTTACGAAAATTAACCATGGTTTTACTATGAAAACTAACCATGGTTTTACCATGGTTTATAGTTATTCATGGTTTTCATGGTTTTTTGGGTAACCATGAAAACCATGGTGCATTTTACCTCAATGTTCACTTAAATTTTTAGGTTCTAAGTAAATGTTAATGTATCTGGGCTGTTAATCGAGATTCTTCTCTACAGCATTGACTGTTGGACAAAAGCATGGTAATACTACAGTTAGTGCATCCTTTTAAAAACCATACTATCCCTTTTTAAACTAATTTCATAGTTACTATGACCTATTACACATACAACTATGATGCTACCACAGCTACTGCAGTATTATGGATAAACCACAGTAATGCTATGGTTGGTTCACAGTACTTAGAATCACCATGAAATACCATAGTAGATCCATGGTTACTACCATGGATGAACCATAGTAATACTATGGTTGGTTCATAGTACTTAGAATAACCATGAGATACCATGGTAGAATCATGGTTCCTACATAAAAACCATGGTAAAACCATAGTAAACCATGGTAGATTTTCATAAGGGTCAGAAACCCCTTTAAAGACCTGGATCTTAGTTAAACAAGACGGAGAAGAAGTGATCACGGCGCATTGAACTGTACGGCTGGGGAAGAATTTTGTCGCGACCTTCATGCATATGGACTTTGTGAGGAGTAAACAAAGAAACAGCTGGGGACTTTAGCACTTCGTGACTAAAGAAAGTCCCGTAAAATAACAACACATAACAAGAAAAGTACTTGGAAAACACTAAGGACAGAGCCGAGAGGGAAATACAAACCTTTCACCAAGTGATCACTGCAAACTCGAGCGTGCTTCAACTCGGCTCCCTTCGATTTCACCGAGAGGTTCACTGAAAAGCCACCTTTCTCGATGTCCTTTCTGTGAAATCCTGTGTTCGTTCACCCTTTTTTTATTAGTTCATGGGGAACCCTGAAGAAACTTTTATCAGTTTCATGGTTTGATCGATTCGAACCACCTAAAACAACGCAAGCGTAAGGCATTTTTCATGCGAGCAATGCACCTTCTCCGTACAAACGCTTTGTCAGCCAAGCTTTGGTAGACCACCAGCTAAAGTTTTGAATAACTTATGAGGCGGATGTGACATCATGTGAAACCCAGCAATATTACAAAAATATCACATGGGTGACTGTGTTCATGTAACAGAGTTGTGTTGTGGGAAATGTATAGATTTTTTATGACCTAAATAATGACTCATGGGAAAGATATTTCAAACATTACATGTTAAATGGGTGCATGTCCATCCATCCATCCATTATCTGTAGCCGCTTATCCTGTTCTACAGGGTCGCAGGCAAGCTGGAGCCTATCCCAGCTGACTGTGGGTAAGAGGCGGGGTACACCCTGGACAAGTTGCCAGGTTATCGCAGGGCTGATACATAGAGACACACTATCATTCACACTCACATTCACACCTACGGTCAATTTAGAGTCACCAGTTAACCTAGCCTGCATGTCTTTGGACTGTGGGGGAAACCGGAGCACCCGGAGGAAACCCACGGGGAGAACATGCAAACTCCGCACAGAAAGGTCCTCGCCAGCAGCTGGGCTCGAACCCAGGGCCTTCTTGCTGTGAGGCGACAGCGCTAACCACTACACCACCGTGCCGCCATGGGTGCACATATAAATGCAAAAAAAAAAAAAAAAAAAAAAAAATATATATATATATATATATATGGGGCGGCACGGTGGTGTAGTGGTTAGTGCTGTCGCCTCACAGCAAGAAGGTCCTGGGTTTGAGCCCCAGGGCCGGCGAGGGCCTTTCTGTGCGGAGTTTGCATGTTCTCCCCGTGTCCGTGTGGGTTTCCTCCGGGTGCTCCGGTTTCCCCCACAGTCCAAAGACATGCAGGTTAGGTTAACTGGTGACTCTAAATTGACCGTAGGTGTGAATGGTTGTCTGTGTCTATGTGTCAGCCCTGTGATGACCTGGCGACTTGTCCAGGGTGTACCCCGCCTTTCGCCCGTAGTCAGCTGGGATAGGCTCCAGCTTGCCTGCGACCCTGTAGAAGGATAAAGTGGCTAGAGATAATGAGATGATATATATATATATATATATATTTCAAGTTCACATTATATTTAAAGTGTCTTTATAGTGGGACGGAAGAGACAAACTATTTAAGTGCTATAGAGAGGCTTTATTAGTGTTTCAATCTGAAACAAGCACTTATAGGTTATAAAGGACAATTCACTTGTGTTTGAAATGTCTTTTTACATTCACCGGCCACTTTATTAGGAAGACCTATCCACCTGCAGCTGTTTTAAGCGGTTCTCTAATCAGCCGATTCCTTGACAGCACCACAATGCATCAGATCACGCAGATACAAATCAAGAGCTTCAGTTAATTAATGTTCAAAATGTTCAAACATCAGAATGGGAAAAATTGTGATCTCTTTCTTTCACTGTGGTATGGGTGTTGGTTTGAGCCAGCTGGACTGGTTTGAGTATTTCAGAAACTGCTCCTGATCTCCGGGCTTTTCACACACAAACAACAGTCTCTAGAGTTTACACAGAGTGGTGCGAAAAACAAAAAACATCGAGTGAGTGAAGTGAGTGAGTGAGTGGGCGACAGGTCTGTGGGTGGAAACAAATGCCTTGTTGATAAGAGAGGTCAGAGGAAAATGGCCAGATTGGTTCGAGCTTTTTGGCCAGGAAGGATATAGCAACTCATAGCAACTCTTTACAACCGTGCTGAGCAGAAAAACATCTCAGCATGCAACAGCAGAACTGAAGAACACATTGGGTTCCACTCCTGCAGCCAAGAACGGGAATCTTAGAATCAAGAACAAGTTCCTATTAAAGTGGCCGGTGAGTGGATATTTACATACTACAGTACATACAGGACCAGTCAAAAGTTTGGACACCCCTACTCGTTTATAGGTTTTTCTATTATATATTTTGACTATTTTCTATATTGTAGAACAATACTGAAGACATCAAAACTATGAAATAACACATGGAACATGTATGGAATTATGTGGGAAATAAAAAGTGTTAAAAAACAAATTATGCTTCATACTTTAGATTCTTCAAAGTAGCCAGCGTTTACTTTGATGACGCTTTGCACACTACTGGCATTATCTTAACATCAGAAAAGGACAAGCTTGGTCTGCCGCCCACAAGTTAGATAAGATTTGGAAGTCTTCCCTCCCTAGAAGATTAAAAGTTATGTTCTTCAGAGCAACAGTTGAATCATTCCTTCTGTATGGATCAGAAACACTAACTCTTCCTAAGTCCCTCGAGAAATGTTTAGATGGCTGTTATACCAGACTGTTGTGTCATGCTCTTAACATCAAATGGCAACAAAGAATGTCAAACAAGGAGCTCTACCATGATCTACCTAGACTCAGCAAAGTGGTAAGAAGACGTCGACTCAAGTTTTCTGGTCATTGTTGTCAGGCTAAGAATGAATGTATCAGTGACGTTCTGTTTTGGGAACCATCCCATGGCAAAAGAGGAAGAGGTAGACCGCCTGTCACTTACAGTACATCGACAAACTGGTGGATGATTCTGGGCTAGACATCCTGGGCCTTAAGGCAGCAATGCTGGATAGAAAGCTGTGGCAACACATCTGTTATGATAACCGATGATGTTCGACCTGGTGAGGTGAAGTGAGGCATTGTCTTAATCAGCTTCATGAGGTAGTCACCTGGAATGCTTTTCAGTTCAAAGGTGTGCCTCATCAAAAGTTAATTAGTGCAATTTCTCATCTCATTCATCTCATTATCTCTAGCCGCTTTATCCTGTTCTACAGGGTCGCAGGCAAGCTGGAGCCTATCCCAGCTGACTACGGGCGAAAGGTGGGGTACACCCTGGACAAGTCGCCAGGTCATCACAGGGCTGACACATAGACACAGACAACCATTCACACTCACATTCACACCTACAGTCAATTTAGAGTCACCAGTTAACCTAACCTGCATGTCTTTGGACTGTGGGGGAAACCGGAGCACCCGGAGGAAACCCACGCGGACACGGGGAGAACATGCAAACTCCGCACAGAAAGGCCCTCGCCGGCCACGGGGCTCGAACCCGGACCTTCTTGCTGTGAGGCGACAGCGCTAACCACTACACCACCGTGCCGACCTAGTGCAATTTCTTGCCTTCTTAATGTGTTTGAGATCAAACAGTAAATAGTAAATAAAAATACAGTAAATAGCCCTATTCAACACCACAACTGTAGTAATCCATGTTATGTCAAGAACCGCTCGACTAAGTAAAGAGAAATGACATCCATCATTACTTTAAGACACAAACTGTCTTTTCTCATCTCATCTCATTATCTGTAGCTGCTTTATCCTGTTCTACAGGGTCGCAGGCGAGCTGGAGCCTATCCCAGCTGACTACGGGCGAAAGGCGGGGTACACCCTGGACAAGTCGCCAGGTCATCACAGGGCTGACACATAGACACAGACAACCATTCACAGTCACATTCACACCTACGGTCAATTTAGAGTCACCAGTTAACCTAACCTGCATGTCTTTGGACTGTGGGGGAAACCGGAGCACCCGGAGGAAACCCACGCGGACACGGGGAGAACATGCAAACTCCGCACAGAAAGGCCCTCGCCAGCCACGGGGCTCGAACCCGGACCTTCTTGCTGTGAGGCGACAGCGCTAACCACTACACCACCGTGCCGCCCCGAACTGTCTTTTATTTAATAAAAATAAAGAAAACCCATTGACTTAGAAGTTGTGTCCAAACTTTTGACTGGTACTGTATATGCAAGTGTAATTTATGTAAAAAGTATTATTAAGACAAACTATCACATCTGTATCGCTGCTCTTCAAATGTATCTTGTCAGTGTATATGTACCGTCCTCTCGATATGCTGCTGAAATAATGATAAGAAATGTTTGTTATTTTGTTTAGCCATTTTACACAATTTCTGACAGTGACCCTGTTCATAAGATCATATGGATCATGCTGATCGGCCCCTGTCCCTTTTATTATCGCTGACACACTCATTCATATCTCCTGAGCGCTATTACACTGGCAATGTACAGTACATTATAAAGCAGTTGCATCGGAACATTGCATGCAGAGTCAAGTGTTGCCTGAAGCCACAGAGAGCTATGATCTGAAAATCAACAAGCGGCAGCGCAATGCTCTTTGCTTTCCATAACTTGCCCGCTATCCGTTCTCGATGGTGGCCCTTACCATATGAGGGAGCTGGATATTAGCTAAACTGTTAATCAGTGACTGGCTGAGGTTGGCCAGCTCATGCAGGAGAGATTCATTTTGCTGTTCAATCACCTTGTTTTCTTCCTCTATCGACTTCAGATTAGTCTCCATGGTTGTAATCTGTTGGGAAAATAATGATCAGAGGTGTTAATTATGGATATATAGGGCAGCTAAACACTCACTCACTCCTTCCAGCTTGTCCCAGTTATATAGGTGGGGTCACTGCCATGTGGACCCTATTGAGCCACATGTCATATTAATTGGAGCATGGTTTTACGTTGGATGCCGTTCCTGCCGCAACCCTCCCATTTCCAGGCTTGGGACCAACCATTCACATACAATGGACAATTTAGAGTAGCCAGTTAACCTAAATGCATGTCTTTGGACTGCTGGGGAAACCGGAGCACCCGGAGGAAACCCACGCGGACATGGAGAAAACATGCAAACTCCACACACAAAGGCCCCCGTTGGCCGCTGGGCTCGAACCCAGGACCTTCTGGCTGTGAGGTGATAGTGCTAACCACCGTGCCGTTGTACACTCTCAGACATAAACATTCCATCAAGAATGTCCATGTGGAGTACATTATTATTAGTATTATTGTTGTTGTTGTTGATGATAATGACATTTCCAGGTAAAAAATACATACTAAAGGTACAAAAAAATCTGCTACCTTTTTATTTTTTCCCCTGAGAATATAGAGCTAACATTTTAGTCCTAAAGTTTATTCTTGCCCCACCCCATAACTGGATTTTAAGGCAAACCTCTTCTTATCGAAATTTTTTTAATAACCCTAATCTCTGACTATGTCATCGCTTGTTTACCGCAGTGCATTATGGGCGATACCCGGGGTCATCTCCGCCGCATTGTTTACTTTGGCCTTTGTTAAACACTGCATTGTTCTGTCTAACCAGTTTTAACCATGCTGCCTAATGCCTCGGTCACAACCGGCCATACGTGCTCCTACGGCCGGTCTACGTGCAAAAAACTCAAGAAATGCACGGAGGGCGCGCGTGAAATGCACGGAGGGCGCGCGTGTGACGTGCTGATTTTCGAGCCGTAGACTGGCTGCAGACCGGCCGCAGAGGTTCTTTGTCATGTCAAACAAACTCTACGGGCGCTTACGTTTTTTTCAGGTTGCAAGACAAACTTACGGCCAACGTGCGTCTTTCTCCACGAACAAAAAAAAAACGCAGCGATTTGGGAAACGCCAAAAATCGCAAGGCCAAAAAATCGTACGTCCGGTTGTGACCTAGGCTTAAAGTGAACTGCTGTGTGCTTTGCTGTGTCTCCACAACAAAGAGAACACCTCATTTGAGCTTTTATCAGATGCCAGTCGAGAAGAAGAGAAGAAAGAAATGGATAAGTTTAATTCAAACTGAATCGAAATGGACAAGCATTTGTAGCTTACATTTCTCTGGTGGGAAAAAGACGGACTTAAACTGTGACCCAGCAATATTTCCATGGTCTGCGGAACGGCCTTCGGTTATAGAAGAGTATAACAATCGACACTGTTCATCGTCTGAAACTAGCGATATTCCAAAGCCTGTAAAACAAAGAGGCATTCTTCGGCCTTTGCCTCTCAACGTACCAAAGCACTCGGCAGCCGAATGAGCCTGTCGGACCGATAAAACTCCCAAACCACGAAGGGTTCTCTTTTGGGTGTGTATGATTTTCAGTGTACCTCACTAGCGGCATTTATTGAAGAAAATGCATTTATACTGAACATGACACGGCAGATCAGCGGGTTTCCAAAGATTTTTTTTGTAATGTTTCCTGATATGAAGTTTTATTTAACTAATCACTCATTTATAAATGCTTTGATAAGACATTCTGAGATTTGTTGTTGTTATTGTACAGTGTCGTTGACTTGGTCAATTTCTAGGTTGTACGAATTCTTGTCACTTATGTCTTACCTTCTCACCAAGCTTGATTTGGATTCCGATTTTCCTGCTGTAAACCCTCGACATGTTATCCACCTCTTTAAGTCACCAGTTTCATCGTCTTCCATGACAGAGCATAGCAAAATCACTCCTCTCACATCGCTCTCACATAAAATTAATCTAACATTGCCCAACTACCAACCCCAGCAATCTCCCATAATGCATTGCGATAAACAAGTGATAATGTAGTGATGCTTAGGAGCTATTAAGATTCCGGTCAGGAATCTCAGAAGCAGTGCCACATATGCAACCATAAATTTGAACATTTACACTGTGAAACTTTGAAATCCAAAACCTAGGGTGGCATGGTGGTTTAGTGGTTAGCACTATCATCTCACAGCAAGAAGGCTCTAGGTTCGAACCCAGCCGCCGATGGGGACCTTCCTGTGTAGAGTTTGCATGTTCTCCCCATGTCTGTGTGGGCTTCCTCTGGGTGCTCCGGTTCCCCCCACAGACATGCAGGTTAGGTTAACGTGGGGGCGGCCTTGGGCTGAAGTGTCCTTGAGCAAGGCACCTAACCCCCAACTGCTCCCTGGGCGCTGCCCACTGATCTGGGTATGTGTATGCTCATTGCTCACTTGTGTGTGTTCACTGCTTCAGATGGATTAAATGCAGAGAGGAATTTCACGATGCTGAAGTGTCTCATCTCATCTCATTATCTCTAGCTGCTTTATCCTGTTCTACAGGGTCGCAGGCAAGCTGGAGCCTATCCCAGCTGACTACAGGCGAAAGGCGGGGTACACCCTGGGCAAGTCGCCAGGTCATCACAGGGCTGACACACAGACACAGACAACCATTCACACTCACATTCACACCTACGGTCAATTTAGAGTCACCAGTTAACCTGCATGTCTTTGGACTGTGGGGGAAACCGGAGCACCCAGAGCAAACCCTTGCCGGCCACGGGGCTCGAACCCGGACCTTCTTGCTGTGAGGCGACAGCACTAACCACTATGCCACTGTGCCGCACGATGCTGAAGTGTCATCTCATCTCATTATCTGTAGCCGCTTTATCCTGTTCTACAGGGTCGCAGGCAAGCTGGAGCCTATCCCAGCTGACTACGGGCGAAAGGCGGGGTACACCCTGGACAAGTCGCCAGGTCATCACAGGGCTGACACATAGACACAGACAACCATTCACACTCACACCTACGGTCAATTTAGAGTCACCAGTTAACCTAACCTGCATGTCTTTGGACTGTGGGGGAAACCGGAGCACCCGGAGAAAACCCACGCGGACACGGGGAGAACATGCAAACTCCACACAGAAAGGTCCTCGCCGGCCATGGGGCTTGAACCCGGACCTTCTTGCTGTGAGGCGACAGCGCTAACCACTACACCACCGTGCCGCCCCATGCTGAAGTGTATGTGTGATAAATAAAATTGTTGTTGTTGTTCTTCAAAAGTACTTAAAGGAGACATATGATGAAAAACTCACTTTTTCAGTGCTTGTGCACGTACATTTGGGCATCCAAACCTACAAACTCTGAAATAAGACACCCAGTGATTTTCTTTTGGGCTCCTACTTCAGAAAACATGTGTTTCAACAAGCTGTTCAGATTTGTCTCTCCTTGCTATGTCACAAGGGAGATCATTAGAATTATGCCATACCCTTATCTGAGTATCTCCACTCATAGCTTGAGAACTGCCCTTGTGAATGAATATTGATGAGGGAGGTGGGGTGAGCAGTGGCTCCATCCATCCATCCATCCATCCATCCATCCATCCATTATCTGTAGCCGCTTATCCTGTACAGGGTCGCAGGCAAACTGGAGCCTATCCCAGCTGACTATGGGCGAAAAGTGGGATACACCCTGGTCAAGTTGCCAGGTCATCGCAGGGCTTGAGCAGTGGCTCATTATAATTTAAAGGAACAGACACTCAAATCAAATTTTGAACAGGGCTGTTTAGACAGGGTGAGATGGGAGCTATGGTGCGTTATCTTTCTGGTATTTTGACCAAAGCAGATCACAGACATTTCATTAAGACCTCAGGGAACTGTGTCAACTTGTGGAAAAGGGGTATAATATGTCAGCTGACAAATATAAATTCTGTAGTTTGAATACTGTGAATATTTTGTGATTTTTATTTTTTACCTGTGTTCTAAGTTTGATCATATCCGCCTCCACCTGTGAATTGGATTCACTTAAATCTTTGATTTCTTCATCCAGCTGTTTAATGTCCTCGTCACTGTGTAAACCTACAAAAATGAAACACACAAATAAATAAATATGGCACTTTTTTTTTGTAAAGTACAGAGATAGACCCCATTAAAATAACATTAAACGCACATATAAATTAGCACACCTTTATTTCCATAGGTTATTAATTAACCTGTAACCTTTAATCAGAAAACCTGCACACTGACACATTACATATTTATGAGCTACAGTGGTGCTTGAAAGTTTGTGAACCCTTTAGAATTTTCTATATTTCTGCATAAATATGACCTAAAACATCATCAGATTTTCACACAAGTCCTAAAAATAGATAAAGAGAACCCAGAACAAATGAGACAAAAATATTATACTTCGCAAAAGTATGTGAACCTCTAGGATTAGCAGTTAATTTGAAGGTGAAATTAGAGTCAGGTGTTTTCAATCAATGGGATGACAATCAGGTGTGAGTGGGCAGCCTGTTTTATTTAAAGAACAGGGATCTATCAAAGTCTGATCTTCACAACACATGTTTGTGGAAGTGTATCATGGCACGAACAAAGGAGATTTCTGAGGACCTCAGAAAAAGTGTTGTTGATGCTCATCAGGCTGGAAAAGGTTACAAAACCATCTCTAAAGAGTTTGGACTCCACCAATCCACAGTCAGACAGACTGTGCACAAATGGAAGAAATTCAAGACCATTGTTACCCTCCCCAGGAGTGGTCAACCAACAAAGATCACTCCAAGAGCAAGGCGTGTAATAGTTGGCGAGGTCACAAAGGACCCCAGGGTAACTTCTAAGCAACTGAAGGCCTCTCTCGCATTGGCTAATGTTAATGTTCATGAGTCCACCATCAGGAGAACACTGAACAACAATGGTGTGCATGGCAGGGTTGCAAGGAGAAAGCCACTGCTCTCCAAAAACAACATTGCTGCTCGTCTGCAGTTTGCTAAAGATCATGTGTACAAGCCAGAAGGCTATTGGAAAAATGTTTTGTGGATGGATGAAACCAAAATAGAACTTTTTGGTTTAAATGAGAAGCGTTATGTTTGGAGAAAGGAAAACACTGCATTCCAGCATAAGAACCTTATCCCATCTGTGAAACATGGTGGTGGTAGTATCATGGTTTGGGCCTGTTTTGCTGCATCTGGGCCAGGACAGCTTGCCATCATTGATGGAATAATGAATTCTGAATTATATCAGCGAATTCTAAAGGAAAATGTCAGGACATCTGTCCATGAACTGAATCTCAAGAGAAGGTGGGTCATGCAGCAAGACAACGACCCTAAGCACACAAGTCGTTCTACCAAAGAATGGTTAAAGAAGAATAAAGTTAATGTTTTGGAATGGCCAAGTCAAAGTCCTGACCTTAATCCAATCGAAATGTTGTGGAAGGACCTGAAGCGAGCAGTTCATGTGAGGAAACCCACCAACATCCCAGAGTTGAAGCTGTTCTGTAAGGAGGAATGGGCTAAAATTCCTCCAAGCCGGTGTGCAGGACTGATCAACAGTTACCGCAAATGTTTAGTTGCAGTTATTGCTGCACAAGGGGGTCACACCAGATACTGACAGCAAAGGTTCACATACTTTTGCCACTCACAGATATGTAATATTGGATCATTTTCCTCAATAAATAAATGACCAAGTCTAATATTTTTGTCTCATTTGTTTAACTGGGTTCTCTTTATCTACTTTTAGGACTTGTGTGAAAATCTGATGATGTTTTAGGTCATATTTACGCAGAAATATAGAAAATTCTAAACAATTCACAAACATTCAAGCACCACTGTATATTAGAAAATAAACAGCTGCTTAGGACAGAGCTGGATCTTTCTTTTGGAATTGGTATGGCATTATTAATACTACAGACTTCCTTTGTAGATGATGGTTGCTGGTCCAATATTTCTTGACTATTTATTACCTTTGCCAATTTTGTTGGAGTAGGTTATGTTTTCGCCTCTGTGTTTGTTTGTTTGTTTGCTGTTCTCAATGTAACTCAAAAAGCAGTGAACAGATTTTGATGAAATTTTGAGGAAAGGTAAGTCATGGCCCAAGTAACCATTGATTAGATTTTGATGCAAATCCGGATATGTATATGAAGAGTTTGGTTCCAAAACACTATATATCCAATTCCATTGTTTTGAGAAATCACTTTTTCTGATTACGGGAAATGATAAAAGGAAAACCACTGTATCCTGTTTTAAAATTTATTGACTAACTCCTTAATGATAATAAACTTCAAAAATGAAATACAGAACTAATTAACAGCTTTTAACTGAACCAAGTAATTATTTTTTTGTCAAGTTGCTACATATCCACACCACGGCATTTTTCCCAAAAATGCTACATATCTTTTTCTATTTAAAGTGCATTTAACCATGTTCTTTCATGACAGATTATTTTATTTTATAGATTTTTTTTAGATTATTTCATCAAAATTATTCATAATTCAGCGTGAAATTGTCCAATAAATGCGAGAAGTGACGGAGCGATTTCCTACTTCATGGGCACAGCCTTCTTAGAAGACTTCACGCCAATGGCGGCCTCTGATTGGTCAAATGGATATGTCTGGTTTTGAGAAAAATCAATGATGGCGCTTGTTGCATTTTGGAATGAAAGGCCGTAATGCGGTGTGTAAATCAATGGCAGATATTGGGTTTTGACGAAAACTGAATATGGTACGAGTAAGATATGATAATTGCTGATCATTTAGTGGCGGGAGTTTCAATTTTTCAAATTTGGTGTTTATTGCGTTTTGGAACCAAACTCTTCGTATGGATCCAGGATTTTTTTGTCTTTTCCCAATGTAACTCAAAAAGTACTGTGGCAGTGGGGGCGTGGTCAAGCGCCGGTCTGTGACAGGAGGGTGGAGCCAGGGAAGGTGAGTGGCAGATTCGCTACACCTGACTGTAATTAACCTGTGTTTGTGTGTGTTTTCCCAGTAACTGCTCCCTATTTAAGGAGGCAGAGAGAGAGGAGAGGGAGCGCAACCCGGGTCCAGACGAGTGTGTGTGTGTATGAGTGAGATCACTGAGACTGAAAAGTTGTGAAAATAAATCGCCTTATCTGCCTCCAAGCGTTGTCCTGCCGTCCTTTGTGCTCCACCCACACTCGATACGCGCTACAGTGGTGCCGAAACCCGGGATTAAGGTGGAGCACCGACACAGCAGCCCCATGGAATCCTCCCCGTTCGCGGACTTGGTCCACGACCTCGCCACGGCTCAGCAGAGCCAGCACCAGGCACTTGTCACGCTCCGAAAGGAGCAGGAGCGCCGCTTCGAAGCCCTGGTGCTGGCCCAGCAGGAAGATCGCGAGGCGTTCTGGCATCTCCTCGCGTCGGCGGGGTCCACCAGCGCCCCGGCCGCGGGCCCGTCTCCCCTCACCTTGACCAAGATGGGCCTTGTTGTTTGCAGTGTGAGAGGTCCCCCAAGCCTCCACGGGGTTCTCCCCGTTTGAATTATTATATGGGCGTAAGCCGTGCGGCATCTTAGATGTACTGCGGGAAAACTGGGAGGAGGGACCTTCACAGAGCAAAAACGAAATTCAGTACGTTATGGATCTGCGCTCAAAACTCCACACGCTCACCCACCTAACTCAGGAGAATTTGCGGCAGGCCCAGGAACGGCAAGCCCGCCTGTACAACAAGGGCACGCGCCTTAGAGAGTTCACTCCGGGAGATAAGGTACTCGTCCTGTTGCCCACGTCGAGCTCCAAATTAATTGCCAAGTGGCAAGGACCCTTTGAGGTCACACGGCGAGTCGGGGACGTCGACTATGAGGTTAGGCGAACGGACAGGGAGGGGGCACTACAGATCTACCACCTCAATCTGCTGAAACTCTGGAACGAGGAGGTCCCCGTGGCGTTGGTGTCGGTAGTTCCGGAGAAGGCGGAGCTGGGGCCGGAGGTCCAAAAAGGGTCATTGGCATCACGTACCTCTCCGGTCCCCTGTGGAGACCACCTCTCCCCGACCCAACTCACGGAAGTCGCCCAGTTGCAGGGCGAGTTTTCGGATGTGTTCTCGCCCCTGCCTGGTCGCACTAACCTCATAGAACACCACATAGAGACGCCCCCGGGGGTGGTAGTGCGGAGCTGTCCTTATAGATTACCCGAACACAAAAAAAAGGTGGTTCGGGAAGAACTTCAGGCCATGCTCGAAATGGGCATCGTCGAGGAGTCCCACAGTGACTGGAGCAGCCCGGTGGTCTTGGTTCCCAAGGCCGACGGCTCGGTCCGGTTCTGTGTGGACTATAGAAAAGTCAACGCGGTGTCTAAATTCGACGCATACCCAATGCCTCGTATTGATGAGCTGCTCGATCGACTAGGCACGGCTCGCTTTTACTCGACACTGGATTTGATGAAGGGATATTGGCAGATCCCCTTGACTCCATTATCCCGGGAAAAAACGGCCTTTTCCACACCGTTCGGCTTACACCAGTTCGTCACACTTCCATTTGGGCTGTTTGGGGCGCCCGCTACGTTTCAGCGGCTGATGGACCGGGTCCTCCGGCCCCACGCCACCTATACGGCCGCTTACCTAGACGATATCATCATTTATAGTAATGATTGGCAGCGGCACCTACAACACCTGAGGGCCGTCCTTAGGTCGCTGAGGCGGGCGGGACTCACTGCCAACCCGAAGAAGTGTGCGACTGGGCGGGTGGAAGTACGGTATCTGGGCTTCCACTTGGGCAACGGGCAGGTGCGTCCCCAAATTAATAAGACAGCA
Organism: Neoarius graeffei; assembly: GCF_027579695.1. Classification (NCBI taxonomy): domain Eukaryota; kingdom Metazoa; phylum Chordata; class Actinopteri; order Siluriformes; family Ariidae; genus Neoarius; species Neoarius graeffei. The sequence continues at coordinate 70,592,060 of NC_083579.1, forward strand.
GAAATTGCAGCCTGCCCGAGGCCCAAGACCAAAAAGGGGGTGAGACAGTTCCTGGGGCTGGCTGGCTACTATCGTAGGTTTATACCTAATTATTCGGACGTCACCAGCCCGCTGACTGACCTCACTAAAAAGGGGGCGCCAGATCCGGTCCAGTGGACGGAGCAGTACCAGCGGGCTTTCTCTGAGGTAAAGGCTGCACTGTGTGGGGGGCCACTTTTACACTCCCCTGACTTCTCTCTCCCTTTTTTGTTGCAGACCGATGCGTCGGACAGAGGGCTGGGGGCCGTTTTGTCCCAGCGGGTGGAGGGGGAGGACCGCCCAGTCCTTTACATCAGCCGGAAGCTGTCAGTGTGTGAGGGGCGCTACAACACAATTGAGAAGGAGTGCCTGGCGATCAAGTGGGCGGTCCTCGCCCTCCGTTACTACCTGCTGGGGCGCTCTTTCACCCTCTGTTCGGACCACGCGCCCCTCCAGTGGCTCCACCGCATGAAGGATGCCAATGCGCGGATCACCCGTTGGTATCTGGCACTCCAACCCTTCAACTTCAAGGTGGTCCACAGGCCGGGGGCACAGATGGTCGTGGCGGACTTCCTCTCCCGTCAAGGGGGGGGGGGGGGGGGAGTCGGCTGCGGGCCGGATGGGCGCCCGGCCTGAGTCGGGCGGTGGGGGTATGTGGCAGCGGGGGCGTGGTCAAGCGCCGGTCTGTGACAGGAGGGTGGAGCCAGGGAAGGTGAGTGGCAGATTCGCTACACCTGACTGTAATTAACCTGTGTTTGTGTGTGTTTTCCCAGTAACCGCTCCCTATTTAAGGAGGCAGAGAGAGAGGAGAGGGAGCGCAACCCGGGTCCAGACGAGTGTGTGTGTGTATGAATGAGATCACTGAGACTGAAAAGTTGTGAAAATAAATTGCCTTATCTGCCTCCAAGCGTTGTCCTGCCGTCCTTTGTGCTCCACCCACACTCAATACACGCTACAAGTACTAAACAGATTTGGATGAAATTTGGTGTACAGCTTTAATATTATCCTAGGTTCATGTATTTTGATTTTGACATTGATAATATGTGGCTTTGTGGAGGTATGCACTCTACCGAATGCCCTTCTAGTTATAAAATGTAGTAAATGTGTACTCTGGATTGTTTCCATATTTCAATATCACTCACTCATTTTTCTTTGACAGGTTTGTAGGTGCGTTTTAAACTTTGGTCATTTGAGAAGTACACTGACGTTTGCAAATTCACATTGCAGTTCTGTTCAATGCTGCCTTTCAGCACTGATTCTGCCACACGTACACTCTCAGAAAACAAAGTACATCAGTGTACCTTTAGGGGTACAACAGCTTGTTACTGGATCAGTACCCTCTAAGGTACTTATTTGTACCCTTTATATACTGCTTGGGACCATATATGTACCTTTTTGACTCTAAAAAGGTACACATAGTTACCTTGAAGTCCAATAATGAGCCCTTGGGGGTACATTAGTGTAGATTGTACCTTGGGGGACAGAAATGGACTCCTACTGTACACCTATTTCTGACAGTGTATGCACAATTCACTCAATAGAACAAACCAGGTTCCCTTTTTAAATCTGTGTATTCTGTAATTTCTGCATGTTCACCTCCTGTGTCGAGTTCATTGCTTTTATAATTACATTTCTTCTATTTGCCCAAGTGGAATTGACTCCACTGTCCAGTGCATGGGTGTGAATGGTTATAAAGAACACTGCTTTAACAGTATGAAGCAGCACGTTTTACCATTACTGGGCCGTTTTATTGTAAGCATCTCCACTCCTGACAGTCTGGCCTTCTTCATAGCAGATGAAGCGCGTGGACAACCTGACAGACTAAAAGAGATAAAAACAAAACCCCACAAACATAATCACATAACAGTAGCTGCACTGGATCCTTGATCAATAAATGGATTTAAGTCTGCTCAAAGGTCTGGGTTTTATGACTTAGGTTTATCAAGTGTTTAGAGTTTGATGGTTGGACATTTTTAAGACTTTTTAAGTCGTCATTTCATTTACTACTATTGTTTTGCTTTGAGTTGGTGTGATATATTGTTGTTTTTAAAAAAAAATAAATATCAGAAAGCCCACCTTCGATGGGTTAAAAAGCTGCCGCTGACATGACCTGAGCCGTCACAGCCTGGAGTAGGACAGGACATGCCGTCTGTCTTCCCAGTCTTCCACGTGAACTGTGTGCCATTCATGTAACAGTCCTTCTGCCGCTTGGCAGCCAGGGGGCAACCTGATGCACTGCGGTGAGATGCGTACTTTCCCGTCACGTGACCCTGTCCATCACAACCGGGTACAGGACACCTGGAAACACCAGAACAGGTTCTATTATGAAGACTTCCTCCAGTTTCTTTGTTCTCCAGAGTTGACTGGTTCTGATTTGGAGTCAATTTATGCAATATTTCTGAGACTGAATGTCCTTGATGATAAACTTGATGAACTTCAGGTCCATGGTTGGATGAACAAGTGCCTAATGTGTGGTCTCCAAATTAGCTCATGATACCAGTTTTCAAAATAAACAACTGCCAATTGGAGAAGTTCTTGGTGGAGTTCTGAATGTTCTTCTGTGTCTGTGTGGGTTTCTTCCTCATTCTCTGGTTTCCTCCCACCTCATAATAACATCCTGGTAAGGAGATTACTGATTATAAATTGCCCAAACATGTGAATGAGTGTATGAGTGCTCTGAAATGGACTGGAGCCCAGCAAGGATTTATTCCCAGCTCCAGATCCACCATGACCCTGACCAAGACAATGGGGCTACTGAATAAGAATGATTAAATGTACAGTGCCAGTCAAAAAAAGTTTGAACATATCTTGTCATTCAGTGGTTTGTCTTTATTTTCATTAATTAAAAAGACACTTCTTCATGTCTTAAAGTAATGATGGATGTCGTTTCTCTTTACTTGGTTGAGTGGTTCTTGGCATAACATGGGTTACTACAGTTGTGGAAAAAGGCTATTTACTGTATTTTTATTATTTACTGTTTACTGTTTGATCTCAAACACATTAAGAAGACAAGAAATTGCACTAATTAACTTTTAACGAGGCACCTGTTAATTAAAAAGCATTCCAGGTGACTACCTCATGAAGTTGGTTAAGATAATGCCAATAGTGTGCAAAGCGTCATCAAGGTAAACACTGGATACTTTGAAGAATCTAAAACATGAAAAATAATTTGTTTTAACTCTTTTTTTTGTTTGCCACATAATTCCGTACATGGTTCATATGCTATTTCATAGTTTTGATGTCTTCAGTATTGTTCTATGATGTAGAAAATAGTCAAAATATAGAAAAACTTCTGAATCAGTAAGTGTGTCCAAACTTCTGACTGGTATTGTAATTTTGGGAGCTGAAGCTAGCCAGAGGGGAAGCGTCAGGGCCTTCTAGGTGTTCAGAGAAGGCCCAAACATATCAGCATTTCAAATGTTATATTGAATTTCTTTCATAATTTCATGATAATTATTCTCTTCTAATTCTAATTTGGCCTCATTTTCTATCTATTTGCTTCAGAAATGAAAAGGTTACTGTCCTGAAAACATTAAAATCAAGTTATCCGATGAGATATCTTCGTTTGTCGTCTCGAGGCTGAGAAGAGTTTAGAGCTGCTCACTCATTGGTTCCGACTTCAATGCCGGGACAGAAGGCCATGGTAGTGTATGTTTATGTAGGAAGTGACAGATGAATTAGCCAATCAAATTTTGAGTTATAGTGAGAGAGACCAAAAACGTATTGCCCTAGACCTTCTCGAAGGCCAATGCGAGTTTAACCACGAGTTGGCGCCGTTAGCGCAGCAGTGAAGTCACCTTCCAGCCGGTGTAGCGTTCATCAGTAGTGTTAGCGAATGCTAATAAAGCGCTCAAGCTAGTGCTATCAAGAACAAGTAGCACAGGCTAACGACCAAGAAACTAATATTTCTGTCTCCAGACTCTTCTTCCATGCTGCACGCTCGCTACAGTATTTTTCACTCAGAGTCAACTATTCATTTCCCTGTGTAATTTACTGAGTTACTTTTAAAATCAACATTGACAGCTACACACAACGGAGCGACCTGGCAGCCTGCCGCTAATCCCTTGCATCCCTTCCCTTTGCCCTGATGCTCTTTTGGTGTGTCTGGCTAAGTTTTGGCTGAGCTCAAGGCCCCAGCTCTAATAGTAACGCTTCGCCACTGAAGCTAGCTAAACCTGTATGTGACCCCAATGTCAGTTCTTTTGCCTGAGCATCTTAGGATCCTTCACCTTCGGAAATGTTGCAAATATACAACACTATTCGAGAACAAGTTTAGGGAAAATATTTCATTTTGCACCCTAAAAGGATCTTTGGTTTGTACAGCAATAATGGAATCTCCCACATTCTTCAACTGTGGAACGTGGAACACTGTGGGAGTCTGGAATTAGTGAAGTTACTCATTTAGGATTGACTCTCAGCTCCATATGGTGCATCTTGATTTTATTTTTGAATATTATATTCCACAAAAGTCAGCAAAATGAGGTGTCTCTTAATTAGCATGACGTATAAGAGCTGAATAGGCCAAACCATTAGATTCAGTCAGGGTTGGGTTTCCTAAAAGCCTCTTAACACTAAAAGCATCTTAACTAGGAGAGAGAGTGTTCATTGTGCTGCTGGCTCTAACGATGAGTTAACAATGATCTTTGTGCTGCGATGCTTTTGGGAAACCCACCCCAGGTCTTTCCGATGTTGTCCCCAGTCCACAGAACTCCTCAGCACAATCATCCAGGAACCCCAGCACTCTTCAGCTTTTCAATCTCAGCCCCTTTCTATCTGCATTTATCTCCAAAATAAACCAGGCTTTGACAAAATAGTTTCAGCTGAAGTGCAAGCTCATTACAAAATGTTACACTCGCTGACATTCTCATTCACGTTCTCTGAAAATGCCAATGTCCAAAAACTTATTTTCTTTCCGAACCGAGGGGATGTTTGAGAAGCGAGGCTGGTGCGGCTGTGAACGTACTGACTACAAACCCTCTAACGTAGGCTGTTTGAATTTCAAGCTCTTAAAGCTTGAAAATTTGGAAGACCAGACCTGATCGGTTCCTGGTCCTCTTTGTCCTCTTTGCTGTGGGTAATCTTTATGCCACTCTTGCGAGCCCGTGGACATCCTGACAAACTGAGAAAAGACACATTGGTGAATATTATGCAATGGAAAATTTAAAACAAAAAATCCAGCATGGTACAACCCCGATTCCAAAAAAGTTGGGACAAAGTACAAATTGTAAATAAAAACGGAATGCAATGATGTGGAAGTTTCAAAATTCCATATTTTATTCAGAACATAGATGACATATCAAATGTTTAAACTGAGAAAATGTATCATTTAAAGATAAAAATTAGGTGATTTTAAATTTCATGACAACAACACATCTCAAAAAAGTTGGGACAAGGCCATGTTTACCACTGTGAGACATCCCCTTTTCTCTTTACAACAGTCTGTAAACGTCTGGGGACTGAGGAGACAAGTTGCTCAAGTTTAGGGATAGGGATGTTAACCCATTCTTGTCTAATGTAGGATTCTAGTTGCTCAACTGTCTTAGGTCTTTTTTGTCGTATCTTCCGTTTTATGATGCGCCAAATGTTTTCTATGGGTGAAAGATCTGGACTGCAGGCTGGCCAGTTCAGTACCCGGACCCTTCTTCTACACAGCCATGATGCTGTAATTGATGCAGTATGTGGTTTGGCATTGTCATGTTGGAAAATGCAAGGTCTTCCCTGAAAGAGACATCGTCTGGATGGGAGCGTATGTTGCTCTAGAACCTGGATATACCTTTCAGCATTGATGGTGTCTTTCCAGATGTGTAAGCTGCCCATGCCACATGCACTAATGCAACCCCATACCATCAGAGATGCAGGCTTCTGAACTGAGCGCTGATAACAACTTGGGTCGTCCTTCTCCTCTTTAGTCCGAATGACACGGCGTCCCTGATTTCCATAAAGAACTTCAAATTTTGATTCGTCTGACCACAGAACAGTTTTCCACTTTGCCACAGTCCATTTTAAATGAGCCTTGGCCCAGAGAAGACGTCTGCGCTTCTGGATCATGTTTAGATACGGCTTCTTCTTTGAACTATAGAGTTTTAGCTGGCAACGGCGGATGGCACGATGAATTGTGTTCACAGATAATGTTCTCTGGAAATATTCCTGAGCCCATTTTGTGATTTCCAATACAGAAGCATGCCTGTATGTGACGCAGTGCCGTCTAAGGGCCCGAAGATCACGGGCACCCAGTATGGTTTTCCCGCCTTGACCCTTACGCACAGAGATTCTTCCAGATTCTCTGAATCTTTTGATGATATTATGCACTGTAGATGATGATATGTTCAAACTCTTTGCAATTTTACACTGTCGAACTCCTTTCTGATATCGCTCCACTATTTGTCGGCGCAGAATTAGGGGGATTGGTGATCCTCTTCCCATCTTTACTTCTGAGAGCCGCTGCCACTCCAAGATGCTCTTTTTATACCCAGTCATGTTAATGACCTATTGCCAATTGACCTAATGAGTTGCAATTTGGTCCTCCAGCTGTTCCTTTTTTGTACCTTTAACTTTTCCAGCCTCTTATTGCCCCGTCCCAACTTTTTTGAGATGTGTTGCTGTCATGAAATTTCAAATGAGCCAATATTTGGCATGAAATTTCAAAATGTCTCACTTTCGACATTTGATATGTTGTCTATGTTCTATTGTGAATACAATATCAGTTTTTGAGATTTGTAAATTATTGCATTCCGTTTTTATTTACAATTTGTACTTTGTCCCAACTTTTTTGGAATCGGGGTTGTATTTAGAAAGAATTGCATTGTATGAAACAGATCAGTCAATAAAACATGATGTGAAACAGTCATAGGGAAAAGTTCAACTCTACCTTCTGTGGGAGGCGTAATTTCCAGTGATATGTCCCGAGCCATCGCAGCCCGGAGTCGGGCACCTGGGACAGAAATACACGCTGTTACTGCCCAACGTTGGAAGAAGACAGAACCCAGAGTAATTGGTGTTGTTTTCAATTATCACATGCTCGATAACACTTGCCCTTCATTACAAATAGATGATTAGATGGAGAATTAGTGCAACTTATCTCTGCATCTGGTTATCTGTTTCGATGAATAATGAGAGCAAAATGAACTGCTGATAAAAAAAAAAGGAACTGGAACATAACTGCCTCACTGAGCTTGTACCAGGATGGCAATCATTATTTATTCAGTATGTGCAGAAGTATTATCTACTGCCTCACTCTTATTTGAAACAAAAAGCTCAGTCTTATAACCTGATCCACACCAGTGCACTAACTCTAATCAATACATTCTTGTTGGAAGCTAAATTGCTAAATCTATTATACAGATTGTCATTAGCATAAAGCCCAAGACGAGGAAAATGACTGAATGAGACGTGTTTGAACCTCATTTCTTCTTTGATTAGATCACAGCCTTACAGGTTCAATATTCATCTTCAAGAAAACTTTTGTGATGTAATGTCATTATTTCAACTTAATAGAACATTATTTAAACATAATAACTTTAAACATAAAATGTAAAAAACAAACAAAATGCTAATATTTCACTGTTTTCACATTACTTTGAGTTACTAACCTGTTATTTTGAAAAATATTGTTCTTCGACTTACTATCTTGCTCTGTCAAGTTAACTAAACATTTTATTATGTCAATTTAATAACCAGTTATTTCAAGATATATTGTTCTTTCAACTTAATATCTGTTTTTTTTCTATCCACATTCACTGGATATGAGCAATCGTGTGCTCTGATTGGCTACTCTATTACTAGGACATCAGCTCATATACCATGAGTAGAGAAAAACAAAATGGTGGAGCGTATTGCTGAACCAACTGAGGATGAAATAAAAACTCTACTCGAAAACAAAACCTAAAAAAATACAAAAAAAAAGCAACAAAATATGGAATAAAAGTATTTCATGGTAAGAACATATCTTTGATTCATTTTCAAGAATTATTATTATTATGAAAGTATTTTTTACAAGTTGCTCCTGTCATTTTGCCGGTTTATTTACATTCTAAGCAGAAATGGTTTTGTTTAAATTTTTTGTCTATCAAATTTGCAAAAAATACAAATAAAAATGTTCCGTTTCTCAAAAGCCAGTGAATGTGGATAGAATAAAACAGTTATTCCATTCAATCTTGTCGTACATGGATTATAGCTACACTCCGCTTTGGCTGTCAGCTCATGTACGACTCGATTTCGTGGAATAACTGTTAATTATACCTTGTTATTATTTATTTATGAACATCCATGATTTTATAGCTACCTTTTTATGCATTATAAATTGCTAACACAATGCATGATACATAGTGTTTATAACACATGACAACACCAATACCATAGAAACCAAGAGACTTTAAAAAAAAATGAATTACACCAGAGACATGATCAGGAGATACTAATACTAATACTGATACTAATAATAGCGACTTGCACAACTTTTGAAATTACTTCAGAATTTAATTACTTGTTTAAAAAAACAATCTGGACAGGAGTTAATATAATATAATATAATATAATATAATATAATATAATATAATATAATATAATATAATATAATATAATATAATATGGCGGCACGGTGGTGTAGTGGTTAGCGCTGTCGCCTCACAGCAAGAAGGTCCGGGTTCGAGCCCCGTGGCCGGCGAGGGCCTTTCTGTGCGGAGTTTGCATGTTCTCCCCGTGTCCGCGTGGGTTTCCTCCGGGTGCTCCGGTTTCCCCCACAGTCCAAAGACATGCAGGTTAGGTTAACTGGTGACTCTAAATTGACCGTAGGTGTGAATGTGAGTGTGAATGGTTGTCTGTGTCTATGTGTCAGCCCTGTGATGACCTGGCGACTTGTCCAGGGTGTACCCCGCCTTTCGCCCGTAGTCAGCTGGGATAGGCTCCAGCTTGCCTGCGACCCTGTAGAACAGGATAAAGCGGCTACAGATGATGAGATGAGATAATATAATATAATATAATATAATATAATATAATATAATATAATATAATATAATATAATATAATATAATATAATATAATATAACTCCAGGTAAACATAACACATGAAGGAAACTGGGGCTGAATGTTCTTTGCATTAGTGATGCAATGTTTCACAAATACAAAATTTAAATGCATTCTGTTAATAATTTATAAATACATTATAAAACTAATGCTTTTTTTTAAATAATGCCATTTCTTTTTTTCTATATTATATACAGTACTGTGCAAAAGTCTCAGGCACCCTATTCTTTTTTCATACAAACTTTGTTATCGATTTCGATTTTATGACTTAGACATTATCGAGTCAAAACATTACAAAAACATTTTAGAGTTCCAAATGTTCATTCATTTTCCAGCATAGAATTAAATGTTACAGAAAAAAAAAAATGTTTCTATCTGAGCAGCATTTTACATAAGAGAGCACTTTTCAGATTAAAAAAGAAAACATAATGAAGGCGACTGGGTTTTTGGGGCAAAATGAAGAAGCGAGTATGACAGAAAAAGTGTCCAGAAGAACTGGGTCACTGTGGCTGGTTCTGTAAGATGCTCAGTAAAACCTACAGCTCATTTCCTAATAAAACTGCACTCATTGTACCTGAGACTAGTATCTTTTGTTTAAAGCAAATCATCTCAGTATTTTTATGTTGAAATATTTAATTTAATTATTTTTAAGCCATCTGTGGTCTACAGCATTTCTTTACATGTGCCTAAGACTTTTGCACAGAACTGCATTTTCTAGAGTTTTTTCCCCCCCGAATGTGTATCATGTCTCATGAATGCAGTATAACATATCTTGTGATAGCTTGCGGGGTGTTAAATATTAAAGCTATGCTGCCTTTCAGATTTTTCAAGTGTAGGTCATAAAAAGAATTTTCCCCGACACCCAGTTATTTTTGTTTAGTGACTGAAAGCTACTGAATTCGAATCACAGACTTCCAATTAAAAAAAAAAATAGAACAATTAATGAATTTAAGGGGCGGCACAGTGGTGTAGTGGTTAGCGCTGTCGCCTCACAGCAAGAAGGTCCTGGGTTCAAGCCCCGGGGCCGGCGAGGGCCTTTCTGTGTGGAGTTTGCATGTTCTCCCCGTGTCCGCGTGGGTTTCCTCCGGGTGCTCCGGTTTCCCCCACAGTCCAAAGACATGCAGGTTAGGTTAACTGGTGACTCTAAATTGACCGTAGGTGTGAATGTGAGTGTGAATGGTTGTCTGTGTCTATGTGTCAGCCCTGTGATAACCTGGTGACTTGTCCAGGGTGTACCCCGCCTTTCGCCCGTAGTCAGCTGGGATAGGCTCCAGCTTGCCTGCGACCCTGTAGAAGGATAAAGCGGCTAGAGATAATGAGAGATGAGATGAATTTAAGGCCACGTGGCCCTAAATTTTCTGCTATTTTTTCCTGCTTCACCATGACCCAATACAAGATACTACGTTGTGCATGACGGGGTGGGCTTTCCCTGTTTGCACAAGGCATTGTGGGATACAAATTTGAAACAGGAGAGAAAAATGGAGGACGTGAGTGTGCGAATGAACCGTGAAAGACCGACTACAGTAATGGAAAGCAAGAAGGAAAGACGTCGCTAGGAAACGCAGGACCAAACTAATAAATATCGGCGCTCAGCGAGCACCTCGGTGTGACCAGCTGTTCGTTTAGCAACAGAATGATGGAACTGTCAGTGCACGCTCAAAGGTAAACCTGTAGATCGCAGTAATGCAACACAGTGGATGCCAGCTGCTGTAAAACCCAAAAGAAGAAGAAGAAAACGACGCCGAAAGGTAAACCTGCACATGCGCACACACACGGACTTCCTCTGTCTGCTTGACTGCGCGAAGCGAGAGATTTCATGCACATTATTTGCTTTAATCCCCTCAAATTAAATAACTTCCCAGTCACAGAATGGCCTGTTTGTTTGTTTTTTTGAGATACTTCAGCGATTTTATGAAATCGAAAGGACGTCTAGCTTTAAGTCAATATGACAATATAATAACTCTAAATAACAGCATAATGAGAAATGGTGATATGTTGAAGTAATGCGATCCTCAGGTACAATAACAGCATAATATCTTGAAATAACGAGTTCTCAAGTTGAAATAATGAAATATTCAATCGAACTGGTGACGGAGCACGTCTGCAGTTTAGATTTCTCCTGAAACTAAACTTACTTGAGTTCTTGTGAATTGGTAGCCATCATACTCCGAATGCTTTTATCTGCTAAAGGACAACCTGAAAGACTGAAAGATTGTAAAAGCAGATGTTAGTTTAGCAAAAAAAATGGGGATGAAGAAAAGCAGCTGATACAAAACAAGCACACAAACACTCGCATCCAAAAATAAAAAATAAAAAAATAAAAATAATCACCTCACAGGAACTATCAATGCAGAAAAGCCATGGTGCAAGTGCAGGGGAAATCAGATCTACACAATGTTAACCCTCTGAATAGATAGATTACTGTCTGATGCCTTCTACACTGATTTGTGTCATTTGCTTTCTCTGTGTAACATTTTTGCTATTGAGATCTCAATGACTGAGCTCGTGTACTCAAAGGGTTAACGTTAATGTGGGTATGTACTGTGCTAGGTACTGTTAGACAGCATAGTCGAGGTAAGCTGAAAACAATAAATTCATAGGACGAATCCACCATGAGAAAATGAAATCACACCTTCTATGCGAGGCGTAATTACCGGTTACGTGACCACTTCCATCACACCCTGGAGTTGGGCATCTGTCTCCAGAAAAAAGTAGATAGAATCAAATCCCAAAAGTCCAGAACAAACAAACAAAACAAAAAGCGAAACAAGATTTGTGTGCAGCCAAAACACTTCATTTTGGTCAAATATTCCACACAACACCATCATAAGCGTTATGTTTGTAGCTACAGTACACTACCGTTCAAAAGTTTGGGGTCACCCAGACAATTTTGTGTTTTCCATGAAAAGTCACACTTTTATTTACCACCATAAGTTGTAAAATGAACAGAAAATATAGTCGAGACATTTTTCTGGCCATTTTGAGCATTTAATCGACCCCACAAATGTGATGCTCCAGAAACTCCATCTGCTCAAAGGAAGGTCAGTTTTATAGCTTCTCTAAAGAGCTCAACTGTTTTCAGCTGTGCTAACATGATTGTACAAGGGTTTTCTAATCATCCATTAGCCTTCTGAGGCAATGAGCAAACACATTGTACCATTAGAACACTGGAGTGAGAGTTGCTGGAAATGGGCCTCTATACACCTATGGAGATATTGCACCAAAAACCACACATTTGCAGCTAGAATAGTCATTTACCACATTAGCAATGTATAGAGTGTATTTCTGATTAGTTTAAAGTGATCTTCATTGAAAAGAACAGTGCTTTTCTTTCAAAAATAAGGACATTTCCAAAGTGACCCCAACCTTTTGAACGGTAGTGTATTAGCATGATATTTAATAGTCCCTGTGATGTCAGTGTGACTTCTGACATCATTCAAGTCACGATCAGTATCGTAAGGCTTATGAGCGTGTTACATGGTGGTAATGCTGTCAAAGAGATCAAATGAAGTGTTGCTTTGAGTCTCATTTTGTTTTGCCATTGATCATAGTTCATTGTTTCCAGTTTAGCTTCACTGTCTCTCAAGACATCCTAAAGAACAGCTGCAACATGAACAGGTAGAATGAGAATGATGTTCCGTTACGATAAAGCATCAGAAAAGAAAAGGCACAAAAGACAGAGATATGCTAAACTAAAGAACTCCAGCTGAAAGGACGCTGTCGCATTATGTGGCATGCGGCTGTGCTGAAGGCTGATCGCTCTATATGGAGCAACACAACAGAAAAGAAAAGGAGAGACAGGAATATCAGTCGAGAGGAGAAGAGGGTGACGCGCAAGAGTGACCAGCGACATCACTTCCTCTTTGGCCTTACGTTATCAGGTCCTTTTTGCTCTCTTTGCAAGGGGCGAATTTTGGCTTGGGACTCGGGATGGCGACGTCGGTGGCATACGCAGTGTCCTCTAAAATGTCCTGGAAGGGATCGAGATCATCTGACTGTAAAAAAAAAAAGTGGAAAAGAGCGAAAGTGAAAAAGTTTGTAGAAAACAGTTATTACACGTCTATAAACATATTAGATTTGCTTCAGTATGTATATGTGGAAGTGACATATTTTGAAACAAGGCAGATGTTGTAAACTAGGCAGATCTTGAAATAGAAATGAGATCGAGAGAGACTCTGTGTGTGTGTGTGTGTGTGTGTGTGTCTGACTTCTGTTCATCTCCCAGCAGTTATCAGTGTGTGCTGCTGGCATGGTGGCTCTGGCATGTTACACCATCTGCCAAGTGTCTTTAGAAGGGACAAAATAACTTCTCAAATCTCTCTCTATCTCACACACACACACACACACACACACACACACACACACACACACACACACGTTAGTCACATGCAGTATTTAGACACAGCTATTCCTGCTGCTGAGTTCTGAAGAGGGCACAACGTCTCACACGAAATACAGTGTCGAGTAACAAAATAACATTTGTTTCTGTGTATGTTCGTATAATCCAAATATAAAGCATGTTTTACAGCATGCAGCCAAAAAAAAAAATCTCAACTGGAGGCTATAAACTCGAAGTTTCCAAATAAAGCAGTAAATAATTTTGATTGCGATCTTGCTATGGCGGAAATTAGAATGTCGCTCAAACTCTCATGACCCCTTGACATCCACTCGACATCCATATCTAAATATATTTTCCAATCAATCAATCAATCAATCAATCAATCAATCAATCAATCAATCAATCAATCAATCAATCAATCAATCAATAACTTTATTAAAGTGTCAAACTTATATCTGGCCACAAGTAGCCTACTAATTGGGGACACAAGCTATAAATATGAATAAAATCTGAAATATATACTTCTATCTGTAATCTTAAATTTAAATGATAAATCGCAAATCTTAAAGCTCTACTGCCCTTCAGATTTTTCAGGTTTAGGTCATAAAAATAATTTTCCTCGACACCCAATTATTTTTGTTTAATGGATCGAAAGCAACTGAATTCGAATCACAGACTTCCAATTTTATTAGTCATTTTTTTTTAAAATAGAACAATTAATGAATTTAAGGCCACGTGGCCCTAAATTCTCCGCTATTCTTTCCTGCTTCACCGTGGCACAATACAAGATACTATGTCATGCATGATGTGGTGGGCTTTCCCCGTTCACGCAAGGCATTGTGGGATACAAATTTGAAACAGGAGAGAAAAATGGGGGCGGCACGGTGGTGTAGTGGTTAGCGCTGTCGCCTCACAGCAAGAAGGTCTGGGTTCGAACCCCGTGGCCGGCGAGGGCCTTTCTGTGCGGAGTTTGCATGTTCTCCCCGTGTCTGCGTGGGTTTCCTCCGGGTGCTCCGGTTTCCCCCACAGTCCAAAGACATGCAGGTTAGGTTAACTGGTGACTCTAAATTGACCGTAGGTGTGAATGGTTGTCTGTGTCTATGTGTCAGCCCTGTGATGACCTGGCGACTTGTCCAGGGTGTACCCCGCCTTTCGCCCGTAGTCAGCTGGGATAGGCTCCAGCTTGCCTGCGACCCTGTAGAACAGGATAAAGCGGCTAGAGATAATGAGATGAGATGAGATGAGAGAAAAATGGAGGATGTGAATGAAACGTGAAAGACCAACTACAGTAACGGAAAGCGAGAAAAAAAAGACGCTATGTTATATACGAAAGAAAGGAAACGCAGGACCAAACTAATAAATCTCGGTGGTCAGCGAGCACCTCGGTGTGATCAGCTGTTCGTTTAGCGACAGAATGATGGAACTGTCAGTGCACGGTCAAAGGTAAACCTGTAGATGGCAGTAATGCAACACTGTGGATGCCAGCTGCCGTAAAACCCAAAAGATGAAGAAGGTGGTAAACCTGCACATGCGCACGCATACAGACTTCCTCTGTCTGTTTGACTGTGCAAAACGAGCGATTTCATGCACATTATTTGCTTGGGAATCCCCTCAAATTAAATAACTTCCCAGACACAGAATGGCCTGTTTTTTTTTTTAAATAGATATTACGGAAATAAACATACATTACAATGACCAAATTTCAGAGGGAACTAAATTTCACCGGTTTTATGAAATCGAAAGGCCGTCTACTTTTAAATGTATACTATACAACTCAGAAAGAAAGTTTGAACTGTTATTACCCATTATTATATTTCTTATTTATCCTGTTCATTGAGGTTACTTAATAATTCATTGTAGTTCCTGAATAATATGATTTAAGATGAATTACAGAATAATAAGCCAAGATTTTATGAATTAATTAAACATGACAGATTGGGTAAATAATAATAAATATAGCTGTGGGGTCTTGCAAACATTTCCCCAAGTTGCCTGTTCTTGTCAAATTGCATGGAACAATAAAAAGACCATAGATGAACAACTTATGATGTTTTGTAAGAAATAGGACATGGTGTGAAATGTCTGATGGCGGCCATGATGGCAGAAATTGTCTGATGGCAGCCATGTTTTTGATGTAACCCAGTCATAATCCAAAAAAACAAAAAAACAAGTATTCAAATGTAACTTTGCCTATTATTGATGGCCATTTTTTGATGACCTTTGCAGACCTGTTCAGACCCTTGAGCTAAAAGGTGACCTGCTAATCCTTGCAACTGTTAAATGGCCCTTTCCAACAGCAGGCGAGTCAAGTCGAGTCGAGCCAATCTGGTACCATACGATGGAAAAGGGCCATAAGTAAACCAAGCTCTGCCCAACTTGGATTGATTGGCATGTGACAGCCAAATTCCTTACAAATCTCAACATGATTTTGATAAACGTTATGTTTCAGACTCTACTGAGTAGTTCGATGCCAATTTTGGCATCAATAAGCCAAACAAATTCTCGGACTAACTCACAAAAGTAAAAAGCAAATTAGCAAAAAAACTGAAGTCAGCAGAGCTTAATGGTCCAAACTGCAATTTGGTTTGGAGTCAAGGAATTAGAGGGAAAATGAATTTCATCTCCAGGCCTCAGGGTTTTTTGAGATATGGGCTGAAATATACAATGGTGCACTATACAGTAGCACCACCATCGAGTTGATTAGGTCCTTGTCACTTGTCGGAGTAGCAGGAGATCTACTGCAACCCAGTTTCACAGAAAAAAAGTTTGCCTGCAACTTATTTGGAGGACAGAAAAAGAATGAAGAAAAAGCCAGGCAAAAACTATAGGGTTCAGTATTTCAAGCTTGAAAATACACATGCTTGGGACTAGAGCTTGGAAATTGCCTCATAAATTTGAGAGTGAATTTCTTCTTCAGCCTGGAAATGATTTTATTTGTATTATATTTGTTAAATGTTGGGTTTGGGTTTCCTTGAAATCAGGAAGCCACGACCTAATGGTTTGAGAAGCAGCTTTGGGACCAAAAGGTTGCTGGTTTGGTTCTCTGGACCAGCAGGAATGGCTGAAGTGCCCAAGCTGCTCTGGGTATGTTGCCAAATGCCATTAATGTAATCACTGAAGTACGTAGTTTAAGATGGCCAAGGCCCTGGTCTTCCCAGGCAGTCTCCCATCCTAGTACTAACCAGGCCCTTGAGGTGCTGATCTCTGTTTTAGTTGCCCTCAGCCTCTCACCTCTTCCATAGCTAGGGTTACAGTGTGTGGGGTGGGGTGGGGGGGCAGTTCTCTGGTAATCATGAAAGTTTGACTCCCTACTCACATCTGTATTGTGGTGTGCATCACTAGATGGCACTAGGTACCGTTTTAATGATGGTCTTTGGTATGACCCAACCATGAGTAGAACTCACACGCTAACCACTAGGCCAACTCACAGTACGCTGTACTGTGGTATTGCTCCATAAAATAGTCTTTGCGTGTCTCGAACCCTGTTCATCCCCCTGTGAAAGCTGAACATTCACCATTCGGTTTGTGACTGTAATGAAGTGTGGGCATGTGGATGTTAATTAACAGTCTTTCATCTTTCTCAGAAGTTAAAGTAGCGGTCAAAATTCAGGCAGGGGTCAGTTGATCATGCAAACAGTGCAATGCAGGAAAAACTGAATCAAAATCAAAAGTAGGAGCAAAAGTCAGGATAAAATTGAAGAAAACTGGAAAAGTAGAACTAAACCATGTTATAAGCTCACGTCTGCAACAGCTGCATATGAACTGATGTTCGCAAAATATCAAGTGGAGCAATATTTCATATTTATGATCTTGTCATGTCAGTTGTTGTGTGTTGTGTGGATGAAAGGATGCTGTTGCCTACCACCATTTGCTGACTTGTATACCACCACCACCTCAGTGCCACAAAAAAAGATTGAGCTTTGTGCATTTACTAGGTTCTATTTCTGCTCTTGTTGAAAAACAATTAAAACAAGTGTTGCCAGGCAAAACAAACCTCGCCCAGTAGCACTTATGATAAATATGAAGGAAGATATCGCAAAAAAAATAGGTACCCTATGGGTCCATGTGGCTATTGCTTATAAATAAAATAGTTTTCTGATCCCATGTCCATACAGTAAATAATCGCATATATATATATTTACTCTATGAGGCAGTAGCCACAAAAATGAAGCGTAATCCAAAAATGAACAATTTAAAAATCACAGAAGTAAAATATACCAAGTGTCTGTACTTTATATTATTCTACTCTTACCTCTTACAGTTTTCGAAACTGAAACCTCCGAACCGAGGCTGACATACACACGCTGTCGCCATGACCCAAACTCTTATTTCCCGGAAATGGCCCGGTGCTAGAGCTCAGTGGAACGCACTTTCCCTCTGTAATAAGCATAAACATGTCTGAAAGAGGTTTCTTTAGTCGAGTCCATTTATTTCAAATGGTGAACCGAATTGTATTCACTCACTGGCCATTTTAATCGGAACACGTGTATGCACAGTGTGCGACTGTTACACTCTTACATTCTTACAGCACGATGACGTAGTGGCTAGCGCCTCTATATGAGGCAGTAGTTACAACAAAAACAATTTTGACCTTTTTGGTGACCTTGACCGGATGACCCTCAAAATGTTGGAGGTTCTATTTGAGACCAATGCCCATCTATCCTGAAAGTTTCATGAAGATTGATCCAGCTGTTTTCCCATAATATCATTAACAAAAAAACAAAGAAACCAGACCAAAAACAATACCCTGGTGGACTCCGTCCCGGGCAAGGTACCGTAATAAATGACAAAAAAAAAATAGGAATAAATGCTGAACCAGGAATGACAACAAAGAAAACAAGATTCAGACTTGCATACAGGGGAAAAATGTTACAATCTCGCAAAGAATGAGCTGAGCGATTGGAAACAGGAAACAGTTTTGAACACTGCAAAAAATGACATCTTAGCAAGTGAAAATATCTTTATTATAGCCGTATTTTCTAGCGTTTCCTATTATAAGATTACGACAAGATCAACTGTGAGCTCATTTACGTATCTCCCTACTCTCGCTTATATCAGAATGCAAGCAATCGAAGGACTAGCACACTTATTATGAATGTTGACTTCAACAAATAATGAACCCTGAAACGAATAGGTAAAGAGCCGTGTCTCTCCCCAGGGATTTCAAATAGCTTCCTGGTAAACTTTCATTTTGAAATAGCATTTTGCTTCTTGAAATAGCGTCAAAATCCACACATGTTTCATAAATACATTCAATTGGTAAACAGGAAGTCGATGTGGGACAGACCTGAAAACGGTATACACGGTATAGAACCCCAAGCTGAAGCTCAGTACCAAATATCAAGCAGGTGTGATTTGTAGTTGCTGAGAAAAGTATTACGAAAATTTTGTAAATTCACGCTATATATTTTGTAAATACATTCAGTCGGTAAACAGGAAGTCAATGTGCGACAGACCTGAAAATGGTATACACGGTATAGAACCCTAAGCTGAAGTTTGATACCAAGTACCAAGTGGCTATAATTTGTGGTTGCTGAGAAAAAGGGTGTTTTGGACGGACGGCGATATGGACAGACGGACGGACAGAGGTAAAAACCAGTATACCCCCCCCACCCGAACAAAACAATTATGAAGCATATAGACATGTTTGACTATTTTTTGTGCTTTAACTAGTCTTGTTCTGACCTTTATTTCTGGAAGACTTCACCAGAACTATCTTCCAGGAGAACAAAATTAAAAAAAAAAAAAAATGTATTAATTAAAGCTTGAGTAATGAGTAATAGCATCTAAAAACAGGCTGAATAATTGAAGCTTCTATTTAATTTATAATAATTTCATCATAAATATTTGATAAATTTGACCTTATTCAAGAAATTTTCCCTTGCTAAGATATCATTTTTGCAATGTATGTAGTCAATAATCAGGCATGTGAGATCGATATAATGTCTGGGATGGATACAGATGTGAATATTACAGCCACATGTGGACGCAGGGGCGTGGTCAAACGTCAGCTGTGGATGGAGAGGAGGCGGGTCCAACTGGCAGGTAATGTGTGGTGATTCTCACCTGTATCGAAGTTTACTCATGTGTCTTTTGTGTGCTTGCAGTAACCAGAGAGAGAGCTGAGCAGAGCCGTGTGTGTGTGTGTGTGTGTGAGAGAGAGAGAGAGAGACAGAGAGAGAGAGAGAGAGAGAGAGTGCATAATAAATTAAGTTCGCTGAAAAGCAAGTGTGCAGCAAATAAAGTGCACCTTTGAACGTTCCCAAGCTCGCCTCCCATGTCCTCATTTATCCCTTGAACTCAGCAGGTGTCACACCTTGGTTCCACATTGAAAAAACCTTGAAATTGTAGCTTTAGTCATCTTTTACATTACATTTAACAGTTCTACTACCAGCGTAAAAAAAAATAATAAATCATCGCAGATCATTTATGCTGATTTAATGGCAATCAAACAGTCAGGATGATCTTCTGAGCATCTGCACATGTACAGGCAATCACAGGTGTTTCTACCACACACACACACACACTGAAAAATAAGGGTCTCTTACTTAGAAAGCACAGCAGCGTTCCACACAGCCAATTTGTATGCAAATAACAAAAGCTCAATTGGCTGTTGAACTGCGCCAGTCAATCAATGGTTCCACGGAAACGTGACGGAGAGGAAGTGAAAACAAATCTGTAAATTGTGCTGCATTAGGGAGATGTGAGGATGTTTTTAGCAACCGGCTCTGAAAGGCTCAGGTGGAATGAAGCAGTCGTTTCACAGTAACGTTTAAAAAGGATTAGTTTTTCCTTTTAAGAACAGTGTAATATGGAGGAGAGCACAAATGTGCAGCAAAAGGGCAGAATTTTTTGATTCTTGTTGATAGAACAGTGGATACAGTATATTTGTGATTACCCCCCCCCCCCTTTTTTTTAAATACCAGAACCACTGTAGACAGCTGCAATCTGTCATCGAGTTACACTAGATGGCAGTGTGGTGAAATCAGAGAGTGTGTGTTTTCACGTCTTCCTATCTTCTCCCCACAAGGGGAGGAATGTCTGTCAGTTCTGACCTTGTGGGAATATTTGGTCAATGCCCATGAGGAAAATGGCAGCTTCTTCTTTTTTTTAAAAAAAAGAAAACAAACAAACAAACAAACAAACAAACAAACAAACAAAAAATATCTGCACTATATTAATGGAAAGTCCTCATTAAGAAAGTAAGAGAAATAACATGACAGAATGGTGTCAAAAGTCCTCACAGTCACCTGATCCTCATAATATGCAGGGGCTTTACGGGTATCATTCAAACAAATACAGTTGAAAACACTGAAAAATTAATAAATATTTCCTGCTAGGGACTGAGGTTAGGGTTCCTTCCTTCCTTCCTTCCTTCCTTCCTTCCTTCCTTTCTTCCTTTCCGTCCCTACCTTCCTTCCTTCCTTCCCTACCTTCCTTCCTTCCCCTTCCTTTCCTTCCATACCTTCCTTCCCTCCTTCCTTTCCTTCCCTACCTTCCTTCCTTCCTTCCTTCCTTCCCTACCTTCCTTCCTTCTTTCCTTCCCTACCTTCCTTCCCTACCTTCCTTTCCTTCCTTCCCTACCTTCCTTTCCTTCCTTCCCCTTCTCTACCTTCCTTCCTTCCCTACCTTCCTTCCCCTTCTCTACCTTCCTTCCTTCCCTACCGTCCTTCCTTCCCTACCTTCCTTCCCTATCTTCCTCCCTTCCTTCCTTCCTTCCTTCCTTCCCTCCTTCCTTCCCTTCCCTACCTTCCTTCCCTCCTTCCCTACCTTCCTTCCCTCCTTCCTTCCTTTCCTTCCCTACCTTCCTTCCCCTTCTCTACCTTCCTTCCTTCCTTCCCTACCTTCCTTCCCCTTCCCTTCCTTCCTTCCTTCCTTCCTTCCTTCCTTCCTTCCTTCCTTCCTTCCTTCCTTCCTTCCTTCCTTCCCTCCCTACCGTCCTTCCTTCCTTCCCTACCGTCCTTCCTTCCATCTTTCCTTCCTATGAATTGTAAATTTTGGCTGTGACAGTTCATCATCCTCAGCTACATCCCTCACTTTCATAATTACTCTCACCTTTTAATCTCATTCACACAGTTAATATTTTTGTGTGGACCTACCTGCAACATTTTCTAATGAATATAGTTGGTTCTATTTTCTAAAATAGAAATCAACTAGTACCTCAATTTAAACCACTACAGCTCTGTGATGGGTTTCCCAAAAGCCTCTTAAAGTGATTAACCAGGAAAGTTTGAAATTATGGGGTTATGAAATGTCATCATTATACATTAATACACAAGATGTTCTAGACAAAAAAAAATTAAGCGGACTTCAGCTTGAAAAAAATTTTAAAGTTGTAACATCAGTCCATTGGGCCATTTCACCGGGCGCAGCCATACTGGATTAGCCGGATACATAGATAGATGTATTAGGAGACGAAAACAAGGGTGGCGCTGTGTGACATAAGATTCTGCACGTCTTCTTCATTCCGTCCTGGATCCGAATGGCTTCATCAAGTAAAGCGAGAAAACTTTACTCCTGGAAAAAGCAGCAAACTGCTATGCAGTGAGCATTTTACAGAAGATTGTTTTATGGAGGACTTGGATGGAAAAAAAAAACACTGGGAAGAAGCGAGACATGAGGCAGAAATGACAACTGAAGCCAGACACGATCCTGGCTTTCACTTTGTTTCACCACAAAACACCGATACGGCAGCATGACAGCAAACCGTGCCATGCATCAAACGGATGGAAGATAAGCAGGCAAATATATATATATTATTTACCAGCTGGGAAGTCTGTATCGTGAAATACCGTGACCAAGGTCTTGAAAGTACTGACCGAGGCCCTCTGGGCCAAGGTCAGTATTTAAGGCCAAGGTATTTCACCATACGGACCGACCTTCATCATCATTTGCAGTCAGTTGGTTTTGACAAGGATTGTTTATGGTGGCTTGATGTTCTTTCTCCAGACAGACTTGTTTTCGGCTACTTGCTGCCATGATCGACTGTCAATGTTTCGTCATTTCATGTTCCTTTTCATAGCATTCTTGAACCTCAGGTTCGGTTGACTACGATTTCTCGTTCCCTCACAAAGCTGGGAATACAACAACTGTCTTGGTAGCCTCTCATTACCCATCCTGTGAACATGGCCTAGCCACCTCAGCCCTTTTTCGATAAGGATATCCGCCATGGATGGTAGACCTGCTCGATTTAGGATGTCAACATTGGTGATCTTGTCCTTCCATGTGACTCCCATGATTGCCCTCAGGTGTCGCATCATGAAGGCATGAAGTTTTTTGACTTGGTGGCAATAGATGATCCAGGTTTCTGCTCTGTAGAGTAAGGTTGATAATACAATGACCCTGTACACTTTGCATTTCGCTTTAGTAGAGACATGTTTGTTGTTACATAAACAACATAAACAGTTTTGCAAAAGCAGCGCTTTTGCCTTGTCTGGATGTAGATCCCTTCCTGGACGCCATCAAAGGCTACCTTGAGCATGGCCGCCAGGTACAATGAGAAAAGCAAGGGCGCTAGGACTGTTTAACCCTGTTTGTCACTTCGAACTTTTCGGATGTGTTTCTTTCCTGTGCAACTTGCACCTGCATTCCGTCATGGAAGGATTTCAGCAGATTGATGATTTTGTCCGTCCATCCGTATTTCCGAAAGACAGTCCAAAGCACTTCCCTGGAGACGGTGTCAAAAGCCTTTGTGAAGTCGATGAAGACAGCATACACTGACATGTTTTGTTCCGTGCATTTCTCTTGTACTTGGCAAAGGCTGAATATCATATCTATGGTACTTCTACCACTACGGAAGCCGCACTGTGTCTCTGGTAGTATGTTGCGGGTGAGCAAAGCATCTAATCTGTTAAGTAGTATCCGGGCCATAATTTTACTGGCAATTGACAGAAGCGATATTCCACGATAGTTTCCACAGTCCTTTCTGCTACCTTTCTTGAAGATAGGGACAATATTTGCATCCTTCCAGTCTTGTGGCATTTCCTCATTTTCCTAGATTTTCAGAACGAGTTTGTAAAGTTTCCTTTTCAACTTTGTTCCGCCGTACTTCCATATTTTGGTAGGTATCCCACAGATGCCTGGGGCCTTATTTTCTTTTGTTGCGTCGATGGCTTTCAGCATTTCATCAAAGCTCGGTTTCTCGTCAAGTTCAAGTATCTTTGGTAATGCTGTTTAGTGCTTGATGGTCTGTGTCACTCAGTATGTTTAGTAGCTGGCTGAAGTGTTGGGCAAATCTGTTGAGTATTTGTTTTTTGTCATCCAAGATCGTTTCCCCATCTGTTTCCAACAGCTGTGTCGTACTCTTCTTTTGTGATCTGTACACCTCTCTTAGGCCAACGTAAAAGGCCTTCATGTCCTTCTTGTCAGCAGCTAGTTGTAGTCCTTCAGCTTTCTTTTCCCACCACTGCGATTTAAGCTTTGTCGTATGCTTTTGAAGCTTCCTTCAAGTTTCGACGAGTCTAGCTCTGTTCCTTCTTGTGCTTACTTGTAGGTATTTCATCTTCACCACATTACGTTCCACGATCAGTTTATTTAGCTCCTCGTCATCGTTGTCGAACCAGTCTTAGTTTTTCCTTTCTGGACTCCCGAGGTGTTCTTTGGCTGTATCAAGTACAGCAGTCTTAAGTGACTCCCATTCACCTTCTACGCTTGTGTCCGGGGTACTCAGTTCGTCCATTGTCTTGTCCATGTGTTCTGCAAAGCTCACCTGAAAAGCCTTGTCTTTCAGCTTTTGAACGTTGAGTTTGGTCGGTGATCTGGCCCCAGTTTTTGAGTGCTGTTTTTTCAAGGAGAAGGCAAACTTTGATCTTATCATGTTATGGTCAGTTGAGCAGTCAGCACCCCTCATCACTCTTGCATCAAGGATATCTGAGCAGTCCTTTTGCTTTGTGATTACGTAACCTAGGAAG
Organism: Neoarius graeffei; assembly: GCF_027579695.1. NCBI lineage: Eukaryota > Metazoa > Chordata > Actinopteri > Siluriformes > Ariidae > Neoarius > Neoarius graeffei. The sequence continues at coordinate 70,616,348 of NC_083579.1, forward strand.
TGCCAATGCTTTGATCATGGGTGCATCCATGCAACTTTATGGTGGGGTTTGTGCTTAAAGACTGTGTTGGAGATAACTAAGGAATGTTCTAAGCAAAAGGTTAATAGCAGTTTGCCATTTGAATTGCACTTTCCTATTCCGTGTTACCCAAGAACTCCGGGCCAGTTTTCAGTGTCTTTTCCGACCTTGGCATTGAAGTCACCTACTAGGATCAATTTATCATTCTTTGGGACATGTGTCATGGTCTCTCTAAGCTTGTTGTAAAATTCCTCCTTTGTCTCCTCAGGGTTTGTCACTGTAGGGGCGTATGCACTGATGATGGTTGCAAAGGTATTTTTCTGTAGAGGGAGTCTCATTATTGTGAGTCTGTCATTTATCGGTACCGGATCTTGTTCAAGTTTCGATGCAATTTCATTTCTCATTGCAAAGTCGACTCCCGATTCACGTTTTTCGTTTCTTTCGCTCCAGAAAAACGTGTATCCGTGATCTACAAGGCTGCCATGACTGGCCAGTCTTGTTTCGCTTAGTGCTGCTATGTCGATGTTGTATCTCTTTAACTCTTTGGCAACTAATGCTGTTTGTCACTCTGGTCTTTTGGAGCTGTCAAGAAGTGTCCTGACATTCCATTCTGCGATATTGATTGTTTTTCGTCTTCCTAGCTTACTTTTCGCTGGACACCGGAAAGTGGATGTACCAGCACGAACCTTTTTGACCCGGGCGACGTTCGATCCGGTATGAGAAATAATATCGATGTCCATATCCATAAACTGCATGCAAGTTTGTTTTTAAGTAAGACTGGCTTTTGCGTTACCAGAACCACTCTCTCGGCATGACTCGACTGTGGTCTAACTGGCAGGAAAGTTGATCGAGACTTGTTAGCAGTTTCGACATGCTGCAGCGGTTGGCCGGATGATAGGTATGTTTATCACCGCCCTAAGTGCTACCACGGGGCACTGGCTAGGTTCAGCATATGGCATGTGTAGGTTTCGCGAAAGAAAGAAAAGCTTCACTGTATCCCTAGCATGGGTGGCTGCTGGGTGCTATGCCTTGCCAAAGGGCAACCCAGGAATTTGGTCTGGGACAGCTTATTTCCATATTCACTGCTAACCTCATGGAGGCCGTTCCCCTATCCGCCACCTGGGGACCCGGTGGATGGGCGTTATCTTCACCACACCACAACGGACCGACCTTAAGCTGGTAAATAATATATATATTTTTTTCTTTACCAAATTCTAACAGAAAACGAGAGCGCCCGAAAGGGAAAACCGAGCCGAGCCGCCATTTTGAATACTCATTCACGGCTGTAATGCAAATTGCTTCCTCCTCAGTATACAAGTGCACTTCCATGGCAGGAAAAAAAACTACATTTTGCCGCCTATGTAGTCCCCTATTTATACAAAATTGAGTCATTCAGGATTCAGCCATGTTTTTGCTCGGCGTTAGCAACAGTTACAGGTTTTTAGCTTTCTCCTGAAATGTTTTCTTTTATTTCGTCTTCCTCAGGGTAGTAAAACTCACTTTCACTGTGAAGACTGTCGTTATCACTATCCATGATGTAAAATTAATGCTATTATGCTGAGAAATGCTGTCAAAAATTTATAAGATTTTTGATAAAAATCTTATAAATAAATTTTATAAAAAAGATAAATATTGATAAAAATTTCTACTATGTTTGTTGTTGTTGTGAACAAGTGAGTCGCCAGAGGTCCATAACCGGGGTCCGTAACTAGGGTCCATACCGTAGGATACGGACCCGCTCGCCAGCCAATCAGAGCGCAGGATTTGATGGAAACCGGACCGCGAAAAAATATTTTTTGAAAAATAAACAGGCAACAAACGAGCCGCTACTTTATTTTGATTCCTTCTCTAATACTGCATTGGCATAATTTTTGTGGAGAAATGCAAACAAATTGACCGAGAAGTCACGCTAGACCATAATATTATACTATAGTCGAGTATAGCATGCGCTTGTACACCGCTGCTGTGCTCGCGGAAAATGACATCATGCATGATGGAGTTATGGTGGCCCCACTGACAAAAAACAGTCCTGTCTATTTTCATCACTTTACTGGTTATATATAAAGAACAAATTCAACATGCAGCTTTTTTTTTAAATAAAAGACAGACATGAATATTGCCTTTTGGCTCAATTTGTTTATTTGTGAGATATTTTCTTTAATGCTAAGAGCATCTTAACTAGGAGAGAGAGAGTGTGTTCACTGTGCTGCTCGCTCTACCATTTAATGATCATCTTTGTGCTACGATGTTTTGGGGAAACTCGGCTCTGATCAGGCACTTACTAAGCATGCATGAACGTATGCTATAAAAGTACAGTATCATATTAATCTTAACGAACGTTGTCCTTCTTTGTTCAGAGAGCTTTATATCCGTCTGTTCATCCATTGAATCTTGATGAACACCTTTAGTTTCAACCCTTCTGGCAAACTTTCAACAAACAAATAATGCACCTCCTATTCATATCTGTATTTGTATTTATTTCAAATGTTGTCATTCTATATATATCTATATATTGCTCTATTTTCTTCCACTTCAGGTCTTCCCACTACCATCATGAGAGAGCAAAGTGGGAGCAAAGCCGAACCTGTGCTTCCTCTCACGGATACATGAAGCCATTACGTCTTTTCAAACTCACACAATGTCACAGGGAAGCTGAACATACTCGCACATAAGCATTAACTATCCTTTTATTAACTGTCAACAGTTAATGTCAGTTAACTGTCAATGTCATTCCTCCCAACAAGACAGCAGGGCCAATTATGCTCTCGTGGGCTCCTGAGGATTTGAACTTGTGATCTCCTGACGAGTGCATGAATGCTGAAATTGTTAACTGAAAATGACTAACAACTGCAAGTGTCAGTCAAACATAATGCCTGTGAATGAATGAACATTATTTCACCTGATATTATCGGAGTAGTTAAATATGCCACACTGGAATTTGTTGGATTTGTGGCAAATACTTGTGATTTATTTGCAGATGAATAGGAGGAAAGATTGGAGTGACATGGAGTGGTGTATTAAATATATTTTATATGAATAGCCTGAATGAAAAGCCTGAATGGTGCTTTAATTGCTACTTTGAAAACCGTACGGCGTTAGGTAGTAATGTGTTCATGATGATGGGAATGTATAAGATGTGCTGCATTTTCAGAATACTTAGGGGTGGATTTCCCAAAATCCTCTTCAGGCTAAGAGCATCTTTAACTGCCTCTTAAGAGCCATCGTTAAGCTAACGTGGTTTTCCTGAACAACGCCGTAGCCAAAGTAGTATTTTAGTTTGCTCTTAACTTACAATGGGTCTGGATCACTCTTTCACAACAAAGAGCGGCTCCTCGCAGCCGAATACACAGAATGCGCCTCCGAGGGACTCTCGCAATCAACGGGCAGAGACTGGTGTTGAATCTGCTGCCAGTGTTAAATTATTTTTTCTTGTACAGTGCAAGTACATCAATTGAATTATTAAATAGCTGTATGCAAAACATTCTGAATATATTTCAACATTTTATGGGATTACATACGGATATCATAATGTCACATTGATATCGTCACGTTTTAATCAAATTGAATTCAATTAGGCAAGTGATTATCTCATTTTGCATCATAAATGAGACAAATTTCCGCACCTCTAACATCATGTGTGTTACAGTATATCCTTCCCTTCCTTATCTTCCTCCCTTCCTTCCTTCTTTCCTTCCCTACAGTCCTTCATTCCTTCCCTACCTTCCTTCCTTCCTTTCCTCCCTTCCAAGGATATGAGCAATCACGTGCTCTGTTTCGCTACTAGGCTATTAGCTCATATACTGTGAGTAAAGAAAAACAAAATGGCAAAGCACATCAAGTCAGATATATCACTTTGTTATCAAGTATTTAAAAGAAATAGAAATAGCTAAATAAAATAATATAGTCCCCCCCCCAATATCTCATGTTCCATACTCTAGCCCAGTTGATGGTGGTAATGCACCTTTAAGTTGGTTTTTTCAACTGCCAAAAAAACCCTCAAGAAGAAGAAAAACAAAATGGCGGTTGTGTTACTGAACCAACCGAGAACGGAATAAAAACTCTACTCGAAAACAAAACCCCCAAAAATATATATATATAAAAAAACTGCAACAAAATATGGAATAAAAGTATTTGATGGTAAGAACATATCTTTCTTATTTTTCAAGAATTATTATCATCGCATTTTTCACATATTGCTACTGTCATTTCTCTGGTTTGTGTACATCTCATCTCATTATCTCTAGCCGCTTTATCCTGTTCTACAGGGTCGCAGGCAAGCTGGAGCCTATCCCAGCTGACTACGGGCGAAAGGCGGGGTACACCCTGGACAAGTCGCCAGGTCATCACAGGGCTGACACATAGACACAGACAACCATTCACACTCACATTCACACCTACGGTCAATTTAGAGTCACCAGTTAACCTAACCTGCATGTCTTTGGACTGTGGGGGAAACCGGAGCACCCGGAGGAAACCCACGCGGACACGGGGAGAACATGCAAACTCCACACAGAAAGGCCCTCGCCGGCCCCGGGGCTCGAACCCAGGACCTTCTTGCTGTGAGGCGACAGCACTAACCACTACACCACCGTGCTGCCCGTTTGTGTACATTCTAAACGGAAATTATCTTGTCGGACATTTTGTATAAAGTTTTTATTTATCGAATTTGCAAAAAATAAAAATAGAAATGCTCTGTTTCTCAAAATCCAGTGAATGTGGATAGAATAAAACAGTTATTCCACTCAATCTTATCGTACATGGCTTATAGCCAACTTGGCAAATGAGCAGGCACAGGGAAAACATTTATTTAATTATTGAGCTTATTATTTACTCATTCTTTTCTGTGAATGTTTGTTCATTTAATTAAAAGACATGCTTGTAACAAAAATGTCCTTGTCCAAAAATGTAAAATAGTTATTATTAATTACCACATTATATATGTAATGCTTAACAACAATACAATATTTTACCATATTTTAACACTTTATATTTCATTGGTTTTTGGTTAAAAACAAATGCCATGTGACCTCATCGACTGGATTTAGCAACTACTAATGCCTTTAGCAACGATAGTATGAATGCCTAGCAGTTACTAATGCCTATATCGGGGACTCACACTGCAAAGACGCTCTTAGCAAAGTTGCTCTTAAGATTCCTTCTTACGAGTGAGTTTGGGAAAACCGCAGACAGGAACAACGTCCGTTGCTTAAGAGCGTCTTTGAACTCGCTCTTTCGCCCTCAAGTGCAACATTATCAGGAAACCCAGCCTAGATTTGTTTCTTGGTGCAAATGAATGGCCACATGAAAGCTTCACAGTTGTGTATAAAGCATCAGGGATTCGGTGTCAATACCAAAAGCCCATAACAGTGATTTCAATAAACGCAATCTCAGGGATTTGAAGCTGAAGCATTTATGCTCAATGGATATGCTGATTATTTGAATTTTGTTTCACAATGATTGCCGAACATTTGATCATGTTTTACAATACAGTAATTGTCTAAAAAAAAAAGCAAAAAAAAGAAAAAGCATAATGTGTAATAAGGGTGTAATGCAATGCTACTATCTGTGTCTTTTTCACACACCAAATATCCGTATCTACATCAGTATGAGGATATAAACCTGAAGTGGGCGTGGCCTTCCTTCTTGAGGTGGGGTTTACATTAGACCGTATCAGCGGATCATCAGATTAACGTTTTTAAAACGATTAGCGTGCACACAGCAACGCCAATACACGATTCGCGTGCACACAGCAACGCCAATACACGGATACGCTCGGCTCCGCAGGCATCCCGCGCTCCAAATCACTCCGCCCTGAACAGCGAGTGCCCTCTGGAGGGTGCGCACTCCGGCCCTGCGCAGCTCACAGAGCGCGCGAGTGAAGCGCACGAGCAGTGATTCGGGACTGAGCCGCTGTGTGTGTGCTCTCAGTGCATATCGGGCATGCGCGTCACTTACCACTTGCAAGTGGAAGGATGGCAAGCCTAAAGACAATCATAACTACACAATGGGCAGTATTTGCATCAGTATTTGCAGTATTTTCATACTTTTATACTCTTTAATGAAAGGTGATACAAGGCGGAAGTCCGCGCCGTTTTTCAGCAGTCGCGTCACATGACCAACGCCAGCGAATCAGGAAGGTGGATGTCACAGTGACGTTGTCCAATGACGACGCCAGCTAGAGCTCAGCACAGCGTATCCGCGTATTCTCAATGTTTACACAGCACCGGATCAGACACGATCTGGATTGAATACGTGGACGCTGGCGGATTCCCGTTTCCCGGCGTTTCCAGGCGGTTTAATGTAAACGGACAGTGCATCCGCGAAGAAAACGAGACAGATACGGTCTAATGTAAACTTGGCCTGAGAGAGGAAGAGAGGAGGAGCAGAAGGAGAAGAGAGCAAGGAACAGCAGGAAGGATAAGAGGAATGGATGAGGAGAAAAAACAGGAAATAGAGAAAAAAGAAAGATGAGAAGATGAAAGGGTGTTGGAGGAGAGGTGATGAGAAAAAAAGATGGCAATGAAAGAGCAAGAGCAAGGATTTTGCGAGAGGCAGGAGAGTAGCGATAGAGAGAGAGAGGTATAATGGAAAAAGTGGTATTTCTATTTCTGTTTGCTTCGGTTTTCCTGTCTTCGGTTCATCGCTTCACAAAACCATAAGATACTATGGCTACCCACATCTCTGCTTTTCAATTTGACTATGTGGATGTCATCACTAATGTAATGAACATTAAGGAAGAGCCCTTCTCACTACACTGGAAGAAAAATCTGACACAGAGGCAACAAGGCAGAACCTTAAAGTGTCTGTAATGCCTTATTGTAATGCTTTAAAATTAATATATATCATTAGTAACAACCAAAATTAATTAATAAAGCAGGGGGGAAAATATTAATTATTTGTTATTTTTATTATCAAGCACAAACCTATCGATAAATCTCAGCATCCGGATCCTGAAAAAAGGCAGCCTTGCCTCAGGGCTAATCTCGCATGATGTCACACGTGGAACCCCGGTTATCTGGGTCATTTCGGTTCATCTGACTCCGTGCTTGTTTACTCACTGAAATTGGATATTGTTGCTGGAATCTTACAAAAATAACGACGTGAAAGTGCTGTGCTGTGTTTGGATGTTCAAATCCATATACAGCAGGACATTCAGTTCATGAATTTCCGAGAAATGACACTAATCTAAAGCGACAGTGGGTGAGGTTTGTGCAAACAAAACGGGCAGATTTCGTATCGATTTCCTACGACTAATTATAAATCTGATTCATCAAGTGTTCATCACCACCAGAACGACCACATAGGAATTATTGGAACAAAAAAGGAACCCATTTATTTCATAAATGACGTCTGATCTGACTTTTGGACAGTTCGTCGATTCCCCTATTATCGCCCACTTCATGTTTTCTTTCAGTAATTACACTGAATTATTTCTGCATTTATTGAGGTACATGTAAATATTTTCCCTATATTTTGCAGCTGCCAGCTTAGAATAAAAATCCACAAACCAATCTGTGTTTCCAATTCTCTCTGGCTGGTGGTGCGCTATCGGCGGTGAGCGGGACTGTTGTGAACTAATGCCGCTTTTCCACTACCAACGCGGCTGAGTTGGGCTGAGCCGTGCCGTGCTGAGTTGGGCTGAGTCGAGCTGAGTGGGGCTGTTGGAGTTGCATTTCGACTACAACCGCGCTGAACCGTGCTGGCTGGAAGTGGGTGGACACATTGGGTGGAGTTAGCGAAAGCGGGTGGACGTCATGTGATGTCGTTAGGCGGCGCAAACAGTGACATCAGTGATCTTTTAAGCGGTAGTCTCACGACCCGGATAGTAAACAATAAGCATGGAGGACATGGAGTCGTTAGTGTTGCTGGTCTTGGTGCTGTGGCTTGTTGTCACCGACAACGCCAACAGATACTGGCAAGAGCGTATAGATGAGGCGAGGCGCATAAGGCTTCAGAAATTCTTGTAATTCGTAATTATTCTTCTTCCGGGTTTACGGTGTTTACAGATCCCAGCGTGCTTGCGGGGCGTGTGTGGGCGTGTGAGGACACTCCTCCTCACCAATCAGTGCACAGGGGAGTGTCTGCTCACGCCCCTAGCCCCACTCGGCTCGGTTTGGCTCGCTTCAGCCCCACTCCAAAACCGTGCCAGTTTTGGGTGCTAAGCAGGGCTGAAGCGAGCTGAGTCGTGCTGCTCTGAGGTAGTCAAAACGCGAGCCGTGTCGGGCTGAAGCGAGCTGAAGTGAGCTGAAAAAGGGTAGTGGAAAAGGGCCATTAGTGAACTGGCATCTTCAAGATTGTCTTGGCGGCTCGAAAAGATAACCATTTACTTTGGAATATCCTTGATAATCATTTGCCCGTTCATCCAACATATAAGAATCCCAATCACGATCAGAATTCGCTCCAAAACGTGATTTCATACCGAGACTGGTCTAACCACTGCTGCGCACGGGAATGAAATTGATACCCGGATTGTTACACGTGTGACGTCACGCACCCCTTCGGAATCTTCCGCTTCGGTCTCAGCAGATTCCGTGAAAATTGGCTGATCTTATTGATTCTCCATTAATTTATGGCCTTTTGGATCAACTATGGTTCAAAAACACATGGTCAATCAACATAATTATTGTTGCTTTGTACAAGGAAAAAAGTGGGGTTTAGGGACATTACATTCACTGTAAGGAAGAAGAAAAAAACAATCAGTTTCCTGGATGTACTTCAAGATAAAATCACCTCTCATTCAGCCTTGACTATTAGCCATATTTAGAAAAAAATTACTCTTTTATCCATATTTAGTGAATGTACTCCACACTGTGAGTACAGTCTGTAAATGTTCACAATGGTGAAATTATGAAATGCTGAATCTAATATCAGGTGGTGTAGTGGTTAGCACTGTCACCTTATAGCAAGAAGGTTCTGGGTTCGAGCCCAGCGGCTGACGAGGGCCTTTCTGTGTGGAGTTTGCATGTTCTCCCCGTGTCTGCGTGGGTTTCCTCCGGGTGCTCCGGTTTCCCCCACAGTCCAAAGACATGCAGGTTAGGTTAACTGGTGACTCTAAATTGACCGTAGGTGTGAATGTGAGTGTGAATGGTTGTGTGTCTCTGTGTCTCAGCCCTGTGATGATCTGCTGACTTGTCCAGGGTGTACCCCGCCTTTCGCCCGTAGTCAGCTGGGATAGGCTCCAGCTTGCCCGCGACCCTGCACAGGATAAGTACTTACGGAAAATGGATGGATAAATCTAATATGAACTGGATCAAAGTAACCTTCTGTACTATACATATTTTGAAATGTCATTGTCTATTATAGTGAACAAAAGGTCTTAATATTGTTCAGGTTTTAATTTCCCATTGCATGCACAAGATGTCAGAGCAAATATTGGGTGTGAAATAAAATATTTAATCTGCAGATGAAGTGCGTGAGATCACTGATAGTGGAAACATTGCAGTGATAGGTGAAAATGAAGCTGAAGCCGAAGCTAGAGGTGTTAGATAGAAGTGTATTTGAGCATGAAAAACAGCAAATAAAATGCTGTAAAAAAATAAACGTATTCTGTACACTCTCAGAAAAGAAAGTATATTTTTTGTACCTTGAGAGGTCCAACGGCTTGTCAATCAAGCAATCAATCAATCAATCAATCAATGGTCTTTAATTAAATAAGATAAATATACATATCTTGTTTTACACAGCAAAGCAGAAGGCAAAAATATATAGTAATAATGAACACTAAATATTCATAGACCCCAAGAATCGCTTAGCAAATTCTATACGCTGGTAATTAAACAGCAAATTCATATTTAAATATGATTCTATTAAAGAATGAGTTCCTAAAGGGGAACCGAAGGCAATTTTTTTATTATCAAAATTCTATTTATCTCATTTTATTAAATATAGGAATGCATTTTTGATCGCTACAGTATATTGTCACCGCTATAGCAAGTTGAGTGTTTGAAATATGCTCTGTAATATATCAGTCCATATGCCAAAGCAACGGCCGTAAACGGGATTCGTTGAGACCTGTGCGAGACATCGTTGGCCGGAAGTAAAACGTACAGCGGAAATCAAAGTGACCGACATCTGCCAACGTTGGCAATCTTTCGAATGCTGATGTAATCAAGCTGGAAGTTTTGTTTGTTTTGATAGCAATCAGGAAAGTTTGAAAAAAGTAGGCAGTAATCGTCATTTAAACTCGTTTTTGTGCAATATTTCATTTGGAAAACAGTTTTCAAAATGGCGGCACTGACACCTGGCTGACACTTCACGTTTTGAAGTCTCACACAAGTCTCGTGAAGATTGTGCGGATAACCGACGCCTGCCGTGGACCAAACGAACTAAATTCAACACGGCTGAAAACCGAATAGGCCGATAAGTATAATATTTAATTGCAATTAGTTGCCAATACGAGTCACGATATACAGTAAAATGACTAAAACCCAAAACGTAATTGAATAACACGTTAATTAAGAAATAAAGCAAGTTTAAAAATGACTTCAGTTCTCCTTTAAATCTATCTGTATTAACTTTAAGTAGGCATATCAAGTGAAAATTCAAATTCAATCCAAATTGCCTGAAACTGATCTCATTGCTTTCAGAATTGAATGCAGAACAACATACTTTTTACAGAATTAAAATATATTTATCTGTTCTTCAGATATTACAAATCAAAGATTGAAAAAAGGGGTTTAATTTTTTGAAAACTGCCTTAATATTCTGTAAGAGGATCCCATGGTCCAAAATGGGCCTCATTAACAAATAAAATGTTTTTTCTTAATAACGTTTCTATTTTTCCAAGATATTTACATGGAAATTGGCAGACACATAGATGGCTGTATACTGAATACAAAGTTTAAAAACTTAGTAAAAACAAATTATGTAAATTATCATTTCATTAGTATTCATTATGCTAATTCGATGAAGACGTTAAATCGGCACACTCTCTTCTTCAAAGTTTCACCAAATGGCTTCTTTGTGCAATATTAAGCTGATCTTAACGCTCATGTATACATCACAAAGAAGGAAAAATCAATGTTAATTATACAATATGCATAAATAAGCATTGAATGTCATTCACATCTACCGTTCTCTATCAAAATAAAAAAGGAATAAAAGATTATTTCTAATCCCCTCTTTGTGCTCTGTAGGACTTTGCATTTCTCAAACGTAAGGCCTACTAGTGTTTATATGAAAGAATATAAATGATTATTTCAATTAATATTCATAGCTTTCAAGGTGAACCTTGAAAAAACTGTCTGATCCACATCCAATAAACAATTCACATTCACTGAATTTAAAGTGACACTCGCATTTCTGGCTTCTGGTTTTTTAAAATATCATTCCAATCACTAAGATCTCGATATTTTTCATCAAAACAACTACAGTTATATTCTAAAATCGTTATTTATATACACTACCGTTCAAAAGTTTGGGGTCACTTTGAAATTTCCTTGTTTTTGAAAGAAAAGTACTGTTCTTTTCAATGAAGATCACTTTAAACTAATCAGAAATACAGTGGTGCTTGAAAGTTTGTGAACCCTTTAGAATTTTCTATATTTCTGCATAAATATGACCTAAAACATCATCAGATTTTCACACAAGTCCTAAAAGTAGATAAAGAGAACCCAGTTAAACAAATGAGACAAAAATATTAGACTTGGTCATTTATTTATTGAGGGAAATGATCCAATATTACATATCTGTGAGTGGCAAAAGTATGTGAACCTTTGCTTTCATTATCTGGTGTGACCCCCTTGTGCAGCAATAACTGCAACTAAATGTTTCTGGTAACTGTTGATCAGTCCTGCACACCAGCTTGGAGGAATTTTAGCCCATTCCTCTGTACAGAACAGCTTCAACTCTGGGATGTTGGCGGGTTTCCTCACATGAACTGCTCGCTTCAGGTCCTTCCACAACATTTCGATTGGATTAAGGTCAGGACTTTGACTTGGCCATTCCAAAACATTAACTTTATTCTTCTTTAACCATTCTTTGGTAGAACGACTTGTGTGCTTAGGTTCATTATCTTGCTACATGACCCACCTTCTCCTGAGATTCAGTTCATGGACAGATGTCCTGACATTTTCATTTAGAATTCACTGGTATAATTCAGAATTCATGGTTCCATCAATGATGGCAAGCCGTCCTGGCCCAGATGCAGCAAAACAGGCCCAAACAATGATACTACCACCACCATGTTTCACAGATGGGATAAGGTTCTTATGTTGGAATGCAGTGTTTTCCTTTCTCCAAACATAACACTTCTCATTTAAACCAAAAAATTCTATTTTGGTCTCATCCATCCACAAAATATTTTTCTGATAGCCTTCTGGCTTGTCCACGTGATCTTTAGCAAACTGCAGATGAGCAGCAATGTTCTTTTTGGAAAGCAGTGGCTTTCTCCTTGCAACCCTGCCATGCACACCATTGTTGTTCAGTGTTCTCCTGATGGTGGACTCATGAACATTAACATTAGCCAATGTGAGAGAGGCCTTCAGTTGCTTAGAAGTTACCCTGGGGTCCTTTGTGACCTTGCCGACTATTACACGCCTTGCTCTTGGAGTGATCTTTGTTGGTGGACCACTCCTGGGGAGGGTAACAATGGTCTTGAATTTCCTCCATTTGTACACAATCTGTCTGACTATGGATTGGTGGAGTCCAAACTCTTTAGAAATGGTTTTGTAACCTTTTCCAGCCTGATGAGCTTCAACAACGCTTTTTCTGAGGTCCTCAGAAATCTCCTTTGTTTGGGCCATGATACACTTCCACAAACATGTGTTGTGAAGATCAGACTTTGATAAATCCCTGTTCTTTAAATAAAACAGGGTGCCCACTCACACCTGATTGTCATCCCATTGATTGACAACATCTGACTCTCATTTCACCTTCTAATTTTAACTGCTAATCCTAGAGGTTCACATACTTTTGCCACTTACAAATATGTAATATTGGATTATTTTCCTCAATAAATAAATGACCAAGTATAATATTTTTGTCTCATTTGTTTCACTGGGTTCTCTTTATCTACTTTTAGGACTTGTCTGAAAATCTGATGATGTTTTAGGTCATATTTATGCAGAAATATAGAAAATTCTAAAGGGTTCACAAACTTTCAAGCACCACTGTACACTCTATACATTGCTAATGTGGTAAATGACTATTCTAGCTGCAAATGTCTGGTTTTTGGTGCAATATCTCCATAGGTGTATAGAGGCCCATTTCCAGCAACTCTCACTCCAGTGTTCTAATGGTACAATGTGTTTGCTCATTGCCTCAGAAGGCTAATGGATGATTAGAAAACCCTTGTACAATCATGTTAGCGCAGCTGAAAACAGTTTAGCTCTTTAGAGAAGCTATAAAACTGACCTTCCTTTGAGCAGATTGAGTTTCTGGAGCATCACATTTGTGGGGTCGATTAAATGCTCAAAATGGCCAGAAAAATGTCTTGACTATATTTTCTATTCATTTTACAACTTATGGTGGTAAATAAAAGTGTGACTTTTCATGGAAAACACAAAATTGTCTGGGTGACCCCAAACTTTTGAACGGTAGTGTACATGAATCAGTTTGATTTGAAAAAAAAAACAACAAGTAGGTAAAGCTATGAAAACTCACTTCAAAGTCTCCCGTGAATAACATCAAAACTAGCAGACGGAAATTTTTTGCTAAAGACTTCATCAGAAACAGTGAGAGCGAGAGAACATCCCTATAAAAGTTATCTGATTGATATTCATGAGCAATCCAGTCAGAAACCGATCAGAAGAGAGAGAGAGCCTGACCGCTTTCCCATGAGTCAAAAAGAAAAGCACCGGCAGTTTCCCGATGTGATGTGAGCAGAGATTTTACTCTGTTGTACCAACTTCAACCTGCCGTTCCTCCCAAAGCACTGAACAGATCTTAACCAGATACATTTCTTTGGAAAGCAGAGATTATAAGCTTTTTTAATGATAGTATTCACAATAAAAAATATTCAAGAGTTAAGCAATGACAGATTTGGAAATTTAAAATGTGCATGCAGATGCTCATTTTCACAGCACAGCCAGCAAGCATCTGATATGCCGACTTTAGAGTGTTGTGACTGGTTCTTTCTTAGATTGTATTTAGTCTTGATAATTTGTTGAAGCAGGGGGTACAATGGGTCATTGTTCATCATTTTCAGTTTATTGAACATGTTCCTATCTTGTTTTTCTAACAGCACACATCAGGCTTGTAGTACTCGAGTCCAACTTGTGCCCTAAGGACTTGTGACTTGACTTGGACTTGAGCACTGATGACTCGGACTTGGACTCGGATTCATAAATTAGAGACAAGGACTCAGATTTTTTCTTTATTTTTTTGTAACATGCAATAATAATTTGGCATAAGATATTTATATCTACATTAATTTTTGTACTAATTTCGTGCAAGAGTATCATACATATCATGCATTAGATAGACTCTTGGGCATGCTCCGGACAGTGCACGTGCCAAGTGGACTCTCACGCCGTAAACAACTCGGACCTGCACAGGATTCAGGCGCAATCAGTGCGCCTATATAAAACCTGTGAAAAACACACTTACTTTGCAAAGTATTGAGTTGCGTTGCTGACACATTACTGAGCCTTACACTACCATTCAAAAGTTTGGGGTCACTTTGAAATTTCCTTATTTTTGAAAGAAAAGCACTGTTCTTTTCAATGAAGATCACTTTAAACTAATCAGAAATACACTCTATACATTGCTAATGTGCTAAACGACTATTCTAGCTGCAAATGTCTGGTTTTTGGTGCAATATCTCCATAGGTGTATAGAGGCCCATTTCCAGCAACTCTCACTCCAGTGTTCTAATGGTACAATGTGTTTGCTCATTGCCTCAGAAGGCTAATGGATGATTAGAAAACCCTTGTACAATCATGTTAGCACAGCTGAAAACAGTTGAGCTCTTTAGAGAAGCTATAAAACTGACCTTCCTTTGAGCAGATTGAGTTTCTGGAGCATCACATTTGTGGGATCGATTAAATGCTCAAAATGGCCAGAAAAATGTCTTGTGACTTTTCATGGAAAACACAAAATTGTCTGGGTGACCCCAAACTTTTGAACGGTAGTGTATTTCCTTGTTTGGTTTCCTGATCCCTGATTTCCTGTTTCTCATCTTTGATTCTACCAAGTCTATGATGGTCTGTTTGTGCCTCGCTCGACCTATTGCCTGTTTCACTGTTTTATGATTTTGCCTGCTGTTCTGGATTTTCATTTGTATTAATAAACACACCTGCTGCACTTATATCCATCTCTCAACCATCTCTGACAGAATACTTCACACTCCCCGACAAAGAGAAGCACATTCACCTGTTCATACGTCATGTTCAGGAACAAACTAACGTTAATGGTGCTAAAACAGCCGCCGTCAAATGGTGCGGTTGGAGTGCTGGACTTGACTCGGATCAATAGTGGACTCGACTCGGATTCGATTGGAAATTTTCTTGAATGACTTGGACTTGACTCGGACTTGAACACTGGGGACTCGAGACTGGACTTGGACTCAAGGTTTAGTGACTCGACTACAACACTGGCACACGTATATCTGTTCTCTCGCTGATGTACTTTCGCTAGTAGATGCATGGTCATCATCTTGATGCCTGCACAGTACACTGTCACTGACCCTCTAAGGTATTTATTTGTACCCTTTATATTGTGCTTTGGAACACATTATGTACGTTTTTGGTCCTAAAAATGGTCCAATTCCAAGCCCTTTGGGGTACATTAGTGTAGATTGTACCATGGGGTAGAGAAATAGACTCCTCCTGTAGCCCTATTTCTGACAGTGAATAGAATACTGCATACCACTTTTTTAAAGGATTGTTTTATAGCCCACAAAAAATAAATAAATGATTGAGTGCATGGATATCTAAGAAGTGTCCAGAAATACTTAGATCGTCTTGGAGGTTTCAACATTCATATAATTTCCCATCCCAGGAAAATAATTCAGGTTTAAAGTGCCTCCAAACACTAGCTGCATGTGAGTGTTTTTTTTTTCCTTTTCCTTCTGTGAGACTGGGCTGTGAAGCTAGATCATATTGCAGACGTTTCTTTACTGGCTTTTAAACTCAGCACTCTGGATTATAAAGCAAAGGCAAGAACAGATGAATTTGGGAATGAAATCTGTAATGGTCGCTGTATGAAACCTGACATATGTATGAGACACTTAATGCTTTGAACAGCCTGTGCAGTGTGTAGTAGGACAGCCGAAATACAGGAGGAACATTAAAGGCTTGCCATACTGCCGTCCACAGGTTTGCTGTTTATATGAACAAAAATGTAATGTGATAAAATTTGGAATTTAGTTCTGTCAGCATTTTGAGATCAGCAGTTAGGGGTTTCATGATGAATAATATCTCGAAAAGCAATGAAACAAACAGATACGCAGTATGTTCTCTACTTTTTCTGTCTTTCTCTCACCCAGCTTCCTGCTGTCATCTCTCTCTCTGTCTCCCACTGAGCATCCCACCGCATTCTCTCCCCTTCCTCTCTCTGTCTCTCTCTATCTAATTCCATCTTTCGCTTGCCTCACTACAGCAGTTTCCCTCTGGCTCTTTTTGTCCATATGGTTTCCTTTAATTCCTGCCTCACACAACCCCCCCCCAAAAAAAAAAAAAAATCCACATATAAGATGCATCACCATGGGAACTGACCAGGAGAAAACAAGAGACAGGAAGAAAGAGGTCATTTCGCACCATCACACTTTTCTGGTCCTGTTTCTTCCAGACAATTATACAGTAGACAGAGACACAGATAGTGTGGAATCAGTGTGGAATCATGTATTAACGTCTGTCTGTGTGCCTTAAAAACACAACACAACCCTGCAAAAATGATGGAATCACCACGTTTAGAGGATGTTCACCAAGTTTTTTTTTTTTAAACTTCATAGCAAATAAACAAATCACAGTTATGACACAATATTCCTGATTACCTTCTTGATGAGCCTGCTGCTCTCTGGCAGGAGATACAGGAGCATCAAAAGCAGGAAAAACAGATGAAAAAACATTTTTTTCCCGTGGGCCATCAGGACTCTGAATATCAATTAATCTATGCAATATACATGTCCAGTGCGATATAATTACTTACATAGATACTATAATTTGCTACTATTTTAGTATTGCTTGTGTTTGTTTTTAAACGTGTTTATTTATTATTATTATTATTATTATTATTATTATTATTATTATTTTCTCTTCTACTTCTTATTATTATTATTAATTTTCTAAAATGAATTTGCGCTAGCAGCACTGGAAACAAAGAAACCTTTATTTGTCACATGCACACTTCAAGCACAGTGAGATTCATTCTCTGCATTTAACCCATCTGAAGTAGTGAACACACGCGCACACCCAGAGCAATGGGCAGCCACACTCGAGCGCCCGGAGTGCCCAGGGAGCAGTCAGGGGTTAGGTACCTTGCTCAAGGGCACTTCAGCCCAAGGCTGCCCCATGTTAACCTAACTGCATGTCTTTGAACTGTGGTGTAAGTGGTTAGCACGGTCGCCTCACAGCAAGAAGGTTCTGGGTTCGAGCCGAGTGGCTGGTGGGGGCCTTTCTGTGTGGAGTTTGCATGTTCTCCCCATGTCTGCGGTTTCCCCCACAGTTCAAAGACACACAGTTAAGTTAATATGGGATGGCCTTGGGCTGAGGTGCCCTTGAGCGAAGCATCTAACTCCCAACTGATCCCCCAGCGCTGTTAGCATGGCTGCCCACTGCTTTGGGTATGTATGTTTGCATGTGTATGTTCACTGCTTCAGATGGGTTAAATGCAGAGAGGAATTTCACAAGTGTGTGATGAATAAAGTTCTTCTTCTTGTGGGGGAACCCTAGTCTGGTTAACACCAGACCATATCACAAGTGAAATATGGTCTGGAATCCGCCTATTGAATTTCTCGTAGGGGAGGTGTGGTTTACAATTGTCAACAGCCGTTTATTGGACGTTGCAAATGTCTATCATTTGGCGTATACGTAGCCCATGGCCAATCATGGCAGTTGTACCCGGTGACGTAGTTAGAGCGACAAAGAAAGACTGTAACGCCAAACGCTGTTCTTTTTTTAAAACAAACTTTCGCTCTAAACTATTCAGAACAGTGTCTAAAGCTTGATCGAAAGTTTGGTTTGTATCGCTCGGCGCCATGTTAAATGTGATCCGTAAACAGTCCCAAATAAACTACAAGCTTCCGTTTGTCGAGTAGTACGCGTCACCGTCTTTCCACCCCTCCCCACTCTCTGATTGGCTCCCTAACTCAGGTGAGCCTTTAGACCATAGTTTCCATGCTGTCTTTTCAGATCGGAACGATTGTGCAAAGCAGCATGGGATTTCCCAGGCTAGGGGAACCTGGGGCACCTGGAGGAAAGCCACATAGACATGGGGAGAACATGCAAATTCCACACAGAAAGGCCCCTGCCAGCCACTGGGCTTGAACCAAGAACCTTCTTGCTGTGAGGCAACAGTGCTAACCACTATACTACTGTGCCACCCACCGTGACCTTCACCTTGACTTTCAATTAGGTCAGTTAGCGCAAATTACTGTGAATTTATTCACAGTTTCTATCTAGTTATTATTATTATTATTATTATTATTATTATTATTATTATTTTAAATGGGTGATTGTGTTTTACCAATATTCTTAATATGCACTAATTAGTCAGAGCACCTACAGTTTCGTTGTACATGTTACAATGACAAAGTCTTATCTTATTTTTTGTTTAATAGCTGAACATTAGAGCTTTGTGAAACATACCTCAAGCAAACATAATTATTTAAATTAATGTTTTTTGTCAGATCAATTAGAGGAAAAACTATGGAAACACCTTGTAGTTTGCATTTCGAAAACAAATACAAAAATGCAAATGAGTTGGAGTTAAAAGAGAGTGCTTACAGACCTTAACAAGCTCTTGGACTTGGCTAATTGAAAACAAACAGGCCCCCAACAAGAGAACTGCCAATTGAAAGAATAGAGAGGATTATAAAACTCTTCCTTCAAGAAGGAAATCCAACATGGAGTTACTCCAAGTCAGCTGTGTCTAAACTTTGGTGCAAGTGTAAAGAAGAAGAAGAAGACTTCATTTGTCACATGCACACTCAAGCACAGTGAAATTCATCCTCTTCATTTAACCCATCTGAAGCAGTGAATACATGCATGCACACGCACAAGTGAGCAAAGAGCACACACACATACCCAGATCAGTGGGCAGCTATGCTACAGCACCCAAGGAGCAGTTGGGGGTTAGGTGCCTTGCTCAAGGGCACTTCAGCCCAAGGCTGCCCCATGTTAACCTAACCGCATGTCTTTGAACTGTGGGGGAAACCAGAGCACCCGGAGGAAACCCACGCAGACATGGGGAGAACATGCAAACTCCATACAGAAAGGCCCCCGTCAGCTGCTTGGGCTCAAACCTAGAACCTTCTTGCTGTGAGGCGACAGTGCTCACCACTACACCACCGTGCCACCCATGCCACCGTAAAATATTGTAAATGGGAAGGTTATAAAAGGAAAACATATGAGTAGACCAAGGAAGATGTTAAAGCATCAGGAAAGAAAACTCAAACAATATCAAATCCAGAACAAAACAATTGAAAAACAAATTGGCAGAAACAGGAGTCAGTGTGGGCGGCACGGTGGTGTAGTGATTAGCGCTGTCGCCTCACAGCAAGAATGTCCGGGTTCGAGGCCCGTGGCCGGCGAGGGCCTTTCTGTGTGGAGTTTGCATGTTCTCCCTGTGTCCGTGTGGGTTTCCTCCAGGTGCTCCGGTTTCCCCCACAGTCCAAAGACATGCAGGTTAGGTTAACTGGTGGCTCTAAATTGAGCGTAGGTGTGAATGTGAGTGTGAATGGTTGTCTGTGTCTATGTGTCAGCCCTGTGATGACCTGGCGACTTGTCCAGGGTGTACCCCGCCTCTCACCCGTAGTCAGCTGGGATAGGCTCCAGCTTGCCTGCGACCCTGTAGAACAGGATAAAGCAGCTAGAGATAATGAGATGAGGAGTCAGTGTTTCTTCCAGAACTGGAAGAAATCAGCTGAATGAAATGTTTTTTTTTTTTCCCAAAAGAAAATCAGCACTAACTCCCAAACAGAAGAAAACAAGGTTACAGTGGACTAAAGAGAAGCAATCATGCAGAGTGGATGATTAGATCAAAGTGATATTCAGTAATGAATCATGAAGCTGCATCAGCCAAGGAGATAATGCTGGAAATTTTCTTTGGTGCCATTCTAATGAAGCATAAAAATATGTAAAGATAAAAAGAAAATCAAATTTCTCTAATCATTTAATGTAAAGGACCAGGAGATATAGCAATCATTACCTCAACAGTCAATGCACAGGTGTACATTGACATCTCGGACACTCTTCTCATTCTATCAGTAGAAAGTAGTGATGAAGCCGTTTTTCAGGATGATAATGCATCTTTCCACAGCAAAGAGAGTTAAACCTTTTCTTCAGAAAAGGTAGATCAGCTCAATGACATGGCCAACAAACAGGACAGATATCAATCTGATTGAAAATTTATGGTGGAAATTAAAAAAAATTTGGTCCATGACAAGACTCCATCCTGCAAAGCTGATCTGTCAACTGCTTTTTGAAACCAGCTTGATAGAAAATATTGCTTTTTTAGAAGTGAAGTCCATCCTGCAAACAGTTCAGGCCTCCATGAAAGCCTGAGAAGGAGCAAGAAAGTACTCTGGAATCATTTTTGGTGAAGGTTCCATCATTCTTTTCCTCAACACAGAGTGATTCCATAATTTTTTTCATCAAATTAATCTGGAAAAATATGACATTAATTAAAACCAATTTAATTGGATTTGTTTGAGGTATGTTTCATGAAGCCAGAATATTCAGCTATGGAACACAAATGGTTTTGTGTCCTATCTGTGATTTGTTTATTTGCTACAAACTAAAAATGCTGGCTGAACATCCTCTAAGTGTTGTGATTCCATCATTTTTGCCTATGGCTGTTTTTTTTTTTCTCCCGCTGTTTCGGTTGGGCACCACCCGAACTGATGA